>NC_082640.1:3497143-4113081 GCF_028023285.1 Balaenoptera ricei | reverse complement strand
CAATAAAACCAGAAAGTTTTAAAAGTTTAATTTAATGTGACAGATGATATTGTTTTCCTCATCACCAGTTGTAGCATGAATTCCCTCGTCACCAGGTGACGACCAGGTACTATGAGATGACAATTCTCCATCACTTTTTTTTCATTCAAATCACTGTAAACCATTTATTCCTACAGCCTGTTGTGATATTATGTGGCCTTCGGTTGGCATAAATGCATCATTTGCATGTTAAATCCGCTTTGGTTCTTTCTCATTAGCTCCCTGATTAAAATAGAACTGCTCAGTGCTAACTGAATTAGAAACACAAACCCAAGACTAAACTTGCAGGGTAGCACTTGGTTATAGGGAAATCATTTAGATGATCCAGAACCTGCTTATATTATCTTTTAAGATATTATTTAAATGAAAATGAAAAATTAAAAAATTTTCACGGAGAGCTCACAGACACCAGAATCTCTAGTTTGAGAAATCCCACTACAGAATATTCTTTAAAAAGCAGGTGAGCAGATGACTTCTAAATAATCTGATGTTCAATCCTATCCCAGTCTGTTGCCTGACAGGAAGCGCTGGAGCATCTCCAGCTAGTAAGAGTGGAAAGTCTCCCAAGTTCCATCCATACTCCTTCGAGGTTCCAGCCCTTTCTCTCGTGTACCCTCGGCTCTCTGGGGCACCTGGAGGTGGAGAATCCAGCTAGAGTGAGTCCTATTTTGATACAGACCACCAGGGAAAGAGAGGAACAGCAGGAAGAGATACGTCTACAATACATCTCTCCTGATGGTACCAGTTGCCACATGCTGGCCCAAGAGGCTCGGGGTTACTGAAGGCTATTTAGGGTTCTTTTGGCAGCAGCCAATTCCCAGCATCATAGCCGCTCAGAGGCCCAAGCCTAACAGGTTGCAGCTCTCAATGAGAAATCCCACCACAGGGTATTCCTAAAAAAGCAGGTGACCTGAGGACCTCTCTGTAATTATTGCAACCCTACCCCTGTTAGTTCAGCCTCTATTCCTCAACTTCCCAGGGTGAAAGCTGGTCCAGAAGCACTGCTTCAGGATTGGCTCAAAGCAGAAAAGAATTTAGTCTTGTTTCCAATTGCATGTATCCCTCAAATTATGGTTTGCAAACTCAGGTTTGATGTACTGGTTTCCAAACATGCACAATGGACCCAGCAAACTGGTTTGAAAATACAAACAGCTTAAGATACCTGTTAGTGGACATTACATTTTAAGACTTGTATGATGACACTGAATATATTGCAACAGTCACTACAGAGAGGCCGAGACAGAGTCCATCATGCCAGCTTCTGGCTTAAAATTACCATAAATAAAGAGCCAATAGCACAGATCTTTACTAGCAGTTCTGAGAGTGAAGTCTGGACCCTAAAATAGAGTGACTCTAACTCACTCTCATGACGACCGAACCCTGATCTTGGCCTCATCAACCTTTTACACTAACTTCTAGATAAACAATCTCTTTAAAGGACCCTCAGTGAGGATGTATAGAACCCACCTGGCATTTCCTTGTTTGTGAAAATAGAAAAGAGGTGAATGATGGGGGGTGAAAAATTAAGGATGGTGGGACTTCCCTGGTGGCGCAGTGGTTCAGAATCCGCCTGCCAATGCAGGGGACACGGGTTTGAGCCCTGGTCCGGGAAGATCCCACATGCCGCGGAGCAACTAAGCCCATGCGCCACAACTACTGAGCCTGTGCTCTAGAGCCTGTGAGCCATAACTCCTGAGCCCACATGCCACAACTACTGAAGCCCGTGCACCTAGAGCCCGTGCCCTGCAAGGAGAGAAGCCACCGCAATGAAAAGCCCGCGCACCGCAACGAAGAGTAGACCCCCCTCGCCGCAAGTAGAGAAAGCACAGCAACGAAGACCCAACACAGCCAAAAATAAATAAATAAATTTATAAAAAACATTAAGGATGGTAATATCAAACTTGTCCTATATATGGTAAGAGCAGTCAACGGTTGACTGCCACCAGAGCTGTAGGTTTGTTTTTTTAAAGTTTATGTAAAATGACCATATTTCCTGATTTACCCTGTACAATCCAGCCTGTTGCCCCAGTGCAATTACTGATGGTGCCATTTTCACTCTCGAAAATGTTCTGGGTTTTACTCTATCTGGTCACCCTATCTGGCACCATCCCATATTATTTTATGCCCCAGCTTCCTCTCCTGACACCTCTTCTCCCTCATCCCCAAGGAATTCCCTATCTTCATTTTTGCCCATTGGCTATCTTTCCCTGTTTTCCAAGTGTTTATTGCCCCAAAGTTATCCCTCTCTTCAACATTCACTCCCATGTAACCCCATTCATTCAGCTAACCGATGATCTTGGTAAATGATTAGGAAGCAAAAGAGCAATCTGATTATTTCTTTTAAAGCAGTTTGTACTGGGACTTTCCTGGTGGTCCAGTGGGTGAGACTCCACGCTCCCAATGCAGGGGGCCCGGGTTCGATCCCTGGTGGGGAATTAGATCCCACATGCATGCCGCAACTAAGAGTCCGCATGCTGCAACTATAGATCCTACATGCCGCAACTAAGACCCAGAGCAGCCAAAATAGACAAATAAATAAATAAATATTAAAAATAAAGTAGTTTGTACTTGTGATTTTACAAATGATTTAGAGCTATAGAAGGGACAGTTCTTGCAAAATCTCTGCCCTGTATCAAGGCAGGGTGCAACTGTGTTAATTATGTAATCATTTCTGTCTGAGTTATTTTTGTGACTGCTATTATATATACTTGTTCAGTTATATAATAGGGATCTCTGACTTGGCACCCTTTATTCTGAAAGTTTGCCAACACGAAAAGAAGTACAAGGAAAGACACTGGAAAGAGATCCAAAGAAGCAGGACTACAAGTGGTTAGTATGGTCTTCATTACACATTTCCACCTTTTCCAAATGGCTGGTAATGAGTTTATATTACTTTCACCATCTGGGAAAGAAAATAAATACAATGGAAGAGAATAATATGCAAGAAAAGAGTAAAGGTCCCTTAGACTATTGCTTATTTTTATCAATAAGAAAATCTGGGGGCTTCCCTGGTGGCACAGTGGTTGAGAATCTGCCTGCCAATGCAGGGGACACGGGTTCGAGCCCTGGTCTGGGAAGATCCCACATGCCGCGGAGCAACTGGGCCCGTGAGCCACAACTACTGAGCCTGAGCGTCTGGAGCCTCTGCTCCGCAACAAGAGAGGCCGCGATAGTGACAGGCCCGCGCACCGCGATGAAGAGTGGCCCCCACTCGCCGCAACTGGAGAAAGCCCTCACACAGAAACGAAGACCCAACACGGCCAAAAATAAACATAATAAATAAATAATAAATAAAAATTAAAAAAAAAAAAAAAAAAGAAAATCTGAAAGCTAGATTTGAGATTGGATAATAGTCTGTTGAGTATAAATATATATATATATTTATTTATTTACTTACTTACTTATTTATCTCACATATGTGTCAAATAATGATTCATTCAATGGTCAAAAGATTGAAATGAATTATCACACTAGCAATCCAGCTTTGCAAAAACTGTTTCTCTTTTACTAGTTACACTTAATGAGCAAAATCAAGGCCCCTGCTTTCCAGTGTAAGGCCCCATAAGGTGTTAACCCAGCCAGGCAGGAATAAGCCTTGTAAAAGCACATTGTCTGTAAGAGGTTCTGCTTCTCTTCACCACCACTCTGAGCACCAGAGTTCTGATTGCAGTTGCCAGTCGAGAGTTCTTCAGTCCCCAAATCTAACTTATAACGGTGCCTATCGTGTTCTTTTAATGTTATACAATATAGACAGTAGGATCCATTAAGAATAACCGACTAAATATTAAGATACAATAACCCCCCTGTGTAGATTCTGTCATTAACATCCACCCCTACTCCCTCCACACGAAGGACTTATAAGAATTCTTAGCTAGATAGAGCTAGGGAAATAATTTACAATTTGATCCTATTAAATTCCTCTTCCTTTGTCATCCTAGGCCTGAATTATTTGCTGACGCTTTTTTTATTCCAATAATGATTCATGTTCCGTGACAGTGAACGGTCTTTCTTGTATGGAAGCTGTAGTGATCTCTTACAGAAAATTCTCGTCTCTCTTTCTATGATTGTTCAGGTTCATACTTTAATCCAGAGGCTTTACCAACTGTGTTTCTATTGCTACAGCTATTCCAGTCCCTTTTGACCTCATAAATCCACGCAATGCTGAAATATTTTTAGTAAGTAAGACTCATTTTTTTGAAGTGTAGTTGATTTACAATATTATATTCATTTCAGGTGTACAACTTGGTGATTTGACATTTTTATAGATTGTACTCAATTTAAAGTTATTACAAAATAATGGCTATATTTCCCTGTGCTGTACAATATATCCTTGTTGCTTATTTATTTTATACACAGGAGTTTGTGTCTCTTAATCCCTTACCTTTATCTTGCCCCTCTCCCCTTCTCTCTCTCCACGGTAACCACTAGTTTGTTCTCTATATCTGTGAGTATGTTTCTGTTTCGTTATATTCATTCATTAAAAAAATTTTGTTTAGATTCCACATATGAGTGATATCATACTGTATTTGTCTTACTCTGATTTATTTCACTAAGCATAATACCCTCTAGGTCCATCCACGTTGCTGCAAATGACAGAATTTCTCTTTTTTTTATGGCTGAATAATATTCCATTGTGTGTATATCGCATCTTCTTTATCCATTCATCTATTGTTGGACACTTAGGTTGCTTCCATATGTTGGCTATTGTAAATAGAGCTGCTATGAACATTGGGGTGCATGGGTCTTTTCAAAATAGTGTTTTAATTTTCTTTGGCTATATACCCAGGAATGGAATTGCTGGATCATATGGTAGTTCCATTTTTTAATTTTTGAAAAACCTCCATACTGTTCTCCATAGTGGCTGCACTAATTTACATTCCCACCAACAGTGCACAAAGGTTCCCTTTTCTCCACACCCTGGCCAACACTTGTTATTTGTAGACTTTTTGATGATAATGATTCTGACGGGTGTGAGGTGATATCTCACTGTGGTTTTGATTTGCATTTCTCTGATGATAAGCGATGCTGAAGTTTTAAGCAGTATGGTCTCTGTCAATGTATGATTTTTTTTTTATCATCACTACCCTGCAGTCCAGCGTGGGGTGGGGCGGTCAGGGAGGGAGTTCTAGACAGTCCAGTTTTTTAACAGCAAAAAGAATAACTTTCATATTGAATACTAGATGAAAAATTCCTTTGTTGTGTTTTTACTATGATACTTCCAATACCATACTACAAAAAAACTCCAACCCGGGGTTTTGCTGTTTAACCATTTCACTAGGTCCACGATAGGTCAGTTACCACAGAGCCTAGAATTCTGATAAGCCGTACAGGAATAAGAAATCTGAGTGGCCCAAGACTTAGGGTTCATAAAATGAAGATGACTGCTGCTGATGGAGATGTGCACGTTGCTCTCAAAGAAGAATATAAGAAAAAGAATATTCAGAGAGGGAGTAGTGACGGAATATGTGGCTCTAGAACACTGTGTCAGCAACGTGATTATAGGGAAACAAGTAGAAATGTAAGCTAACGATTTTTTTACATTTATTTATTTATTTATTTTGGCTGCATCGGGGTCTTAGTTGCAGCATGTGGGATCTTTTTGTTGTGGCGCGGGGGCTTCTCTCTAGTTGTGGCACACAGGATCCAGAGCGCGTGGGCTCTGTAGTTTGTGGCACGCGGGCTCTCTAGTTGAGGTGCATGGGCTCAGCAGTTGTGGCGCGTGGGCTTAGTTTCCCCACAGCATGTGGGATCTTAGTTCCCCGACCAGGGATTGAACCCGCATCCCTTGCGATGGAAGGCGGATTCTTAACCACTGGACCACCAGGGCAGTCCCAAGAGAACCAACTTTATAAATTTATTTATTTTTTATTCACTTTTGGCTGTGTTGGGTCTTCGTTTCTGTGCGAGGGCTTTCTCCAGTTGCGGCAAGCGGGGGCCACTCTTCATCGCGGTGCGCGGGCCTCTCACTGTCGCGGCCTCTCTTGTTGCGGAGCACAGGCTCCAGACGCGCAGGCTCAGTAGTTGTGGCTCACGGGCCCAGCCGCTCCGCGGCATGTGGGATCCTCCCGGACCGGGGCACGAACCCGTGTCCCCTGCATTGGCAGGCGGATTCTCAACCACTGCGCCACCAGGGAAGCCCGAGAACCAACTTTAAATGGGGGAAATGGGCAGTTGTCTTAGGCACTTAGATCAAAGAGATTATTGAATATTTTTTGAAAGAATTGTATCTGTCCAGCTCTTTTACAGGGTCTATATTCAAATTATCAGATCCCACTGAGACAGGAGGGAAGGGGGTAGGGCACAACCCTTAAAGAATGACACAGCCATTGAGAAAAACTGGATACAACAAAAAGTGGTCAGAACAAATTAGGCCCAAGATGGCGGAAGTTTCGACTTCCAGCGGACCTTAAGCCTCATTATACGCTCATTGCAACACATCAGCACCTAAATGACACACCACAGGCACCATGATGGTTCCAAGGCTGATGATAAAAGGCCAAAAAGTGGGCAGTGGCCCAATTCCTGGAAATCCCCGCCCCTTCTCCAAAATAGTTGGAATAATCCTCCCACTCCTTAGCCTATGGAATTACAAAGCCCAAAAAAACTATCCACCCCATATTTCAGGGCCGGTCTCACCTTCTGAGACAGACTGCAGCCTGTCTATGGAGCGTGTTTCTCTCTCAGTAAACCTGCTTTCACTTTGTTATGGCTCGTCCTTGAACTCTTTCCTGCAGGAAGCAAAGGACCCTCACTTGGCGGCCCACCCCAGGGGCTCACCTGAGACCTGGGACATAATCATCCTCTCATGCCCCATTATCCTGCAAACTCTTTGCAAATGATACTAATAAATCCACTTCTTACCTATCAATCACTTTGCCTCTTGCTGAGTTCCTACTTCGCCAAGACATAAAGGACCTGCGCTTCAGTAAGTGCTGACCCCAGGCGAGTGATTTTAATTCAAAGACAGTGGGTTCGAGTCCCAGCCCAAGGGTTCAGGTCCGAAACTGAGTTTTGGCTGGTTTCGAATCCCATCTGAGGCGTTCAGTTTCAGTTTCACCATCACTCTGTAACACATTAAAATAGCTTTCTTTAATTAAGGGATAACATACAATAAAACACATTCAGTGCACGCATCAACGTACAGCTCAATCATTTTTACGTATGATATACGTGTACATATATGACACATACATGGACATAGATAAATTCATATCTCAGATCTATGTAATCACAACCCAGATTAAGACAGATTTCTTGCATTCCCTGAAGTCCCCTCATTCTCCTTCTCAGCCTGGTACTACAAAGCATTTAAAAAGTAGATGAATTTAGGGACTTCCCTGGTGGTCCAGTGGTTAAGACTCCACACTTCCACTGCAGGGGTGCGCAGGTTCGATTCCTGGCTGGGAAAATAAGATCTCACGTGCTGCGCGGCACGGCCAAAAAATGGGGAAAAAAGTAGATGAATTTAAAAGAGAAAATACTGTGAAGATTACTCACATTAATTGTACTAGGAATTGCATTTAGTTATGAGGAAGAGACCCCACAAAGCAGTGCTTTAAACAAATTGGTGGTTTTCCTTTTTTTTTTCTCTCATGTAAAAAAAGATCCAGATGGTAGGAAGGCTGCAGAGAGCCTAGCTTCTTTCTGTTCAGCTACCCTTGGCCTTGAGCTCTCCTCCCGGTTGTCAAAATTAGAACTCCTGACTCCACCCAGGTGTGGTGACCACACTCCCAGCAGCAAGAGGGCAAAGGTGAGGAGCAAAAGGCACCTCCCGCTGAGTCAGCCCCTTTCACAGGCTTTCTCAGCAGCTCAACCAATGGACCTCTCATTAAACCTCACTGTTTAAACCTGTGTGGGAAACACAGGTCTGGGTGGCAAATCCAATATAAAATCCAATTTTATTAGGAAGAAAGAAAGGGAGGATGGATATTGGTTGGTTAGTCAGCGAGCAGTCTCGGCCACACTGATGGTCTACAAACTGCTCCCGGGAATGACCCTCCTAGAAAATGCCAGTTGGCTTGCAGTGGATGAATGCGATCTAAAGTCATCCCACAAGGGGTAAAGAGATCTGAAATAAACACTCTTAGCCTCTCTGCCAAAGACATAATATTCAAACATTTGGGAAAGAAAAGGTCTGGTGTGGTGCTGCTTTAAAATACTTTGCCAAAAAGGCATAACTTTCACTATTCTTTTTTTTTTTTTTTTTAATTTATTTATTTATGGCTGTGTTGGGTCTTCGTTTCTGTGCGAGGGCTTTCTCTAGTTGCGGCAAGTGGGGACCACTCTTCATCGCAGTGCGCGGGCCTCTCACTATCGCGGCCTCTCTTGTTGCGGAGCACAGGCTCCAGACGCGCAGGCTCAGTAATTGTGGCTCACGGGCCCAGCTGCTCCGCGGCATGTGGGATCCTCCCAGACCAGGGCTCGAACCCGTGTGCCCTGCATTGGCAGGCAGATTCTCAACCACTGCGCCACCAGGGAAGCCCCAATTCCTTTTTTTTTTTAATTGAAGTATAGTTGATTTACAATGTTGCGTTAGCTTCTGCTGTACAGCAAAGTGAATCTCACTATTCTTAAGAAGGAAAATATGGGGAAAACCACAGAGGGTAAAATTTAGAGGATTTGTCCAAGACCGAACAAATAACTAAAGTAATTTGTTAGTACAGAGTACATTCATTTATTAGGGCTCACAAATGGAAATCTGACCATTTCCAAACTGTAATTTTGTTTATTTCTTTTTATTGGATATGTTTCCCTGTGCTATACAGTACGACCTTGCTGTTTTGTAACTCTGTTTATAATCATTAGGATTATGAGCTTTGATTTAAGCTAAGAATATTTTTTTAAGAAATGAATAAGCATTTTCAGAACTCTAATGAAAAACTGATGAACTCATAAAAGTGCTAACAAAAGATCAAGATGAAAAAAAAAAATTAATTACATGGGACTGAGTGAACTGATGAGGATGAGTATAATTTTTGTGACTTTCTGTCTGAATTTAAAAAAAAAAAAAAAATTCCACAAGGACTCAGAGGCAAAGAATATACAAATCAATTTTCACTACAAAGTAAAGGAGCTGTTACAGTGGAGGATTACTGGACTGAATGTCAATACTATGACATAGTATGAGTGTGTTTCATGTTTGGTAATTGCAATCATTGTTGCTTTTGTTGTGGTCATCCATGTACAATGCTTGGTGTCAGTCGATTTATCTCTTGTAAAAATAAAATACAGTGTGTGTGTGTGTGAAAAAAAAAAAAAAAAAAGAAACAACTGGAATGGGATTAAAGTCCACGGTTGCACAATCCCTTATCCACAGTCAAGAATTCTCCATATCTTTGAAAACTGAAAGCTTCCTCAAAAGTTGTAGTATCTGTTTGGTGACAAAAGCTGACCTGATCTAATATAGGGCTTCTTATGGTCTGTCTTTACCTCATTTAGTGTGACTGATCACATATTTCATTACAATATATTATTGTATTTGATTATGGGGTGATTATGATAATGCATCATATTACTATTTTTTAATTATTTTAAAAATCTGAGTTTCAAAACAAATCTTGCTTCCCCACCCAGTTCTGAGAGGTAGAGATCTTAAAAACTGCATTACCTAATTGGTTCACAATTTGATTTGTTTAGAGATTCCTATTACTATCAAAGCTCATTCAAGGGATTACATATCATTGATTTGACCTGCTTTTAAAGTCTAAGAACCTGCTGTTCTAAGTCTTAGAATCTGAGAAATTGAACACATTGTTTCTACCCATGTGTGCATAGGATTTTGTTTGCTAACAACCAGTTAGTAAATTCAAAAACAATAACTGTTTTTATTCCAACTATATGAGTTAAATTCTAGCTTTAATAATGCTTTGCCTCATTTGTTTAAAAAAAAGTGTTAATTGAGCTTCGTTCAACTGATATGAAATGTGAGGTTTTTTGAATAAAAAATACCAGAATCGACACTATTAAAGAGAAGCACAAAACTGAGGCACACAGTTGCCTTAATTCTTCCTTTTGGTTTTACTAGTAATGTGTATGATCTTAGATATTTGTTTCTTGCTCATATTTCTTCATGAACATAGTCATAATCAATGTCTGCAACAATGCAAATGAAGTGTGGATTTTTAAAAACGTAATACCAAAACACTGTGATACAGCTATGTGAATTCAAAATTAGCGTGGAGTTTTTTTTGTCACTTCACCACAGCTGCCCTGGATCTTACCCACACTGAAGCCTTCAAACTCTCAAATTCCAACATTTTACTCTCTAAATAAGATTCACTTTCTTCAATGTGGAACTCCTCTCTGTAACTTAAAAACTTCGGCAGGATGTCACTCCATTTCTGACCTCCTCCGATGTCATTTTCACTTTCTCTCAATATGCTGCAGGGCCATTGAGCTCATTTTACTTCCTGGAATACTCCAAGCTCCACTCTGCCTCAGAGCCTTTGCACACGCTGTAACCACTTCCAGGTCTGCTATTTCTCATGCATTTTTCAAGTTTGGCTGCTTCTCATCCTTCAAGTCTATCATCAATGCCATGTTCTTAGAAATAACTTTCCTTACCCTCTTATCTATGTCTTTCCCTCCCTGTTATTCTGGAAGACTGCACTCTGTTTATTTCTTAGTAGCAATTATAATTTGCAATTATGTATTTGTTTACTTGCTTGTTTCTCTGTCTTCCCACGAGACTGTGAGCTTCCTGAAGGAGAGGAACTTCCTGCTTGTCCATTAATGTGTACGTAGCACCAAGCATCATGCCTGGCACACCCTAAGCTCTCAAGAACTATTTGAATAAACAACATGAGAATTATTTATCCTATGTCTTTCAGTGATAATTTTTCCAAAACATCTCACTCTACATTTGACTTTTACCAAAACAAAAGATGCTCAGATCACGTCTATCATGAATATTGTCTCAAAAACTCTGAAGAAAATTCTGCCTTTGGGAAGTACATAACTTGAAATAGGTGTATTGTGGAAAATGCATAGAATATTCTAATCTACAGGTAATAAAATTATATATGGACCTGCACATCCATATACTTATATATGGATGTACATATATACTTATATTTACATGTATAACTGTATGTATATATACATATATGAATCTGTGTGCATATGTAAGAGTGGGGGAAGGGATGGGAGAGAAAAGGACAGGGCTGGGGAGGTGGATAGACAAAATAGTATATAGTGAAAATGGCCCCTAGCAATTTTTTTTCTGTTGGAAGGAAAACTGCTTAAAAATTTCTCAAGAATTGTAGTCTACTCTCCTCACTGGATGACTTCTTAAGGATGTTTTCCTGACTGTGATCACATAAATGTCGTCGAAATCGACTCTCATCAGGTAACTACTGATGAGATTACAGAATAAAACATTCAAAAAATGTCCTGGTTTAGATAATAAATTGTATAGTCACCCTAGCTATTGCTCTCTAAGAATGTTACCTATTAAATGCCAGGCGGGAATAGGGATACCAGACCGAGCGTGTGTGTGTGTGTGTGTGTGTGTGTGTGTGTGTGTGTATGGGGTTGGGGGAGGGATATGTAGAATGCAGGCACTTGCCCACTCCTTTCTTCAGCCGATTTCTTTAAACCCGGTTCTACCCTTGGCTCACTAGAAATTTAGCTGGCAAAGAATTTTACACCGAATGTGTTCAATTAACACATGTATGCAGTATTTGACATATTTCCATATTTGCTGACTTTCGTGGCTTTACATTTGCAATCAATCATACTCTAGCGTTCATTTAATGTTAATCCTTTTTTAAAGTTTTCAACTTCGTTTTTATTTAAAAGCCCAGTTGCAACCACCAAATACCTGACTCAGCTCACAGCTAGACATAGAGCGTCAAATTTCCCAGCCCACTTAATTTGAAAGCCTGCCAAGATAGGTGAAAGGCCTTATAAATATGTAAAACAGGAAGTTCAAATTACAGTCAAGTAAATCTCTAGTGATTGATGTTCTTTTCAAAACAGTTTTTTAAAAACTTTAAAAAGAACTAATGAAAAGCAGCACATTTCTAAGACACCCCCCCCAGCCCCCCAAGGCTTCACCGGAGTTCAGCCTGCACAATGTACTTTTAGTACTGTATTTATTTCGGATTTTTACCACTTCCTGGAGGCCTGGAGAAGCCACAGTGGGAGGATCCAAAAAAACTCAGTACCACAGCCATTTTGTTTGTAAGGCAGACTGGTAGAATTCTATCAGCCGGCAAAGGTTTCTGAAACAATTTTTAAGAAGGAAAAAAAAAAAAAAAAAAGTATGCCTATTGTTTGTAATGTAGCCGCTAAAAATCATTATTTTATTTTTATTTTCTGCACAAATGGAAGTTGTTGTGGCTAACCAATTCTATTTTTTTTTTTTTCCCCAAGGAGTTAAAGCTGCAAACGACATGAATTTTGTGCAAGGCTTCTTTAGGTACCTTCAGGACGTCCAATGGAAAAAGAAAAAAAATGTTTTGATGGGAATCATTTTTCACTGGCCACATTGGTATCCAAATTAGACATCGATGTCGGTGAATGACCATCTGCTTAAGAAAAGCATGCTATCCCCTAAAAACCCACATGCAAGAAATAAGAGCGTTGCCGGATCGCCAAAGGGACATTTTCCTGAGCTCACGGGCCGTCGTGGGCGCTATTGTTTTGCAGTGTCACTTCGTAGCGAGCTCAGACTTTGTCATTTGGGGGGCTGTGTGTTTAAAAGCCCAGTGTAAAATGGCACTCACACAGCATTTTTTTCCGAGCTGCAGGAGGCGGGAGGAGCGGGGGACACTGGCCTCCCAGCCAATCAGAGCCCGCCTGCTTGCCATCGCAAAGTTGTTAACCCCAGAGTCTTCTAAGGCTGCCTCGGCCTCCTCTGCTTTTAATCTTCCGCGGATATTTCTCCGATTTCTCCCAAACGCCCACAGATCCTGGAGAAGCCACCGCGAGCAGCCACCGATCGGGGAAGAAAGTATGACTTTTTATTTACCCAATATTGTGAAGATGTTGGAAGATCCGTGTGCCGCCTGGAGGCCGTTGTTTCTAGGGACACAAGTGTCCAGCCTATATTGTTACAATTCTTTTTCCAGAACTGGCTTCTTCTTCGCCTCCGCTGATGGTAAGTTTGTAATTTTTAACATTTATGTCATTACATCTTTGAACGAGCCGCCAGCTAAGAAGGATTTTCATTGTGTTTCTTCTAACAAAACCAATCTTTGTATTTTTCTTTAGCTTTGATCTCTGCA
Organism: Balaenoptera ricei; assembly: GCF_028023285.1. Classification (NCBI taxonomy): domain Eukaryota; kingdom Metazoa; phylum Chordata; class Mammalia; order Artiodactyla; family Balaenopteridae; genus Balaenoptera; species Balaenoptera ricei. The sequence continues at coordinate 4,099,813 of NC_082640.1, read as the reverse complement.
CATTTCCAGCTAATCTTGTCTGGCTAATTTTTACCAAAAGAAAAAAAAAAATAGTGTTTTGTTGTGTTTTTTTTTAACCCCATGACTAAAGCTAAATATTTATGATATAAATTATACTTTAATTACTGTGAGCTAAGGGAAACTCAGCTATTTCAAGATGGACTTGTTTTGTGCCAGCAATGTTGGTAATGCCAAATATGTGCATATCCTCTTTATAAAAATGATGTATTACCTAATTTGTCCAGGACTAAATCATTAGCAGGCAAACTATGGATGTAGTTTGGTTTGAAATAGGCCTATTGTGGTTTTCTTGATGGATTACTTGGAGACAAACTACAGAAAAGCTGCCTTTGGTATAATGAAGGTGGAGATTGACATAACCGGGTTTATATTAAGTTATGGCTGTTACTAAATAGTGGATCTTTTATTTGCTGATCAGATCTAAACTTGTGTTCCATGATAGTAATTCTCTGAGGCTCCTCATTAGATAATCTTTGCAGATCTATCTTGTTTTTTCTCCAAAAAGGTATATTTGGGAGACATTTTGTAATTTTCGGCATTTTTCTAGTTTTTTTTTTCTCTTTTTGCACACGGTGGGCGATCTTTTTTGTTTTGCATGGATCTGTGCTGGTGGCGCTGTATAGCTCTCCTCAACAATTTACGTCAGTTTCACTAAAAGAAAAAAGGAGGAAAAAAAAAAGAGGTGGGGCAAGATTTGATCTATTATCCTCTCCCTTTATTTCCTTAAAGAAAGTTCGATTTGGTCGGAGGAAATTATTCAGTTGTATTAGTTTAATGTTTTCTGTGAACTGTGAAGGGTGAGAAGAGACACGTCGTCACAGCCCGTCCGGGGAGCAGTAGGGCCGAGCATGCAGTTTGCAGTTGTGTTTTTCTGATCTGATTATCTCTAGATCAGAAAATTTTCAATAGTAAGCTGTCAGCTTACCCTCTCTTTCCTCAGTAACATTTTGCGTTTTCCTTCTGTTACAATATCATCCATTGCTAATGTCTTCAATTGAACAAAACGTTTTGCGTTTTAGCTCACTGAACGTTGTAAAAGTTAAATTTCATTTTGAACCTAGGAATTTCTTAAATAACTATTCTAAGTTTCTCCTGGGAATTTTCTAGGAGTTTGACATATAAGAATGCCTACATTGTTGTTTTATTTTGAAGTGATACTTCAGTTGAATTTATGTACATCCTTGTTTTAAAAAGAGCAAATATTTTGGAATAGGATAATTTTTTTTAGGAATATGGATACAACTGCTTTTAACTTTAAAAATATTGGTATTTGTATATCTAAATGCAGGGTAAATCTTTTCCATCTTTGTTCTTATTGGGAGTTATCTGATTAGAGAATATGGGATTTAGGCCCAAAGCCTCCCAAGAACAAAAATGTATATTATGATATGACATAGTTTTTACTGGTCTCTGTGAACATTTTAGTTGTTTATGAAGATAGTAAGTATGTCCTTAATTGAAAAAGAAAGTGGGAGAAATCAGTCATTGTACCTAAAAACACATTATTTTACCAAATAAAACAAACAAAAAAACTGAAATAGTATCCTAAACCACCTCTTCATATGATTGTAGAGATGATTTCTTGAGTAAAAATTTCTGGAGTTATTATTAAGTGTTTTTATTCACTTTGAAATATGTAAATGCTCATTTCACTAATCGTTAAAATTTTGAAGTAAAAGAATGTGTGAAAATGACTAGGAATAGTATTTCCGATTTTTGTGTCCCTATAATTTATTTATCTGTGTAGGACCCTTTCCTTGAACTTCAAAAATAATTATATATTATGCCTATATTTTGTTTATACTCTGCTATAAAAATTTGAAAATGTTCACTGTAACATTTTATCTCTTCATAAAATTTAAATGCCCCCATCAACACTGGTTTTGACATTATAGATTATTTATAGAATGAAATACTGCAGGTATAAATATATTATCTAACCCCCTGATTGTGCTGGAGTTTAGTTCCCCGAAGTTAATCTACTGAATAAAATATACTGCCCAATATGTTTATTGCTAAAATATTCTGTTATTCAGCTGGTGACTTTTTTCATTTTAATTTGTGAAAACTAAAAATGTTTATATAATGTAGCCCCCCTTTTAAAAACAGACTGATGCTGTGAAGTCCATATGTAGCTATGCAATGTTCTTTGTTCTCCTATATCATTGACTATTACATCATTGATTATGAGTAACCATTATAGTTACATCTTCACTTTTTAAAATCACCCATAGATATTTATGTTAAAGATATTCTTCTGTGACTCTTACATCACTAAATAAGGAGGTGTAAATCTATGAGGCAAAAACAATTCATTGTTTTATATTATTCTCCATTTTTAAATCCACCTTGGGCTTCATTTTAGCTCTTGATTCTTTAGATGTTAATTTTTTTTTTTTTTTTATTGACAACATTTTGTAGGCATTTAGTTTGAGTTTGGTGAGATTATGATTAGAATGATTATAATAAACTATGTTTTATCAGAAAAAATCTTTATTTATTAAATGTAGTGTATAGGGAACTAATTCAGTTTTTCATAGTAACAGTTGCTAGATCATGAACAATAAAGAATTATTTTTTTAATCTTGAAATGTCATTTCAGTCAACAATTACACACTTATTTTTTTTCTTGCACACCTTTTTATCAGAGATAGTAGCAAGTAGCAAAACTGACTATGTTAAAATATCGTTATCATTTTTTTCACCCTGCCCATCCCTCTCATGGAGGGGGAGGGGTCAATGAGTAGTGAAATGGCCAAAAAACAGTTTGCAGAAAGAAGAAATAAATAATGCCAAAGACACGGAAAATCTGTAAATCAAATTCCAAACAATAAACCTCAGAAATATGAACTTGAAATTATGAGCTTGGTCAATAATGGAAATAAACTGAAAATTTTATTAAGACTTCATTTAGTGAGCCAACATAATTTCCTAATTTATTAATTTGTATGCATTACTATTGCTAAAGATTGGGGAAATTTTTAGGTTAGCAAACCTATTCAGAAAGATGAAGTAACAAAGGGAAGAAACATTTACAGTAATATTAAGATGACATCATAAAATGCTGAAAAGATCAATATTAGCCAGAACCAATCTAATATACCTTGGAATAAATTTTTTTAAAAGAAGGAAAAATAGCTAAAAATTTTGCCTTCTGAAAACCAAGTTCAATACAGACATGAAACTGTATATATTTCTAATTCCACCCTCTTTTTGTGCGTACTTACCTGTGCTATTTCTTGGACATATTACATGTTTTGCAAAGGAAGAGACGGGGAAAGAAAATAAGAGACCAAATGGGTGTTTGTGTTATGACATTGTTTTTTGTCTTTCCCAAAAGATTCTCAAATGGAGACTCTAAAGGGAAAGTAAAGCAAAGATAATGATTTCTTGAAGAAAAAGATGAAAGGAGTATCCTTTATACTTGATTTATTCAACATTTTTTTCTTTTGGGGGGTTTGTTTGTTCTAGTTTTTCCTCCTATTATGTGCTATGATGCTAAAAGGCTGAGATACAATATTAAGACAAAGAGGCAAGGATCCCTGCTCTCAGGGAGTTTACAGTCCAATGTGGTTCAACATTTTAAAGATACTTAAATCTAAGGTCTTGGATGTGGGAGGTTCCCATCTGAGAATAAAGGCAAAATAAGATTTCTGGGGTAAAAACTTTAAAAAAATTTTTTTAATCTATTTATATAGGATTTAACAAGTGTCCTTCTGTCCTTCTACTGAAGGACCATTATTTGGGACACAGTGAGGGGAAGATAGCCCTCAGATTTTAGATATAGCCCAAACAGATGCTATATAAATAGCTGGTTAGCTAATGCAAATTCCTTTTGCAAAGTGAGAAATAAAATATTAACTTATTCTCTTGAGAAGAAAGGAGACGGGGATCACTCTGGTCGTAGGAATTTTGGATGTGTCCTTGTGAGGTCCATTTAATGAAAACTTTTTTTTTAACGTGGTGAAGCCTCATTTTGTACATTTTGCTCCCCTTGTCATGAAATAAATGTCAATGTCAATAAAAATTGTGAGATGAAGCAGGGAAATACAATTATAGTGTTGAAGGATTACATCAGAATTAAGATATTTATTTTTATTTTGAAACCTTCTGACAATTTTAATGATATTTATGTAACAGAAATTTTTATAATAACCATTTGTATTTTAATTTATGAAGGTAATATAATTAGACATTTAGCTAATGGGTAATTAGTTAAATACATCAGATATGGATCAGGAAAGTAAGACTGCTGTTATATACAGATGAATTGGAAGGGAAGGAACTCTTCATTAAATCTCTACGTGTGGTTTAAGATCACCTCCAGAATAAAGTCACCAAATTATTTTGTCATACAGCCAATTAAGATACTAAATGTATTATATCATATAGTTTGCTTTTGTACTAACATAGGATCCTACTGATAATGGTGTGAAAAAATGAGATTTATTATTTCAACTAAATTAATAATCAGGAGGCAAGCCAGTTCTAGGTTTGGTTCAATAGCTCAACAACGTTATCAAGTTCCTTGGTAGGTTCCATTCTTTTACATTGCCGTAATGTCAGCAGTGTCTTTCCTCATAGTCACAAGATGGCTGCTGCAGCTCCAAGCATCATATCCTGATATCACAATTTCCAGAGGGAGGAGAGTTTCTCTTATGTATCTTTTTAGAAGGGAAGAAATTCTTTCCCAGAGGCCCACAGCACACTGCTTCTTACAGTTCTTTGGCCAGGTTTGTAGGAAATGCTCATACCTAAACCCTTTCAGTGACCAGGAGATTGAAGTTACCTTAATCGGTTTAGCTAGGGAGGAGCTTTTGGAAAGGTGAACACCTGCTGAGTAGCCAGTGCTCAATGTGGCTAGCTCCCATTTGCTTTGTATAAACTTTAATGGCTTTGTAAAAACATTCTTCAACGATAAAACATGAATATCTGTTTTCATACAGACCAGACTGCTCATGGATGCAGCTAATTTAGAAAAGATAAACATTTAATTAGAACTTACTATGTCCCAGCCTCTAGGTTAAATGCTACCTTTATTAAATATCTCCTTAAATCCTCACACAAACTTTGGGGATAGGATAATTATTATACCCATTTTACAAATGAGGAAACTGAGGCTTAGAGAGGTTTGGCCCAGGTTACACAGTAAATGAAAAAGCTGGAGTTTGAACCTGGAAAGTCTGAAATCAGAGCCTGTATAACTACCTATTCTTCTATACTGTCACACTGGATATATGTGAATTTATGTTCCGTAAATTGGCATATTTTAAATGCACTGTACGATACCCCTGTTTAAATGAATCCTCTAGTGACTAATTTTATAAATCTAATAATCTTTTCTTAAGATGAGTAGTGCTTACCTAATTTATCAGTTGTACATATCTGAATTTTTGTATGTTGAATTTGCTGAAGGCACATGTACTGCATCTCATCTTGTCAGGAACATCTCATGAAATTCTTTTAGAAGTTGCATTTCTATAGGGAAAAAAAGATCAGAGAGTAGAGAGTCAGTGAGGCTTTGTTGAAGTGGGTAAATTCATGATTCATAACACTAGGTCGAAAGAGAATACTGGCTCCTATTTCACAACTTACAAGGTCAATTTTATGGACAAAATGTTTCCATCTTTGCCACCTTTGGGACGTATGGAAGTTTTCCCCTCTGGGGTATTTTTGGGGGATTCAGTGTACTCTGAATCAGTGGATCTCCAACTTGAGTGTGCACCAGAATCACCTAAAACCCAGGCGTCTGGGCCCACACCTGGGGTTCCGGGATCAGTGGGTCCGGGGCCTGAGAGGTTGCCAGCCCCCACATGGTGCGATGATCTCAGTCCAGGGACCAGCCTTTGAGACGTTGCTCTAGAGGATCAGATGGTACCTGCCAAGGTAAATATGCTGGCTTGAAATGTGCCAAACTGTAAAGGATGTCATTTCATAAGTGGCGAATATATGAATAAATACATATGCAGGATTGAATAGGTGGTCAGGATAGCCTGCTTGAGAGCTGGGCGATGACTTGAAGGAGGATTCCTCTTATGCCTCAGCATGAACAACACATTTGAGACTTATTTTTCCATCAGTTCATATATGTGTGTATTTTTAACTTAAAAAAAAGTAATCCATAATTTACCAATTATTTTTAAAAGCAAGTAAAAATAGAACTTAGTTGTACTCGGTAGCAAGTTACATCTGAAAAGGACTTGTGTATCTGTGGCATTTTGATGGTTTTTCTCAAGATTTTATCCCACCAGCCACTAAAGCCCCACTTTCATTAAAAGGACACAAGTTTCGATGACACTGAGAAAGAGAGGCCGTCATGCCAATGACCTATATTTAGCTCTGAAACTCAGGCCGCTGCCCCAATGCACTGGAAACCCTCCATCCTCCCAAGACAGAGGTCACAACCTCCAGCTGAAAAACACTCTCACGTGCCAAGGAGCCAAGTGGGCCTTTCCAAGAGTTTAATTGCTTCACTGCTTTGAGACTTAAGAAACAAGTTAGGGACTTCCCTGGTGGCGCAGTGGTTAAGAATCCGCCTGCTAATGCAGGGGGCACAGGTTCGATCCCTGGTCCGGGAAGATCCCACATGCCGCGGAGCAACTAAGCCCGTGCGCCACAACTACCGAGCCCGCGTGCTCTAACTACTGAAGCCCGCACGCCTAGAACCCGTGCTTCGCAAGGAGAGAAGCCACTGCAATGAGAAGCCTGCGCACTGCAACACAGCCAAAAATAATAAATAAATAAATTTATTTTAAAAAAAGAAATAATTTAGTTCTGAAGGCTTTTGCTCATTTTTCATTAAAGTATAAAGTCCAGGAAACAAACTTCCCACATAAATGAGTAAAAAACAGTCAGCCAATTCAATGTCCTTAACGTTTCCAGAAGCCTGTATAAGCGTTGAGTTATCCTTGTATCCACTGGAGGCCTTGTCAAGAAGCTGGGATGAAGTACCCCGAAGAGGCAGGTTTGTACTGGTTTCGTCCAGTATCAAAAAGCGTCACTTAGCACCTATGTAATGACAGACACACATCATTTTTTTTTTTTTTTTTTTTTTTATTTATTATTTTTGGCTGTGTTGGGTCTTCGTTTCTGTGCGAGGGCTTTCTCTAGTTGCGGCGAGTGGGGGCCACTCTTCATCGCGGTGCGCGGGCCTCTCACTGTCGCGGCCTCTCTCGTTGCGGAGCACAGGCTCCAGACGCGCAGGCTCTGTAGTTGTGGCTCACGGGCCTAGCTGCTCCGCGGCATGTGGGATCTTCCCAGACCAGGGCTCGAACCCGTGTCCCCTGAATTGGCAGGCAGATTCTCAACCACTGCGCCACCAGGGAAGCCCCAGACACACATCATTTAAAATGGCCAGAACTGCCAGAACTGTGCTGTCCAGGACAGTGGTCACTAGCCACATGTGGCTACGTAAATTTAAATTTGAAGTAATTAAAATTAAACATTCAGTAGCTACACCTGGCTGGTGGTTATTGGACAACAGATTTATGGAATGTTTCTGTCTTAGTCGTTCAAGTTGCTGTGACAGAATATCATAAACTGGATGGCTTATAAACAACCGAAATTTATTTCTCACAGTTCTGGAAGCTAGGACGTCCAAGATCAAGGTGCCGGCAGATTCTGTGTCTGGTGAGGGTTCACTTCCTGGTTCATAGATGTGTCCTCGCATGGCAGAAGGGGAGAAGGAGCTCTCTGGGATCTCTTTTACAAGGGCACCAATCCCATTCATGAAGGCTCCACCCTCATGACCTAATCACCTCCCAAAGGCCCCACCTCCAAATGCCATCACATCGGGGGCTAGGATTTCAATATATGAATTGGATGGGGGGGGGAGGACATAAACATTAAGTCTGCAGCAATGTCCATAGTTGTGGAAAGTTCTCTTGGAACTTCAGACCACGGTAGGCTCACACTGTAGACCAGTGGTTCTCAACTCTGCACTTAGAATCAACCAGAAACTTAAAAATAAAATGCCTGCACCCCATCCTCAGAGGTTCTAGCTGATCTGGGTGGAATCTGGGCGTAAGTATTTTCCAAAAGCTGTCCACGTGATTCTATCAATAGTACGTAGCCGAGGTTGAGAATTGCTGAGTGACGCTATGGAAGAGAGCCACTAAACCAAAAATTGGGGTGGTCAGTAGATAGTGTTGCTACTTCTCCTCATCTCAATCTTTCAAAAGCTACAATCCATCTTCTAGGCAGTGAGGAGGGTTCAAACTGAAAATAACTGGACAGTCCAACCAGTTCTGTCAACATATGCTGATTGCCTAATGAACAACTTTAGTTGGAAGAAAAATGGATCAACTGCCACTCTTCAGTTACAAGTTACTTGATGACCTCAAGAGTGAGTCTTGTATATTGAAAGACTATAGATAGTCTTGTATATTGAAGGACTTTTGGTCTCAGTTATACAAACACCTTCCAACTTTTTATATACATTTATACATTTACTACATCTGATTGCCTACTTTGGTACTTTAGCATACATTTTTAAGAAGTTAAGAAAGTCTTACCTATCTCATAAATTGAACTTCTAAATATGGTGATTCTTAAGTTCTCTTTAATGTTTATACTTCATATAACTTAGTAGGAGTTCTACTTAAATGTGTAATAAGCTAACCTCTTACTCCACTAGGTCAAATGTTCTGAAACAGAACAATTACATAGACTAAAAAACATTTCTGTACTTATTCTAAATCTTTCTGAAGTTAAAAGATTCTTATCTACTAAGAAAAGAGTTATCCTACCAAACAATTTGTGGTGTTGCCTTCTCAAGTTTATTTTTTGTCTGCCTTCTCAGCTAATTGAAGTTTCTTGATGAGCAGAGATTTTGATTAGAACACAATTAGATCCTTGTCTGAGACACTGATGTGACACAATGAGCCTTATTTATGTTCACTGTATCAAAAAAAAAACAAAAACAAAAACTATTCTCAAAGCCTACTTCCCTGAGATATTGAGTCATATCTTTACCTTTTTTTCAAGTCAGGTCAGAATCGTTGGTCCCCGTACAAGTGGCTACATCAACTGACAAATATTTGGATTTTGCATTTCTTAATCTTTTAGAATATATAACTGTCCCTTAGAGACCTTTGAACTTGGCGGGCTTCTACATTCTTTTTTTTTTTTTTTTTAGTTCTCTTAATAATTTTATTTTGCATAGATACAAATAAACATGTTTCAGATTTAAGGATTTCAGTTTCCCCCACCACATAACAACACTCCCCATGGGGACAATCTTGTTTTACTTCCCGTCTGCCAAAAATGGCATTTGATAATAGACGTAGCTCGGTAGAAAAGGCAGACGTTACTTATAAGTAACTATTCAATTACAATTATGAGAAAACTTAAGAGCTGGCTACTTATACCCATTCCTGTGAAAAATAACAATTATCACAATAATAGAAATAATAGCTACCATTTATTGAGCTTTACTGTGTTTCAGGCACCATGCTAAGGGCTTAAAGTGAATTATGCCGTGTAACCCTCAAAGCCCTGTGAATACTACTGTCCCCCCAATTTCCAGAGAAGAAAATGGAGGCTTCGAGAAGTACTGTCTCAAGAGCCACAGAATTAGGGAACAGGGGAGCCAAGATTGAAATGCAGGCAGCCTGCCTTGGCACCCCTGCTCTTAACCACTGCTACAAGCTACAAGCACTCAAAGAACTCAAATAGAAGTCCCTCCCGTTCCAGGTTATCTTCATAAAGTAGTATTAAAAAGTGGAAGATGTAAATGAAAAAGAAAAAGGCCAAAAAAACCTCCGGTTATCCTATTATGGGGGGAAAACACCAAAACCCAAAAAACCCTATACTATTTGATGTTACTTTTCTTAATCAAGAAAACAAAATGCCATAGCATACAGCACAGAGCAAGTCATATAGTAAAAATACCAAGAAACAAAATAAATAAAAATGTACATATAGCATCATTAGGCTCGCTTTAGTCTAAACAAATATAGAATATTCCAGTCAAGAAATCAATAATTCTTGCAGGCTCCTACATTCTTTCACATTCTGTCTTGTAGGACAATCAACTCTTGCAGATATTAACAGATTTAACTGACACTGAATCTGTCTCATGGCTTTGGTCTGAATATGTGGTCACAATTTCCAAGGCGATTCTATTGACAAGGTTGTTTCTTAACTTCCAGATAGCTGACTGGAAGTCTCTCCGTACACATTTCTGTTGAAGACATTATGAGAACACTTTATTTTTTTTTTTTTTTTTTTTTCACACACACACTGTATTTTATTTTTACAAGAGATAAATCGACTGACACCAAGCATTGTACATGGATGACCACAACAAAAGCAACAATGATTGCAATTACCAAACATGAAACACACTCATACTATGTCATAGTATTGACATTCAGTCCAGTAATCCTCCACTGTAACAGCTCCTTTACTTTGCAGTGAAAATTGATTTGTATATTCTTTGCCTCTGAGTCCTTGTGGAATTTTTTTTTTTTTTTTTTTAATTCAGACAGAAAGTCACAAAAATTATACTCATCCTCATCAGTTCACTCAGTCCCATGTAATTAATTTTTTTTTTTCATCTTGATCTTTTGTTAGCACTTTTATGAGTTCATCAGTTTTTCATTAGAGTTCTGAAAATGCTTATTCATTCAGTTCAGCAGTACAGTCCATTACCAGAAACCTGTACTTGTCAGAGTCTTTTCCATGTATTTCTTGAAGATGAAACCCTTTTATAGGAACATATTTGCAAAATCATCAGAGTACACCCAGAACTGTCTGTAAATGACAAAAGACTTAACAATGACCACGGTTAAAGATTTGATGACAGTTCATAATAATGCAGTTGACAAGAAAATTAGTTATTTCTGAGATATACATTTTAAAGTAATAACTAGGATTATTACTTATAACATTATACCAGAACATATAAGATTTTTAGAAATTTCATGTAATGTCTGAAACATTTATATTAACATATTTCCATACATATTTCCATACAAGTACAAATATAAGATTTTTAGTAATTTCATGTAATGTCTGAAACATTTATATTAACATATTCCCATACATATTTCCATACAAATACAAATATGATTTTTAGAAATTTCATGTAATGTCTGAAACATTTATATTAACATATTTCCATACATATTTCCATACAAATACAAATATAAGATTTTTAGAAATTTCATGTAATGTCTGAAACATTTATATTAACATATTTCCATACAAATAACCCAATGAAAGTTTAGTATTAGTTGTTTTGTTTGTTTTTTTATACTGCAGGTTCTTATTAGGCATCAGTTTTATACACATCAGTGTATACATGTCAATCCCAATCGCCCAATTCAGCACACCACCATCCCCACCCCACCGCAGTTTTCCCCCCTTGGTGTCCATATGTCCATTCTCTACATCTGTGTCTCAACTTCTGCCCTGCAAACTGGCTCATCTGTACCATTTTTCTAGGTTCCGCATACATGCATTAATATACGATATTTGTTTTTCTCTTTCTGACTTACTTCACTCTGTATGACAGTCTCTAGATCCATCCACGTCTCAACAAATGACTCAATTTCGTTCCTTTTTATGGCTGAGTAATATTCCATTGTATATATGTACCACATCTTCTTTATCCATTCGTCTGTTGATGGGCATTTAGGTTGCTTCCATGACCTGGCTATTGTAAATAGTGCTGCAATGAACATTCGGGTGCATGTGTCTTTTTGAATTACGGTTTTCCCTGGGTATATGCCCAGTAGTGGGATTGCTGGGTCATATGGTAATTCTATTTTTAGTTTTTTAAGGAACCTCCATATTGTTCTCCATAGTGGCTGTATCAATTTACATTCCCACCAACAGTGCAAGAGGGTTCCCTTTTCACCACACCCTCTCCAGCATTTGTTGTTTGTAGATTTTCTGATGATGCCCATTCTAACAGGAGTGAGGTGATACCTCATTGTAGTTTTGATTTGCATTTCTCTAATAATTAGTGATGTTGAGCATCTTTTCATGTGCTTCGTGGCCATCTGTATGTCTTCTTTGGAGAAATGTCTATTTAGGTCTTCTGCCCATTTTTGGATTGGGGTGTTTGTTTCTTTGATATTGAGCTGAATGAGCTGTTTATATATTTTGGAGATTAATCCTTTGTCCGTTGATTCATTTGCAAATATTTTCTCCCATTCTGAGGGTTGTCTTTTCGTCTTGTTTATGGTTTCCTTTGCTGTGCAAAAGCTTTGAAGTTTCATTAGGTCCCACTTGTTTATTTTTGTTTTTATTTCCATTACTCTAGGAGGTGGATCAAAAAAGATCTTGCTGTGATTTATGTCAAAGAGTGTTCTTCCTATGTTTTCCTCTAAGAGTTTTATAGTGTCCAGTCTTATATTTAGGTCTCTAATCCATTTTGAGTTTATTTTTGTGTATGGTGTTAGGGAGTATTCTAATTTCATTCTTTTACATGTAGCTGTCCAGTTTTCCCAGCACCACTTATTGAAGAGACTGTCTTTTCTCCATTGTATATCTTTGCCTCCTTTGTCATAGATTAGTTGACCATAGGTGCGTGGGTTAATGTCTGGGCTTTCTATCTTGTTCCATTGATCTATGTTTCTGTTTTTGTGCCAGTACCATATTGTCTTGATTACTGTAGCTTTGTAGTATAGTCTGAAGTCAGGGAGTCTGATTCCTCCAGCTCCATTTTTTTGCCTCAAGACTGCTTTGCCTATTCGGGGTCTTTTGTGTCTCCATACAAATTTTAAGATGATTTGTTCTAGCTCAGTAAAAAATGCCATTGGTAATTTGATAGGGATTGCATTGAATCTGTAGATTGCTTTGGGTAGTATACTCATTTTCACAATGTTGATTCTTCCAATCCAAGAACATGGTATATCTCTCCATCTGTTGGTATCATCTTTAATTTCTTTCATCAGTGTCTTATAGTTTTCTGCATACAGGTCTTTTGTCTCCCTAGGTAGGTTTATTCCTAGGTATTTTATTCTTTTTGTTGCAATGGTAAATGGGAGTGTTTCCATAATTTCTCTTTCAGATTTTTCATCATTAGTGTATAGGAATGCAAGAGATTTCTGTGCATTAATTTTGTATCCTGCAACTTTACCATATTCATTAATTAGCTCTAGCAGTTTTCTGGTGGCAGTTTTAGGATTCTCTATGTATAGTATCATGTCATCCGCAAACAGTGACAGTTTTACTTCTTCTTTTCCAATTTGTATTCCTTTTATTTCTTTTTCTTCTCTGATTGCCGTGGCTAGGACTTCCAAAACTATGTTGAATAATAGTGGTGAGAGTGGACATCCTTGTCTCGTTCCTGATCTTAGAGGAAATGCTTTCAGTTTTTCACCATTGAGAATGATGTTTGCTGTGGGTTTGTCATATATGGCCTTTATTATGTTGAGGTAGCTTCCCTCTATGCCCACTTTCTGGAGAGTTTTTATCAGAAATGGGTGTTGAATTTTGTCAAAAGCTTTTTCTGCATCTATTGAGATGATCATATGGTTTTTATTCTTCAATTTGTTAATATGGTGTATCACATTGATTGATTTGCGTATATTGAAGAATCCTTGCATCCCTGGGATAAATCCCACTTGATCGTGGTGTATGATCCTTTTAATGTGTTGTTGGATTCTGTTTGCTAGTATTTTGTTGAGGATTTTTGCATCTATATTCATCAGTGATATTGGTCTGTAATTTTCTTTTTTTGTAGTGTCTTTGTCTGGTTTTGGTATCAGGGTGATGGTGGCCTCATAGAATGAGTTTGGGAGTGTTCCTTCCTCTGCAATTTTTTGGAAGAGTTTGAGAAGGATGGGTGTTAGCTCTTCTCTAAATGTTTGATAGAATTCACCTGTGAAGCCGTCTGGTCCTGGACTTTTGTTTGTTGGAAGATTTTTAATCACAGTTTCAATTTCATTACTTGTGATTGGTCTGTTCATATTTTCTATTTCTTCCTGGTTCAGTCTTGGAAGGTTATACCTTTCTAAGAATTTGTCCATTTCTTCCAGGTTGTCCATTTTATTGGCATAAAGTTGCTTGTAGTAGTCTCTTAGGATGCTTTGTATTTCTGCAGTGTCTGTTGTAACTTCTCCTTTTTCATTTCTGATTTTATTGATTTGAGTCCTCTCCCTCTTTTTCTTGATGAGCCTGGCTAATGGCTTATCAATTTTGTTTATCTTCTCAAAGAACCAACTTTTAGTTTTATTGATCTTTGCTATTGTTTTCTTTGTTTCTATTTCATTTATTTCTGCTCTGATCTTTATGATTTCTTTCCTTCTGCTAACTTTGGGTTTTGTTTGTTCTTCTTTCTCTAGTTTCTTTAAGTGTAAGGTTAGATTGTTTACTTGAGCTTTTTCTTGTTTCTTTAGGTAGGCTTGTATAGCTATAAACTTCCCTCTTAGAACTGCTTTTGCTGCATCCCATAGGTTTTGGGTCGTCGTGTTTTCATTGTCATTTGTCTCTAGGTATTTTTTGATTTCCTCTTTGATTTCTTCAGTGATCTCTTGGTTATTTAGTAACGTATTGTTTAGCCTCCATGTGTTTGTCCTTTTTACGTTTTTTTCCCTGTAATTCATTTCTAATCTCATAGCGTTGTGGTCAGAAAAGATGCTTGATATGATTTCAATTTTCTTAAATTTACTGAGGCTTGATTTGTGACCCAAGATGTGATCTATCTTGGAGAATGTTCCGTGCGCACTTGAGAAGAACGTGTAATCTGCTGTTTTTGGATGGAATGTCCGATATATATCAATTAAATCTATCTGGTCTATTGTGTCATTTAAAGCTTCTGTTTCCTTATTTATTTTCATTTTGGATGATCTGTCCATTGGTGTAAGTGAGGTGTTAAAGTCCCCCACTATTATTGTGTTACTGTCGATTTCCTCTTTTATAGCTGTTAGCAGTTGCCTTATGTATTGAGGTGCTCCTATGTTGGGTGCATATATATTTATAATTGTTATATCTTCTTCTTGGATTGATCCCTGGATCATTATGTAGTGTCCTTCCTTGTCTCTTGTAACATTCTTTATTTTAAAGTCTATTTTATCTGATATGAGTATAGCTACTCCAGCTTTCTTTTGATTTCCATTTGCATGGAATATCTTTTTCCATCCCCTCACTTTCAGTCTGTATGTGTCCCTAGGTCTAAAGTGGGTCTCTTGTAGACAGCATATATATGGGTCTTGTTTTTGTATCCATTCAGCCAGTCTATGTCTTTTGGTTGGGGCATTTAATCCATTCACGTTTAAGGTAATAATCGATATGTATGTTCCTATGACCATTTTCTTAATTGTTTTGGGTTTGTTTTTGTAGGTCCTTTTCTTCTCTTGTGTTTCCCACTTAGAGAAGTTCCTTTAGCATTTGTTGTAGAGCTGGTTTGGTGGTGCTGAATTCTCTTAGCTTTTGCTTGTCTGTAAAGCTTTTGATTTCTCCATCAAATCTAAATGAGATCCTTACTGGGTAGAGTAATCTTGGTTGTAGGTTCTTCCCTTTCATCACTTTAAGTATATCATGCCACTCCCTTCTGGCTTGCAGAGTTTCTGCTGAGAAATCAGCTGTTAACCTTATGGGAGTTCCCTTGTATGTTATTTGTCGTTTTTCCCTTACTGCTTTCAATAATTTTTCTTTGTCTTTAATTTTTGCCACTTTGATTACTATGTGTCTCGGCGTGTTTCTCCTTGGGTTTATCCTGTATGGGACTCTCTGCGCTTCCTGGACTTGGGTGGCTATTTCCTTTCCCATGTTAGGGAAGTTTTCGACTATAATCTCTTCAAATATTTTCTCTGGTCCTTTCTCTCTCTCTTCTCCTTCTGGGACCCCTATAATGCGAATGTTGTTGCGTTTAATGTTGTCCCAGAGGTCTCTTAGGCTGTCTTCATTTCTTTTCATTCTTTTTTCTTTAGTCTGTTCCGCGGCAGTGAATTCCATCATTCTGTCTTCCAGGTCACTTATCCGTTCTTCTGCCTCAGTTATTCTGCTATTGATTCCTTCTAGTGTAGTTTTCATTTCAGTTATTGTATTGGTCATCTCTGTTTGTTTGTTCTTTAATTCTTCTAGGTCTTTGTTAATCATTTCTTGCATCTTCTCAATCTTTGCCTCCATTCTTATTCCAAGGTCCTGGATCATCTTCACTATCATTATTCTGAATTCTTTTTCTGGAAGGTTGCCTATCTCCACTTCATTTAGTTGTTTTTCTGGGGTTTTATCTTGTTCCTTCATCTGCGACATAGCCCTCTGCCTTTTCATCTTCTCTATCTTTCTGTAACTGTGGTTTTTGGTCCACAGGCTGCAGGATTATAGTTTTTCTTGCTTCTGTTGTCTGCCCTCTGGTGGTTGAGGCTATCTAAGAGGCTTGATGGGAGGCTCTGGTGGTGGGTAGAGCTGACTGTTGCTGTGGCGGTCAGAGCTCAGTAAAACCTTAATCCACTTGACTGTTGATGGGTGGGGCTGGGTTCCCTCCCTGTTGGCTGTTTTGCCTGAGGCAATCCAACACTGGAGCCTACCCGTGCTCTTTGGTGGGGTTAATGGCAGACTCTGGGAGGGCTCACGCCAAGGAGAACTTCCCAGAACCTCTGCTGCCAGTGTCCTTATCCCCACGGTGAAACAGAGCCACCACTCGCCTCTGCAGGAGACCCCCCAACACCAGCAGGTAGGTCTGGTTCAGTCTCCCCCAGGCTCACTGCTCCTTCCCCTGGGTCCTGATGCACACATTACTTTGTGTGTGCCCTCCAAGAGTGGGATCTCTGTTTCCCCCAGTCCCGTCAAAGTCCTGCAATCCAATTCCCACTAGCCTTCAAAGTCTGATTCTCTAGGAATTCCTCCTCCCGTTGCCTGACCCCCAGGTTGGGAAGCCTGACGTGGGGCTCAGAACCTTTACTCCAGTGGGTGGACTTCTGTGGTATAAGTGTTCGCCAGTCTGTGAGTCACCCACCCAGCAGTTATGGGGTTTGGTTTTACTCTGATTGCGCCCCTCCTACCATCTCACTGTGGCTTCTCCTCTGTCCTTGGACGTGGGGTATCCTCCTTGGTGAAGTCCAGGGTCTTCCTGTCAATGATTGTCCAGCAGCCAGTTGTGATTCTGGTGCTCTCGCAAGAGGGAGTGACAGCACGTCCTTCTACTCCGCCATCTTGGTTAATCCAAACGAGAACACTTTAAATACACAGCTTTGACCAATCTGAGTTCCTCGGTCTGCCCTTTACAACGTGTATAACCTTTGGCCAGTTACCTAACTGTCCAGAACCCCAGTTTTCTCTTCTATGAATCAAAGTGATATACTTACTCACTTGGCTGCTGTGAGATTACAGTGGGGTTCATGCTTCTAAAGCACCTAGAATAGTGCCTGACATGACATAAGCACTCAGTATGCGCTTTAAGTTCATTTTTTCACAGTCACTCCTGATTTTAGGGATCAAAATCAGCCTTACTTGGTGCGATGGGAATTAAAAAGATCACTCCATTCAGGTGGAAGGTTGTTGCAATATTAGAGAGGCTCCCTTTGTCCTCTCCCAGGTCCTCTACAAAAAGTCAGGGAGTCAGCTAGCCTCTCCAAGAATTAAGTTTCCTTTGCTAACTGCTCTTCACTCATTAAATAAATCCCTATTGAGCTTCTACTACATTAAAACAACAACTATATTGTGCAGAGCCTGAAAGGATTAAAGCGAGAACAGAAGAGAAAGATTTGGGAATTGGCGTAAACTTCGTGGAGCAGGTACTTTTGACCAGAACCTTGGAAGGTGGATAGGCTTTCAACATGTAGAAATTGAGAGAAGACATTCGGGTAAAGAAAGCAGTGTGAGCATAGGCAAGGAGGAGAGAAAACACTATGGCACTTGGGAATACCAGCTAGAAGTCCATGTGGGTAGACAGTAAGCTGTAATGCGTGGGGCTAGAGACTGGGGGGAGATAGACCCATGATGGTAGCTGGGAAACAGCACAGGGAGGACTTGGAATCCCAAGCTTGGGAACCTGGATGTCAGTCATTGCCCATCAAACATCAGTTCAAGTGCTTGTAACTGGCCAGAAAATGGTGATGGGATAAATAGGGAGGAGCTACTTCTTTGTTATATAAACCTGTTTACCCATTAGGCTGGTAGAGGAAAACTCCAGTGGTCTGGATCTCCGGCCAGATAAGTTTTGATCGGAAGAGTAAAGAGAAGTAAAATAATAGGTTGAAAGTCTGGGACAATTTTCAGTTAAGTGTGGACACTGGGCAGCAGGGGGCAGCATGAGGGCACTGAAGAACTGAAAGAATGCATAAGGGATTTATTTGCTTTTGTTTACTATTTCTTGACAATTACGAGTTTGTATCTTTAAGGCTACTTGTATTGATAATAACTTAGTATTCTTTTTCCCCAAATGAATAGAAATGTAAAGAGAAAAGAAGAAAAATAACAGGCTGGCTAATGGCAGAATGACATTGCTCTTCATTTGAGACCATAAAAATAGACGGTTGTCTATGTATTATTTCCTTTCAAATGTATGGGAACTCAAATTTCGTATAAAATTTAAAAGTATACATTTCAATTGGAAACACATCTTTGACTCTAAGATTTTGCATTTTTTTGGAAGCACACTTGTTCAACCACACTATGTTAAAGGAACTAGTGAAACAGTGGGGGAAATCTTGAAAATAAAATCTGAGTTAAACAATGAATAGAAATTTTAAATACACATTCTATTTGACATACCAAATATATGGAATTTCAAATTTTGGGTTTTTATGATTATGAAATTTTATTTTAAAACTGTTTATTCTTTAGATCTAAAATTCAAGATTAGCTACACTAAATTTCATAAGATTTTTCTGGTGTAATTCACCTCTTACTAAACTTTTTAAAAGTTTGGATGGTTAGTGATGTTAAGCGTGGAAAATTGGAAATTTCCAGGTAGTTTCTTTTTAGCTCTGGAATTTACCGTTGCAAATGCTACATGACACCCAACAGAGAAACTCTCTCTCTCTCAGGTGTGTGAGGAAGGTGGTATCACATTGCTTCACACACTTAGGGAGGAACTTTCTCCTCTCTGTTCCTTCGTGATTCTCTCATTGTCCATCGTAGATGTTTAGGGGGTCGTGATCCCTGTGTGGGTTCCTCATGTACTACTCTTTGCCCCCTCGTTTCACCTTTGCTGTAGGTGCTTCTTTCCATGTACTGCCATAACACCATTGTCACTTTAATAGATACATAAATTACTTACTTTTTTTAATTGAAGTATAGTTGCTTTACAAGGTTGTGTTAATTTCTGCTGTACAGCAGTGATTCAGATAGATAGATATATATAAATTCTTTTTAAAATATTCTTTCCATTATGGTTTATCATAGGATATTGGGTATAGTTCTCTGTGCTATACAGTATGTGTTGTTGTTTATCCATTCTGTATATAATAACTTACATCTGCTCACCCCAACCTCCCACTCCATCCCTCTCCCGACCCCTTCTCCTTTGGCAATCACAAGTCCATTCTCTATGTCTGTGAGTCTGCTTCTGTTTCGAAGATAGGTTCATTTGTGTCATATTTCAGATTCCACATATAAGTGATATCATATGGTATTTGTCTTCTCTTTCTGATTTACTTCACTTAGTATGATAATCTCTAGTTGCATCCATGTTGCTGCAAATGGCATTATTTTGTTCGTTTTTATGGCTGAGTAGTATTCCATTGTATATATGTACCACATCTTCTTTATCCATTCATCTGTCCATGGACATCTAGGTTGTTTCCATGTATTGGCTATTGTAAATAGTGCTGCTATGAACATAGGGGTGCATGTATTTTTTGAATTAGAGTTTTGTCTGGATATATGCCCAGGAGTGGGATTGCTGGGTCGTATGGTAGTTCTATTTTTAGTTTTTTAAGGAACCTCCATACTGTTCTCCATAGTGGCTGTACCAATTTACATTCCCACCAACAGCATAAGAGGGTTCCCTTTTCTCCACACCCTCTCCAGCATTTGTTATTTGTAGAGTTTTTAATGATGAATAGTCACATAAATTGATGGCTGACTATTCCAAGATGGTTGAATATTGATTTCCAACTTCATTATGGAAAATCTGAAATGATGAATAAACTTTCTGTTTAAGATAGTTAACCTGAAAATTAGTTCTTAAATATCATGAAAAGAGATGAAAATAAACCACTTTGTAAAGGAAATTTATGAAACATTTCCAGTATACTTTATTATAATCATTTGTAAATCTGAAAATATAAAGATATAAAATTATTTTAAATGTTCCTTTCAAACCAGGGTATTCCAGAATATGCACACAGGACATACCCTGTTTGTTTTTACACAAATTAAGTTCATTAAGGACAATACCATCTTTTTCTTTGTATCTCCCATGGTTCGTAATACAATGCTTGCACAGAGATGGAGCCCCATAAATGAAACAATGTTAGGAAAACTTATTAAAGTATATAAAATGTAACCTAGTGTTTTGATGTAAGATTTAAACCTACTCTTCATACTTTCATCATACTTTTCAAATTGTTATTGGTTAAATTGTTACTATTATTGTTGTTATTGTTGCTGTTTGGTATTTTCTTATCAGTGCTTGGACAATAATATTGTGTTAATTACTTTCTTAATTTATTACATAGAAATTCCCTGCACTTTTCCAGTGATAATATCAGACTAACTGCAGATGTTTTATTACCAGACTTAATTATTTTGACCATTTCTGCTTCAGCTTTTGTTTTGACGTTTTTATCTTTCTTTCCATATTAATTCTGAATCTTTATTTACATTTTAATGATCTATTTGTAAGCTACATGGATTTCTCAGATCACATTTGACCACACTTATGGCAAGACTGCTTCTACTAAGCATCCTTTAAGAACTTTTTATCATCAAGTGTTACTAATTATCAACTAACACAGTATAACATCTTGACTCACTCATTGAAATTACTCTCCCTAAGGCATATTTTCTAGGACTTTATTTGCTCTCATACTCTTCATAAGGGCCTTCTATACTATGTAAACATATAGTCAGGAAATGCTGAAGGCATAGTTTCCATGGAAATCACATATCTCAAATTTAATTTTCTTTTCTTAGCTTTTTACATTTAGAAAATTTCATGTATCCCCATTTTTTTCCGACCAACTACGGCAATGGGGAGCTAATCATAAAATTTGAGAGTTGGAAGCATAAGTCTTAGGCCTTTTTTTCAAAGTCGAAGATACTGAGGTCCAGGGAAATTAAGATCAAGATGACACAGCTAGTTGGTGGCAAAGCCAGGATTGGAACCTACATCTTTTAAAGTAAAATGCTAATAAATAAATGTTTAATACAGATGAGATAGCCTAGTGTGAATTATTTTTTAATTCATTGATGACTCAATTATAAAAATGTAACATGGCTTAAAAAGCTCTTTGCTTTTAAAAACTAGTCTTAAAAACTCACATAATGGAGGCGATATTATTATAAAATTAGACTATTTCCTGTATACTTAAAATTGTTTTGTTTTTTATTCCCATGGGGAATTAAGAGAGACCATTATATAGAATATTGTTAAAAATTAATGCTGAAGAATCATTGTTTTTCAAGGAGAGCATGAAAGTTTAGTTATTCAAAAAAAGCACAGGCTATGGAACAACCCAAGAAAATGAAGGCAAAGAGAATTCTGTTAAGATGGAAGGAGGATAACAGATGCTGGAGAAACACGCAATAGTGTCCCCTACAAGCCTGATGTGAAAAAGTGTGTATGTGTGCATGCATGCGCCCACGGGCACTGGTATTTTTGTGAAGGGAATGAGAAAGGATGGGGTTTGGAAAATTATTCAAGAGGGAACACTTTTTTATTTAGATAGCATTTCTTTTTTTGAAGGTTTGGGTTTTGAATGTTTTTGTTCAAGAGAAAGGAGGACTAAACAGCTAGTGTAAACCCAGTGTAGCGTTTATGTTAAAATGAAGGTAACTAGGACCTGGGTCACCCTACCTGAGCAACCAATTTTCCACCCTCCACTGGAAACAATTTCTTAGTCTATAAGAAAAATACTCAGGTTTTTTGGTGAAATAATATCTAACACTTATTGAAATCTTAGTATCATGACAGGAACTGAAGCCATCTTGTAAGATTTTGTAAGGATTAAATGAGATCATGCAAGTAAAGCACACAGGCCAAAGTAAGAACTCAGTAAATTTGTTTATGTGGCTTGTTTATCTGTTCCAAACAATACTTGGAAGTATGCATTATCTCAGTGTAGTGTGGAAGTTAAGAATTTTAGCCAGGTTCACAGAGCTAGGAAAGAGCAGAGTTGAGATTCAAACCCAAATCGTGTCTGACTCTGGAACCAGCACTTGTAACCACTATATTACACTCTTTTAACAATTGTTCTTAAATCTCCTCCGTATCATCATCCGCCAGAAACCTTGAATGCTGCTTTAAAGGTAAATTAGTGAACAAAGTCAAGAAAACATTTTTATTTTCTGTTCTAAATGGGGGTTTAGATAAGGAAAAATTTGAGAAAACTATAAAAATTTATAACCATAAAAAATATAATACAGGTACATTTTTTATCTCAAAATAATTCAAACTTATCATAGATTTCCTAAATTTTTATCTTGTGCTAGACACTCTCTCTAGAATAACTGAAAAAATATGGCAAGATAAATTAAAAGTGGTGAAAGAAAGACTATTGAAAAATAAATAAAGTGGGTGAATTTTGGTGTTGTCTTGAAGATTTCCTATTTAAGAAAATGTCTAAAGGGCCCTAGACTAGCAATAAAATCTTCTGTGATCAACTGCACGATTTGAACAGCTGATAGATGTTCTGTTTCAATGTGTTATTTGGGGGCAAATATACCTATGCCCTTCCTAACCAACTATGGTGAAACTGAAATTAAATAACATATTCTTCCTTATATTTATATGGCACTTTGCAATTGTCAAAGATTTTTCACAATACTATCTCCTTTTTTTTTAACATCTTTATTGGAGTATAATTGCTTTACAATGGTGTGTTAGTTTCTGCTTTATAACAAAGTGAATCAGCTATACATATACATATATCCCCATATCTCTTCCCTCTAGCGTCTCCCTCCTTCCCACCCTCCCTATCCCACCCCTCTAGGTGGTCACAAAGCACCGAGCTGATCTCCCTGTGCTATGTGTCTGCTTCCCACTGGCTATCGGTTTTACATTTGGTAGTGTATATATGTCCATGCCGCTCTCTCACTTTGTCCCAGCTTACCCTTCCCCCTCCCCATGTCCTCAAGTCCATTCTCTAGTAGGTCTGTGTCTTTATTCCCATCCTGCCCCTAGGTTCTTCATGACCACTTTTTTTTTTTTAGATTCCATATATATGTGTTAGCATACGGTATTTATTTTTCTTTCTGACTTACTTCACTCTGTATGACAGTCTCTAGGTCCATCAACCTCACTACAAATAACTCAATTTCATTTCTTTTTATGGCTGAGTAGTATTCCATTGTACATATGTGCCACATCTTTATCCATTCATCTGTCAATGGACACTTAGGTTGCTTCCATGTCCTGGCTATTGTAAATAGAGCTGCAATGAACACACAATACTATCTTATTTGTTCTTCATAATGGTCTATGAGGGGAGGAGAAAAAGTATTCTCTTAGATAAAGCATACGAGAAGCTCAAGGCCCAGTAATGAAATCATTTCTATAGGCTCGTGCTGCTGGTAAATGGTAGGCCTTAGATGAGCATCTGCATCTTCCAACATGGAAGCCAGTGTTCCTTCCAGTATGTAATGCTGTGTCTCACTACACTATGTTGCTACTTTGAATACAAAATGTTACACAGCATTGGACTCTTTTTTCACATAGCACTCACCCTGAGAGAAACTGTAACAACCTGTGCAGAGAGGCCCTGACCCCCTGGGGAGGTGGCTTGACCAGATTTGGAGATTAAGCAGTCACTGGGCGACAGCCTGGTGAATCAATTGGCAATGGGGGGAGGGGGTACAGCAGAGGTCCTTGTAGATTTCAACATAGGAACCATAACTCCGAAATGGAAACAAAACAAAAAGATGAGTGTAAGAGTTTACATAGATTAGTTTATATATGTATCGGTCTCTGGTTTCATTTGAGTATTTCTTAGTTTTGTTTCCTTAGCTAAGAGTTTTGAAGCCTTTACAATGAGTGTTATGTTTTAGACTGTAGGTACAAAAGTAAAGCTCAGAAAAGTAGAATGACCTATTCAAAGGAATAGAATAAAAAATATCCTTAAAAAAATAGCTCATGTGGGTTGATCGTGACTTTTGTGTCAGGTCCCTGCTAACTCTTTGCATTAATGATTTCATTGAATCAATGTAACAACATAGGTGATAGATTGTATCATGATTTCTATCTTATGGATGGAGGAACTGCAGCTCCAAGAGCATAAGTAAGAGTAAAAAAATAAATAGATAAAATAAAAACTCTCTGAATCAAAGTTCAACATGCCCTTTTTAGTGGAGACACTTTTGGAAAGAAATGTAGCTAAACATTTTAGTTAATTTAGTATTAAACACCAAATATATTGCCAAAGTATAGCGATCTGCTCAATTCTAGTGCCTGTCTTATTTGCACTGTTTTTACCAGGATAAAAATCTTAAGTGTTAATAAAGATACATTTTTACATTTATAAGAACTTTATGTTTTTTCAAAGTTCACATGTGAGACTTCTTAAGTAATTAGATAACTTGATCAGATAAAACTTCTATTTCCTTGAATTGCCTAGGTTAGAATTTCCCAAGGTATGCTTTTATAAAACTAAAGGTAATAATTGATAGTACATGCATGGTAAGGGGTTGCAAGGTGAGATAACTTTGGAAAATACTGTTCTAAGTAAATAAATTTCTGCAGGACTTCTTTGAGCCTGTACATTGTGAGCCTATATGTATTTTAAAGAGAAAGATATAATAGGCAATATTTCCCTGACTTATTGGTTTTATATGTAACTCTTTATGGAACTCTCATCTCAGAACATAACTTCTGGGATTAGTGTTTTATGAAACATACTTCTGAAAAACGCTAAGCTAACATTTGGGAAGAATATTTAATGAGGTGGGACTATCTCAAATTATACTGAGAAGTGAGGACCACAAAATAATATACAGTATTATTCCAATGTTATAAAATAAGAAAGTGAAAAACAGGGCTTCCTTGGTGGTGCAGTGGTTGAGAATCTGCCTGCCAATGCAGGGGACACGGGTTCGAGCCCTGGTCTGGGAAGATCCCACGTGCCGCGGAGCAACTAGGCCCGTGAGCCACAACTACTGAGCCTGCGCGTCTGGAGCCTGTGCTCCGCAACAAGAGAGGCCGCGATAGTGAGAGGCCCGCGCACCGCGATGAAGAGTGGCCCCCGCTTGCCGCAACTAGAGAAAGCCCTCGCGCAGAAACGAAGACCCAACACAGCCAAAAATAAAAAATAAATAAATAAATAAATAAATAAATAAATAAATAAAAGATTACTATTTTTTAAAAAAAGTGAAAAACAAAAACAAAGCCAGAAAGACTGGAGGGAATAAAAACATCAAAAATTTAACTGGCTTATGAATAAATCTATTAACACCAAAATATATATCCAGATATATGTGTTACCACAGTGTCCTTGTGTTGCTTGTAGCTAATAGTGTAGTCTAGTGTTTGGGAAACCTAATTCAGAAGAAATTTTAAGATCTGGGTGTGGCGTATGCTCTTGTCAGTAACTCACTTAAACAAGTCAGGTTGGTCGTTTGTTTACTATTTCTGCAGCTTTAAAGATGGAAGATGTGGTTCACTTCCTCCTGTCACCAGGATTTTGTGAGGACTTGAGAAATAACGCAATATATTCTCTTCTAACGTGTAACGTTGTGGGGCGGTGCTGATGACGTGTCCCTGGCTGTGTCCTGAGGCTAAGCTGATTTCTTTGCCTTCAAGGTGCTCTCGCTCCTGTGAGCGAGTACCTAGAAAAGTCTCATAAGGCACTTCGTTACTTGACCTCGCTTGACTTGCCTGGGAAATGACTGATTAACACGTTTCAGGCACTGCTCAGCCCGTGACTCCTTCAGCTCGCGCCTCAACTCACCAGAGTGAGTTTTCTGCCCACGTTGTCCTGTGGCAGTCGGGATTGCTGCATCTCCAGGGGCCTCCTCATTGATCACCTCCTTGAATAGTCATCTGGCTTCTCCCAGCCTCCTCTGTTCTTCTCCCGGCCCTTCCGCCTCTGCTGTCTTCTAGATGTTGGTGTTCCCCGCGGTTCCATCCCCAGACCCTTCTCTTCATTCCATGAATCATTCTTCACACCCATAACCACACTCCTCAGGTTTGAGACCATTCACTTGCCCTTCGCATCTCTGGAAGAGAGGAGGAACCGGACCCAGAGTGCTTATCTCAGCAATCGGCACAACGTTACTCAAAGTATCATAAAGAAGAATACATGTAGTGAAAGTAAAACTTTTCTTTCCCTAACATTACGTTTCAGATGAATATAGAAGTAATTTCCTTCCTTGGGTCATAGGAGCAAAGGCAGTTCACACAGTCTCCCTCTTGAATGCTTTCTTCTCTGTCAAGGTTTCTTTGTCCACCACCCACTGGTAACTTTGACTGCAACCTTTCAACATAAATTTCTACTTCATTAAACAGCTTTTTTTCTTGTTCCTCTAAGTTTCATCCCTTCACCCCTCATGTACCATTTATACCATACTGACCTGTGTAACACTGAAGTAGTATGTTTCATATGCTCAAGACTGTAAGGCACCTAAAGATTCCTACATTTCCTTCTCTCCTCCCTCTCGTTTTTGTCCTTCTGCCCCTTACAACATTGGACCCACACGTAGGCTACAGTGTCTGTCAGTAAGTGCCAGTCACTGGATTAAATAAGGCAACAGTAATTTAAGGGGCTTCCCTGGCAGTGCAGTGGTTAAGAATCCGCCTGCTAATGCAGGGGACACGGGTTCGAGCCCTGGTCCGGGAGGATCCCACATGCCACGGAGCCACTAAGCCCGTGCGCCACAACTACTGAGCCTGCGCTCTAGAGCCCCCGAGCCACAACTACTGAGCCCATGAGCCACAACTACTGAAGCCCGTGCACCTAGGGCCGGTGCTCAGTGACGGGAAGCCACCGCAATGAGAAGCCTGCGCACCGCAACAAAGAGTAGCCCCCGCTGGCTGCAACTAGACAAAGCCCGCGCGCAGCAACGAAGACCCAACGCAGCCAAAAATAAATAAATAAATAAATTTATTAAAAAACCAGTAATTTAACAAAATTCAGTTTAGATAAATACTACCAAATACATATTTTTAATATATGTGGTTTACTTTTTTCAATTTTTCTTATTTTCTAAGATGCACTTTTATTCTTCTGGAAAATTAATTGTTGGAATATATGACATTCCTCTCAAGTACTAAATTGTTACTGTTCAAGTTCCAAATGATTTCCTATTTATGAGTCCCACCACTTCCCGAACTGCATCTAGTCGTGTCCTCATTAAAATGCTGCCACAGGGGTCTCATCAGCTGCCCACCAGGATGGTGAGGAAAAGATCGGATGATTTAGGGGACCTGGGAATTACGAAAGGCCAGGCCTAAAAATGGTCAGACTTAACCGATCTCCACCTGCCCCCCACCCCGAGCAGTATGGTGGTCTAAATTTTGGCAAAATCCTTGCTGTGCTAGGAGTAGGTTTTCTATAAATTTAGGATTTTACATTACACGATAAGATGTATCATATTTCATTATCTTTTCTTTTTTTCTTCTAACCCCAATACTGCTGGAACCATTCTGTGGATTTTTAAAAATTCTAACTCATTCTCAGACAGACCTGTTTGGTTTCAGTCATGTATATTGGAGACACAGTTAAATTGAAATAATTTTGAGTCTGTCCTGCTGTAGTTTGCTAGGATTAATAATTTGCCTTTTATTCTTTTTTTTAAATTTTATTTATTTTATTTATTTATGTTTGGCTGTGCTGGGTCTTCGTTGCTGCACATGGGTTTTCTCTAGTTGCTGTGAGCAGGGGCTACTCTTTGTTGCGGTGCGTGGGAGCACGGGCTTTAGGTGTGCGGGCTTCAGTAGTTGTGGCACGTGGGCTCAGTAGTTGTGGCTCGCGGGCTCTAGAGCGCAGGCTCAGTAGTTGTGGCGCACGGGCTTAGTTGCTCCGCGGCATGTGGGATCTTCCCGGACCAGGGCTCGAACCCGTGTCCCCTGCACTGGCAGGCGGATTCTTAACCACTGTGCCACCAGGGAAGCCCTCGCCTTTTATTCTTTTAAGGTAGAGGCAGACTGTTTCCGGATATATTCTGAACTTTTTTATTTTATACAAAACATAGTTCTTAAATATTATGTACTGAATCCAATGCATAAATCAACTCTGTAGAGAAACCAGCAGTTCAGATATTGCTTCTGTGACACCCTATTAAATATGCTGCAACGCAATTGCAACATTTACTTTCTAACATACAACACATCCTAAAGGGCTTCCAGTTTTTATTTTCCTAAATGTTATTTTGGAAGAATTACTTGATGCCATTTCTTTATAGCTTATTATGAAAATAAAAAGAAAGTGAAGGAAAAGGATTACTGCAGGTGAAGATGTATTTAGTACTTTTGCACAGTGCTCTCAACTAGAGCACTGTATCATTTTTTTTTAATGTTGAGATCATTGTGCATCACACGTCTTAAAGAGATTAATTGCACATTTCCCAAGTAAATACAAACACAGTATCTTACTTTATTCTTAGCTCTGTGAGGCTACAGGGATCATGTCTGGTTTATTATTGTTCTTCTGCACAAATGGCTTTGCCTAGCTGTCTGTAAACATCCAGGAAATATTTGTTGAATGCTTGAAGGAGGAAGAATCTGGACTCCTGCTACCCAAACTGGTATCAGGATTTATTATTATTATTATTATTTTTAATCTATTGTCCCATCAATGAGAGTTTATCTCCTTTGGAATTCTTCTCTGAGAATTTAACCTCAGAGGAAGTTGGTCCTAAAGTTAATCCATTTACACGATTCTTTGCTGTCCGCAAACAAACATGCCCACATCTCTCCCACCTTCAAAAACAACGAAACCGGTGGCCAGATACGTCCCCCTTTCTTTCTCTCTGCCTCCTGCCCTGATTGCGAAGCCTCTCTCTCGGCTTTCTCCCAGCTCACTCCTCACTTCACTTTATCATCTGGTTTCTGGGGCTCCACTCTGGAGTCAAACCCCAGGGATTCTGGTCTCAGCGTTGCCTCTCACCAGCTTTGAGAGGCAGGACTTGCAACCTCTCTTAACAGGACGCACCTCATAGATATTGAAAATTAAGTGAGATGATGCGTTTAAAATGTACTTCTGCGCTGCCTGGCACATAGTAAATGTTCGATAAGTGGTAGTTATCGTTCTTACTGATTGAACACTCTAATAGGAGTTCAGAGATGAGAAAGATTGACGAAGGCTTAAAAATTATTTTGAATTCACGTAACTACTTACTCATTCTTCAGATTAGGAAATTAGAACCCAGAGAAGTGACGCCGTCAAAATTTCATGAAGGAAGATCACTGAGCTGCATTTTGAAGGATAACAACAGTAGCTTAACATCTATTGAATGTTTACTGTGGACCGGAGACCGTATAAATGCTTGACATGGATTGTTTCATTTGATCTTCAAAACATTCCTGTGAAGTAGCATTTCAGTAGCTAGAAGTAGATGGTCTGAAGCTGGACAGGGAGAATAGAGAGAAAGGAATACAGAAAAAAACTGGAGACAGGAAAGACTTGGCCGATTTCTAAAGCTGGTGATGAGATGTAAAATCCAGAGTGAAGAGCTTTTTTGTCTTAAGCAGTAAGGAGAAATGATGTTGGAGAGAGTGAGGCAAAATTATGAGGCCTCGACAACCATGCCAAAAAGAAAAAGAAAAATTGGCTCTATCTAATGAGCAAAATCAATCAGTGACTTGAGGAAGGGAGGATACAGATGGAAATGGGGCTTCAGGCTCACTGATTTGGGGGCCTGCACCGCACCGTGAATGCCTGAAGGGCGGGCTGTTCTGTATCTTCATATCCCCAGGGACCCACAGCCTCGACAAGCCACCGTTGGTTCCCAGCAGCCACCGTTAGGAGAGCGTTAGCCCCGTCGCCTATAAAGTAGGAGTTTCATCGAGGCTTATTGAAGGAAGGAGCGAAATCAAGGAGACTTGGACTTGGAGGTTGTTTCTAGGTGGGACGGGATGAAAGCTGAGGTGATGGTGAAGACAGTGGGAAAGGAAATAAGGAGGCGAATCCTAGAAACAACTTCAAAGAGCATTTAATGGGACTTGGGCACATACTGGGCATAAACTAATATCTAGAGCTGTATTTCAGGTTTATCATATATAGCAAAGTGAAGCGTCAGAGCTCTAGCACTTGACATATTCTCGTTGTTGTTTAAGCAGACGTTTCGTGTGTGAAGTCAATCGCAATGAATCATGTTTCAAGGTGATGAGCTTATGAGTGATTATTATTACCGTTAAAACACGTCTCCTTCCTTTCTACTCCTTCTCCCTCCACCCAAGTTCTTGCCAGTTTTATCTTATACCTGTGTTGTTATCATCTCCTACTGAACCCTGGCCAAGTCAACCTTCTCATCTCCACACACACCTGGCAGGTGCCTCCGCCCCGCTTTCTGTCCATAGAGTTGCCCTCTCCCACGAAGACCTTTTCTTCTACCATTTCACTCCCGTTACCAGTTGGAATATTAGCCATCCTTCAGAACCAAATCACACGCTATCTTCCCCATAATGTCTGATCAACCCACCTTGGAACTGACTGCCTTCTTTCTGAACTCCCAGAGCACTGCATGCCACCATCCTGCCTGGCCCTGGTCATTTTGTTAACGGGGTGACCCCTTAGCAGGATCTTATTTGTATCCCCCGCCATGATGGTACTGTGTGTTGCCTACTTATTCAATAAAGATTTGTGGCGTGAATCAAAACCATTTTAAATACTGCAAGTTCCTTCCCAACCAAAAGCTTCCCTTTGGGGAAAGGCTAGTATATACAGCTTTACATTAGTATGTGTCTTTTGCAACATTGCGAATTTCATCTCATTCTTGTTGGGGGTACTTAGAAAAAAAGGGAAGTTTGAGCTGGGAATAGAAAAAGTGAAAGACAGTGCAGGATTAGCCATTTTTGCAAGGGACCTTTTGGTTGGATAAAGGATGCTGAGGAAAATTAAACCGGAGCCTTTATTGCTGCACTCCTGCCCCATAGGAGGGAGGGAAGTGAACTGAATGTAAGAGGCTTGGGACTCCAGCCTGTGGGTCTTTGGGAACCAAGTAAGACCTACAAGTCAGAAATCCAGGGCACTGAGCTGGATGGGTACCGGTGGTAGAAAGAAAATGTCTCTCGGCAGGCAGATCACCTGCAAAAGGCAAGCTTAATTGGTAAGCATGTCTCTGAAACTGCCACGGAGGGTGAGTCTAGAATTTCTAGATAACAAGGAACTTAGTTGTATAGTGCCCATTATTACTAGTGTAGGATATGGAGAATGTTATCAATAGGCTGTTATTTTAATGAAGGTTTTATATATATATATATTTTTACATTCACTTTCTTGGTGGTTCACTCATGACTTAAGACTCTATTTTAGTTCTTAGGTTCCTCAATCAACCGAATTCTACTACTAGGATTTTCAGAAATCTAATATAGCAGGCTGGCGAGGACTACTGTACTAATATCCAGCATTTTCAGAACTGTTCAACCTGGCTAATTAAGTGTCACGGTCCGCAGTGCGGTGAGGATCCCAGAATGTGACACACCCTCGCCGGGCTCTGGGTCTTCCCACGTGCTGCTCCCCTGGCCCAAGATACCTTTCTTCTCTTTATTTTTGCAACCTTGACCCATACTTACCCTACACAGTTTTTACCCCGATATCATCTCCTCCAAAAAGCCTCTCCTGAATGCTTTCATTAGAGCCACTCACTCCCCACGGATTGGGTGCCACTCCTGCCTGTTTCCAAATAGCCTGAGCTCTCGCCCTCACACTTACCCCAGGTGTGGCAGTTGCCATCCACCGGTCCTGCTCCCACCGTGTAATCTCCTCCGGGAGTCCTGTGGGTGCTGAGTAATTAGCAGCATACTTAGAGGGCCGTGAAGTCTCAAAAAATGTTTGCTCATTGAATGAATAAATGCATCGTCTTAGAATAGGACATGTAGATGAATGTCCATCTGCCGCATGGGAGGTGAGCTGTCAGTATTAGAGCTTGAGGATAATTTTGGCGACCTGCAATCTGTTTTCTCCCCACCCCAGAGGGTGGTAGCGAAGCCAGCCTGAAAGACAGCACTTTGCTTCTGTGCCTTAAGCCGATAACAGTTCCCATCCAATCCAGTATTTAAGAATAGTGATTATTTTTACTAGGTATCCCCCGGGGAGAAAAGTGGAGATACAGGACATTTTTGTGTCTCGGCAAATATTTGAAAATTTGCTGTCAAACCTATTAAACCCACCGCAACAGTCTTTCGGATTTTTAAAATATTCTACTGCAAAGAGCTCTCTGGATACTCATTTCCGTGTGTAATATGAGCCACATGGTAGCCATCACATCCATCTAAATCTCTTCTAACAATACATCTTTTCCTTTTTTTTTTTTTTAAGTTTTCTTTTTTTGGTTTGACAGGAGCACTATAGGTCTTCATATAATTCAGTTGTATAAAGTTTTTCAGAGGACAAATGATAAGTGTCAACCCATGGCTATGTAGAAGCAGCATTTTCTTCCAGTGTGGAAAAATCATCCGGCTCTCAAATTTTGAACAGTGTCTTGCTTTAAAAAAATTTTCCCTGAAGGTTACGGTGTCCAATAATTATTCCCTTTGCTTCGATGACAGTAAAAGAGTGCGGGTCGATAAAATGCAGGATGAAAAAAAAAAAAAAAAAAACCCCACCAAAACCCTACTTTGGAGCAACGTAGGACGCCTCCTGTTTACACGGAGCGCAATGATGGGAACTGACCCAGGATCCACGCGGAGCCCATCAAATGCAATCCAGAGTTTCGTTAGACGTAAAGATAATGGCTGGTAAAAGTTCCCGCAAAGTAGCATCCTGCTCCGAATGCCGTCTGCGTTTTCGTTATAAGACCTGAAGCGCCGCGCCGGCCCGGGCTGGGGGCGCCCGCTCTCCCACTCCCGGGCCGGGCCGCCGGCGGTGACAGGTGCCCGGGCAGCCGCCGCCGCCGCGCCGAAAGCCGGCGCGCGAGGGGCGGTCGCTTCCCTGCACCCTCGCCTGTCAGCCAACGGCGCCGGGCGGGAGCGAGCGCGGGCGGCGGGCAGCGGGCGCGCGGGGCGGGGAGGCCGGCCGTGGACCCCGGCGTCCGAGCGCCCCGCGCGTCCCGGCCCGGCCTGTCGGCGGCCGCGGGGGCGGGGGCCGGGCGGCCCGGCGCGGGGAGCGGGGCCGGGCGCCGGGGGTTGGCGGGACGCGCGCTCCGTGCCGGCGCCCGGCCTCGAGCCCGCGCCCCCCCCTCCGCGTGCCCGCGCCGCTGCGCGATGCAGTGTGGGGAATGGCTGGGGTTGGCTGAAGAGCGCACAGTGGAGTTTTAATGTCCGCCATGTTGGCCATGGCGTATTGAGGAGAGCGAGCGAGAGAGGAGCGGAGCGGCTCGGCCTCCCACCTCCCGGCGGCTCTGAGTGCCCGGACGGCGGGCTCCGCGCTCCGCCCCTCCAGTCCCCGGCAGCGGCGGGCGAGTGGGGACCGAACCCCCGGTTCTCCATGATCCCGCTGGCCGGGGCCGTTTCCCCAGAGCGGAGAGGTATCTGCTGCGCCTGAGATGAGTAAACTGTCGTTTCGGGCGCGGGCGCTAGACGCCTCGAAGCCGCTGCCGGTGTTCCGCTGTGAGGATCTGCCCGACCTGCACGAATACGCCTCGATAAACCGGGCCGTGCCGCAGATGCCCACCGGAATGGAGAAGGAAGAGGAGTCGGTACGTGTTAACTCCCTTGCCCGACCCGCCGCCGGGCCCCGCTCCCTCCGCTGCCTGCGGCGGCGGCGGCGGAGCGCAGACCCACACAAAATGGCCGCCATCTTCTCTCCGCCGCCGCCTCCCGTCGCCGGCGGGGCCTTTACCCCGCCGCCCCCGGCCTCTCCCCCCGGCCGCCGCGGCCCGGCGGGGCCTCCTCTCGGGCCACCCGCCGACCCCGGCCCCTCGGACCCGGGCCCCGCGGAGTTCGGGCGCCCGCAAGGCACAAAGGGGTCACGTGACGAGGCTGCCGGCAGCCATTTTGTGGTCGGAGCGCTTGGGCTGGGCCTTGTGCATCCGGAGAGGCAGCGGGCGGGCGGCGGGGGGTGCGGCGGCCGGGCCGCGGAGGCCCCGCCTGCAGGCCTCTCTGCGGGCCGCTGGGTGGCGCTCTGGGGCCGGCTCGGCCTTCGCGCGCCGCCGGCGCCGGCAGCGCAGGTTCCGGGCGCTTGGGGGCCGTGCTCTCCCGGCGGCCGGGGAGGCTGGCGGGGCCGGCGCGGCCCACGTGGAGCCGCCGAGGGGCCGGGCGGGGGCGGCGGGAGCCCTGCCGCGGAAGGTCGCGGCCCCCGAGCCGCCCGGAGCCGACTTAGGTGCTGCGTCCTCTTTGTGGGACTTGTGCCTCCATCCCTCCCCAGTCCTACCTGGTCGGACTCCTCCGTCTCCTGACTTTTCCTTTGATCTTTGAGAATATGTTGCGGGTTTTGGGGGGGGGGTACTACGTGGCTTTTCTGGAGCCTGTAACGTTTTTAGTTGCTTCCCTGATAAAACCTGAGTCCGCCCGATGGCTGGGTTTTTCGAGCTAGGGGAGAAAGGACCCCATGTAAGCAGGTGTTAACAGATCTACCTGTTGGAAGAGAGCTTTCTTACCCGCCACCGAACTCAGGTTAAGTGAACCCCTTCCTAGAAATCTTAACCTGGAGGTGTTTCGGTTGGGGGGGTTTCGGCATGTAAGTGTCGACGGCTCCCGGACGCCGTACCGCAGCTGCGTCTCTTCCCGGTCGTGGAAGTTGGGCTCAGACCCACGGATAATAGGCTCTTCCCCTCGTTCCCCCAGGTCCTTGGCAGGGTCGCTCGATGGCTTCTCACCCTAAGGAATTGCATACCTTGGTTTTCAGGTACAGCCACTTAAACAGGGGGCAGTGTGTTGACAGTTCCAGGAAGTCGAGGAGTCGCTGGATTGGTGCTACAGTTTTGTGGCGGAAAATCGTTCTGTCATTCCTGTGTTTGGTGCTGTAAGAATTTTTAAAATGCAGAAATCCTGCTCTGTAATGTCGATTTCGAAAAATAAAGCTGTTTAAACTCTTTGGGTTGTTTGACCTTTCAAAGTCGAATAGTGGTGACCGTCGCATGTTCCTTCCGAGAGTAGTGTCTTAGCGTGTGGAGTAGTTGAGATTGTCCAGCGCGGTCCCGACCTTTAGCACGTTGCCTGTGAGACACCACCTCTCGACTTGTTTCACTTGTATCGGCGGCAGAGTAGAATGGTGCCGCTTGCTTATTTTTAAATAAGTGATTTGTTTTTAAAAATTAAAGTACTTGTGACTGCAGAATCTCGTCTTTTGGTTTTATTTTTGTTTCCAAGTTTTCCAGATAATACTTTCACGTTGGGGTGTCGACGTTAACACTGCCCTGGAAATTAATTGGTAGTTCCTGTTCTGCAGCCAAGAAAGGGGAGAGTTTTGATAAGAACAGATACCACTGCAGCACACCTTGGAAATTCAGTGAACTCTTGTTCCTCGGAACACTTTGGACTGTCCCAAGGGCCCCAACCTGAAATCAGAGCTGAGCTCAACTGAAGTATCAAGGCTTGTGAAGTTTTTACGGATCATTTCTGTTCACTGAAATGATTTTGACGTTTTGTAGTTCATTGTTTTCTAACATGCGGAGTCCCTATTTTTGAGGGATTTTTTTTCCCCCCTTCAGACTACCTTTTCCCATCGTCCGTGTAGAATTTGTTTCACTTCACATTCAACCAAAACTATGACCAGTGAAACAGAGACTTCAGGAATAGACACTGAACTGAACAGAAGAATGTAAACAGTCCCAGGCAAACAGCTGCTCTCCAGTCCTGCGGCGCGTGCGGGCGGGGGGAGGAGTCTCTGTAGATCACAGGATTGAAAGTAGCGTGTTAGCCCTGAAATGTATACCAAGCACAAATAAAGGTAATTGAATTCCGGGTTATAGCCTGAGAAGAACACACTTTTTGATAATTTGCTCAAGAATGATGTGCTTCTTATAAAGACGAACTTATGCCTCCGATTGACACGTCAGGGTCAGGAGCGATCTAGAACCTGAATTGAGTGTTTAGTTTAGAAAACGTGTAATCCTATGTTGATCATGAAAGATAGGGCATAATTAGATGAGGACAGTATTGCATATATGTCACCTCATTAAGAAGGCATTTTATGATCAAATATATCTGGAAAATTGTCATGTGAACTGTACCTGCTAACTGTTACCATGTTTTGTTTCTGTGGTAAACGTGGCAGAAATGCTAGGTCTAAACACAGGGAAAATAACACTTATTAAAGTATTCCCACTTAACTAATTTTAATATAAGCTGAACGCACTGCCTTAATTAGGCATACCTCTTAATTTTAAGAAACAACTTTAAGTAGAAGTCCCCTCCTCCCTTCCAAACATGAATTTTACTCAACTTTAGAACTTAGTTGTTAGTCCTTTTTTGATGAGGATTGAGAAATAACTCCAGATTGTAATAAACTGAAGGACTTGACTGAGACAGATGTTAGAGATTCAGTGTCTCAATTGGTATAATGTGATACATTGTAACTTGCTACATCAAAAAGCAACAGTTGATAAAGGCTTTGATTTAATGAATAACAAGTAATTTTCAGATCATGGGAAATCAGTAGGCTGTCAGCTCTAAATATGAAATAAATAAGTACCTTAATTTAAACACATGGGGGGGGGCAGAGGTTGCACCATTATAATTTTTTAACATTTTAATTTTAAGATTATAATCTTAACTTTAAGGTTAGAAATGTTGAAATACTACTTAGTGCCATGGCTTCACCTTTCAATGAAAGGGTAGTTTTTCCAAGATATCAGTACAATCGAATGTTTTCGTTACAGTTGGAGCTTTACGTTTTCCTTTATGGATACTTCTCACTTTAGGAAAGACATTCTGAAAAAGTTGGTTTTAAAGTGATACCCCACAAAGTGGAGCTGCTTGGTTCCTCTAGTAGTTGAAGTGTTTTCATTGGGATGCCGGAGTGTGTGACTTCATTCACTGTAAGGGGTGGAGGCTTAACCTCGCTTCTCCAGCCGTCGGGGAGGACGGGAAGGACATGTGACGGTGATTAAAACGGCAGTGATGATACCGCCTTGTTACTGCCCTACGCAGCCACCTTTGGGACAGTGGGGTGTCGGGCCCAGCCATCGCAGTCCAACACCTGGTTTTAATAGGGTTCTAATCAGACGTGTAGTCTCATACCCCTGTCTTTCCTCTCTTCAGACTGTATCCTTCATTAGTGGCCAGTATACAACGTTATGAAAACCAAGTTTAAGTTTGTAAAGTAGACAGGTAGGTGTTTTTTGTTTTCAGTTAGGGGTTAAAGTGGAGATACGTACATATCTTCTGTTAAGAGGAAAAGTAGTTAAGCACTACACTTTCAAAATGATAAAAGTCTAGTTTGTTTTATAAAAACAAGCTTAAATCACTTTAAGTGATAAGTCTAAAAGTTCGATTTCTCATTTTTTTGAAAGAAACTAAGAATCCTTTTTTCCTTTAAAATTTTGTAAACCAAGATTTCTTAGTCCTTAATCTAGATTCCTCCATTCTGTCCACTGCATTGGAAGTGAAAAGAAATATGTGAAGTCGCAACTGTACTAGAAGCAAAGCTTAATTTTTACAGCTAGTTTGAATTAGAAAGGAATTGAGGATATTTGGGGTTTTCCATTAAGTAGCAAATAATTAGTTAAAGGCAAAGATAATTGAGAAGCAATAATAAAGTCTAGTTCCAACTTTCTATCCTGCCCAAGATATTTTTGAGTGTGTCAGCTGGGTTCTGAGGGTTGTGCGGAAATGATGCTAGAAGTAGTGAATTCCCGTGATAACGCATATACGGTTTTGTGACAGTATATTTTTCTGGGGAGAAAATTCGTATTTGTCATCAGTTTCTCAAGGTATTGATAAAGGCAGAAAGCCCAAGGTTAAGATTTGCCGTTCTAGAAATTTCAACAGTCATTTTGGTTTCATCAGTATGGAAGTTATTACATAGACTTAATCAGAGAAGAAAAATTGAAAAATTAATCGGCAACTCGGGAAGACTGAGCACTCTTACCTACAAAAGGAGCCTCTTGAAAACTGTAGGGCCTGGTGCCTAAAGTGTTAATATTAGCTCTTGTTTCGGTGTGCTGTTTGATATTTAAGATTTTGGATTAGTACCATTTGTACTTAGACTTCATTTTCTTATAAAACAATAATGAAAACTAATGGGCTTACGTGTCGAATGGTGTTTTGTGGGTGCTTGTGATCTGTAATGGAATTTGTGCAGAACTACCTTTTCTTTCTGTTTATCAACAGGACTTAATTAAAAGTGCCATCTAAATACAAGAGAGCTTAAATCTTGTAAATAAAGAATAATAACCTGTCCTTACAGGTTCATGAATTTGTGGCTAGGATTAAATATTAAACTAGCTATTCCTAATAGTATCTAAGACTAGGTTTTAGTTGAGTCTATATATTGCATTCTAC
The DNA here is from genome assembly GCF_028023285.1 of Balaenoptera ricei. Classification (NCBI taxonomy): domain Eukaryota; kingdom Metazoa; phylum Chordata; class Mammalia; order Artiodactyla; family Balaenopteridae; genus Balaenoptera; species Balaenoptera ricei. The sequence continues at coordinate 4,061,196 of NC_082640.1, read as the reverse complement.
TATATCGTGGTCTGTAGTAGTAGTAGTGGGAGAGAAACAGATGGAAGATGTATGTGGATGTACATACGTACATAATGGCAAGAGATGAAGGTGTGGATTCTGACTGTGGGATTCCATTTTTCTGAAAAGTTAAGGGTACTTGTTATCAGCGATTGGTTAAAACGTAATTTTAAAGTAGAGGGTAGCATTTTATATAATGGAATGATGGTATGGTTTGTGATTCTGTTTCTTAGGAGAAGACAACCCACAAGGAAATGAGAATTTTATATTGTAATTTGGGAATAAAATGACTTCTGAGTCTCCAAGTGCAAAAGCAGTATGAAAGTATGAAATACATAGGCAGAACTAGATAGTGTCTTTTACTTTTAAAGTAAGCTTTTGAACCCTTGAAGTGTGACTTATATTAATACGTTACAATACCTCCTCTGTAAGAATAAATCAATTTACAGGGAAATCACCAGGAAGAGAAGCGATTCAGATGTTTTAAACAACTTGCTAGAACTACTTTTCAGTGAATTACTTGAAGCTAACTGTTGACTTCTGCCTATTATCTTGGTCAAATTTGCTAAAGCCTCTGATAATAGTTAATGATTTTGAGCAATTTCAGTATTTTAAGCAGAGTGGATACTTAACTTTGCACCTTTAAATATATGAATTGAATTTCATCCACCAGCCCCACTGTAGGTAGATGAAAACCAAAAACAAACGTGCTGTTAATAAATCTACTGCGACCCATGATCTGAGTTGTCTCTTTAATGAGTAGGGATATAATCAGTTCTTTAAAAGATAAAGCCCTTCTTCGATTATTTGTTGTCATGGAGGTTATCCTTAAGAAGTTGGTTCAGCTTCAGATACGCATGGTGACAGTTTGCTGAGTTTTGCAACACATTATTAAAGCAAATCAGTTTGGTTGAATTTCCTTCAGTATGGCAAGTGCTGGCTGAAGAAGTACGACGCAGCCTTAGGGTAAATCCAGGGGCAAAGGTAAACTGAGGTTTGAAATATCCTGTGGGTGATTTACTAGAGGTTCAAATCTTCTTTCTATATTGGGATGAATTATTTTGATTATCTTAGAATCGCAAGTACCAGTTGTATATCCTCTGAGAGGAATGTACTTCGGCATTTGTGGCATTTGACAAGTCACTTAAGCTTACTGGATGAACTTTAGTTTCTTCATGTGCCAACGCTCTCCTGACCTACCTTATGTGGGAGGTATAGCTCTGGGTAGTGAGTCAGATGGTATCTGTGAAAATGCTGTACACATGCATTTCATTATTACCAAATACTAAGTGAATGTTCACGATGGCCTTGCTTTTTGTTGCTGTTCAAAACTACTTACATTTGTACAATCCCTTGTATTTAGGATTGTCTGGTATAAATGTGTTAGATGTGTTGTCTATCCTCAGAGAGTCGTATGATGTAGTTGTGAAAAGTTGTCTTTAAATTTAGGTAATTATTAATTGGGAAAAGCATCAAGCTGGGAGTTACTAGAGCTAAGACCTCATCCAGCTTCTGACTGTGTGTGCACACGCATGCTTGCGTGCTCTCACACACCCGGGTTTTCTTAACTGCAAGATGAAGTAGGGCCGTGATAGTTTCCTGTAGTAATGAGCATATTATGTTACCCATGCATTTAGGTCTGTTAACTTATGTATTTTATGTGTTTATAGAATAATCATTAAATCTTTAATTAGTTGATGGCTTCATTTGCACTCTACATAGACACAGTTTACACAGAAGTAAAGGTAACCTGGGTGCATGGATAATTGGTTCCAGTTTAGTCTAGAAGGCTTGTGTTTTAAAGCACTTAAAGAATATAAGTCGGTTGCAGTAGTCACAGAATGCTTTTATTGTTATGAGAGTTTGAAATTAGAATCAGAATACTGTATTGATGGTTGCAAATTTGTGCTTTATCTATAAGATAATAAGAGTCTGAAGGGGAAACAAAATATAAATATGGCTGTTTTGAAGTCTAAAGCAAGAATTTGATCACTGTTCTAATGGCTAAGTGAAGATTTTTGAGGTATATTGTACAAAGACTAAGAAAATATAGATAAATCCAATTTCATTCACTTTTGTAGCAAATATTTATTGTGCACTTACAGTGAACTAAGGACTCTTCTAGGCCCTGTGGATCCGACAGTCAGCAAGCAGTTCCCTTTTTCATGGATCTCACATTCTAGCACCTAGGCTCTATGAGGGCAGGACTTTTTGTTTGCTTTGTTCACTGATGTTTTTTCAGCGCCTGAAATAGTGCCTGACACATAGTAAGTGTTCAGTATTTGTTTAGTTGAATGACTGACTTCTAATGGGAAAACAGAGACAAAAAGCGAATGAATGAAAGTGGCGGTGGATCAAGACCGTATAGAATTTCAGGTGGCAGGAGGAGGACAGAGATGTCTTTGTGTAGAGGGTCAAGGAACGCTGGCCCTGAGACTTGCAGTGGGAGGGGCCAGCCCTGCGAAGGGCTGCATGGAGAACATGCCAGGCAGAGAGACTGCAGACGCGGGGAGCCCAGGCCAGGAGCCGAAGGCCAGCGTGCTGGAGGGAGGCGAAGAGGGTTGCGCAGTGCGAGGGCGCAGAGGACCCCGCCGGGGGTGCGTACCTGGTGAGGCGGTGCAGGCTACTACACGGAGCTTGGGGTGTTTTGAGGTCAAGTAATAAGCCTTTAGAGAGGTTCAGGCAAGGCAGTGCCATGATCCGATGTATGTCTTTTCAAGGTTATTCTCACTACCATGTGCAGAATGAGTCGTACGGGCAAGAGTGGCTCTAACTAGGGTGGTGGTGGGGAAGAAGAGAAATGGATGAACTTGAGGTATATTTTGAGGGTAGGACCAACAGAACTTGGCTGACAGATTAGAGTGTACTAGATGGAGAGAAAGAATCAAGGATTAATCCCTGATCTTTACCTTGAGCAGCTGGGTGGATGGGTGATTAGGCCCCTGCTTCCTGACGTAGGGAAAATTGGAGGAGGGAGGGTATATAAAGGATGGACTTATTACTCAGTTTGAAGTGCCTCTTACTCATTTGTGTTTAGCTGGATACGCAAGAATGTAAGCATTAGAGCAGTCTGCACTGGAGGTGCACAGTTCAGAAGTCATGGGCTGTACGATAAATTTGAAGGTCTTTGGGTTACAGGTGTTTTTAAAGCATTAAGGCTCAAGAAGAGGAGGAGCTATTAGAGAATTAGGAAGAAAGTGAGGATAAAGGTGTCTCAAGAAGGAAGGACATTGGTTAAGTCCACCCACTGAGAAGATGAGTGAGGGGAAAGTGACCGTTTTATTTGATTAGGTATGTGCCATTGGCCTATTTTGATGGCACAGTGGGAAGGAAAGCCTGAGTGGAATTGAAGAAATACTGAAAGATAAATAAAAGGGTCAGAGCAAGTATAGACGACTCCTTGGAATAGTTGTGCTGGGAAGAGGCACTGAAAAAATAGCTGGGGGGGATTGGGGGCATCAACAAATCATTTCTTTTAAAAAGTAGTTACAGAGTTCAGGCAGACGCAAAGAGGGACGCAAAGCTGAGTCCTCCATTGCCCCGGCCACTACCAAGAGAGTTTCCAGGCTACCGGCACAGGTAGGGGAGGCCCCGGATAGAGCCTGCCAACCTCCTGGAGTTGAAGAGGCAGAGAATTCAGCTTGGGGAGGCTACAGTGGCTTCAGGCCTAGGTACCAGAGGTGCACCGAGGGCTGCAGAGAGGTCCCCTGGAGTCTCTAGCCGAAAACTGGTCTGAGCCTGTCTGGTGGGGGGTGGGGGAGGAAAGCACCTGGAAAGAAGTAGGAGGGACATTTCTGGGAGCTCACACAGGGCTGGGAATATGTTACGTCCTCAGTGACCAGAGTGGAAAGGCCTCCTAATGCAGAGGGCATCAGACAAGAGTTCTCAGAGGGTCATTTCCTTAGTGGTAGGGCCAAATTAGCTCTAGACTAAACTGTTCTGGACTTACCCTAATAAAGACTAAACACTAGCCTCGAAAGGAGCCAACTAATTTCGGATAACTGTGTCCCAGAGTAAAGCCCCACAATGTTTAGAGAAATACTAAAAGATCCTACAACATAAAACTCAGTGTTTGGCATCCAATTAAAAAAAAAATCACCAGGTATGCAAAGATGCTGGAAAATCTAACCAATAACTAAGGAAAAAGTTAATCAACAGAAAGAGATGTAGAAATAACCCAGGTAATAGAGTTAGTAGACAAAAATGTTAAAATGGCTATTATAAATAAATAAGTGATTAGAACTAGTGTAATCGTTGGAATGATATCATTAAAAAGGATGAAGTAATCCTATTTCCTCTCCTACTCGAGGACTTTGTTCCTAAAAACTGTTTCCTATCTTTTCCTGGATTGATTTCATGGAGGGCTTGGTCACTGATTTAAGCAGAAGTACTTTTTCCTTTTTAGAAGTAAGGAAGGATATGATATGGCCAGTGGTAGAGTTGGCAGTGGGAGGGTGGGGTATTTATCCTATGATTCTATTGCCTCTATTTAGTATGAGGTAACATCATCACCTCAGAGCAAGGGGGGGCCTTGAGACAAAGGTATGTGTGGGAAGCTCACCTACTAGAGAAGTGTAACAGGACTGATGGGCTAGCTGGGGGCTCAGGGTTTGTGATCATTTGAAGTGAGACCAGTCTGCTCACTTGGGCAGTTGAATGCAAGCATTCAACTTGAGTTCAAGAATAAAGTAGGTATATAATAAGGTTTTTCTAGGGTTGAGGTTTGCCCAGCAAGTACAAAGGGGGGAAAGAGGGATGAGGGCATTAAAAGTATGTGTGAGGTAGATGATCATGGTAGACCTGGGATCCAAACTGGTTAAGCAGGGAAAGGAAAGCCTCAGGGAGCTGGTGCGGACCGGGGAAGTGGTCGGACACACCGGGATGGCTCTGCGGGGGGAGGCGGGGGAACCTGAGCCAGGAGGGTGCCAGTTAAAGAGTGAGATGCTTGAGTTTCAATTTCAGCGGTGTATCATCCACGTAGACGTCATTACTCAGTGATGCCGAAGGTGTGGGAATAGTTGAGAAGAAGACCGTGAGCTCTGACTGAGCAACAGAGTGGGTACGGCAGCTCTGGGGAGAGGGAGTGAGGGTGTGAACATGTGAGGGGTTAGGGTTTCTTAAAGGACAGCGGAGAGGAGGTGGCGTGGCCCGGCGGTGGGGGGCAAGGAGACCACTTAGCCCGTCTGTAGGTGTGTGGGACGCGGGAAGGTACACCGCTTCTGCTTGGAAGGGTCCCAGGGAGTGCTGCTTCTGGAAGACACCGCCAGGCGTACCGTAGAGCAAGCGGGTGAGGGAGCGATGAAGGAGGCTGAGACTGTGAAGAGGAGCTTACTGCCACAGCTTTACTCTAGAGAACAGAGTGGAAGTGTTCGGGAGGGTGGGGAGGAGCAGAAGATTGGGTCAGATTAGGGGACACTAGATCAGAACGGTAGCAGGAGCTAGAGTGATGCTGTCCAGTCGTGAACTCGGTTGGTAACGGATGTGAAGAATGATGGGGTTTATCCAGCCAACCTCAGAGGCACAGGTGGCTCAGAATACCTTCCTGCCGCTGGGGGTGGGGTGAGAGCCCAAAGGACGGGCGGCCCCACTAGACAGACACTGGTGGCTCGATGAACGCCGAGGCCGGTCACTCCTGCCGCTCAGGTGTGTAATAATCTGTACAGAGAAGAGCTTTTGTACAGCACGCTTGTTTCAGGACCCAGGAAATGGGCCTTTACGGTTGTTACTGCGCGCCTGAGAACTCTCCCTCCTCTGCAGTGCTTCTCGACACTGCACCAGTCGCTCACCCTCAGAACATTCTGGAAAATTGGGGGGGGGGTGTTTTTGATTGTCACAGGTTTGGGGGAGGTGCTGTGCGGGCCAGGAACAATGCAAGTGCCACCACGCAGAGGACAGCCCGGCAAAACAAAAAATTGCCTGTTTGACTTTTTGACTGTCCCGCAGAACATTCCAGTTGGTGAGATTCCATTTACAGATTATCTCAGTCAAGAACCTAATTCCATTTTACTTGTAAAGTGTTTTTGGTATAGTTTTGGTATATGCTAAAATTTCCAGGGCTGCAACTGTGTATAAAGTAAGGGAATGTTGTACTTTATTTTGTTGAGAACTTTTGCAGTCACTGTTACCGTTTTGGACATAGTAATAACTCTATCAGCACTGTTAGTGGTATTTGAGTCAACAGTAGTATAGACCTGCAAAAAGTCTGGTTTTTTAGCTCTCTGTAGACATGTAAGCTTCTGTAGTTACTTCGTTTTGTCTTCCTGGGTACATATCCCAATTATTTACATGTTGAAACACATAGTATTTTATTATAACTTAACTTTCCTTTAATTTCTACTTGGTTTTGCAGTTAGATCCTTGGATTGATTATATGAAAACGTGCACAAGTAGAAGAGTGGAGTAATTTGAAAAAAGGGAGCATTGGGTCTGACAGGGTTGAAAACAGCTGTTCTGCTGGGTTCAAAACACGAGCTAAGTTCTGGCCGTGCTACTTATATTTGCCCCAGGTCTCTCTAAGTGTGGTATGAGAGTGAAATGAGCCTGTGTAAAGTGTATAGCATGGTGCTTTACTTATAGTAAGGGCTCGGATCTTTTTTACTTATTATTTTAGTTTAATTTTTGTCCTTGAAGGATGGAAATGTGTTTTTTAGATAGGATTTAAAAATTTCAACAGATTTCCATCATAGCAAATGATTTTTGATATGGAGTGTTTTGATAGTGGGTATGGTTTTTATACGTATCTAGTTGTATTTATGACAGAATGTGAGATAATAAGCAAGGTATCAAAAAACAAGGTCTTAAGTCGTGTCAAGGAAGTCAACTCAAATGGATTATTTTCTCAACTTAAATACATGCTTGGTTTCCCAGCCTCAAATGTATGAAATGTGTTTCAAAGAATTTGCTGGAAAAAATCGTTTTCTGTACTTTTTAACAGGTTCTGTACATTTTAGTGATTTTTGGTTCTGTTTTTAAAAAATGTTTAGACGTTTTTAATCAATTTTTTTATTGAAGTATGGTCGATTTACAGTGTTAATTTCTGCTGTACAGCAAAGCGATTCAGTTATATATATGTGTGTGTGTACGTGTGTGTATATATATAAATATATGTGTATATATATATACACACACACATTATTTTTTAAAATATATTCTTTCCCATTATGGTTTATCATAGGATATTGCATATAGTTCTCTGTGCTGTACAGATTTTTAGTTCTTGAGGCTGCTCTTTCACGTACATCCATGCATCTGAGTCTAAGAATTTCTGTTAAAAGATTAGGATGTACTCTAATTCTGAAAGGTTTATAATTGCTTTTTAACTGGTCTCCCTACTCTAGTTTTCAAATTTACACCCCCCTCAAAGTTGTCAGGATGATATTTTTAAGTGTGAGTCTGGTTGTTATTTTGCTATCTAAAATTCTTAAATTGCTCCTTTTTCTGATAGAATAAAATGCAAAAACCTTTCAGTGGGGTTCCCTGGGCCCTGCAGGATGTGACCGCTGCCTCCATCCCCCGTCTTTCCCCTTTCCCCTCCTTCAGCCCCGTATTCGTTGTTTGTTGCTGCATAACAGATTACTCCCAAACTTAGTAGCTTGAAACAACCAGCACTTAACTCTCGCACACAGTTTCTGCGGGCTAGGAACCTTAGGAGCAGCTTACGTGGGTGATCCTGGCCCCGCGTCTTTCACAGAGTCCCAGCAAAGCTGTTGGGACGGCAGCCCAGTAGGGCTGCAGCAGGCTTCCCCCAGAGGAATGGGTCCAAAAGAGAGAGAGAACACACAGTCTCCTGTGACCTAGTTTTGGAAGTTACACAGCGTCACTTCTGTCTCTTGCTGTTGGTCACACACACCAACCCCGGTAAGTGTGGGGGGCGCCTCACAAGGCTGTGCACGCCGGGAGACAGGGGTCACTGGAGGCTGGCGACCGCAGTTGACCACACGCGGAATGTTCTCCCTCCCTCCCAAAGCCCCCAAAAGGCTCGGCCCGTTACAGCATAAGGGTCTCCTCCCGATTGGTTTCACGTACAGCTGGGGCGTCTCAAATGCAGTTCATTACGTATGGCTTCTCAGGTACAAATTCCTCTCGACCTGTGAAGCTGGAGACACATCTGCTCCCACCCTGTGCCACCACCAGTATAGAGTGTTGGCTCAGGCTTGGGATGACCGCTGTAGAGCGTTCCTATTCAAGGGGAGTCCCTGGTCCACAGCATTTCTGAAATCCAGTCGGGCGAATGATGGTAACTCCTTGGTTGAGTGTCAGCTCCTGGGTATAATTCACGCAAGGTGTCACTTTTGCCCCGTGGGCACTTGGTTCACCCTTCCCTTTTCAGGACGGTAGAGCCTGTTCGCTACTGGGTTTTCTTAACTTGCTTCCTGCCAGCAAAGCCCTTCACTTGCTTTTAGGACTTTGAAGGCCTCTTTTCATTTTGTATTGTCTCTTGTCTCCATTAGGTCAAGCTGCTAATGTTTCTGTCTATATAATTCTTTTAAAAGCTTTGTGGGTCTTCCGTGCGTTGTGTTGGTCTTCTATTGAGTTTCATTCCATTAGCCGAAAGCCACACCCATGAGCCTCTCTGAGGTAAGCCTTTTACTAGCTGGAGCTCCTGCTGAGACAACGCCCTTAAGCTTCCTCGCGGCCTTATTGTTTGATGGAGAGAAGCTCTGAAGCCCGTAGTTCTGGTCAGCAGGCCCTTCGCCTGACCGAACAGTACTCTGAGGCGCCATCCTGGGTCTTCCTGAGGTCTGAACAGACGGTCTTCTCGTCACTCCCCCAGCGCAGTTTGCAGGCCGCGTTTTTCCGTCGGAGCCCTGCCTTTGATCTTGGGTCGGAATCCATTTCTGGATTTGAGCCCCGTCTTCAGTCTGGGGAGACGGCAAATCGTCCAAACCGTCGAGTCCTGGCTCCTCCGTAACGTTCTTCACTTCGTCTTCTCACTTCCACCATGTGTAGCAGACGAACAGGGCGGCGCTTCCGGCTCTCAGAGGGTGGAAAACCTCCTCAGCAGCTAAATCACCCAGCTCGTGAGGTAGATTTTCCCCTTTGCACACAAGCGACGGGCTCGGGCTCGGGGTCGGTAAACTGTGTGCGCCTTGCTGACAGGGAGACCCCTTCCTCTGGCTTCCAGGGACGTTCGCCTGGCCCCGTGCAACACCACAGGGCTTCGTGAGCAGCTTCCTCCCCGACACTGTCCTCGGAGACCGGAGACCGGGGCCCCGTGCCCGCCCCTTCCAGCAGCCCAGGGTTGTGTTAGTCACTGGGACTCTGCACCCACGTGTGTGCGCGCCGGCCGTTGCCGCGTGACCGCTGACCCAGGGTTGAGCCGCTCACGGCAGCAGACACTGGTCCCGGCTTCTGAGGGTCCCGACTCTGGGAGCGACTTCACCGGGTGGCTGTGGCCCAGTGTCGGCAGACGCTGTTGGCGTTGCAGCCATCGCCGGCCTCTCTGTGACTCCCTCCCGCGTGTCCGCACAGCCCGACACCTGCCCGCCCCGCCCCCAGCAGGCCAGCCAGGAGCAGGTGTGCCGAGGCCGGTGGGAGCGCCCTGGGCGTGGCCGCCATCACCTGGGCCACAGCCCCGGGTCACACAGGCCCGCCCTGGTGCGGCGGGTGCGGGAGGGCCGCCCCCGGGTGTGAGGAGCAGGACGTGCCTGGGCCGCGTGCAGGCCGGCTGCTCGGTAAGGCGGGTCCACGCCCTCGCAGCTCCTCTCGTCCGCGCCTGCTCGCTGCGCCCCCTGACCCCGCGTGCCTTTCCGGGCCCCACGTTTACTCAGCTTTTCTGAGGCCCTTCTTGACTTACCTCCCCGAGTGACCTCGCCGGGAGTTTTAGAGAACAAGTGCAGTTATACGACTGTTGCTTTCGCTGCACTTGAAGCCCTCTGAAAGCAGAAACAGTGTTGTTATCTCAGAAACTTAACACTGTTCTGGCACAGATGTTTCTGTAATCAGTGTTTATATAGTTCTGGAAAAATCTAGGTGTACTTTATCATTATCTGCACTCTAAGATGGTGGTCAGTTACCTGCTTTACCTGCCTTTGAGCTTTTGGAGTAGGCTAGTAAAAGTAGGATTTAAGCTATGGCTTTGCATGTTTTTCTCTGCGATCGCGAGGGACATGAGACATTCTAATAATCCAAAATGTTAAGCCAGAGAAAATGTCTTGGCCTTTCCAGAAGTAAGTTTTGTGAAATGCTCTGCTAAAAGCACTTATTTTATGTGGTGTTGATGTATCAAATATTTGTGAACTTACACTTACAAAGTATAATGCTAAATATTATGGGGTCCACAGACATGTCTTTTCCTTTAAGGAGCTTGGAGTTCATGTGGTAAATAAACCATAATCTGAGGCAGTCGTTTTAAGTCCTTGTTGTAAAGATCAGAAATGTCTATTTTTACTTTGGGTAAATTTGTACGTTATCACTCAGAGTCTAACAAAACTGTGTAAGCCAACTTCTAACACTGAGTTCCTGAAAAGTCATCTCTTTTTTCGTCCCCCCATTTGAAGTAAATATAGGTAGAATCATGCAAAAATCAAAATCAATTATTTTACCGAAAGTTTTTGCATTAACATTTTTACATTAAAATTTTTTACATTAAAAGTAAGTTTTTACATTAAAATTCTTTCTCTCTAATGTGAAAGTGGCTTGAAAACCAAAATTTTGGTTGCAGTTCTGTTTTCATCGCCGTCTTTGAATTTTCCTTTTCATCTATCGTAGTGGTATCTTGACACTATTTGTGAAAATTCTTTATGAACTTTTTTTTGCCTTGGTGAATTTTTCCTTTGTATTGCAATTCCAATGAAATAAAAGCCATCTTTTTTTTTTTTTCTGTATACCAGGAAATATCATAGAATCAATTCCATAAAAATACATTCCTTGATTCCTTTGTCTTGAGTTTTTCCATACACCATTTAAAAACATCTGTTGAGTTCTACTTTATGTATCGTCTGAACTTTTATGCTGTGATTTTGTGGAATATACCTCAGAAATTCTTCCTATCTTTTTGTAGTGATGAAACATTTTTGTTCTGTTTTTTTGAAGATGGACAGAAGAAAGAAATGCTTGTGATAGGATTAACATTTTTTTTTCCCTCATCTTTCTATTTTTAGGCCTGGTTTTTTTCCATATAAAATTTCTCAGTTGAACCTTAACTCTTATTCATATCTAAAACTGTTTCTCAGGGGTGCCTTATACATTGTATCACTAGCCAGAGGCCAATTTTAAAACTATAATGTCCCTTAATTTCTGGACCCAGCCATTTTAAGTCCTTCCTGGAATAAATCTTACATTTGAACTTTAAAAATCTGTGATTTCTATGATTCTGGTCTAGAAAGTTTTCACTAAGTAGCCTGCCTTACCATGTGGGAAACAATGGAATGTAATATGTGTACCTTTTTTTTTTTTTAAAACAAATAAATTTATTTATTTATTTATTTATTTATTTATTTATTTTTGGCTGCGTTGGGTCTTCGTTGCTGCACGCGGGCTTTCTCTAGTTGCGGCGAGCGGGGGCTACTCTTCATTGCCGTGCACGGGCTCCTCACTACCGTGGCTTCTCGTTGCAGAGCACAGGCTCTAGGTGCACGGGCCTCAGTAGTTGTGGCACACAGGCTCAGTAGTTGTGGCTCGAAGGCTCTAGAGCGCAGGCTCAGTAGTTGTGGCACACAGGCTTAGTTGCTCTGCGGCATGTGGGATCTTCCCGGACCAGGGCTCGAACCCATGTGCCCTGCATTGGCAGGCGGATTCTCAACCACTGCGCCACCAGGGAAGCCCTGTGTACCTTTTTAAAGTGTTTCTGGGGCCTGTTGGAGAGGTATCTTGTGATTTAAATGTGTTATGCCAGCCATATCATGTTGGTATCATGCTGTCTTTTCACTCAGTTTAATGTATTTGGATTTACTGTGAATCAGAGTGGAGAAATTAGAGAACTAGGATGAAAGTTCAGAGAGGCTAGCAAGAGTTTAAAATATCTTGAATAAAAATTCCAGTGTAGTGGTATTTAATTTCCTAAATAGTTCACATGTTATCACTTCAGTGGCACATGTTATCACTTCAGTGGCACTTCCCTAGTTCAGGGTACTAACATCTCTTGCCTAGATTTCAGTACCTTCCTAACAGGTCTTCCCAAGAGTACAGTTGCTGCTTCCCTGATATTCTTAGCACAACCAGGGGTCCTTTGAAAACTGAAATCTCAGTGTGTCGCATCCTGCGAAAGACCTGTAAAGGGTTTCCATTGCTCTTGAAGGGCTTATCTGTGAGGCCTTATGTAATCTGGCCCCTGCCTCCGTTTTGTTCCTCCAAAGCCTTCAGGTTCCCTCCAACAACAGGATCATTCCTCATTTATCCCATGTACTGAAACATTATTCCCCTGCGGGTTGGCTTAGTACTCTCCCAGTGATCTCTCAGATCTCCTCTCAAGGTCACTTGCTTAGATATCTACCCCATTAAGAGAGGTCGGTTACATGCTCCCATAGTATCATTCTTAGCAATTTACTTTTGTGAACTTCCGGTCCATTTATGGAGACGTTTGATTAGTCTTTACCACATGACTCGGAGCTCCCAGTACCTTTCAGCATTGGAGCTTAATGCCACCATTACTTGTTGAGTGAATGACTGAATTGGCCTATTGCTAATTTATTCATATGTTTCCAGTTCAGTCTATCCCAGAGCTGTGTTTAGAGATTAGAACATAACTCCCTCTGTAATTTAGAATTCCATGAGGATAATGATGGTTCCATCAAATTCTTCTACCATGTGATTACTCTGTGATCAGACAAGTCACTTAACGGTAGACCTCGTGTTTATCAGTTGTAGAAGGAACCTGAACTAGTTGATCTCTAAGTTTGCCTCTGACTCACATGTTCAGAGGCGTTAAGGGTTTCCCTCCATTTATCAGACAGGGTAGGCAGGGTTGTACTGTGAACACACAGCCGTGAAACCTTAGTGGCATTATAACAAAGATTGGCTTCTAACTGCACTGTCGCCTGAGTTGATTTGGGGGTTCTGTTTTATGTGCCCCCATTCGAGGGCCCAGCTGACAGGACAGCCTCCATTCTGAGCCTTGCTGGGCACTCTACTAGAGGGAAGAGCTCTGGGAGGTCTCCTGTCTTGTATCAGTTACTCACATGCTCTGGCCAGAAGCCAGACCTGAGGGTTTCATCACCTCAGCTCACAACTCGTTGGCCAGAGCGAGTTACGTGGCTCCACCTAACCGTATCGTTGACCAGGAGATACAATCCTGCCATGATGACCAGATGGCAAAGAACAGAAATAGTTGGCAAACAGCAGTTTATGACAGATCAGCCCTCTGGTCAACCAAAGATTTGGATCAATGTCCTTCCCACATACAAAGTATACTCATCTCCTCCCCCGTGAACCCAGCCTGCAAGAAACCAGCTAGACAGCATCAAGCGTGGAATGTTAGGATTTCCAGGTGATACACATATTTCCCTGGGTCAGGTTTGGATGTGCTTCCCCTTGACCTGGAGATCTGTGAGTGAAAATATTATCTGCCCCCCGCCCCCCATCCAGTTTACTTTGGAAAAACAGAGGCATGATCACCACAGTGACGCTCCCCTTTGGCTAATGGAAACAGCAGTTCCTGACGCATAGCAACTCCAGACTCCCACCAAGCTGGCTTTATAGGGGTCCCCTTTCCCTGGAGTGAGGAATGTTCCTACGTCGGTACCAAGTGCAGGCTCCTGGAGGGGCTCCCAGTCCACTGGTTTGTGTGGCTCTTGGCACTGATACCCAGGAGATGCTTCCTTTCTTTCCATCATCTTCTTAGCCTCCTCTGAAGTAGGTATTGGGGGCCAGAGCCCTTCACCGCCTGCTCCCTTCCTGTAGAAGCTAGGAGACCTGAGGTCCTTTTAAATCAGTCTGGGCTCTTGAGTTTTGCTTGTTTGTTGGCAGCACGACATTGTAGGCTCGTAACGTGGTTCCGTTGAGCTCAGGGTGCAAGATGGCCTGTCCTCTCAGTGCTTTGCAGGTGCCTGTCTGTCTCCTGAATGCTGATCCCAGAAGCCTGTTAGCTTTTGCTGGAAGAGCTGCATCCTTAGTGTCTGTCTCTGTCTCTCTTTTTCCTCTGAGCATTTTGTTCAACTGAAAGCACTTAACTGTGTGTCCAGTTTTATCTGGGTCTCTGCTCTGAGACTGTAATCCATTCGTTGTTTTAACCGTGGGTATCCCGGCCATACCTTGGTTTGAACCTTACCGTCTTTGTTAGTCAAAGGCCTTCTTGGTTTGTTAATTTATGGGTTGAGTTGAGAAGCACTCTTCAAGCACTACAAATCCTCAAATATTTGGCCTCTTCTCTTTTATTCCTGCTTACAAACTAGTCAGTTTTTAAACTTTGTTTCTTTCTTGTAATACCAAACAAAGCAAGCAACACACCATTTTAATGTCCAGGTTTTTTAACCTCTTCTAGAGCTACAAGTTTATTAATTGCATGATCTGCTTTCCAAGTCGTGGTAACTGACTTTTACCAAATATTTTCTACTGCCTACTGTGGAAGGCCACCCTTCCAGCCTCTGAGAAGTTTCCTTGCTGCCTGACCCCAAGCTAATGGCCTGTATTTCAGTCTCTGTGCTGTAATAGTCCCCGCTTCTGGGGCCGGTTTCGGTCGGTCAGGATAGCCAGGCTGTGCTGTGTGACTGCAGACAGGCTCAGGAGTTCGCTCCTGTTTGTGCCCCGTTCTCCCGTGGATCAGCTGCGCAGCCGAGCTCATGCAGCAGAGGTTCTGCAACGCGGGGACAGGCGGGGGCAGCGCTTTGAAAACTTCGCGTCTTCCACCAGCAGTTAAATACGCTCGTCCAGGAGTAACGCAAGTCGCTTTGACTCACAACTCAATGGCCAGCATTAGTCACCTAGCCCCAGCATCTACAGGAGGCCAGAAATGATTTGGTGACCAAAACTAAAGGCTGTCTGTTACACGTTCGGTGTTCATCTTTGAAGATGAAGAAAAGAGGGTATTTATTGTAAATTACATCCTATAACTCCCTGCATTGTTGGCGGTGTGCTGGCTTCTCATGTTTACAAGACACTTGTGAAGACAGAGGTGTAACTTCAGCAGCTAGTTTGCCTTTATAGGGTTTAAAACACACACACACACGGTGAATTTGGAATTCGGCTTATTATTAATTTACTAATTCATGTATGTAGCTACAGTAAAATAATTTCTATTACTAATTTAAGTTGTTGTTATAATTTGCCTGCTAACAATAATAATGACCCAGGGCTTTATGGATATAACTTCATTTAGTCCTCAGTGCAGCCTGGTCAGGTAGGTAGCTTTTTCTGCACTTTGCTAGTAGGAAAGAAGGTTAAATTGGTTTCATTATTTATAGTACAAAGAGCTAATAAGTGGGTGCTGGGTTCTGTGCTAAGAGGTTTCCCTGCATGTCTTATCTCATTTTATCCTTATAATGGCAGTTCCCTCATTTCACTAATAAGGAAATTAGAATTTAGAGATGTTAAGTCACAATTAGTAAAGGGCAGGATTGGGATTCTAATCCAGGTTTCTGACATAGAAGAATGTGTGCTCTTAAATAGTATGACTTTTTATGTCTTTTTTTTTTTTTTTGATAGAGTATTCTTTCTTTTTTTTTTTTTCTTTTTTGGGCCGTGCCGTGTGGCTTGCAGGATCCCAGTTCCCTGAGCAGGGACTGAACCAGGGCGCCCCCCAGCAGTGAAAGCACTGAGTCCAAACCACTGGACCACCAGGGAATCCCGATAGCATATTCTAATAAAGTCAGAAATTTTTCTTCTGTACTGTATGTTTTATATAAGAAAATAATTTATGGTACCAAATAACATTAAATTAATCAAAATCACTTGAAATTATGAAATATTTATTTTCGTCTTATCAATGTGTTTGTTTCTTTAAATAAAGGAGTGAGTTTAAGTGAGGGAAACAAACATTATTAAACAAAAAAGTTTTGAGATTATCAGAGCCCCTTCTATTTTTTAGCCACTCCAGAAGACACAACTTCAGAAATTACACGGGAGTTTTATGGTTTTGGTAAAACCAGGGGACTTGATTTTAGTTAAGAAAAGGAAGGAAATTTTGTAAGATTATTTTTAGCTTTGGTCCTAAGTGAATAATAAGTACAATGTATGAACTATCACTTCTTCCCGTACTAACCATGTTATAGTATTTTCCACAATTACCTTAAACTTGGACAAATCTTAGCATTCCTACAAGCCCTAAAGTAGTTTTGTGTATGTTTTTTTTAACCATTTTTTAAGTTGAAGTATAGTTAATTTACAGTGTTGTCTTAGTTTCAGGTATACAGCAAAGTGATTCTGTTTTATATATATATATATATATATATATATATATATATATAAAATGCATATATATTCTTTTTCAGATTCATTTTTATTACAGGTTATTACAAGATACTGAATATAATTCCCTGTGCTATACAGTAGGACCTTGTTGTTTATGTATAGTAGTGTGGATATGTTAATCCCAAACTCCTAATTTATCTCTCTCCCCTCTCTGCTATCCCCTTTGGTAACCATAAGTTTGTTTTCTATGTCTGTGAGTCTATTTAAAGTTTTACACTTTTGATGGGTAAAACAGAGTATTAATAAAAGCAGTGTATCAACAGCCAAGTCTTGATTGCTACGTTGACTGGTAGGAAACTACAATAGGTAAATCTGTTATCTTTGATAGAAGAACAGGGGATGGTCCGGTGTGGTCTAAATTTGTGACTTTGTTTCAGCCTTCTTAGTTCATCAGGGAGTCCTTAGCTCTCTGGGGTGGTAAATCATTCGGTATCCTCCGACTACTTTTATAGTAGATTATATAATAGTACCTAAACAAAGTACTTCTAAAGCCAAGTGAGTCCTTCATAATTTCCTTTTAACTGAAAGCTGATTCCCTTCTTTGAGGGAAACTCATATTACTAATTATTTCTATAAAAAGAAGATTATTTTGGCTCCGCATTTGGTATATGTGGTGTCGAAGATAACAGTAAGCAAAAGTGTTGGAAGTCCAGGGGAAGAAGTAACAAATTTTAATGCTTTTTCTATTGCCCATACAGCAAGGTAAAACAATACTTATTAGAGAAGACTACACTTTACCCTTTACTATGAACCTCTGTATACGTGGGCGATTAAGAGTAGTTAGTTACACCGGGGAGCATAGGTACCCGGTCTAGGCTCTCCTGTGGCTTAATCTTCCTCGGCTCCATCCTGCATATCCGGGTGCCTGGGTGGTGTCCGCAGTTAAGCTTCATGAGCTGCCATCTAGTAAAGTACTCGGAAGAGAATCCTGCAAGGGAAGCGAGGAAATCTGCCCTTGCTTCCTTAGCTTACCTGGTTGTAGCTTCCCCACGATCCTTGTACCCACGATGCTGTCACTCATTTCTGCAGCTGTTTAAAGTCCTTTCTGCTTCTCTCTTAGTATTCTGAGTCCTCCCCTGAGTACCAGCCAGAGCTCAGCCATTCATGGGAAAGGCAGAAGAAGACAAGAAGGAGGAATTAAACTACAGTAGAAAGACCATGGGGTTCTGGAGTCAGACCTCAGTCCAAATCCTACTTCCAGCACTTCGGGCAAGTGACTTACCTTACTGAGCTTCACTTTCCCTGCGAAATAGGTATTATGATAATACACCTTCAGAATGAAGACTAAGTGTCTAATATAGGGTCTAATATAGTGATAAGTTTTTTTACTTAATGAGCTTCCCTCTTTTGTCATGTTCATCGTGTAAATAGTAGAGCGTGCTCTGTGTGTGCCAGCGATCCACCAGACTGCTGAACCTCAAGCATTAAACAGAGCGTAAATAACTGTATCTGCATGAAGAGTCTGCAGACTTTCTGTGGAGAGTCAGTAAATATTTTAGGCTTTGCAGGCCTTGCAGTCTCTGTCACAGCTCTTCTGCTCTTACGGAGCAGAGCAGCCGCGGGCAGTATGTAAATGAGCACGTGCGGCTGTGTTCTCATAAAGTATTTACAGAAACAGGTGGTGGGCCAGATTTGCCCCGCCGGTGACAGCTTGCCAAACCCTCGTCCGTATTATTGTCCCTACAAGGGAGACCTATTGCCAGAGATTTCATAGTCTTACATCTTAATACAGCCCTCCTTTTTAAAAATAAATTTAGTAAACTTACCTCACTATGAGTTGAACAGTGGAGTCAGGAGGTTATATTTCCCCAAACAGATAAAGTCTGTTATTGTAGAAGAGAGTGTTTCCTGTACCACTGTTTAACTGCAACTTTATTTTAATATTTATCTTACTCTTTGTTTTTTTGAATTTTATTTTATTAATTTTTCTACAGCAGGTTCTTATGAACAGTTAGCTGTTTTATACACATCAGTGTATACATGTCAGTCCCAATCTCCCAGTTCATCCCACCACCACCACCACCACCCCCCAACCTTACTTTTTAATACTGAAAATTAAAGGCTTGGTCCCACCAAACATTTATATAAATCACACTAACAGTGATCAGTACATAATTAGGAAATGTTGACTTCTATATTACTCATTTGGAAAAATCATGGTGCATTTTGGCAAATGCGAAACCACTGAGGGTGCTTCTGTAAAGAAACTGTTCAACGTTGTCTGTTACTGTCTATGCGTTTTCCAAAATTATTTGATCACAGAACTCCTCATAGAACACCTAATTATGTCCCTAGAACTATATTCAGAAGACGGTATTCTGAGGCTCTCTGGTCTCACTGACTTAGGAGATCGTGCAGTTACTTAGCAGCAATTCTGGAAGAAGAATTTACATCTCTTGCTCTTGCGTATAGTCTACTATTTCCCCCCCAATTTCCTTCTGCTCTTAGCTTAAAGAAAACAACTATTACAGTTGACCCTTGAACAACATAGGTTTGAACTGTGCAGATCCACTTATACATGGACTTTTTTCTATAAAAACTACACCACTACAGGCCTTCCCTGGCGGTCCAGTTGTTAAGACTCTGCGCTCCTATTGCAGGGGGCACGGGTTCGATCCCTGGTCAGAGAACTATGATCCCACATGCCATGCTGAGTGGCCAAAAAAAAAAAAAAAAACAAACTACACCACTACAGATCCGTGGTTGGTTGAAACCATGGATGCAGAACTGCAGATGCAGGGAGCCCACTGTAAAGTTATACTCAGATAGTCGACTGATGGCGGGGGCAGGGTCGATGCTCCTAGCCCCCGAGTTGTTCAAGGGTCGTCAACTGTATTTGGAAATAATTTCAAACTTACAGAAAAGTTGCAAGAAAAAGAGGAGTACACCCATGTATACTGATGGTTACCATTGTGTCCCATTTGCTTTGTTTATGTTTTTCCATACACCCATTCTGTCATACAGACACATGCACACGCATGTATTTTTTTTCCCAAACCATTTGAGATTAGTTGCCTATATCATGGCTCTTTACCCCTAAATATCTCAGCAAGTGTTTCATCTTTTATGATGTGGACATTTTTGAAAATTAGAGTTCCTTTGATTTTTTTTGAATAGGGTGATCCCATTTTGGGTTTGTCTCATGTTTTCTCAGTTAGATTCAGGTGTTGCATTCCCAGCTAGCACATTTTATAAATGTTGTTATATTCTCATGGCATCACATCAGGAGGCACATATATCTCTCTGCCCCTCATTGGTAATGTTAATTTTGATCACCCAGTCAAGGTGTGGCCCAGTGTCTCCACTGTATAGTTGCTAGTTTTCCCTTGAATTAATAAGTAATCTGTGGGGAATCCACATCCTTTTGAGAGTCGATGTAGTAAAGTTGTTAAGAGCTTATATATACTCAAGTCACAGCTGGGTTCGAATCCAGCTAACTGTATGAACATAGGCAAGTTTATTATCTGTGAAATAGGGGAGGTTGTTGCCATCTCTTTATCTATCTATCTGTTTATGAGCTTTAAATGAAACAATGAAATAAGAATGTGAAGCTCAGACCTGGCATGTAATAAATGCTTAGCAAATGTCAGCTATTATTTTAGTTCTGGAAATACGAATTAATAGGCATAGTAATAAAGCCTAAGGCTTTATAACCCAAAGCTAAAAAAGACTTCCCGAAGTCATTTCTTCCACGAAGATTAACATTTTATCCAAGATGAATGTGTTTTTAAAGTATCTTCTTACTGAGTTTGTTCTTTGTCTTGGTGTTCTTTCCTACCTGCTGTACCCTGTCCCTTCTGGTATGTGTGAGACAGGAAGTTAAGGGGTGAAACCACTATCAGGAAATATTCTTTCTGGATTCAGAGTTGTTTGGTTTCCAATTTCATAAAGATCTTAATTGAACAGACATTTTAAAAATCAGCTGTACCTGTTTTCTGTGTTACCACTGTGATAGTCTCCTGTAACTGTCGTCAAAGACTTTCTAAAAGAGGGGTAGACATGCTAGTAGAATTATAAAGAAATGAGAGAGGTTGAGATGGACTTAAAACACAGGGAGCAGCATCACATACAGATGTTACTAGAAAGTTCCCTATGGCTGGAGCGTGAAGTTCAGGGTAGAAAGTGGTATGGTGTTGGACTGGCAGAATTAGCTAGAGCTCGGCCATCAGGGACCCCATTTTGCCAGGCCAAGATCGTAAAGGCAACAGAGAGCCAAGGATTCAGTGTGACAGTGTCGTGATCATACTTCTTTTTTTTGGCCGTACCACGTGGCTTGCAGGATCTTAGTTCCCTGACCAGGGGTCAGACGCGTGCCCCCTGCAGTGGACTCTCAGAGTCTTAACCGCTGGACCGCCAGGGAGTTCCCCATACTTTTTGAGAAAAGCCACTGACAGTAGCTGCAGAAGGGAAGTGGAGAATAGTGTGATGCTGGAGGTGGGAAGGCTAGCTGCAGCCTGGATGTGACAGTGGGATGAGAAAGCACTGAATGATTTCTAGGCATGAAGGAGGAATTTATAAGATCTGGTGCCTGATTTGGAAAAGGGGACGTAGGAAGCAAGAGGGAGCTGGGAAATCAAGGCTTCTGACTGGGTGACTGGATGTATGACGGCGCGAGTCACTGAACTTGGCAAGACACAAGGAGGGACAGGTTTGGAGAGCCGGCAGATGGGACGTTGATGTTACACGAGATATGTCAGTGGAACATATAGTAAGAGGTCTTTCTACATGTGCCTCATGTTCAACAGAAATCTGTGCTGGAGAGTAAGATTTTGAATCGTGTCATCAGTGTGCAGATGGTAGTAAAAGCCATGGTAGTGGATGAAATTGCAAGAGTGAGTATGGACAGGGCTAAGGACTAAGGCTTGGTAGAGCATTTGTTTGGATTAGCTTATGTACACATGTTTAGTTTTAGATAAGTTTAAATTAGATGTTCAGTTTATTCAGTGCTGTTGCTTTAGGGTCTAACCCCCCAAAATGAGAAACATCTTTGTATTTTATTTGACTGCATGGGTTAAAAGGTATTAAATAACGGCAGATGACTAGCTCTCCGGGGTACATTGGAGGTGCAGAAATCCTCAGCATAAAGATTATAAACAAAAACAAGAGCTTTTTGAGCTGTTTTAACTTTAATTTTTAGGGAAACATTCTGATTAGATTGTAATTTTATGAGAGTAGAAAGAAACTAATTTCAGTTCCTTCCCTTTCACATTGCCAAACATCACACTGGGCACGCAGGCTCTTAATAAGCACAGCACTAACAGCCCACGTGGAAAGGGATGTCAGGGGTACAAATAAGGGACATGAGAAGGTGAGATCAAAATTAAACTGAATTTTGCCTAGGGCTGCCTTTCCTGTGCTACTTAGCAACTTTAAGTCCTGAATATGTGATAAGGAAAGTACTAAATTGACAAATACTTCACACTGACGAGAAACAACAAGACTGGACAGTTTTACTGTAAACAGTAAAGTCTTGCTTTACTGTTTCATAGTCTAGAAGTAAAAGCAATTTCAGAGTACTGAGCTTTAAGTGAGAGGAGTAGAGAGTAATAGAATCTTTTACCATTTATTTCTTGTAGAAAATAAAAGTATCGAACTGCTCTTTTTCTTGCCAAATAGTCTAATCTGTCTTCAACTATTTTAAGTGTTTACCCTGAGTATTTTAAGCACAAAAGCAAAATGCATTTGTCTTTTTTTTTTTTTTTTGCTTTTATGAAATTTAATCTTATATTTTTTTTTAAGGAAGTCCATTCCAAACCAGAACAGTTTGTGGACCTTAAATAACTGTTGTAGTCTCACTGGCACAGTTATTCAACAAACATTTATTGTATACTTGTATGTGTTAGGCACAATACTGGATCTGGGGTAAACAAAGCAAAACAAAAATTCCTGTCTTCGTGCATCTTACATTCTGGGGAGAAGAGACAGACAATGAATGAAATAGATAGATAGAATAGGGTTGAGGGGGAGAGATTCCATATTTTTTGCAACATTTTACTATGAAAAATTTCAAACGTACAGTGAGGTTGCAAGCATTTTATAGTGACCACCCATGTACCCCGTGGCTAGACTCCACCGTTAACATTTTACTCTGCTTTGCTTTATCACACATCTGTTCGTCTCTCCATCTATCAATCCTTCTTGTTTTGATGCATTTCTAAGTAAATTACAGATATCAGTGCCGTGTTTCCCTAAGTACTTCAGCATACATATCATTAATTAGAGTTCAGCATTTATTTACTGTTTTTTTTCTTCTGAGGTAAAATTTACATGCAAAGAAATTCACAAATACTTGGCGTATATTAGCTGGATTTTGACAAATTCGCCTACTTGTATAACCCAGCCCCCAACAAGATATGGAACGTTACCATCAGCCCAGAAAATTCTTTCATTCCCATTCCAGTCAATCCTTGCCCCCAGGCCTCAGAAGCAGCTACTGTTTTGATTTTTTCTTTTTTCTTTTTTTTTTTTTTTTTACCATAGGTTAATGTTGCTTGTTTTGAAACGTCACATAAATGGACTCAGAGTATGGACTCTATTGTGCAGAGCTATTTTCCCTCACCCCAGTGTTGTGGGGACTTGCCCGTGTTGTGTGTAGGTGGATTGTTCCTTTGTGTTGCTGGGTGGTCCTCCATTGTGTCACCAAACCACAGTTTGTGTACCAGTCCCCCTGATGATGGACGTTGGGGCTGTTTCCACTTTGGGGCTATTATGAATAAAACCGTATGAACATTCTTATTCAGGTTTTTTTGTGGGCTTGCGTCCTCATTTCTCCTAGGTAAATACCTAGGAGTGGGATTGCTGGGCCGTGTGGAACGTGTATGTTTGGTTTCGTGAGATCTGCCGCCCCTTTTTCTCACTAACCGTGCCTGAGAGTTGAAGTTGTTCCGCATCCTCACCATCGTACGGCGTGGTCAGCCAGCCTTTTCAGTTGTAGCCATTCTGGGGGCTGTAGAGTGGAAGAGCTGGTAAAGAATGCTCTGTCTGCCAAGGGGACTTCGGAACAAAGACTTGAAGAAAGTGAGGAAGCAAGCCATTCTGAGTTTGACAGAGAGCAAGGAATCTCGTATGACAAGAGCAGAATGGAAGTAAGGGTTGCCTGGGCACAGCAAGGAAGGGGAATTTGCAAATCCTGTTGGACCTTGTAAGCAGTTTTAAGAACTTTGGCTTTTATTCTGAGTGAGGTGGGAAATAATTGGAATGTTCTAATGGAAGAATGGCATGGTTCTGACTTGTATATTAACAGATTACTCTGATTATTGCATGAAGACAGACAGAAATGGAAGCAGGGAAACCAGTCAGAAGGCTGTCGTAATGCGCCAGGCAAGAGTTGGGTGTTTGGATGCAGAACCTGGGAGCCCTTGCTGGAGCACTGTTGCTGAATAGGCATGGATGTCTGGTTCTTAGGATGTCATTCGGAAGCAGCAGAGAAAGTGATTCGGCTCAGCCCTTCTGTTGTGGTAGCAGCGGAGTCTAGCCCTCCGTGCATAAGGAAGCAGGGGTTCAGTAACTTCTTAAGTGGCTTTTTACAAATTAGTCATCACTTATTTACCCATAAGAAATCTTATACAATATTGTTGCTTTCAATAACCTGTTTTTAATTCAGTAACCCAAAAGGTCTAAATGTGGTCTTAATTGTTGTTATGGCTGACTGTTAAGGCCATTATTTTCTTAAATAAATACTTAATGAATAAGTTAATATGATTTAATCTTTGTTTAGGAATTTGCCCAGTATAACCTTGAATAACTCTTTCTGGTTTGGTAATATTTATTAGAACTTACTATAGAGCAGGTAGAAATACCTTTTTCATTTTTTTCATTCAATTTAGACTTATCCTTATTTTTCTATAATGATACTTTATAAAATACTGGGTACCTGCAATAAGGAAAATATAGTTCTAGCTGCTAAGTAGATTACAAAGATAATCTTGTTTAGTCCTTATCCTTAAAAGAATTTAGAGTTCCCCATACTATAAGAGAATACATCTTTTAAAGGAAAAGATATAAAGGTTAGTTAGACATAGCATCTAATGTTAAGGAACTTAACATTTTGGATATCAGTATGTAGACAAATAAATGATTACAGCACGATTTCTTAAGTAGAGAATGTAGTGCTGTAAAAGCACAGATAGGGGAAGCGGAGGGAAGATCATTTTATTTTATTTTTTTTAATAGATCTTTATTGGAGTATAATTACTTCACAATACTATGTTAGTTTCTGTTGTACAGCAAAGCGAATCAGCCATATGCATACATATATCCCCATATCCCCTCCCTCTTGAGCCTCCCTCCCGCCCTCCCTATGCCACCCCTCTAGGTCGACACAAAGCACCGAGCTGATCTCCCTGTGCTGTGCGGCTGCTTCCCACCAGCCAACTATTTTACGTTCGGTAGTGTATATATGTCCATGCCACTCTCACTTTGCCCCAGCTTCGCCTTCCAACCCCATGTCCTCAAGTCCATTTTCTGTGTCTGTCTCTTTATTCCTGTCCTGCCCCTAGGTTCTTCAGAACCATTTTTTTTTAGATTCCATATATATGTGTTAGCATACGGTATTTGTTTTTCTCTTTCTGACTTACTTCACTCTGTATGACAGACTCTAGGTCCATCCACCTCACTACAAGTAACTCAATTTCGTTTCTTTTTATGGCTGAGTAATATTCCATTGTATATATGTGCCACATCTTCTTTATCCATTCATCTGTCGATGGGCATTTAGGTTGCTTCCATGTCCTGGCTATTGTAAATAGAGCTGCAATGAACATTGGGGTGCATGTGTCTTCTTTTTTTGTTGTTACAAACCCGCAGTTTATTGTTATATTGTTGCTTTAAACAGTCACATGCATTTTAAGAAAAGGGAAACAGTCTTTTATATTTACCCATAATTTGGTTCTTTGTTCGCTCCTGATAAATCTGTTTGCATCTGCTATTGTTTCCCTTCCATCTGAAGAACTTCCTTTAGCATTTCTTTTTTTTTTTTTAATTAATTTATTTCATTTATTTATTTTTGGCTGCGTTGGGTCTTCATTGCTGCGCACAGGCTTTCTCTAGTTGCGGCGAGCAGGGGTTACTCTTCGTTGCGGTGCGCAGGCTTCTCATTGCAGTGGCTTCTCTTGTGGAGCACGGGCTCTAGGCACGCAGGCTTCTGTAGTTGTGGCGTGTGCATGTGTCCTTTTGAATTATGGTTTTCTCAGGGTATATGCCCAGTAGTGGGATTGCTGGGTCGTATGGTAGTTCTATTTTTAGCTTTTTAAGGAGCCTCCATACTGTTCTCCATAGTGGCTGTATCAGTTTACATTCCCACCTGCAGTGCAAGAGTGTTCCCTTTCCTCCACACCCTCTCCAGCATTTATTGTTTCTAGATTTTCTGATGATGGCCTCATTGTGGTTTTGATGTGCATTCCTCTAATGATTAATGATGGTGATGGCAGAGGAGGCAAGAACATACACTGGAGAAAAGACAGCCTCTTCCATAAGTGGGGCTGGGAAAACTGGACAGCTACATGTAAAAGAATGAAACTAGAACACTCCCTAACACCAGACACAAAAATAAACTCCACATGGAGTAAAGACCTAAATGTAAGGCCAGACACTATAAAACTCTTAGAGGAAAACATAGGAAAAACACTTTTTGACATAAACCACAGCAAGATCTTTTGTGACCCGCCTCCTAGAGGAATGGGAATAAAAACAAAAATAAACAAATGGGACCTAATGAAACTTAAAAGCTTTTGCACAGCAAAGGAAACTATAAACAAGACAAAAAGAAAGATCATTTTAAACCAGACTTTGAAGAACAAGTGGGAATTTTCTTGGGGGTGGGGCTGGCGTATGGTCCATCTGTGTGAGCAAAGGCACACAACAGATGTTTAAGACACAGTACTGGCCCTTCAGATGGGTCTTACCTACCGATACTTAATGTCACTCTTAATCAATAAAAATGATATTTTCTGACCTCTCAAATATGTGATATGCCCTGTTTATAACCAGTTAACCATTTTGCATTAATTACCAATGCTTTTATCAAAGAGACCATTACCACCTGAAAAGGCAGAAATTTTCTAGGGGTAAGCAGAAATAACAAAGGGGAAAGTAAAAGAAAAAACATTAAGTGCTGGAAAGGAAAGAGGGAAAGATGGGTAAGAAAAAAAAAGATATATGTATATGAAACAAATAATAAAAATAAGTAGCAGAGTGGCTTGCTGGACTTCGGGTCTGAGGAGGAAGCTAAGATTCCTGCTTGGGTTTCTGTCTCTAAAGCCCACGCTCTTGCAGTGCACCAGGTGGGCTGAAGTAACAAAAGTGAATCTTTGGAGCCTGCAGTTGCAGGGTTCATGGGGACACGAAAGTGTGCCTCTGAACTTTCCGAAGATCATCGTTCAGTCTTTTCTGATCCTCTTTTTTATTGTTCACATTGCTGTGTATAGAAAACATTATCTATCATTACTTGCAGCGCAAGAGGCTTTTAAAGTCATTTGCTTAATTGTAAGTTACGATTCATCTGATTCCATTTTATGTAAGGTTGAATATCTTAAAATTCTTTAGATTATTTAATAGTATTTACTTTGTTCCCTGTAAGATCAGATTTATTTGAGAGGGTATGCCTCTTATTTTATGAAAAATGGGAATTGATCCTGGTGTTTTGATGATTAACTCTTAAATTGCAACTGAGCCTAATGATTATAAATATTCTATGATATAAAGAAACTTTACCCTCCCAAGGTGTCAAGCTAGTAAGTGGTCTTCACACACAGCTATTTCCTTTTCTTAAAATAATCTTTTAACTCCTGTTCTAGCTTAAATGTCACTTGGCATTAGTGAAAGTGATACTGTCCTTGAAATCCCTTTCCTATTTATATTTCCCATTAACACATTGTTCTTTTCCTTCACAGCACTTATCACACTTTACAGTTTATTTTTAGGGCTGTTTTATTAGTGTCTGTCCTCCCTACTACAATGTCAGGAACCGTGCTGTTTTATTTACCATTGTGTTCCCAGGAGAGGCACATAGTGGGCAGTCAGTAAGTATAGACTAAGTTAATTAATGAGACGCTTAAGCCCAGATGTTCTGCCCTGTATCTCCACTTGTTGTCCTATACCAGCATTTCCCAAACTGCATTACAAAAATTCTCCATGAGCTATTAATGGATACTTTCTGAAAAAATGATTCTGTGGTCATAGATTTGGAATGACTGAACCCTCCGTCATGAGCAACCACAGTTTACATTGGCATGTTAAAAGCTTTCATTCCAAAAGTTTAAAAATCCAACATTCTCTCTTTTTTTTTTTTAACTGACAAACTCATTATTGGACTACCTATTGATAATTTGAAATTGAGTATTCCAGTGAACACAGTTTGGGAAGGCTGGCTTATTCAGTGCTGCAAGTAGATGTATTTAGAAGTTTCACTGACAGATATTATCTTCCAGGAACATCTGGCATTTTATATAATTGTAATTTAGGATCGGATCATCTTAGTTATTTAGTCAAGGCATTCAATAAGTAATTATTGAGTTGAATTCATAGCTCATCTTATTCTAATTTATTTCATGTAATTACTTGGCTTCACCATTTCACAGCTTCCTACTCAAAGCAAAAATTTCATTTTCACTTATAATTTAATGTTACTTTAATATAATTTAATGTTTTTTTATTGGAAATAGATGTATATAGTTTGGGGTTTTAAAAATACATTCTTTACCTGGAAAGCTGCAAGTGTAATGTTTTACTCTGGAACTAAACTTGACTTAAATGGGAAGGGTTTTACTGAACTAAATAGTGTCTTTCAGAAATTACCTTTGTTCTAGAAAATCATGTAGTGAGATGTACTCAAATATTTTTTGTCAGAAAGAATTACAAAGAATTTTAGAAAATAAGGGAAATAAAGAAAATTATAGAAGACTATTTCAAAATTATATCACCAGGAGGTGATCTGTTAACTGTTTGGTGTACATACTTTGAAACTGGACACATATGTGTGCCTGCTTGCATCTGTGTGGTGTGTGTGTGTGTGTGTGTGTGTGTGTATGTGTGTGTGTACATACACAGATACCTACATACATATTCATTTATTCAACAAATAATTAAGCACCATGCTTTGTACTCGGCACTGTTTTTGGGTGGTTATTTAGCAGTAAACAAAATAGACAAAAATCCCTGCCCTCACGATGCTTAGATTGGGGTGGGGAGGAAGGGTGACAACAGTAAACAAACCAAGGGTATGACATGTCAGAGGACTGTAAGAGCTTTGGAAAAATTT
Organism: Balaenoptera ricei; assembly: GCF_028023285.1. Classification (NCBI taxonomy): domain Eukaryota; kingdom Metazoa; phylum Chordata; class Mammalia; order Artiodactyla; family Balaenopteridae; genus Balaenoptera; species Balaenoptera ricei. Next base: position 4,032,596 of record NC_082640.1, on the reverse strand, counting down.
AGCAGTGAATAGAATAAAGGGGCATAGAGAGAAGGATTGTTAAATACGTGTTCAGCTACTTTTAGACTTTTTCCTATATTTGTGTTCAGTTACGTCTTTTGCTTTTAAAAAAGATTAAATACAAATATCCTGAACATACAATTTTCAGATCTGTCTTTTTACTTAATAAATTGATGGGTTTTTCCATTTCATTAAATATTATTCTGAACCATTTAAAGGCTATGCATGTTCCATTTTCTAGAATATGGTCCGTTTTCTAGACAGCAGCCAGGGTGACCTTTAAAGTCCTTCAGCCACTGTCGCTCTTAGTACAAGGACAAATCCTTAGCATGCCCCATGTCCCTGCGTGATTTGATCCCGACGCCCTGTGCACCCTCACTCCCCGTGCTCCAGCCACACCGGCACCTGTGTGTGGTCTCCTTCCCATCCTCGAGTCTTTGCACATACACAGGGCTACAGTAAATAGGAAGGTTTAAGGTTATAGTTACACACCAGTTGTTGAGGAGTGATTTTTAAGGCTTAGAAGAACATATTTGTTGTATATTGTACACATCTTGGTTCCTTACGTTCCTTATGAGGAAATTTTGTCAAATATTTTATAAAACAAAAAAACACATGTAAGATTTTTTTAAAGCAGTATTTACTATAAGATTGATAAAAAGTTTGATTTCACGATTCTAGAAAAATGGATATAAAGATAAGGAAGTCTTTCTACAGAATGCTGCTAACACTAGGTAGAATATGAATGGTAACAAGCATATGGTAAATCTTCAGCTTCTCTAGTAATGAAAGGTACACATTTGCTACCATGTTTTAGGTAGTTAGTGTGTCTCAGGCATTTTATCTTAACCACAATCCCATATGGTAGGTACACAGTGTACATTTATAGGTAATAAAACTTGCTGGTATGAATATCTTGTCCCAAGTCCCAAAGTCATGGAGCTAGTAAACCGTGGAGCCAACATTCAAATCCAGAGCAAATTACAAATCATGATTACAAGTCCTGATTCTGATTACAAATCATGTTCTTAACCACCATACCATAGTGCCTATAAAAAATCTAAAGCCCTTAGTGGTCCCACTTCACACCTAGAAAGTAATTTTCATTGTGGTTCATCTAGAGAAATGAATGAAGTAGCCAGGAAATTTCTGAAAAAGAATTGTGAGGAGTGAATTTAGTATCTGGTCAGCACTAGATAATAAAATGTAGTCTGAGGCTGCACTTTTAAAAACACATTAAATACTAGCATAGGAGGCAGTTGAGTAGAGGAGGGCAAAAGAACTTGGAAATACTCCCAAGTGCAAGTGGAATTTCTGAGAAAGGGACATTTTTAGTCATTAAGGGGAATAGGTGATTTTATGCATGACGTTCATATACCCTTTGAGGTGGCTTGCTATCTCTCCTTATACAAAAAAATAGATAAACCGTCTCTCACATGTTCACCTACACAGAGAAATGCTAATGGATTCAGGACAAAATGCAAATGAAGAATGTAGTGTGCCTCGCTCCCCCCGCTCCCTCCTTGAGTTTGATGTAAGTAGGGGGCGTAGGTCACAGAAAATTTCTCTCGCTCTTTGAGGGTATCTGAGAGGAGAAAAGTACACCTGTGATTGATTTCCCAGCTGGGGCTCAGAAGCACCCTGTGTCCGAGGGCACAAGGGCCAGTACACATGCCCACAGGCTTTCGGAGTCACCCCTCCCGCCCCTTCACACTGAGTTTCTACCAGCTCCCAGGAGCCACAAGGCAGCCTGAATCAAAGATGAGTTATAAAAATGAAAGGTTTTGTTTACACACCCTAGTTTGTGACTATACGATTTATACCTGTTACTAAGGGTGACAGAATCATAAAGGAAAAGGTTAATAAATTTGACTAATAGAACTTTCCTGCGTGGAAAAAATACTCTAAACAAAGTCAGAAGTCAAACTTCAGGAAAATAGTTGTCAATTTTATTACATGGGGGCTAATTTCCTTAATATTGAGAAGGAAAATAATCCACATATTTAAACATCAATGAGAAAAAGAAAAGCAGCACTTTTGAAAATGAGCAAACAGCAACACGTAAGGGAAGAAAAACTCATTGTAAAGAAATTAACCTAAAATAACAAGATGGGTCATTTTAAAATTGAGAAGAGATGTTAAGGAGTTACTACAAGGAGTGGTAGGAATATGTGCTGTAACTTCATATACCCTTTGAGCGCTTCCGTCTCTTGTCCTACAGATGCTTTCACGGGCTCACAAAGGTGTCTCATATATATAGTAGTACAGGATTGGTTTTTGCAGCGTTCAGGGAGAAGGATAGGCATTTAAGTTGCTTCCAGGGTTCTTTCCCTATCAATTCGTGTCTGGTTAAATAAGTTACGGTACATCCACATAGTGGAATACAATGCAGCTGTTGCAAAAATGGTAGTGAAAGTATCAGGATGGAAAAATCTCCAAGGTATGTCGAGGGACCAACGCCCTAGGGATAAAGCGCTGTATGTTGCGCAGCAGAATCCTAGCTGTGAATTGATATATACGTATATATAAAATTAACAGAGGCTACTTATGAAGGCTGGAATTTTTTGTTTTCATACTGTTGGAATGTTTTTCATCCCTCAACTTGTATTTTATATACAGTATTTTAAAAACTAGCTTAAATTTAATGAAATGTTTACCAAAATTCAATGATGATGGGGTGGGTGAGAACAGATATTTCTGTGGCAGCTGGTAAAAATCTTTCTGTGTGTCAACTCAACCAAAGCTTATTTTGAGCACCTGTAACATGCCAGGCATTGTACTAAACATTTAATACACATTTATCTTACTTAAATCTCCAACCATCCGTGGAAGATTCTATTTTTCTTTTCCTGGAGGAAACAGATTTAGAAGAATGCAGTGTCTTGCCAGGAGTCAAACTCTGGAGCCTTTGCCTTCAATCTCTGTACTTTACTACCGTTCAGAAAGGGCTCTGGAAATTCAGAAGAAAGGTTATTACTCGAGACAAAGACCCGGTTTGAATCTGTGTCAGCTTCGTGAATGAAAGATGGAGACAATAATCTGTACCCTTCTTTGGAATGATCATATTAGTTGATTTGTATGACATTTATGAAACACTGTATGAATAAGCAATTAGAATCGATAAAATATTTTTTATACATAGCCTGCTTTCGTCATACAATACGTTCGAATGTTTTAACCCTCTTTTTTTTTTTTAATTCATATACACTTGTAATGTAGGAATCTTCTGATTTTTTAAAAAAATTTATTTATTTATGGCTGTGTTGGGTCTTCGTTTCCGCGCGAGGGCTTTCTCCAGTTGCGGCAACCGGGGGCCACTCTTCATCGCGGTGCGCGGGCCTCTCACTATCGCGGCCTCTCTTGTTGCGGAGCACAGGCTCCAGACGCGCAGGCTCAGTAGTTGTGGCTCACGGGCCCAGTTGCTCCACGGCATGTGGGATCTTCCCAGACCAGGGCCCGAACCCGCGTCCCCTGCACTGGCAGGCGGACCCCCAACCACTGCGCCACCAGGGAAGCCCTTAACCCTCTTTTTAAAAAAGTCTCATCTGTAGAACGCAAACTTTTTTTTTTTAATTTATTTATTTATTTTTGGCTGCATTGGGTCTTCATTGCTGCGCTCGGGCTTTCTCTAGTTGCGGCGACCGGGGGCTGCTCTTTGTTGCGGTGCGCACGCTTCTCATTTCAGTGGCTTCTCTTGTTGCGGAGCACGGGCTCTAGGCGCATGGGCTCAGGAGTTGTGGCGCATGGGCTTAGTTGCTCCGCGGCATGTGGGATCTTCCCGGACCAGGGCTCGAACCCGGTCCCCTGCATTGGCAGGCGGATTCTTAACCACTGCGCCACCAGGGAAGTCCCTGTAAAATGCAAACTTTAATAACAGTTTTGTCAGTTTTCGGAATCTTTTGTATAATTTAACTCTCAATTTCGGTGTAGTACCTCTTCTTAAATTGCGGAAATATACAGTGTATGTAACCAACTCTTGTTTCTATTCAAATTGTTTTTACCAAAACTGTATTGTTAGCATCCTTGCAAGGCTACTAAAATCCCTCATTTTAAAAACAAATGAACACCTCTTCCTGAGGCTGTATGTTCTGTTTGCTGGTTTTTTAAAACGTAGCTTACGTCCTTTTCCGTCTCCTCAGGAACACCATCTTCAGCGGGCTATCTCGGCACAGCAGGTGTATGGCGAGAAGAGGGACAACATGGTTATTCCAGTCCCGGAGGCGGAGAGCAACATCGCGTACTACGAGTCCATTTACCCCGGGGAGTTCAGGATGCCAAAGCAGCTCATTCACATACAGCGTAAGTAATTCCTCTTTTGGTAGCTGTACTTTGCAGTCTCTTCTTCTGTAACTCTCGACAGGTTTTTATCAGTTTGGGGCCATTTTCAGTACCCATTTCACTGACCGGAACCAGCTTGAGAGTTATTAGAGCCCATTTTCACCTTTTATAATTGTGCTTGAGCTCTCTGCCTGACAGAAAAGATAGCATTTTCATCCTAGATTTTTAGCTTCATCTCAACATGGGACCTTATGCTACTGGAGATGAGTGGGATAAAGAATATACCTTAGATGTAGAAATCATTTTATTACTCTTCAGAAATAGTAATGTTAATTGCCTTAAAGAATTTCTCAATAGAAGTCAGAAGTCAGCAAACCTTTTCTGTAAGTATTTCAGGCTTTGTGGGTCGTTCAGGCTCTGTCACAGCTATTTTACTCTGTGTTCCAATAAAACTCTATTGACTAAAACAGATGGCAACCCAGTATTGGCCTACGGGCTGTAGTTTACCAACCCCGTCTGTGTTTCTACTAATTTTTTTCTTTTTTGGCCGAGCTGCGCGGCTTGTGGGATCTTAGTTCCCTAACCAGGGATCGAACCCGGACCCTTGGCAGTGAAAGTGCTGAGTCCTTACCACGGGACCACCAGAGAATTCCCCTAATTTTTAAAAATTTAGCGTTTTTAACTGGTAACTTGTCTCACTTGGTACTGATAGGCTCTTCATTGGAAGTGATCCTTGGATAGCTAATCACACTTGATGATGAACAGCTGAGAGCTTGTAGACTTAGGGGAATATAGTTCATTCACTCAGTCCCCAAGTAGTGGACAACTTAAACACATAATTGAAAGGTTACTAAGGTAAAATTGCTACAGCTTTCATTGTGGTCTTGCTGACCTTTATCATCAAGAGGTTTTTCCAGGGGCCTGCCTCAGCTTTTTCTCAGGACAATATAAATCTGTTTTGTTTTTATTGTTCTTTCTACGGACATAGAGAAACTAGCTTTAACCAGTTTCCAACTTATTAACTACTTTTCTGACTCATTTAACCTCTCTCCATATGATCTAGTTCCTGTCCTGGATTCTAAGCATTTTTTTTTTTTTAACTATTTCTTGAATATGAAAACTAAAAGTAAACATAATGCCTGTATTGACTCTTACCAGTTCTGTATTGGCATTTGATATTTTTAACTTGTAATGTTTTTTCATCTTTACCTCTGACTTGTACCTAATCTTACTGACTTCCTTTAGAAAAAAAAGAAATTTTTCCAATTTATTAAAGGCTACTTTGAAGTGAACCAAACAAGTGGCATGTGTTTTCTTGCCCACTCACATGTTTAATAACATGTAAGACACAGACATTGTAAACAATTTTGACCAATATTAGGACGTAAAAATTAGTTCTCTGGAAAATCATGTCAGTGTGAAAGTTCCAGAGCTGATCCTTCCTCTACGTGTTAACTAGAACCACATTGCATTCCACAGCCACAGGCTCTATTATCTCACGAATACAGGCTTTTAGGTTAAAGCAGCATTGAGCAAGATAAAATTACATTAATCAATTTACATTGTCATTACTATCAGGAAAAAAAAATTCGAATGCATGTTTTACAAATAGTTGCTTATTGATGACCAAAATTCACAAACCACATTTTATTCGTAGCTCATGGATTAAATTGTGGTCAGAAGAGTCAAAAGGGACTGTATTTAAAAAGGAATTGACTTTGCTGACATTGTAATCAAATAATAGTAATTAAATGGGAGCAGAATTGTAAATTATTTGGGAAAAAAATTTTTGCATCAGTACAAATTTGGAAAAATGTATTACATTGGAATGTTAATAAGCTAAATTAGTGTTAGCTGCCTTTGGATTTCTTTTAACATTTTGTCTTGGATGATTATAGATTCACAGAACATGTGAAGCCTTGTATAATCACCACCGCAGTTAAGATACTCAATTGTACCATCACCACAAGACTCCATCTTGTTGCTCCTTTAAATGCACCCCTAGCCCCTGGCAACCACTGATCTGTTCTCCATCTCTGTAATTATGTTTGTTGATGAAGGTAACAGAGATGGAATCATGCAGTATATATCCTTTTGAGATTGACATTTTCCTCTTAGCATAGCCTCCTTGACGTTCATCCAAGCTGTTGCATGTATCAGTCGTCCTTCTTCCCTCTTGCTGAGCAGTCTTCCGTGATCCACGTGCACTGCATGTCTCACTGCTCACCCACTGAAAGACATTTGGGTAGCGTCCAGATTTTAATTATTGATATTCCAAATAAAGCTGCTATGAGTGTTCATGTACAGATTTTTTTTTTTAAACATCTTTATTGGAGTATAATTGCTTTACAATGGTGTGTTAGTTTCTGCTTTATAACAAAGTGAATTAGTTATACATATACATATATCCCCATATCTCTTCCCTCTTGCATCTCCCTCCCTCCCACCCTCCCCATCCCACCCCTCCAGGTGGTCACAAAGCACCGAGCTGATCTCCCTGTGCTATGCGGCTGCTTCCCACTAGCTATCTATTTTACATTTGGTAGTGTATATATGTCCATGCCACTCTCTCACCCTGTCACATCTTACTCCTCCCCCTCCCCCTATCCTCAAGTCCATTCTCTAGTAGGTCTGTGTCTTTATTCCCGTCTTGCCACTAGGTTCTTCATGACCTTTTTTTTTTTTTTCCCCTTAGATTCCATATATGTTAGCATACTGTGTTTGTTTTTCTCTTTCTGACTTACTTCACTCTGTATGACAGACTCTAACTCCATCCACCTCATTACAAATACCTCCATTTCATTTCTTTTTATGGCTGAGTAATATTCCATTGTATATATGTGCCACATCTTCTTTATCCATTCATCTGTCGATGGACTCTTAGGTTGCTTCCATGTCCTGGCTATTGTAAGTAGAGCTGCAATGAACATTTTGGTACATGACTGTTTTTGAACTATGGTTTTCTCAGGGTATATGCCCAGTAGTGGGATTGCTGGGTCATATGGTAGTTCTATTTTTAGTTTTTTAAGGAACCTCCATACTGTTCTCCATAGTGGCTGTATCAATTTACATTCCCACCAACAGTGCAAGAGTGTTCCCTTTTCTCCACACCCTCTCCAGCATTTATTGTTTCTAGATTTTTTGATGATGGCCATTCTGACCAGTGTGAGATGATACCTCATTGTAGTTTTGATTTGCATTTCTCTAATGATTAATGATGTTGAGCATTCTTTCATGTGTCTGTTGGCCATCTGTATATCTTCTTGGAGAAATGTCTATTTAGGTCTTCTGCCCATTTTTGGATTGGGTTGTTTGTTTTTTTGTTATTGAGCTGCATGAGCTGCTTGTAAATCTTGGAGATTAATCCTTTGTCAGTTGCTTCATTTGCAAATATTTTCTCCCATTCTGAGGGTTGTCTTTCCGTCTTGTTTATGGTTTCCTTTGCTGTGCAAAAGCTTTTAAGTTTCATTAGGTCCCATTTGTTTATTTGTGCTTTTATTTCCATTTCTCTAGGGGCTGGGTCAAAAAGGATCTTGCTGTGATTTATGTCATAGAGTGTTCTGCCTTGTTTTCCTCTAAGAGTTTGATAGTGTCTGGCCTCATGTACAGATTTTTGAGTGAACATAAATTTTTATTTCTCTGGCTTAAATACCGTAAGAGTAGTTGCTGGGTCATCCATTTTTAGTTTGACAAGAACGTCTACACTGTATCCCAGAGTAGCGGTACTGTTTTACATCATCATCAGCAGTGTATGTATGATCCAGTTTCTCCTGTATCCTTGCCAGCATTTGAGGTTATAACTTTTTAATTTTAGCCATTCTAATAGGTGTGCAGTGATATCTCATTGTACTTTAAATTTGTGTTTCTCTAAATGGCTAATATGTTAAATGTCTTCTCATGTGTTTGCCATCTATACATCCTATTTGGTGAAATCATTGCACAGATCTTTTGCCCATTTTCTAATTAGATTGTTTAATGTTGAGTTTTGAGGATTTTGTTTTGTTTATGTATCCTAGACACACGCCTTTGTCATATGTGATCTGGAAATATTTTCTCCCAGTATATAATTTGTCTTTTCATTCTCTTAACAGTTTTTCACAGAGCAGAAGTTTTTAATTTTGATGAGATCCATTTACCAATTTTCCTCTTACAGATCATGATTTTGGTATCAACTCTAAGAATACTCTTTGTTTTGCTTGGGGTCCAAAGATTTTCTCCTATGACCTGTTCTAGAAGTTTCACAGTTTTACATTTTACATTTTAAAAAATTTATTTATTTTTGGCTGCGTTGGGTCTTCGTTTAGTTGCAGCAAGCGGGGGTTACTCTTCTTTGTCTAGTTGCAGCAAGCAGGGGCTACTCTTCGTTGTGGTGTGCAGGCTTCTCACTGCGGTGGCTTCTCTTGTTGTGGAGCACAGGCTCTAGGTGCACGGGCTTCAGTAGTTGTGGCATGTGGGCTCAGTAGTTGTGGCTCGTGGGCTCTAGAGCGCAGGCTCAGTAGTTGTGGCTCACGGGCTTAGTTGCTCCTCGGCATGTGGGATCTTCCCGGACCAGGGCTCGAACCTGTGTCCCCTGCATTGGCAGGCGGATTCTTAACCACTGCACCACCAGGGAAGTCCCTACCTTTTACATTTAAGTGTGTGATCAATTTTTAGTGTGAGGTTTAGGTCACGGTGTTCCCCCTGCCCCCATTCTGAGTATCTAATTGTTCCAGCACCATTTATTGAAAAAGTGATCCCTCCTCCATTGATTGCTTTTGCTTCTTGGCCAGAAATTAATTATGCATGTTGATGTGTCTCTATTTCTGGCTTCTGTATTCTATTCCACTGATTTCTGTGTTTTTCCCAAGACAGTACCACTGTCCTGATTACTGCAGCTATATGATAACCCTTAACATCAGGGAGAGTACTTCCTCCTTTATTTTTCTCCTTCAAGATTGTTTTGGGTATTCTAGGGCTTTTCCCTGTAAATATTACAACAAGTTTGTATCTGCAAAGAAGCCTGCTGAGGTTTTGATAGGACCTGCGTTTAACCCTATAGATCGTTGTGGGGAGAACTGACATCTTTTCTGTGTGTCTTCCAGTCCTTGACCACTGTGTGACCCTCCAAGTATTTAGGTCTTCTTTGATTTCTTTTATAAAGTTGACACTTAATAATTTTCATCATAGAGAGCCATGGTTTTTTAGTACTTTTTTTTTTTTTTTAGATTTCTACCTGTTTTCTTTGGAACAATTGAAAACGGTATTGCACTTTTGATTTTGGTTTCCACTTTTTCATTGTCTGTATACAGAAATGCAGCTTAATTGTATGTTGAGCTTATGTCCTGTGGCCTTAACTGAAATTACATGTTAGTTCTAGGAGATGTTTGCAGATTCTTTGGGATTTTCTGAATGGAAAATCATGTCGTAGTCTGCAAATAGAAATGGTTTTGTTTTTCCTTTCCAACCTGTATGTCTTTAATTGCTCTTTCTTGCCTTAGTATAGTGGTTAGAACTTGAATATGATTTTAAAATAAGAATGGTGAGAGCAGGCATCCTTGCCTTGTTTCTGATCTTAGAGGGAAAGAATTCAGTCTTTCACCATTAAGTATTATGTCACCTGTAGGGTGTTTTTTTTTTGTAGTTGCTTCTATGAGATTGAGGAAGTTCCCCTGTATTCCTAGGGTACTGGGAGTTTGTATCATGACTGTTGAATTTGTCAAATGCTTTTTCTGCATTGATAAGGCCATGTGATTTTTTTTTTTCCTTCTTTAGCCTTTGATATGATAGGTTGCATTGGTTGGTTTTCAAATATTGAACCAGCCTTGCATACCTGAAATAAATCCCACTTGGCTGTGGGGTATTATTTTTTTCATACATTGTTGGGTGGGATTTTATTGAGGAGTTTTGCATCTAAATTCATGAAAGATATTGGTTAGTAGTCTTTTGTGTGTGTGTGTGTGCTCTGCCTTGTCAGGTTTTGGTATCGGGGTAATACTGGCCTCATAAAACAAGTTGGGAAGTGTTCCCTCTTATTTTCTGGAAGAAATTGTGTAAAATTGATGTTAATTCTTTAAAAATTGGTATTGGCTTTTAGTATACTACAATACACAAGAAAAGGCTAGTTATACTGTAAATTTCTGCAAAGTTAAAATTGAATCTTGAATGCCAGGTGGTCTAACAAGTTGCTTGTGAAGGGTACATTGCCTTGAATTATGTATGTAGACTGGTTCATTTCAATTCTCATAATTTCTATTTTGTAAAACTCTTAAACTAATTTACACAAACTGCTCCTTGGAGTTTTTAAGATGGTAATTCGTATTGCCTAAAAAAGTAATGATCAACACGTTCGAGAATTATTGCCTGTTATATCCTCCTTCCACCCCCCAGAGTTACAACGCATATTACTTATAGGCTCTGGGAATCTTGCAGTTAAAAAAGAAAGTTTTAACCCAGCATTTTCCAAATATATTCATTACATGTTATCTGTTAACATTTCATTGAACATTTATTTGGAAAATCTCAACATTTTTCTTGTCTTTAACAGGCTTAGGGAAGAGAGCATAATTTTCTCCTGTCAGAGCTGTAAAGCAAGAAACCTGTATTAAAACCATCATCCCCTTCTTATAGTTCCAAACTGTGGTTACTTTCTAAACTATTTCAGAGTGCTATTCAACATCTCCTGCTCCAAAGGGTCTTAATGTTGTTTCTCTTTTGATTGGTGATCTGGAAGGCTTCTGGATTGTACAGCTAGGACTTCTCCTTTCCTATTCATGCTGGCAGAAAGGACAAAAACAGTTCTGACCAGAATAGGCAGGAACAATTCTCTCTCCCCCTTTCCCTTGCGCTTGGGTCTCAAGGTTCTCCTGTTAATCCTCAAAGGAAATCTTTTTTTAACAGGCAGTCTTGGTGTATATTTGAATATGTATATATGTGTGTGTATAGATACAGATCTGTGCATTTCCAGTTCTGTCCACTGGTAGAGCCAAGAAGCGAAAAATATTCAGTAGCAATAAGCACACCTAGCACCTATTCCCTGATCTGTTCCCCACTAAATAGGGCCAAGAATACGCAGAGAAATGGCTGATCCCAGGGCTGGGGCAGGGTAAGTACAAGATAAACCTGGAACATCTTGTTATGCCAGAAATTAAGAACTCACAAAAATGGCAGAGGCATATCCCAGGGGGACATAGGAGTTTCCACTGGCTAATTTGGGGACATTTTAAGCAGTGGAATAATTGGGTACAAGAACGACTTATAAACATGGAAAAAGTAGGAATTCATGAGTCCATACTGGTAATAAGCTGTGCTAAATGGGGGAGAAGTGTAGTCTTGTGGTTTTACAGTACAGAATGCCAAGAGCTGAACGGTGCTGTGGGAAGGGAGCGCTGGAGAATCATCTTCGCACTAAGCGCGACCGAGATTGAGCCGCATAAGAATCGCCAGTGTGTGCTCACTGGAAGGGGAAATTCTCATGAGGGGCAGGACACTTCCGTGGCCTTGAACTCTCCCCACAAACTGCTCATGAGTTACGGCGGCAGGCGGGGGCGGCAGTTATACGGTGGGGTAATGGGGCAATATCTTGACTGGTGGCCACAGTTATGACCACTTAGGAGAAACAGATGAACATCGTGTGCCTCTAGGTGTGAGACCCTGGGAAGGACTAAGAATAAAGTCGAGTGGTGTGGCAGCTGAGAGAGTATAAGCTAATCAGAGTGGGGAAAATCCCACAGACGCAGAGTGAGCGACCTGCTAGTAGTGGGAACGGTAATACTCCTGAAACAGACATCGTCAGTGTCCTAAAAGACAGCGAAAGGCTGTGGAAATGTTCCAAAGTAAAGGAGGCTAAAGAGACAGCAGTAAAAATAATACCTGATCCCAGAGTGGTCCTGTACTGTAGTGGGAAATGTTGTGAATTATTGGATCAGCTGGCAAAAGTGGAATATAAAGTTGATGAGTATACTGTGATTATGTGGAAACACACTCTGAAATATTTAGCAGGAAAGAGCCATTATGAAGGTAATTTACCCTCTGGTGGCTCAAAAAAATAGTCTGTGTGGGATGTGTATATGTGTGCGATGTGTGTGTGTATATACACACGGAGAGGGGAGAGGACGCACACATGCAAGTGATAAAGCAAATGGAGTACAATTTTAACAGCAGGTGAATCTGGGTACAGGATATGCAGGTGTCCCTTGTGCTGTTTTTATTTGGAGGCTTTTATAAGTTTGAATTTATTTATAAATAAAAAGATTAAAAAAAAATAGATCCTCGTAGAGCCTCCTTTTTTTGTTACCTCTCAGAACAGATGTATCCTTTCTTTACGCCCTGAATCTGAAACATTACATTCTCTCCTTCCCTTTCCCCGTTATTCTCCTGGTTCTGCTTTCTCACAGATAAAATACATAGCATCAACCAACCATGCAGATACAGCAGAACTTTATCTACAGAGGACTTCATATGTGGGATTTCAAATCTTTCAGATCTGGGATTCTCTGTTTACTCTCCCCAGGTACATTCTAGAAGTGACTCTGTAGTTTATAAGTATAAAGAAGTTGAAGAATTTCATGATGTAGCTCGCCAGTGATCGCCTTTGTCTTCTTAGGTCCAAGCAAGGATGTCAAATACCTACCACCCCACAGTAAATACCACTGTTACGATGGTCTTTTCTGCTGCCCAGAATTTATTCCAGGGTCTTTGCAAGTAGATGTTACCAGTCATGGGGAGCTAGTGCTTGAGCGGAAACCTGTGTGCCATCCCTGCTGTGGGAAGTTTCTCCTCAGCCTTGAATAGTGTGCCTTCCTTTCCATCAGGAGTTATATTCTGTTCCCAGTCTACATTTTGGGCCATTTTGTGGACCCAAATACCCTTTCGCTCTTTGCTGCCTGTAATTTAAACATGCTGCTTGGAGTTATGGACATACCTACCTGTGCACGCTTAGTCTGAGCCGTAATATGGCATTTGTTACGTAGACATTTATATGCATTTCACCTCTACTACTGGACTCTAAGCACAGGGGTTTGTACCACTTTGTGTCTCCTTTAAAATAATCTAATCAATTTACGTGTACTGTTGTGTTCTTTTTATGAGGTTTATTTTCTGTAGAATTTTCTCCTCCATCTTTATAGAATACTGTATTTTGTTTAGCCATATACATATCTGGGTTTATCTCTAGCAGAATGTTTTAAACGGAGTCAGCTTCTGCAGTATGGCTCCCCTTGTTTTAACAATCATTGGCTAACTAGGGCTCACTGTAATTGGTAGAACTCAATTAGAAGAGGCAACTCATTTGCCTGTTTCTCTTTAGGCCTTGTTTTCTGCGCTCAGTAACATGGCCCAGGAAATTTGAAAATACTCCTGTTTCTAGAACCATGATACATACGTTACATCTTTATCAGCTGCAGCTGAGCTGTCAGTTGGACATTTGGCTGAAGCCAAATTACACTTCAATCATTGGCTGTGGTTTTTTGGTCAAATGAAATCCTAAAGTGAGTTTTTACATGTTAGTGTTTCTCTAGGGTTTTAATATTTTATATCTGAACAAGATTTGGTTCTCCTCATATGTGAAGGTCTTAGATGTGTTTGCATTAACTAAAGAAAAGCTTCTGGTAGAGGCAAGAGCAACCTCTCAGGTACTTGCTAACTTCAGTGGCAAAGACATGGAGCTCCCTAGGGTGGGACTCTTCCTTTCCCATCTCCATTCTGTTCCTTAATTTGTTGGATGTGACTTGTCACTGATGATATAAGGTATGCCAGAAGTATGTCAAGTGTATTTTGATAGTGCATAAGTAAAGTGATACTAGGCAGGCTTGTTTCATTTTTATGAATCATTAAGCTTTGTAAATGTGATTTGCTCTAAAGAAAAATAAATTTTATAGTGGAGGGTGCCAAAGCAATGTATAAACAAGACCCTAAACATGTATAAAATACACCCTTAAGGAGGCAGAACATTGATAGTTGGTCCCTATCAGTTTGGTTTTCTGGATTATTGGATCACCACTCTTTAATAGAACTTTCAATGATGATGGAAATGTTTTTATAATCTGTAGCATCTGGTAGCAGCAGTAACCACTAGCCACATGTAGTACTTAGCACTTGAAATGTGGCTACTGAATTTTGCATTAAGTTAATTTAAATCTAATTGGTCACACATGGCTAGTGGTTACTCCACAGATGTGGATTTTTTTGGTTAGGGACAACACAACAAGTGTGTTTAATCCAGCAGTTTTAAACCACTTGGGAATCTCCAAAATCTCTGTTTACATAGCAACAGCAAACAGAATTAGATGGTGGAAAATCATTGAAGGGCCGATGGTGCAGGAAACATGGGTGCAGAGAGGGTAACGTATAGAGATTTTTATGAAGGATCTGAATATTCATTTATTTTAACTAGGAATGTTACAGAAGTGTGATACAGGTCAAAATGAAAATGAAGCATAGCGTTATAGTTCCACAAATATTCGTTGGGTTCCTATGGGCCAGGTACTATGTTAGTCTTGAAGCAGGGATGGCACATGTTGGGCAGGCAGAGTCCCCCCCCACCTGTTCCTGTCACAGACGTCACCACGCTGACTGCAGATGTTTTCAGGGTTTTTTCCCACTTGAATAGAGTCAAAATCCAAATGCTTTTCAGTAGAGTACTGCGTGCAGAGTTGGCGTACAAGATGAACATGTTTACTGCCTCTGCACTGATGTACAGAGATGGATAAGACACAATGCTTCCTCTCTGGGAGATCAAGCACATTCGAATGCTTAACAAATAAGATTGTAAAGTAAGAAGGGGCGTGACCTAGAAAAGGCTTTTTTGTGTGTTTTTTTAAATAAATTTATTAATTTGTTTATTTATTTTTGGCTGCGTTGGGTCTTCGTTGCTGTGCGCGGGCTTTCTCTAGTTGTGGCGAGCGGGGGCTACTCTTCGTTGCGGTGCACAGGCTTCTCATTGCAGTGGCTTCTTTTGTTGCGGAGCACGAACTCTAAGTGTGCGGGCTTCAGTAGTTGTGGCTCGTGGGCTCAGTAGTTGTGGCTCGTGGGCTCTAGAGTGCAGGCTCAGTAGTCGTGGCGCACGGGCTTAGCTGCTCCGCGGCATGTGGGATCTTCTGGGACCAGGGCTCGAACCCGTGTCCCCTGCATTGGCAGGCGGATTCTTAACCACTGCGCCACCAGGGAAGTCCCTTTTTTCTTAAACTTTAAGTGTGGGAAGCTTAGATTGTTTGTGAGTCTGAAAACAAAATCTTTCAAAAATCTTTCCTATTTCTTTAGAGATTATCCAAACATCTGTGAGAGGTTTTGTCCATGTATTCACACAGTAAACGATTGCT
This sequence comes from Balaenoptera ricei, assembly GCF_028023285.1. NCBI lineage: Eukaryota > Metazoa > Chordata > Mammalia > Artiodactyla > Balaenopteridae > Balaenoptera > Balaenoptera ricei. Next base: position 4,017,024 of record NC_082640.1, on the reverse strand, counting down.
TATGGTTTCTTCTGTCAGCTTTTAGTTTGGATGCTGAACAGCCCGATTATGATTTGGATTCTGAAGATGAAGTATTTGTGAATAAACTGAAGAAGAAAATGGACATCTGCCCACTGCAATTTGAGGAGATGATTGACCGTCTAGAAAAAGGCAGTGGTCAGCAGGTACAGCTTCATTGTATATATATTAAGTGTGTGTGTGTGTCTATATAAATATCGCTTCCATATGGAAACAGTGTAATGCTGGGGAGAGGGTAAGCGAGCAGACTGTGGACAAGCATGGATTCATATCTTATCTCTGCCCATTACTGGCCTGTGTAATATTCAGTATGTTTCAATTTCTCTGTGCCTCTCCTTCCCCATCTGTAAAATAGATGGATAAACATTGCAGGATGGTTGCGAAAATTAAATAATTTATGTAAAGCGTCTAGCTCATGGTCTGACATGTACAAGGTACTCAGCATGTCTGTTGTTGTTAATGCTGTTATTTTGATTATTGTCATTTAACTTTAGAAGTACTTTTGAGCCTTTTATTTGTATTATGTGAAAATGACATAGTGATTTTACATTTAGCCAGTCAGTCTGCAGGAAGCCAAACTACTGCTAAAAGAAGACGATGAATTAATTAGAGAAGTTTATGAATACTGGATTAAAAAGAGAAAAAACTGTCGAGGGCCATCTCTTATCCCATCAGTAAAACAAGAGAAGCGAGATGGTTCCAGCACAAATGATCCTTATGTGGCTTTTAGAAGACGTACTGAAAAAATGCAGACTCGAAAAGTAAGAGAACCTGGGGAAATTTTTTTGTAATTTTTTTTGATGTAAGAAAATTTATTTATAATTATGAGTATCTCAGTATCTGAAGGCTGTGTTTTAATTTGTGTTTCGACAGACTTTCTATATATTGTAATGAAAAATATTAATTTAAAATGTCAGCCTTAAAATTCATTAGAGTTATTAATGATATACTTTAATGTTAATCCATTAAAAACCGTATTCAAAATTGATTTCCTGGTAATCCATGTTCCCTTTCAGTGTCTTTAAATTCTAATCTCACCCTTCAAATATATATATTCTTATATATCACTAGCTATACTCAGAATGCCAGTAGTCAGAAATGCTTATTGACATAAACAAAGCAAATTCCTATTTGCAGAATCGCAAAAATGATGAAGCCTCTTATGAAAAAATGCTTAAGCTGCGTCGAGATCTGAGTCGGGCTGTTACTATTCTAGAGATGATAAAAAGAAGAGAAAAGAGTAAAAGAGAGCTATTGCATTTAACACTGGAAATTATGGAAAAGAGGTAAAGTATATTTTAATAGCATTAGCAGCGTGATACCATTAGAATTTTGTGTAGAGTTAATTTGTGTCCTAAGCAATTATCTGTAACTCCAGAAATACATTCTTTTAATAATAGAGACTACTGAAACGTGTGCTATGGTGTGCTTTGTGTAATTTTACATACGTTCTTCTCTTTATTTTCACTTTTAAAGTGACTGGGTTCAGTAAAATTAAGTTATTAAGTTATGCCAGGTATTTACATTTTGAAATCATATTCTTTTGCCCTTACTTGAGTTGTGTGCAGGGCTGTGAGGGAGAGAACATTTGTCACTTCTAAAGTTTTTATTTTATTTACTAGATGCTACTGAATTTTTTCTTAACACTTAACTGGGCTTTTTAACAGGGAAGTATAAGAAGGGGAGAGGGCGAGGCCCATAATCTTACCACTCAGGTAATCCTTTAGCGGGAGCACAGTGAAAACGTCAAGCCTCACGCCCTGATTTTGTAGCCCCTGTTCCCAAAGAAAACCACTAATCAGTTTATTGTGATTCATTTCAGAAAAGTTAGTTTTATAGCCCAGGCAACTCAAATTAGCAGAAAGTTCCTCAGCACCATTTTAGGCATGAATTTCAACATCTCCACCAAATCTTTCACCAAAATTGCTGGTGTTAAAATTTAAACCTTTGTTTTGTTTCTCCCACAGTTATCTATTCATGGTGCCAAGATAAAGCTATAAGCCAAAAAGCAAAAGAAAGAAACAATAGGAATTATGTAATCTTTAGTTTTAATAAGCATTCAGCAAGTAGTTTACCTGCAGTGTTACCTTAGGTCTAATCAGGGTTTGTAGTTATAGCTCAGTTAGTTAGTAGTCGTCACGAGGATGAGTACTTCCTGAACTAACTTTTTCGACGTCCTTTCTTTGCCATTTCAGGTATAGTCTGGGTGACTACAGTGGCGAGATCGTGTCTGAGGTCATGGCGCAGAGACAGCCCATGAAACCTGCTTACTCCATCCCCGTCGTCGCCCTCACCAACAGCGGCCAGTTCAAACACCAGGAAGCCATGGACGTGAAGGAGTTTAAAGCTAATAAGGTGATAAAAATTTCTGTGGGCAGTAGTAGCTGATCATGTTGAGTGGTATTTTATCACTAGATTCAGAGTGAAATAGAAAAAATATGTATATAAACCCTACCGTGAAAGCCAGCTTTTGATTTAAGACTGGCCTGTGGATATAGCAGTAGAACTTGTAAAGAGAGATACCTTACAGTTTAATAATTAACTTTTCTTTAAAAACCGTAATGCCATAAACTGCATAAAACTTGGTATAAATATTTATGTCAACCGTGATACCTGCCATGATCTTTTTCTTCCTAACAAATATCATTTCTGCCTCTGATCTTTCTTGCCTGTTGCCTGTACCTCAAACTCATACTTCTCCTAGCCTCTGCCCTCACCTGCCATACATATTTCTGACATACAGTGTGTTCATTGCTCTGTCACTCTTGCCTCTGTGTTTTATTCCCGTGTTGTTTCTCTATTTAATGATTTCGTATCTTTATCCTCTAAAACTGCTCACAATTCACTTTCATTGTTCAGCTAGCAAGTCCTTACTACTCTTTATTTTTTTTAATATCTCAGCATTATGGATTTATTTTTCACTATGTTCACAGTTATCTGAAGTTTGCTTTGTGTATATGTTTTCATTATTACTTTCCCAATATTGATTTGTTAATTCTTTAGAATAAAGACTAGACATCCCTTTTTAAAAATTCTCTCCTAGAATTTTCATAGAAAATTAAGAAACAGATACAGGAGCCAGCAGTAAAGACTCATTGTTGTTAAAGGATTTCAGCAGCTGGAGAACTTCTGTTCTCTTCTTTTACTTGATTATGATTATGTGTAGGTTGTAGAAACATATTCCTGTTTTCACAGAGACCAACCTCTAAGACTTTACAATAGAAGGTGACAAAATGCCAAGGGTCTTGTATCTCTTATGAGTGGGAATGCCTTCATTTTAGCAGTAAACTTATTTTTAAAACTCCCCCCAGACTTTCAGTTTGTTGAACATGGTTGCTAGTGTGTAATTCGTGACTGTATTGCAGCCAGATAAGGCCGACCTTACCCGACCTAAACGTAAATATGAGAAGAAGCCCAAAGTCTTACCTCCGTCCGCTGCTGCTGCCCCTCAACAGGCCGGCCCCGCCGCGCTGCCCGTCTTCAACGCTAAAGACCTGAACCAGTATGACTTTCCCAGCTCGGACGAAGAACCTCTCTCCCAGGTGAGTGGAAGGATTTCTGATTTCTCATGAACGCAGAGGAGGAATGGAGGAAGGCACATGTTCTGACTCACTTCCTTTTATTTCAAGGTTCTGTCTGGCTCTTCGGAGGCTGAGGAAGAGAATGATCCCGATGGTCCTTTTGCTTTCCGTAGGAAGGCAGGCTGTCAGTACTATGCTGTAAGTTTCCGGTTCTCTTTTTAAGTAACAAACTGTTTACCTGGAGCTGACAAAACAAAAAATAATTCAGATTTTTCTTTTTAAGCCTCACTTAGACCAAACTGGCAACTGGCCTTGGACCAGTCCTAGCGACGGAGGGTTAGGGGACGCGCGATACCGCTACTGCTTGACCACCCTGAGCGTGCCCCAGCGGTGTATCGGATTTGCGCGGAGACGGGTTGGGCGCGGTGGAAGGTAAGGCGTTTCTGTGTTCCTAGCAGAGGGATGTTTTAGCTGGTGGGCGATGGCATCTAAAGCTTAAAGTGAGGTGATCCTCCTAAAGAGCTCGTTTTGTTCCTGTCTGCTATTCTTAACTGATTTTTTTGACTGAGGTACTTCACCACTTTATTACCTGTTTCTTATACAACCGTAGCTTTTAATGCATAACTAATGGTTCCCTAATGGATCTGCTTTTCTTTCCAAGATCGAAAGCCTCAGAGATAGATGAAGGCAAGTGTAAATCAGGATTACAAAAAATCATTTTAGGAGTTCTGGGAGATATTGAGAAAAAGGATTAAGTAAGCTAGGAAATGTCATATAACTGGTACACTGAGTTAACTAGTCAGTGGACAGGCTCCAGGGTCCATGCAGGACCGGATCTTGACATCAGCTCGTCAGGACGCCGGCCCCTGTTGAGACCTGATAGAGCCCTTCATGCTCCGGATGCCTTCATGTGCGAAGTTGTGTGTGGGGGCGGGGAGGAGTTGCAGAACACATGAAAGCGAAGGAAAAGAAAGACACTCGTATAATATTAGTGAAAGGAAATTAAAAGGCAAAACAGATAAATGATCAGGGTGCTTTGAGGAAGAAAGCTAAGGGTATAATTTACGGTCAGTTAATGACTTGTACACGTTTCTTTTCATTTTTGAATCTTGAGGGCAGTTATGATCACGTCACCGTTAGTTTAGAATTATCCAGTCACTAAAATACATTTTATTGAGCGCTTTTTCAACCCCATCATTATGTTGACATCATAGTAGTGAAAATCCTCTACATGGGCTATATTTTATTCGATACTAGCATGAGTCAGTGTTAACATCTTAAGATGGAATCATTTATAAAGTTTATATAAATAAAATGAAAATATATCCTCTCGAGTGGTAGCTTCAAATGTTTTGTCTATAAAAAATTTAAATAGTGTAAATATCCAAAGATCACATACCTTTTACTGCTTTTCTCCTACCTACCCCCTCCAAAAAAAAAAAAAACATGAAGTTTTTGCTTAAATAAAGAACAGATATGTTAGCAATATTTCATGAATGTTTTGGTGCTTTATAATGGAAGTGAAAAATCAAATTCTCTTGTATGGTGACAGTAAAGCCAACCGTAGAACTGTTAGAAGACTAGCTGTTGTAAGATGGATAGTATACCTTATTCTTTAAGGCGGATTACTTTCTTCTTTAATCGAATCATTATAAAGTGGAAGAACCTTAACAGAAATTGAGATTTTAGCCCATAGAGCCAAATAACGAAATCATCAAATTTATAGCTCTTAAATATTCAGTATGAGGTGGCTTTTGGGGACTTGGGGGAGTAGCTGTTTTACATGTCTGTTTGTGCCTTATTTTTAACAGGGTCTTACTGGACAGAGCTCACTCGGACTATGACAGCATGTTTCGCCATCTGGATTTGGAAATGCTTTCCTCACCACAACATTCTCCAGTCAATCAGATTGCCAATACCTCAGAAACAAATACCTCGGACAAATCTTTCTCTAAAGACCTCAGTCAGATACTAGTCAATATCAAATCATGTAGATGGCGGCATTTTAGGCCTCGGACACCATCCCTACGTGACAGTGACAGTGATGGAGTCTCCTGTAGAAAATGGTATCGGAATGTAAGTCGAACAGGAGCAGCACAACCCGGGACCCAGACATGCAGCGCCTCTGCGCAGAGTAAAAGCGGCAGTGGCTCAGCGCACTTTGGTATGTTCATTCATTATGACGTGCGTTTCTGTAGAAGCACCGGGTTCATCAGTTTTTGGAATATGTGGTCTATTATACTTACAGCTAAAAGTCCTTTCCTCTTAAAATAGTGTTTTTTAACAATCTAGGTTTAAGTATTTATTTGAGTCCTGATTGTACGTGTGTCTTCATTTAAACATTTCTGCATACGTAAGATGTTTATTGCTATTTAATATATGACATGTGTTTCCTGGATACACTTTGTGAACTACCAACCAAGATTCAACTATTATGTTTCAAATAATAAAAAAAAGAAAATGGACCATAAATTGATAGTGTTTTATATTTGGACACTTTTCTGGTCTTTTACTTAGACTGCTTTAAAGTAAGCCAGCAAGTCGATAGATATACAAGCTTTCTCTGCTTACACAGTCATTCAGAATAATTTGTAAGAGGGAAACTAATTTTTCAAAGAACAACGTTCGTGTAAGGATTATTTTAATAGTTTTGGAAACATTTTCAGGTAATACCTACTTTAGCATTATGCCTACATTGTGCAATGTGTCTAAAATAAATGCCATCTACTTAAAATATTCCTCAAATTTTAGTTTTCTATTTTAAAGCAAATATCTGTTGTTTGAGGCATGTAGATTATAGAAATTCACTGTTAAAATTGTCATACAGATTTTTATAAAGATGTTGATTCTGTCCCCCTAATTAATCTGTAAGGCTACAGTTAAACCTAATAAATATGAAAATGTGTTTCTTATTCTTAAAGACCTTCAGAAAAGGTCTAATAAACTAATTTAAAGGTCTAATAAACTAATTTACTTTGTGGTTAGAAATAAAGTACTTCTGCGAAGCGGAAGTCTTTCAGCTCATAAGAAAAATAATAACATTTCAGAAATCAAGTAGAAGATAATCTAACTTATTCTGAGGCCTACCTAACAGATTATTTATAATCCCATTAATTTCAGAGTCTATATCATGAAGAGTCAGTTTCTCTCTGCTTTTATAGTCTTAAAAATCAAAATGAAGAATTTTTCAGTACGAAGGAGGATTTATATATTGGTGTGAGTGTAGAGATTTTAATGGTATAAACTTGTAATATGTTTCCCTGATAAAGATTTTTAAGTTGTTTAAAATTCTTTTGAGACTAGACGTAGAAAATTGGCTTGTCCTGTCAATTCCTCATCTTCTCCACCTCTTAAAATAAAGTCATATAACTATCCTAAGGCTCTTACAGTGATTTTTTTAGTGTGAATTGTTTTCCCATACTACTTAAGTAAGCATTGATACTGTAAAACTTACTTGATTTGTGTTTGCCAAAGAATATTAAAAGGTGAACATGGAACAGTAGTATTACCAAAAGTATAGCTGAAAAAAAACTTTAATAACCGTATAATTTTCTTTTTAATCATTTCCTTCCCCTGTATATGTGACAAAATTAAATGGGTTTATCAGTTTTTTTCTGTTGCATCTAATTGTTTTCAATTTTCCCTTAAATTTTACTAGATCTTCCTGTATACTTAGAGAATAGATACCTGCAGGTTGCTTTAGGATAATGCTTCATTCTTTCATGTTTGTGAACATTCCAGAAACCTAAAGCTTTTCTCTTCGTGCTCTATAAAGTATGTAACAATGGACTGATCTCATGTGTAGCTTTAACTTAAGGGAATTCAGCTATAGGCCCCTGGAGAAAAAATTAAAATTTTAGCAGTTCAGATATTATACAGGATTCTAAGTACTGTTGAACGAAAAGAGTGAGCCACGCTGGGAACGGGAGAAGTGAGTCTATTACTGTTCCTCTTGCAGCGTCAGTGCCTGCATTGCTGCCTTGCTCTTAAGCATCTCATCTTGTCGATGTAGTTGTAGTTTTAAAGATTTTTTTTTTCATTTGGTATAGCCCCCAGGTACAAACTAAACTGCTCCATCTGGTATTCAGCCACAGAAGCTCCGATCTAGTGTGATGCCAGAGGCAACACGGCCGTGTCGGGCTTGTTGAAAGGAGGAGGTGGACCCGTCGTGGTACACACTAAAGGAATTTTTAAGGCCTAATTTTTACCACACTGACTTTAGAACTTAACCAGTCATTATATGACCTACGAGTCAGCTGATATACTTGCCTGCCGCCTAAGCCAAATATGTGGGTTTTGATTTAGCCATTTTTGATTATTCTATCATTGTTTTAAATACTAATATTTATGTGTATGCTGTGACATAGTGATGCCCTCTGGACTGATTATCCCTTTTCTAAATAAGCCTCTATAAGGGCCTGTTCTCACTTTGAAATAGGAAATTCTAATGAGGCTGTCAGGAGCCGTTGTTTTTGGTAAAGGGCCTGAGCTTTATCACACCAGCTCTCGTAGCCTCTGTGTCAGCTGCTGCTTGGAGTCTTTTGTGCTTGCTTCCCTGTCTTGACCATTTTGCAGAGTTGTGCAGTCAGACCAGTAGCCTGGTTAGTCAGTGCTAGAGTGCTTGGGCCTCTGGATACTGTATAGCAGAATGACGCAGTGTTAGAATTTTTAGGACTCGATTTAGTACTTAAGGATAAATTGTGTATTTGAAATAATCTTTAGTTAATATGTGATTTGGACAGTTTCCAAATACATTTTTCTAATTTTTTCTTACCTACAAAAATATCTTTGGGGAATTCCCAGGCGGTCCAGTGGTTAGGACTTCGCACTCTCTCCCTGCCGAGGGCCCGGGTTCAATCCCTGCTCGGGGAACTAAAATCCCACAAGCTGGGCAGTGCAGCCAAAAGAGAAAAGGAAAAAAAAAAAAACTTTATAAAAAAAATCTTTGAAAGCTTAGTGTTTGTTCAGTGACTAAGTATTCATTTGCATGTGTTTGAGGGGATATCAGATTCAGAATTAATACCTTTTTTCATAATTAGGAAGGACTCTGTAATTCAGAAAGACTGAAAACAGAAAAGTGATTTCCGCCCCCCCCCCCCCCCAGAAAAGTGATTTTAAAACCATTATATGTTCAGGATTTGAATTCCTAGTTCCCAGTGAAATTTCATCAGCATTTTAAGTCATTTTTCCAAACTCCCATATCTACAGTATAGATTTGGTTTATTTTCATAAGTCAATAAGAAATTGTAGCAAGAATGATAGGTTCTAATAAGTCTCAATATCTATAGCTTACTCAGCAGCGCAGTTTACTTCTACTTGTAGCATAAATTTTTTTTTTAATTTTTATTGGAGTATATAATTGATTAACAATGTTGTGTTAGTTTCTGCTGTGCAGCAAAGTGACTCAGTTATACATACACAGATATCTACTCTTTTTTAGATTCTTTTCCCATATAGGTCATTACAGAGTATTGAGGAGAGTTCCCTGTGCTCTACACAGGTCCTTATTAGCATAAAATTTTAATATTATGGTAAAAAAGGAACTCTAGATTTGAACACTGAATATTTTCATTGTTAGATTTTATAGATTTGTGGGACCTTATCCTTACCCAGATGTGTTTCAAAACTCAGAATTACTTCCTCAGCAGATTCTGGAGTAACACCCATAGTGAAATACATTAATAGTTTTACAGTTGTGTAGGGAAGTGCGAGAATAGTCACACTCAGTGGAAAGTTTGACCACAAATAACCTGACGTTCAAGACGTTTGCAGCCAGATGAATTCAGGTTTGGTCGTGTTTTGCTGGCATATGAATTACAACAAACTTTTGTTTTCAGATTGGATGTTCTAGGTAACTGATAAGGGCTCATGAACCTCCAGACTATCAATTCAGGCTCACTGATTAGGCAGTCACACTGTAATACTGTCTGCAGTCATTTCAGCTTATGTTTGTTTCTTTATAGTTACCCTTCTCTCCTGTATTAAAATAATTTTCTGCCTGTGTACTGCTCAGAGAAATTTCTAATTGAGGAGTATCTTTTAAAACAGGTGTTTGGGTTTGTTGGTGTTTTTTTTTTTTTTTTTTAACAAAATATACATTTTGGTAATCTAGAATCCATCTTCTCAAACTGAATTTTCAAATTGTTTACTTTTTCTTAAGGTACCTGTCACCTCCTGCCCCCCACAGCCCTGCTGCCCCCAATCATTCCATTGATCTGCTCCAGCTACAGGAATGTGACTTAAAGGCCAGCAGTCTGAACACTAGGCCATTCCCGGCGCTGGTGTACCTACCACGTGATAGGTCCTTGCGTAAGGCGTGGACTCGTAAAGTTTTAGATTATTTCATCTAAATTCCTACCCCAGAGGATTGTTAGAAGCTACCCACACAGCGGTGGTTTCTGGCTTCTGCCTCGGCACCTCTAGGGGCAGATTAAAATTCAGCAACTTTCTAGATCAGGTTATTCTGCAGCTGGGAGTCTTGTTTAGAAAGTTTGTCCATGTATCGAGCAAAAGCTGCCTCCTTAAATTTAAACCCGCAGGTCCTGTTTGCCCTTGGAAGCACACTGAGTAAGTTTTCTTGCTCTCCCACATCATAGTGTCCTCCAGATATTTGAAGTCCTGTCGTGCTCCTTCCCTGTTCTCAGCTTTTAATCTTGTGCCTCCCGTGACTCTGCTCCCCTCCCTAGACCCCTGTCTGTCAGATGCTCTATAGATGAGATTTCTTTTAAAGCATGATGCACACTGTTGGTACATAAAAAGTTTGATTACTTTTTGTAAATAATATTAAATCTAAAACAGACTTTTGTCTATTTCTTTTTATATTTAAAATCTCATTGGTTTGGGGGTAGTTTTGTTTCCCCTTCCACTACTGAATATCTTTGTGACCTCAGATGAAAGTTTCTTCATCTCTAGTATGAGATTATAGAAGGAAATCTCCAAGAATCCCTCCTGATCTAAAATTTTTTGGTCCTTTGAAATGATTCTGATTCTGGGTCTGGTGATCTGTCCACAAAACCACCGTGTCCATCTCTATGTGAACTGCAAACTTGACGGCCACACGATATCTGGAGGTAGACATACAACCTAAAAACGTCACCTTGATAGAGATACAGGGAAATATGCTCATTTTGGTTTATTTCCACTTAGCATTTGGTTAGACTTTGAATTATAATGACATCCAAGGTCTTCTCAGTTTCCTGTGTAAGTAATAGTGCAAAACCCAGCTCAGATTTTATTTGGCCAAATTTACTGCCTTACCTTTGTCCAAGCTTTCCTACTCATTCATACAGCCTTTTGGATTGGAATTTTATTTCTCAGAAGAAATATAAAATCTTAGCATCTCATGGCTTGAAAAGGACTTTAATGATGACCTAATTTAATCTCGTGTATTTCAGATGAACATACTGAGCCCCAAAAGATTAAATAACTTGCTCAGGTGAACTCAGCCAGTTATGACGGAGCTGAGAATGAAAGAAAAAATCAAGATCTCTTGGCCCCTAGACCCATGGTTTTTATTACCATCACTTCTAGCTTATATGTTACTCTGTGCATTTCTTCTAGAACATTTATCAAAAATGTCCAAGGGAAATTTTTATAACTGGACTCTGGAGTATAGAGATATGTAAGAAATAGGCTAACAGGGATCTAAAATCTCAATGAGCGTTAGTGATCTAAAATGTCAGTTGCATTTTTATTTCTAAATCTGTATTTGGAGGAAGTTAACAGTTGTTTAAAAAAAGTGAAATTCACAAAACCCTCAGAGACTAAGGACTGAAATGTTGATTTAAATAGGGCAAAAATATTTGGAACCTTTTTATTCAAGTCGATTTCCAGTTTAACGTTGCTAATGTTTAAATTAAAACAAACACCAGCAGAATTCTGCAAAAGAATATTTTCATTCATATAAATGGAGTTTTGTATATAGATCTTTACAGTGAATGCTAAATTATTGTTTTCTAGATGTGTAATGACATGACCTTCCAGAAATGGTCCTTTTTTTTTTTTTTTTTTTTTGTCTTTTTTTAAGTTTATTAAATATCTCCTACCAGGAAATTCAAGATTTAGGCAACGCACTCAAGCTTAGGAAATTAAAGTAGAAATCGCAAAAACATATTAGCAAACCCATCTAATAAATTAAGGATCTTTAGTTTTAAACAATTGCTTTTATGGATTTTTTTTCAACATAGAGATATTGTTTTAATTATAATCACTCTTTCAGGGCAGCATTTTTTTTTTTTTTTCCTTCAAGTTCTGGTTTAACATGTTTCTGTTACATGGAAATGGTCACGTTGACAGAAAGTTTATGTCAGTATTTAGGGATTATCCTATTATCAATAAAAGCTTTTTCCAGTAGAATTCAGATCTGAGAATTATAAACATAGTAGGAAGAGAAACTCATCAAAGGGCATATATCAACTAAACAGATTTGTAACACCCAAAATAAGAAAACGAAAAGTAGAATTCTTCCAACAAGAAATTATTTTTTGCCTTTGTAACCCAAGAAATTAGTTCAGTGCAAGTATAAAAGCCTGTGTAAATACTAATAACTTCTGAGGTTTTCTTAAATATTATTTCACAGTTTTCTGATTCGTTCAAAATGTGGTAGAATTTCTACTTAACATCTATCTAAGCATTTTGTAGTTGTCCTAGGCAGAAGCTGTATCCTGGGGGATAAAGATTCTTATGAGTTATAAGTGCAAATTGTAAAACTTGATGAAGTAATATTCTAAAGAAATTATCAAAATGTCTTTAACTAAAGACAACAACAAATTAGCTGGCAGTATTTTGAAAACATTAAACTTTAGATTGAGGAAATATGCATGATTTATAGATTCCCTAGTACCCAGGGATGCATGATAACCCTTTTTTTTCTGTTTTAAATAGTTCTTACCCAACCATCACAGGCTTCTTAAAAGAAGCCTTAAAGTCAGATGTTGTGATTGTATGTGCTTTTTTTTTTTTCTTTTTTTTAAATTGGCAAAAAAAAAAAAAAAAAGAAAAAGAAAAAGGTTTCCTTTTTAAAAACTGCACACACTTTTTGGGGGAGTAATAAATGAACATTTTTTTGTTTGTTTTTTTTAGAACTGAGCTCTCCATAGACAAACATAAGTAGCATAACACAGTGTCTTTCCTCAGACATCATTCTGTACAGTAAACCAACATAAACATCTCCGTTCTTATTGACTGGATTTTTTCCAGGTGGGTTAATTGGGTGGGGAAAATTAATTAACCTTTGGAGCCTCTTTTCTTCCTGTTAAACTTAAAGGATGGGTTCTTTTTAAGAAAAAAAAAGTGATAAACCAACAACCTTATATTTCATATGAAGGAAATTTTTGTAATGACTAAAATTAGAAAATATGTAGAACAATTAGTATTTCTACACAGAACTGCTAGGGATCATCTGAATGCATTGGGACAGTAGTATGAATAAACTAGAAACTAAATGGTGATTATCAGATTTCTTCTCAAGCTCAGTGCAACGTTGAATTTCAAATACGCGGATGAAAAAAGCTGGTATTACCTTTTACACACTGTCTAGCACAAGTGTCACAGCTTACAAAAAATAATGGTTTTGAAACGTGGGAAGTGAGCACTTCTCTTTCCTCTGTGCAACTCGGAAAGTTTCATGTTGTTTTTCTTTAAACTCACGCCACTCTTGTTAAGTGTGGTTATAAAAATGCTGAAATTTCCATTCAGAAGTGATCTTTAACGGGATGCTAAAATGCTTTAGTTTTTTCTTAAATGCTAAAATTTGTCTTAGTGTACTGTAAGATGTGTGTGACAGCCGTGCCCTTTTGTAAAGTGTCTTCTCATTTTACGTTCAGCATTTACAGCCGAACAATACCAGCAGCACCAGCATCAGCTGGCGCTCATGCAGAAACAGCAGCTTGCACAAATTCAGCAACAGCAAGCAAGTAGTCATTCCTCCACCGCCACGTCACAGGTGAGGGATTTGTCTGTCTTATGATTATCCCTCGTGGTTTCCCACCAGAGTTCATCTCTAATTACCAACTGTTGCCATAGAGCCTTGCATCTAACCAGCAGAAAAGTGGCTTTCACCTGAATCTACATCATAGCCATTCTATACAGGGTTTAGAAAGAACGTTACAGGTGAGTATAGAAGCTGTTGCCCCCCTGCTCCCTATTTTAAAAAGTAAGACTAAAAAGCATAGTCCGATGAGATGGAGACCCTGTCTTCAAGTCTGACCTGTAGTCTGTGAATGTACCTCTTTAATATACAACCCCACCCAGCTCTCTATGTGGAGCATTTGAATTATTATTAAAATTTATGCTAAAATAACCTCTTTTACTATTAAAAGAAATCACTTTTGAACTTAAAGCATGATAAATGTTTGCCATTTAAACATATTTAAGGCTTAACTAAAGGCTGAGATTCGTGTCTCTAAGCATCTTAGAGGAAAAATTCGTTTAAAAAAATTCAAGGGGCTTCTTAATTTCTAGGCTGAGTTAGAATGTGATGTTTTGTTCCTTCTCTTCTAAAGGGATAGTTATCTTACTGTCCCAAAGGTGCCTTTGGTCACGTGTGTATATGTATGTGTAATTTAGATGAAGGAAGTTTTACATACTTATTTATTCAAATTATATGAATTTATTCATTCATTGATTCATTCATTGCAAATCACTGAAATTGTTTTACTAGCATATTTCTTGTCCAACACTTTGTGTTGGATGTTTACTGTTTCCACATTATAAAAGGTTTATTTTGGTAATTCCATATTATATATTGTCACATAAGAAGATCAAAATTTATAATCGTTGAGTTATAAGATGATTTGAACATTAATCAAATTTATGCATGTCGGAGAGATGAAGATATTTCAGTGGTTTGCGACTGTCATTTATATTCAGACTGATTTTGGTAACCTGTGTAGCTTTAATAATAATTTGAGACTAAGTGATGCTGATTAGATTTGTATTTTCTTTTTAGGGTTTTGTTTCCAAGACTTTGGATTCTGCTAGCGCTCAATTTGCTGCTTCTGCTTTGGTGACATCAGAACAGCTGATGGGATTCAAGATGAAGGAGGATGTGGTGCTTGGAATTGGGGTGAATGGCGTCCTTCCAGCCTCAGGTAAGGGTAAAGACGTTTAAGGTGTTTTGATAATGTCTGTAACGTACATCTGTAATAAACAAGGAGCAGAGTTGCGGTTGTTCAACTGCTTCTTTCCTTTTCCCTAGGAGTATACAAGGGCTTACACCTCAGTAGTACTACACCCCCGGCACTTGTCCACACGAGTCCGTCGACGGCAGGGCCAGCTTTGCTACAGCCTGCGAACGTGACCCAGACAGCGGGTTCCCACAGTGGGCCGAGTCACCCAGTGACTGCTGCCGGTTCTGCAACAACTCAGGTTCTGATTGGGAACAACATCCGATTAACTGTACCTTCATCAGTCGCCACTGTAAACTCTCTTGCCCCCATAAACGCACGACACATACCTAGGACTTTAAGTGCTGTCCCATCGTCTGCCTTAAAGCTGGCTGCCGCAGCAAACTGTCAAGTTTCCAAGGTCCCGTCTTCATCCTCTGTAGATGCAGTTCCACGGTGAGTAGTTATTTGAGCCCGAAGTGTTTGAAAAATATGAAATCTGACTTAAATTCTCTGGCATTGCTCTCTACTTATTTCTTTGTGTTTTTTGCTCTTTTCCTTATATACATTAAAAATGTATAGATGAGAATTCCTTATTTATGTAAGAAATAAACAGATAAATGTTGTAATTCAATATTGCTGAGAATTTGAACTTTAAAGGGAGTATAGTGAATATTGCATGTATGATTGGGACATGACTTAGTATAATAAGAGCTTATAGTATTCTCACTCTTTATTTGACCTTTGGATCGAAGGAGTTCTCTTTAGAATGTTTCTTTTGCTTATAATTTCTTCCACAGCTTCTCACGTAGACAGAATTAATAAAACCCACCATGGCTAGTATACTAATTAAGGCTCTCTTAATAATGTAAATAATATAAAGGGTTACAGTATTCATGCCAGGTCAGCTTTTAATCAGACCATTATTTTCTGTGCTAACTTGTTTTCTTAGGTTTCAGTAGACGGTTTAGAATGTTTGCTCAGTCTCTGTTCTGTTTTAAATATTAACGGGAATTCAAATCTTGCTGTCTACTTGAGGGGAAACAAAAAGAGAAAGACAGGAGTTTTCAGTTGAGTTAGAAGATGAGCATAAAAGTGTGAAAAGTTAAATAATATTAATTGTAAGTAATAGGTAAAAATTGTTCTAGAGGTATCACAAAGTATAATATGCTTGTCAAATTAGCATGTATAGAGTGTGGCTATAATTTCAATATAAGAGATATTTTTTACACCAGGGATATTCTGGGAATGTTCTACCAAAAAAAAAAAAAAATCAGATTTCATCTTGGCTGGGCAGAAGGGAGGAAGAAAAAAGAGTTGGGGAAATACATATGTGTTTCAGAGGTTAACAAGTAACCTTAGTTTGTCTAGAGATTCGGGAAGATTAGTGGTAGAAGTTGGGGTGGTTGGCGGCCGGACTTTGAGGCATCTTGGCTGCCGCTCTGACACGTAGACTCCCTCAGCTGGGAGTGGCCCAGGGCAGGGAACAGGCCTCGTAGCAACGGACTGCAGCTGTTAGTTTCTGGACCCGTGCATCCCTTCTGCTTCTGAACTTAAGTGGTAGTCACGTCTGCTCAGTGCTCATGCATTCTTAATATTCTGGGTCTAGTCATAGCTATCCAAACAACTATAGCTCTTACTTAAATATATAATACATGGTTTTCATCGCTACAGAATTACATAACCGCGGGAGACTCGAAGTGTAAGGGAAACGTTCGCATCACTTACTTTAGCCCCTGTGTTTAAAGATGAGGGAACTGAGTGTGCAGGGCAGAGACTGAGACACAGATGTAGAGGACAAACGTATGGACGCCAAGGGGGGAAAGCAGCGGGCGGGTGGGGTGGTGGTGTGATGAATTGGGAGATTGGGGTTGACATGTATACGCTGATGTGTGTAAAATGGATGACTAATAAGAACGTGCTGTATAAAAAAATAAATAAAATAAAATTTTAAAAATAAATAAATAAATAAATAAAGATGAGGGAACTGAGCTCTGCGAGCACGTCGGCAGTCGAGGGGCAGGGGCAGCGGGGACCCTGGTCTTCTGATTGCTCAGCTCCACGTAGAGAAAGAACTCGGACTTCAAAGTCCTGACATGAATGACCTTCACTCACATTGTTCCTTTTTAAAACTCTTAGGAAAGGTTTAATAGAGGAGGAGATTGAAACTATAAACTAAAGCTTGGTTATTCTTTATGTGTTGTAACACCTAGGTTGCTTGGGTGCTACAGCAGGTTTGTTGGTAATGTAGTTGGCCATGGAATGTGCAGCGGACACAAGCCTGACTTCCGGTTGTGTGTTCCGAATGATAAACCATAAAAGTTCATATTCCTCTACTTGCTATCCTGTCCCAAAAGAGTCAGATCTCTTTCTATTATTAAAAACATTTAAACTTTTTATTGGGAAGATCATCTTGATTTGTTAAATTGATTGCAGATAAGTAATTTATTGAACTTTCTTCAACAGGGAGAATCATGAATCAGAAAAGCCAGCACTAAACAACATAGCAGACAATACAGTAGCGATGGAGGTGACGTAGCTTCCTCAGGAGTGGAGCCGCAGCCTGGGGACTGGATTAGGTGCTATGCATCAGTAGCATTTTGAATGCAAGGGATGATGGAACGCAGCACGTGCGTTTCTGTGGCAGCTGTGGGGACTCGACAGCAATGCTCATCTCTCATGCTTCCATTTTTCTTTTCTTACTGTTAATAGGGAAAAAAATCAACATCTGTAAATTAAGAATACAGCAATTATCTGTACAGTACTGCATATTTGTAATACCCTTGTATATATGTTACTTGAATACAGAGATGTTCATTTGTGATGCTTTGCACTTGGGGGTGGGGGGGGGGAGGGAAATAAATTGCAACAAAGAGTGTGAGATGATGTGAGAGTGTGTAGAGATGAGGTGTCATCCCATCATGTGCATGGTGCAGAGCCTGCTGTTTTATCTATTTATTGTGCCGTGTTTACAGTTTTGTACACTGTACCTTCATTGGTTCCTGTGCTGTAGTGAATGTGTTAGGTAGCTGTGGACTCCTTGGTATTTTGTAAATGGTATAACATAACTTGGTTCCCCTCTGGGTCCCTGAGTTTTCTGTGTATCATGTGAAAAAAAATGGTGACATACATACAGAATTTTACAAAAAAAAAAAAAGGCATCAGTTTTTTAAAAATGGGGAATGTACTGTTAAATGGGGATCTTCCTGGTCTACTATCATTAGGACAAGTAATGAGCTAAAAATGAAGTCTCTTGAATCTTCCCATCCCCACCTGCCCACGGAGCTGTGGGTAGTTTCTGGTACTTAAAGCACTAATGTTATGTTGCTGCTCTGCAAACAGCCCAGTAGTCCCATTTCCTTCCACACCAGAAAGTGTTAAATCAAGTATGCAAATGGAGTCCTTACAACTGGAGTTTATGTTGTCTTGCCCTTTTTTTAGCACAAGAAAAAAATTGTACTTTTTTATTGTCGAATTGTTTCAAAGACTTCATTCTTTACTTGTTCTTACAAAAAGGATATAAGGGAGAAGAATGCAGTAATTGCTGTACGTGTATCATCATTCCAGTTTCTAAAAACAGCCAGCCAGCTTTTTTCCTTTTAAGATTCTCCAGAAGGCTGCGAGGCCAGAACCACAAATATCGGGTGCCTTCCTTTGGAAATATTTGACCTCTCTTCTGTGAAGAGAATGGTACTTAACAGACTACTACTAGTGCTTTGTCAGTACCGAAGTCTGAATGCCCAGTCCAATGGCATACATTATCCTTAAGGTTTTTAATCCCACCTGGTAAAATTGTGATAGAATTCTCACAAAATAAACCCAGGGCATTACATGTTGACAAACTAATGTGTAGTGGTCTTCTGCTTTTATTTTCAACCCAAGAACTTTTGTGTGACTTTAATTAAAATCATTCAGTAAAGTGGGGGGCAGGGCCGGTCATGGGAACGTGAGCAATTACTTTCTAGTTCATTTTTTTCAACAATTATTTATTGAATGATTACCTAATATGCTTGGGACTGTTTTAGGTCCACTACAGTGAAAAAAATTCCTGCCCATTCTATGACCATGGAATTTATAATTTCATTGAGTGATAAAAACAAGATGAATATGTAAAATTTAAATTGTATTATGGTAAGTATTTGGGGGGAAAGTAAAGCAAGGAGAGGGGAGAAGCAGTGCCAGGGTGGGGTGGAGGTTGCCGTTTCCGGTAGGGTGGGCAGAGAAGGGCCCACAGAGATGATGGGGCAGGGGGGTGGAGAGGGTTGGGGTGTGCCTGGTTTGCTGAAGGAACAGCAGGGTGGCTCTGGTGCACAGGCAAAGAGGAGCGGAGTAGGTAAGGTCAGAGGGCATCGGGGAGGCTGCTCGTGGCGGGCCTGATAGGTGACTTTAAGGACTTAGGATTTTGGAGCAGAGGAGTGATGTGGTTAGAACAGGCTCACTCTGGCTTAAGTGTTCAGAATACAGTAAAGGACCAAAATTTCTCCAAATGTGATGAAGACAGTCCACAGACCTCAGGAAATCAACGAACCACAAGCACACACACGAAGAAAATTTGTTACAGCATATAATCAAATTGCTAAATATCGATGATTAAGAGAAAAATCTTAAAAATAACTAATTTTTAAAAAGACGTATTACAGAGAAAAATAAGAATGACGGCAGATGTTCACTGGAAGACATGCAAGCTGAAAGGCAGTGGAGCAATATCCTTACTGAACAAAAAAACTCTCAACCTAGAATTCTAAACCTAGCAACATTATTTTTCAAAAACGAAGGTGAAATATTTCTTCATACATAAAAAATCTGACAGAATTCATCGCAAGCAGACATCCAATACCAGAAATGTTAAAGGATGTCCTTGAAGCAGATGAAAATGGTATCAGAGATCTGGGTGCACGCAAACAAAGGCCATCAGAAATGGTAAATATAGGGCTTCCCTGGTGGCGCAGTGGTTGAGAGTCTGCCTGCTAATGCAGGGGACACGGGTTCGGGCCCTGGTCTGGGAAGATCCCACATGCCGCGGAGCGGCTGGGCCCGTGAGCCACAACTACTGAGCCTGCGCGTCTGGAGCCTGTGCCCCGCAATGGAGGGGCCGCGATGGTGAAAGGCCCGCGCACCGCGATGAAGAGTGGCCCCCGCTTGCCGCAACTAGAGAAAGCCCTCGCACGAACCGAAGACCTAACACAGCCAAAAATAAAATAAAATAAATAAAATTTAAAAAAAAAGAAAAATAACAAGTGACAAGTGTTGGCAAAGATTAAAAAAAAAAAGAAAGAAATGGTAAATATATGTGTACGCATTAAAACTCTTTTCCTGATCTTTTAAGTCTTTAAAAGATAATCAGCTTTTTGAAGCAAAAATAATAAAGAGTGTATTATGGCATTATAACACAAGGAGAAGGAACATATATGAGAACAGTAGCACAAAGGTCAGGGAAGGAAGAGGGCCTAAGGGCCTGATCCTACACTCAGAATGGTATAATATCCCTTGAAGGTAGACTGTGCTAAGTTAAGGATGTATACTTAAGTCGTAAAGCAACCACTAAAATCACAAAACAAGGAGGTACGGCTAATAAGCAGGAAAGAAAATAAAGTAAAATCGTAAAAAATATTCTATTGACCCAAAAGAAAACAGAAAAAGAAGAAAAAGGAAACAGGACAGATGAGTAAATAGAAAACAAATATGAACATGGTAGATTTAAACCCAACCACATCAATAATAATATTAAATGCTAATGGTCTAAACAACCCAAGTGAAAGGCAAAGATTGTCAGATGGTATAAAAAAAGAAAAACCCGTCTATATACTGCCTTCAAGAAACCCACTGCAAATCTAAAGACACAAATAGGACAAAAGTAAAAGGATGGAGAAGGATATACCATGTTAACACTCATCAGAATCTAGAGTGGCTATATTAATATCGGTACATTTCAGAGCAAAGAATATTACCAGGAATTTTAAAAGGTCACTTCATAATGATAGAAGGATCACTTTATCAAGAAGACATAACATTCTTAAACATTTATTCCTCTAATTACAGAAATTCAAAAATACATGAAACAAAAGTGATGGAATTAAAAGGAGAAATAGGCAAATATACAATTAAAATTAGAGGTTTCAGTATCCCCTTTCCAATACTTGATAGAGCAAGTAGACAGAAAATCAGTGAGGGCTTGAACCACGTTATCAACTAAGTTGCCCTAATTGACATTTTTAGAACACTCTATCCAACAAATGCAGAATACACATTTGCTTCAAATGCACATGAAATGTTTAGCAAGGTACACCATACTGTGGGCCATAAAGCGAATCTCAATAAATTTAAAAAGATTTAGGGCTTCCCTGGTGGCGCAGTGGTTGAGAATCTGCCTGCCAATGCAGGGGACACGGGTTCGAGCCCTGGTCTGGGAAGATCCCACATGCCGCGGAGCGACTAAGCCCGTGAGCCACAATTGCTGAGCCTGCGCGTCTGGAGCCTGTGCTCCGCAACGGGAGAGGCCACGATAGTGAGAGGCCCGCGCACCGCGGTGAAGAGTGGTCCCCACTTGCCACAACTAGAGAAAGCCCTCACACAGAAACGAAGACCCAACACAGCCATAAATAAATAAATAAATAAATAAATAAATAAAATTTAAAAAAAAAAAGATTTAAATCATACAATGTATTTGCTCTGACTAGAATAGAATTAAGTTAGTATTATTAACAGAAAGATCTAGAAAGCCCTTAAATATTTGGAACCTAATAACAAACTTATAAATATCATACGGGTCAAAGCAGAAATCAAAAGGGGCATTAGAACATATTTTGAACTATGGACACTGGAAAACTATGGAAAATGGAAGTATACATATCAACAGTTGTGAGATGTAGCTAAATCAGCACTTGAAGGAAATTTATACCAAAAATTAAGAAATAAATCAATAACCTAAACTTCTACCTCCTTACAAAACTAGAATAAGAAGTGCAAATTAAACCTAAAGCAGACAGAAGAAAGGAAATGATGAAGATCAGAATGGAAGGAAAATTTAAAAAGTGAAACAATAGAGAAAACCAATGAAACCAAAAGCTGGTTCTCCGAGTAGATCAATAAGATTGATAAACCTCTAGCCAGACAAATTAGAAGAAAAAGAAGATACAATTTATCAATATCAGGAGTATAAGAGGAAACATTACTACAGATTCTACTGAAATTAAAATACAAGGAAATATTAAAAACTATATGCCAATAAATTTGACAACTTAGGTGAAATGGAAAAGTCCCTTAAAAGACACAAATTACCAAAGCTCTCTCCAGAAGAAATAGATTTAAAAACTACAACAAAAGAAAATTACAGGTTAATGTGCCTCATGAACATTGACACAAAAAATGCTTAATATTTTTTAGCAAGTCAATTGCAACAATATATACAAATGATACAACATTATGACCAGTAAGAATCAAAAATGACTGTGTGGCATATCTAGGTGACTAATGCCTGAGATACCTACATAGTTTCTCATGGTCCAGTAGTGGCATCGTAAAGCAGCTGAAATTTACCCCATGCTTCTAAGGAGGTGTGGATAGAGCTTACTTAGATGGAGCCAGAGCTGTAGAGAGTCAGCACCAGAGGACAAGGGACACAGTTCTGTATCAGCAACCAAGGATCAGATGGGGCACCATATATCCTAGCATGTGCCAATGTGTGTTCAGATGACAACTGAAGCCGAGGCAGCTCTGGTTCAAATTCTGGCTGTACGCCTAAGTGTGTGACGTTGTGTAAGTTACTTAACCTCTCCCAGTGTCTTCATCTCTAAAACAAGGGAAATAATAGCACCTACATTGTTGGGAGATTTAAATGAGACCATGCAAGTACAGTACTCACTCAGGCCAATGTTTAAAAAAAAAAAAAAAAAAGATAAAGAATGTAGTGCCTTCCCCTAAAAAGAATTAAATTTCATTTTGTCAAGATGATGCAGTCAGGTGGGAACTGGGAAAATAACTCGCAGCTTAATACTTGTTCTGGGGTTTTGTTTTTTGTTTTTATCTTTTGCCAAAGAAGTTGACACACAGAGGTACCCTTCGTTTCTTGCCCTTCCTATTATTATGAGAAATTAAGTAAGTCTCTCAATCTACTGTGGCCTAAATTGCAAAAGGAAAAGACACATGAAAAGTCTGGACAGTAATATACTGGAGCCAGCTCACATTGACTCATGAGAATCAACTGTTAAATTTTCCAGAATTTTATGAACTGGTTGTTAAACAGCCATTATTAGAAAGTAAATTATATAAACTTACAAGTAAATAAATTATATAAAAACAAAGATAATGATACAAAAAAAGAAAACTACTGAACAATATCCCTGATGAATATTAATGCAAAATCTTCAACAAAATGTGAGCAAACAGAATTCAATAGCACATTAAAAGAATTATACACTATGACCAAGTAACGTGAAATGCAATGAGGGTTTAACATACAAAAGTCAATCAATATAATGCACCACATTAACAGAATGATGGAAGAAACCCACATGATCATCTCAACTGATGCAGAAAAAGCATTTGACAAAATGTGATGCTTTTTCACGATACAAACACTCAACAAACTATGAATAGAAGAAAACTATCTCAACATAATAAAGGCCTATAGGACAACCTCA
The DNA here is from genome assembly GCF_028023285.1 of Balaenoptera ricei. Classification (NCBI taxonomy): domain Eukaryota; kingdom Metazoa; phylum Chordata; class Mammalia; order Artiodactyla; family Balaenopteridae; genus Balaenoptera; species Balaenoptera ricei. The sequence goes on along the minus strand of NC_082640.1, from coordinate 3,993,741 downwards.
GAGCAAACACTGTACTCAGTGCTGAAAGACTGAAAGCTTTTCCTCTAAGATCAGAAACAAAACAAGGATGCCTGCTTTCACCACTCCTATTCAACATAGTACTGGAAGTCCTGGCCAGAGCAATTAAGCAAGAAAAAGAAATAAAAGGCATGCAAATTGGAAAAGAAATAGTAAAACTATCTCTGTAACAGATGACATGACCTTATATAGAGAAACCCCTAAAGATTTCTCAAAAACACCTGTTGGAACTAATAAACAAAAGTAGCAAAGTTGCATGATACAAGATCAAAACACAAAAATAAGTAGTGTTTTTATACACCGACAATGAACAATCTGAAAAGGAAATTGAAAAAAAATTCCACTTACAATAGCATCAAAAAGAATACAATACTTAGGAATAAACTTAAACAAGGAAATGAAAGACATACACTGAAAACTACAAAACGTTGCTGAAATAAATTAAAGACATCAATTAAATGGAAAGAGAGCCTGTATTCATGGATTGGAAGACTTAATATTGTTAAGATGTCAGTTCAACCCCAAACAACCTACAGATTCAAAGCAATCCCTATCAAAATCCCAATGGCAATTTTTGCAGAAATAGAAAAAATCCATCCTAAAATTCATATAGAATCTCAAGGAACCCTGAAGAGCCAAAACTATCTTGAACAAAGTTGGAGGTCTCACATTTCCTGATTTTAAAACTTACCACAAAGCTCTGTGATCCGGCAATCCCACTCCTGGGCATATATCTGGAGAAAACCATAATTCAAAAAGATACATGCACCCCAATGTCCATTGCAACACTATTTACAATAGCCAAGACATGGAAACAACCTATATGTCCATCAACAGATGAATAAATAAAGAAGATGTGGTATATATACAATGGAATACTACTCAGCCATAAAAAAGAATGAAATAATGCCATTTTCAGCAACGTAGGTGGACCTGGAGATTATCATACTAAGTGAAATAAGCCAGACAGAGAAAGACAAATATCGTACGAGATCAGTTATATGTGGAATCTAAAAAACTGATACAAACGAACTTATTTACAAAACAAACAGACTCACAGACATAGGAAACAAACTTGTGGTTACCAAAGGGGAAAGGTGTGGGGGGAGGGATAAGTTAGGAATTTGCGAGTAACATATATACACTACTATATATAAAATACATAAACAACAAGGACCTACTGTGTAGCACAGGGAACTCTACTCAATATTTTGTAATAACCTATATGGGAAAAGAATCTGAAAAAGAATGGATATATGTATATATGTATAACTGATTCACCTTGCTGTACACATGAAACTAACACAACATTGTAAATCAACTATACTTCAATTAAAAAGTATTTTTTAAATAAAAGAATATATAAAGAACTCCTATAACTTAACAACAAAATAACCCAATAAAAAAAATGGGTAAATGATTTGAATAAGACATTTCTCCAAAGAAGATTACAAATAGCCACAAGCGTATGAAAAGATGCTCAACATGCCTAACCATTAGAGAAATGCAAACCCGAACCAGAATGAGATACTACCATCTCATACCCATTAGGATAATGACTATTAAAAAAAAAAAAAGAAAAAACAGAAAATAACAAGTGTTGGTGAGGACACGGAGGAATGTGAACCCTTGTGCACTGTTGGTGGGGATGTAAAGTGGTTCAAATGCTAAAAGAACGGTGTGATAGTCCCTCCAAAGACTAAAAACAGAACTACCATATGACCCAGCAATTCTACTTCTGGGCACATATGTATAAGAAATTGAAAGCAGAGTCTAGAAGAGCTATTTGTACACCCACATTTACAGCAGCATTATTCACAATAACCAAGAGGTGGAAACTACCAAGTGTTCATCAACAGAAGAATGGATAAAGAAGACGTGCTATATACATACAATGAAATACTATTCAGCTTTTAGAAAGTAGGAAATCCTGTCATATGCTACAACATGAATGAATCTTGAGGACATTATGCTAAGTGAAATAAACCCACCACAAAAAGACAAATACGGTATGATTCCACTTACATAAAGTATCCAAAGTAGTCAAACTCATAGAAACAAAGTAGAATGGTGGTTGTCAGGGGCTGGGGGAAGGGAGACATGGGGAGATATTCTTCAATGGGTACAGAGACTGGGTTTTACAAGATGAGAACAGTTCTGGGGCTTGCACAGCAATGTAAATATACTTAACGCTACTGAAATAAGTGGTTAAGATGGTAAATTTTATATCGTGTGTTTTATCACAAAATTTTTTTTAAATCAAAGGTAATAAACAAACAGACCTCATCATTTCCTAGTTACTTCGCTCTATCCAGTTTACACTCTTGAGGTTACTTCTACTGTGTTTATGAGGTAGACATACTATGTACAGCTGGGCCTCTGCACATCACTTCCCAACTCGGCGTTCAAGGACATCTCGTTGATAGCTTGAAATCGGCCATGATGGGAGTATTTACCCCCCGCAGAAATTGGGAAACACTAAAAATTGTTTGTTTGGAGTGCTGGTTGCTGAATATGTACCTGCCACCACTAGGCTCAGCAGAGATGCTGGTCTCAGTCCTGTCTGCCGCTGAACGATAAACTCTCCACCGGCACAGGGCTCGGGATAATGAGGGTGAGAGTTGAGACGTGTGAAGAGCTTTACTTCTGCCACTGGCCCCAGGGGAAAGGGATGTAAAAAGAAAAAGATCACAAGGACCTGATGGGGAGAGTGTGTCAAGCCTGCAGTTCTGTGTCTCAGCCTCTACACAACTGCTGCATTACTCACAGTGGCCTTGCTGCCCAGGACAGCCCAGATCAAACCCCTGCAAACCGAACCGAGCCTGCACACCCAGCTCTATGCAAATAGATCTCTCTATTATCAGCGGAGAGACGGCCCAAAGCAAGTGGTTCTGGATTCATCCTAATGCCACCAAAGGCAAAAAGATCCAGATCATTGAGGACATAGGTGGTAAAGTCCGGCTGATAAGGTGTCCTATGACTCTTTCTTCAAAGACTTGCTACTTGTTTGCTAATTTGGCAACTTTGACGAGCGCTATTATTATATTAGCACTAGGAGGAAGTCACTGGTGCCCCCTTGTGGCAAACTTTGCAAAAGAGCAAACCCCCAACTGCCCAGAAGACGCGGAAAAGGAAAGGTGACAACAAGTGCAGAACAGGGTGACCTGCTGCTCTGGCACTTGTGTTATGAATGGGGGCAGTGGTGGGACGCAGGTCTACACTGTCTCTAGAAATGTGCTGAGTCAACGTAACGCTTCAGAAAATGTTTTTAAGAAATAGAGGCAGCTTGTCCTTGTAGAAGGAGGATTGCACTGCAAGTGTTAACTGCAGCTGTGCCAGCCTCACCTGGGCATGTTTCTCAAAGTCTCGTCCTCCATCCGACGGCCTGCATCATACTCCCCAGTACGCTGATAAAAATGCACATTCCGGGGGCTTCCCTGGTGGTCCAGTGGGTAAGATTCTCGCTCCCAATGCAGGGGTCCGGGTTCAATCCCTGGTCAGGGAACTAGATCCCACATGCATGCTGCAACTGAGAGTTCGCATGCTGCAACTAAAGACCCCATGCAGCCTAAATAAATAAATAAACATTTTTTTAAAAATGCACATTCCCAAACGTCACCCAAACCCTACAGATTCAGTTTCTCTGGGAGTGAACGTGCTAAACAAGCTCCCCAGGTGTTTCTTATGAACACTGTTTGAGAACCACGTGAATTCAAAGATGAGCAAGAAATTCAAGTGGGCTGTCATTGTTGTCAGAGCCATCTGTCACTGAAAGGCTCTCATTGACTCTGTCCCTGATCAAAGGAAACTGAAGGGGCAGGACAATTAAGTATGATATGTGCTCCTGGATGGATCCTGGTCCAGGAAAAGGATATTCGTGAGGCAACTGATGACATTTGAAAAATGTCTGAAGATTCGTTAATAGTATTGTTTCCATGTCAATGTCCTTGTTTTGGAATACGGTCCATAATATTGTAATAACTTTGTATGGGCACAGATGGTTACTATACCGTGGTGATCATTTCATAATGTATGCAAATGTCAAATCACTATGTTGTACACCTGAAACTAACATAATATTGTACATCAGCTATATTTCAACGTAAAAGTCCTTGATAGGAATTCCTTGGCAGTCCAGTGGTTAGGACTCCGAGCTTTCACTGCCGAGGGCCTGGCTTCCATCCCTGGTCAGGGAACTAAGATCCCGCAAGCCATGCGGCACGGCACAGAAAAAAAAGAAAGAAAAAGTCCTTATTGTGATAATTGAACTATGATTACATGTGTAGTGTTAACATTTGGGAAAGCTAGGTAGGGAGCCTCTAGGAATTCTTTGCACTATGTTTTGCAACTTTTTTGCAAATACAAAATTATTTCAATATTTTAAGTTACAAATTAAAAAAATTTAAGTCTCCCACTTGGTAAGCACGCATTTTATATCTTTGCTACTTTAAGTGTGGACCAGCTGCATCAGGTACCCCGGAGAGCGAAGAAACAGGGGACCGCTCCAGACTGGTTGGCGTCAGGTGCAACAAGCAGGGAACTTACATAGAGGCTGGTCTCGGGCGCCAAGCAGAAAGTCAAGAAGATCTCCACGCCCACCCACCAGACAGGCCTTAGGGGACTCAGTCAGGTATTCAGGCCGGATGGTCTCAACACCCACGCACTCTCAAGCCTTCCTCCTCCAAACCGCTGCTGCTCGCGGGGGAAGAGTAGGCGGAAGGCACAGTCCCAGGACCGCGGAGGCGTGAGGAGCCTCCGACTGGCCGGTCCACGTGCAGGTCACCTGGAGGTCACGTCCTCTCCGAGACCTCCTTCCCCACACTTGCACGGCACCCTGGGCTCACGGAGGCCGCCCGGGGCTCTGGGGCGTCGGGACCCTCACCTGCAGCACCCCGGGCAGGACAGACACTGCCATCCTGTTCTCGCCCCAGCATCCCGTGCTGGTCACTCGCGTCACCCAGGCCCCGCGGCGGCTGGGGTGGCGGCGTGAAAGTCGGTCCGGGATGTGCTTTCCTCCAAGCCCACCAAGGCTGGTCTTCAGAATCCGCCAAGGAAGTGGCGTCTCTCCTCGTGTCCTTTCCCTCTTATCCGTAGGCCCTCCCGGTACCCCAGGCTCCCGGCCTTTCTCTCGAGCCACGAGGATCACGCTCTCAGCTAGTGCCCGGCCCAGAGGGCCCTAGCGACCAGCCCACTCTGCAGCCGGGGCCAAGGCCTCCTGCACAGTGGAGGCCCCAGGACGTTTGCACGTGCCAAGCGCGGAGCAGGGCCGAGGGGCGCTGGGGCGGGGGGTGGGGCGGGCCGGACACCACTGCCAAATGTGGGAGGACCTTCCGGGCCCCTTAGGTCTCACCGCGCACTTGTCTTTACTCCAGGCCAACCCTCGGAGGAAGCAGCTGCCAGGCCGGTGACACCATCACTGCAGAAAGCAGGGAGGAGGCCGCGGTGACAGCCACACCCGGTCCCGGGGACAACAGTCAGCGACTCGGAGATCTGCGGGGGGACGGTCTGAGCCTCACGGCAGTTTATCCCTCAAAGCCTGGCGTGCAGAGGTCTCCCCCGACTCCCTTTCTTATCTCAACCCTGCTGGGAGTGTGTGAGCGTGTGAGCGTGTGTGTGTGCGTGTGTGTGTGTGTGCGTGTGTGTGAGTGTGTGTGTGAGCGTGTGTGTCACCGTGTGAGTGTCAGCGTGTGTGTGCGCGCGTGTGTGTGCACGTGTGTGTGAGCGTGTGTGTGTGTGCGTGTGTGTGAGTGTGTGTGTGTGCGCGCGCGCATATGCATGAGAAAGAGACCTTGAGATTCAGAGAATGAAATGAGAGAGACAGAAACGTCCTTAAAAATCCATCCGAACCGGGTGTGTAGAGTCAGCGCCACCTAGAATCCCGCCTGCACAGTTTCACTTCTCCCTCCCCCCTCCCCCCTCAGGAGACCTCACATTCTAGAACCCCGTTCCCAAAGGGGAGGGCTGGGCTGGGAGTAGGGGAAGCCGAATCCTCCAGCGAGTTTTTAAGCTGCTTTTGGGGGAGAACTACAGCAACAGTTCTCACACTGCTTTGCCTAGGAATCATAAGAGGTAATTCTCCTAGTTCTTGGGCAGGATCCAAAAAGGGGCATTAAAAAAAACTTTTTTTTATTAGAGTATAGTTGATTTACAATGTCGTGTTAATTTCTGCTGTACAGCAAAGTGACTCGGTTATACTTATATATACACACTCTTTTTCATATTCTTTTCCATTACGGTTTATTATAGGATATTGGATATAGTTCCCTGTGCTCTACAGTAGAACCTCATTGTTTATCCATCCTATATATACTAGTTTGCATCTGCTAATCCCCAAACTCCCACTCCATCCCTCCCCCACACCCCCTCCCCCTTGGCAACCACATGTCTGTTCTCTATGAGTCTGTTTCTGTTTTGTAGATATGTTCATTTGTGTCGTATTTTAGATTCCACATATAAGTGATATCACATGATATTGGTCTTTGTCTGACTTACACTTCGCTTAGTGTGATAATCTCTAGGTCCATCCATGGGGCTGCAAATGGCGTTATTTCATTCTTTTTTATGGCTGAGTCGTATTCCTTTGTATATATGTACCTCATCTTTATCCATTCCTCTGTCAACGGACATTTAGGTTGCTTCCATGTCTTGGCTATTGTGAACAGTGTTGCTGTGAACATTGGGGTGCATGGATCTTTTCGAATTAGAGTTTTGTCCAGGTATATGGAAGAAGCATTTTTAATAAATATTCCCAGGGAATTCGGCTGAGGGGGGTCTGAAGAGCACCCTCTGAGGAGCAGTGCTTCTCAAACTTTAACATGCATTCCTAGGGAATTGGGGTTTTTTTTTTTTTAACTTTATTTATTTATTTATTTATTTATGGCTGTGTTGGGTCTTCGTTTCTGTGCGAGGGCTTTCTCTAGTTGCGGCAAGTGGGGGCCACTCTTCATCGCGGTGCGTGGGCCTCTCACCATCGCAGTCTCTCTTCTTGCGGAGCACAGGCTCCAGACGCGCAGGCTCAGTAGTTGTGGCTCACGGGCCTAGTCGCTCCGCGGCATGTGGGATCTTCCCAGACCAGGGCTCGAACCCGTGTCCCCTGCATTGGCAGGCAGACTCTCAACCACTGCGCCACCAGGGAAGCCCTAGGAAATTGTTAAAATGCACATTCTGATTCAGTGGGTCTGGGTGGAAGGTCCTGCATTTCCAACAAGCTCTGAGAACATGCAAATATTGCCTGACACAGAACCTGCTCAGAAAAGCAGGTTTCCCTGGTATGCGGTGTTGGTCCGTTGTACCCCTGACTGCTTTGTTCTCTGATACCATGTGCTTTGCTCTGTTCTAAGCTTCCTGAGTTCTCAAAACTACAGCTCAATCTAGGAAAGCTATGACAGTAATTTTGTGTAGCCTTCTCCCTGCTAAAAAATAAATGAAATGTTGTGTGATGGCTTGAGCTTAGATAAAATTGTGTTAGACAACCAAACAGAACGAAATCTTGCCAGTCAGCTCAGAATGAGTCTATTTTTGAAAGCCATATAAAATTCAATAGAAAGTCTGCTGGGACCAGGTGCCTTCCGGTCTTTGGAGACAAAACTGCTAATTCAGGCTCCAGCTGCGAACATATTTTTCTTCTTAAGTTTTCTTTCCCTCTTGGGAAAAAGACTTTTCAGTTCAGTGACAGCGGAGCTCCAGAGCCCATTCGGAAAGAATTTAAACTGTTCTCCAGTTTGTTATCTGCTGAACTGTGTGCCTTCCAAAGGCCCTAGTAGGGGGGCACCTTCACTGTGTCCATGGCCGTGGGAGAGATGGCACCTTGGCCTTGGATGATCGTGCAGAATCAGGGTTTCAGAAAGGCCACAAGAGGCCCCTGAGATTCTTTAGTTGCTAAGGTTGTTGGAGATTTTCCTCCTATTTTAAAAAATTTTTACTTTTTTAATTGTGGTAAAATACACATAACAAAATTTACCATTTTAATTATTTTTTTAAGCATATAGTTCAGTGGCATGAAGTACATTCGCACTGTTGTGCAACCATCACCACTATGCAGCTCCAGAACTTTTTCATCTTCCTAAACTGAAACTCTGTACCAATCAAATGAGAACTCCCACTTCCCCTCCCCCCAGCCCCTGGTAACCACTGTTCTGCTCTCTATCTCTACGAATTTGACTACCTAGATACCCCATATGTCTTCGTCAGCTCAGGCCACCATAACAAATGACCACAGACTGGATGGCTTATACAATAGACATTGATTTTTTCATGGCTCTGGAGGCTGGAAGTCTGAGATCAGGGTGCCAGGATGTTTCTAGTGAGGGCTCTCTTCCTGACGTGCACATGGCCACCTTCTCACTATGTCCACACCTGGTAAGGAGTGGGGGAGGGAAGGAGAGAGAGAAGGAGAGAGAGAGAGAACTAGCTGGTGTCTTATAAGAACACTAATCTTATTGGATTAGGGCCCCACCCTTATTACCTCATTTAACCTTTTTATTTTTTTAAGGCCACGCCATGCAGCATGCGGGATCTTAGTTCCCCGACCAGGGATTGAACCCATGCCCTCTGCATTGGGAGCATGGAGTCTTAACCACTGGACCACCAGGGAAATCCCCTTTTTTCTTTTTTTTCCTCTCATTTAACCTTAATTACCTTCATCAAGGCCTCATCTCCAAATACAGTCAGATTGGGGGTTGGCGCTTCAACATGAGAACCGTGGGAGGACTCAGTTCAGTCCATAACATCATGAAAGAGGGATCAGACAGTATTTGTTCTTTTGTGTCTGGCTTAATTTGCTTAGTATAATGTCCTCAAGGTTCACCCGTGTTATAGCATGATCAGAATTTCATTCCTTTTAAAGCTCAAATAACATTCCATTGTATGTATATACCACATTTAGTTTATTTATTCATCTTTTAAAATATATTTATTTATTTATTTATTTTTGGCTGCGTTGGGTCTTTGTTGCTGCGTGTGGGCTTTCTCTAGTTGCAGCGAGCGGGGGCTACTCTTTGTTGCGGTGTGCGGGCTTCTCATTGCAGTGGCTTCTCTTGTTGTGGAGCATGGGCTCTAGGCACACGGGCTTCAATAGTTGTGGCACGCAGGCTTCAGTAGTTGTGGCATGTGGGCTCAGTAGTTGTGGCACATGGGCTTAGTTGCTCTGTGGCATGTGGATCTTCCCAGACCAGGGCTTGAACCCGTGTCCCCTGCATTGGCAGGCGGATTCTTAACCACTGGACCACCAGCGAAGTCCTATTTATTCATCTGTTGAGGGACATTTGGTTTTTCCCATCTTTTGGCTATTGTGAATAATGAACACTGTGTACAGGAATCTGTTTGAGTCTCTGCTTTCAGTTTATTCTGTGTATACCCAGAAGTGGAACTGCTGGATCAAATGGTAATTCTATGGTTGTTCTACTGAGAAACTGCCATATGTCTTTAGACTCCTGAGGATGGGCACATGTTGACATGTGGTTCCAAGGCCCCATCATATCACCTCAACCCAGGGCTGACCCTGGCAGAATCATAATGGGAGAATTTTATCCTTCTCTCTCTGAAATGTGTTCAGCATCTCTAGTGCTTCGTGGTTGTCTGGGGTCTAACCTCTGGTCCCCAACCTTCCTTCAAGGCCCTCAAGAAGGCAACTAGTTACTTGATGTTGTCGTTGTTCTTTTTTTTTTTTTTAAGTCTTTATTGAATTTCTTACAATATTGCTTCTGTTTTATGTCTTGGTTTTTTGGCCGTGAGCCATGTGGGATCTTAGCTCCCCGACCAGGGATCGAACCTGTACCTCCTGCATTGGAAGGCAGAGTCATAACCACTGGACCACCAGGGAAGCCCCTTTTTCATTTTAAAATGGAAACACGCACTTCTTATTTAGAAGACAACGTGACAACGTCGCTCAAAATTGGAAACTAACGAGGAGTGCAACCCAGTGATGCCACTTCTTTCACTGACAGGAATATTGTGCAGGACGTTTCACCCTCAGGCCTGTCAGCCTTTCCTTTATGTCTTATGGATTTCATCTTTCTGAAAAAGTGCTTTCCGTCACCAAGATTATACATTTTTTCTCCAACAATTTTTCTAATTTTTTTTTAAGTGTTGCAATTTTTTAAAATTAATTAATTTATTTATTTTTAGCTGTGTTGAGTCTTCGTTTCTATGCGAGGGCTTTCTCCAGTTGCGGTGAGCGGGGGCCACTCTTCATCGCGGTGCGCAGGCCTCTCTCTGTCGCGGCCTCTCCTGTTGCGGAGCACAGGCTCCAGACACGCAGGCTCAGTAGTTGTGGCTCACGGGCTTAGTTGCTCCGCGGCATATGGGATCTTCCCAGACCAGGGCTCGAACCCGTGTCCCCTGCATTGGCAGGCAGATTCTCAACCACTGCGCCACCAGGGAAGTCCCATATGGCTTCTCTTAACTAAAATTTGTTGAACAAAAATCACTTTCATCACTTTTGTTAGGAACTGTCAAAAGAATAATTATATGTAATCACCTCTCAAACTATGGATGCACGTGAATTAGAATTCTTGGTGCAAGTTTACATCAAAACTGAAACATTACTGTAGATCCTCATACTTTTTTCTTAAGCTATGAGAAACTGAGCTGAATATTTATTTCCTGACTGATCTTAAACACTTTTCTTCTTTTCATTGGAGAACATTTTGACAAATTGATTAAATACACTTCTGCTTATATTACATGGCTTATTTCTTTATGTTTGTTTATGGCAAGTGATGCTATTTTTTTCACATGTGGTAGTCATATACATTTTTCTTTTAAAATACATTTATATTAGTAAACGTGAGTCAAATTAAAAAAATGTACACATTGAAATTTGGGAAACACTGACAAAACAAAATAAAAAGTATTGGGACTTCCCTGGTGGTGCAGTGGTTAAGAATCCGCCTGCCAATGCTGGGGACACGGGTTCGAGCCCTGGTCCAGGAAGATCCCACATGCCGTGGAGCAACTAAGCCCGTGTGCCACAACTACTGAGCCTACGCTCTAAGGCCCGTAAGCCACAAGTACTGAGCCTATGTGCCACAGCTACTGAAGCCCGCACGCCTAGAGCCTGTACTCCGCAACAAGAAAAGCCACCGCAATGAGAAGGCCACGCACCACAACAAAGAGTACCCCCGGCTCGCCGCAACTAAGGAAAGCCTGTGCGCAGCAATGAAGAACCAATGCATCCAAAAATAATAATACATAAATTTTTTAAAATATGAAAAAATAAATAAACAAAAAATATTTACCCAAGTGCCTGCAAATAGTAAACACACAATGAAAGGTAGCTACTATGTTTTAAACATTTTAACTTATTTTTTTAGTTAAATTATGGTGAAATTATACATTTATACTATTTATTTACAATTTAAAGTTGACCCAACAAATAGATATTGCCTGCCTGTAGCATGCCAGGCCATGGGAATTCAAAGATGAGAATGAAGGAAATATCCCCTGCTTTCAAGAAGCTTTCATTTTAGTGGAGAGAAAGAGATACTAAACAACTAGTGACGTCACAATGTTTTATTTCTTATTATGGACTATGTACTTTGAAAGGAAAGTACAAATGGAGTGAGTATTGGCAAGAGAGCTCGTATTGGCAAGAGAGCTCTCTGAGACGGAGCCAGGAGGCCATCAAGAGAAGGTGACCTATGCGTGTCTCAGCCTGGATGGAATCTGACCTTTTGACCTGATGAAGTCATCCAGAACATCTGCCAGAAACTCCCGACAACCTACCAACTTGTCGGACACTTACCCTAAAATAATAACTCATGACAGTCTTTCTGTTTATCAGACACCTATCCTAAAACCACCTGTGATTCCTTAGGGACAATATATTTTCTGACCTACGCCACAGTCCATCACAATTATTGTCAGGCAACTTTTAACAACTTCACGGCTTTTTGTCTTTATAAGCTCCTGACTCTTTCTCTTCCCCAGAACACTCTTTTGCGGTGACCCGAATCTGTCTTCCGAATTGCAGTTCTTAAGATCCCCAGTAAACTCTTCTGATCTGCAGCCTCTTGCGTTATTGTTTTGGTTGACATTACAAAGTGCTATAGGAGCACAGGGGAAGTGGGTCTGCCGGGGGATCCGGAACTCTTTCAGGAGGAAAGCAATTGAGCGGAAAGGTGAAGGGTGACGAGAGGGAATGAAGTTTCTGGCCGGGGACAGAGGGGGATGAGGCTTCACAGGAAGGAACCCTGAGAGCCTAGCGTGCCAAGCGCCGCATTTTCACTTGCCTCATTGTGGCTGGCGGAGAGCCGCTGAATGATTTTGTTCTGGGAGGTGAAACAATCTGCATGTTAGAAAGCTCACTCAGGCAGGAGCCACGTGGAGAAACCACTGGAGGGAACAAGGCTACAAGCAGGAGAGGCAGGCAGCTGTGTAGCAGCCCACGTGGGAACTGATGCGGCCACAGCCGGGCAGAACCAGGCGAGGGTGGGCCGATGCCACGCTGGGCCAGTGGAAAAGCTGGTTCCGTGGCGGCTGGGAGACGCAGCGCGAGGGGAGGCCCTCTCCAGCCCTTCCCACGAGCCTACCAGACTTCGAGAGAATCCTGCAGTCAGCGCCGCTCTCTCTTAGGCAAACCAGAACAACATTCTTTGCAGCCACAGGATGACACTGTCATGCAAAATAACAGGAACTGTTTGGTTTCCAAATCAAGCAACTGTTGATTGCCTTGTCTTTGGAAATCAGTATTCCATTCACAATACTGCAAATGCCTGCTGATGAATGTGACTTGAACAGATGTTAAAATAATGTTTTGGGCAATGAGGGTGCTCTGTGAACAAGGTTAGAATCTTCCCATTACAATTTTCCAACACCACACACCTGACATCTTTGCTAATTGAAACTGCTGGATATCATTCGCCATGAATCCTCCTCCTAGGGCTAATGTAGCATGAAATTATGCCAATTGAAGCAAAACAGAACGCATAATAAACACTGGCAAAACCAGTGACTTCTTTGCATATGGAGAATAAAATCAAGTTTTCTTCTTGGAACATGTGGCCAATTCTTTTTTGTTTTTTTTTAAGTAGAATGCACAAAGCAAAATAAGGAATGTTTACTAAATTGCATTGTAAGGTAAAAATTCACTGGTATGGAAACAGCAATAAGGATCATAAAAAGGATTCTACTCAAGATTTTCTCTGGTTTCTGGAAGGTGTTTGTGACAACCTGGTGCAGATCTTGCACGTTAAATACTCAAGGCAAATCTGGCTGTTTAGGGCCCAATCACCAAAGACATACAATTCTCCCATCAGCTGCAGTTCTTCTCTGTTTCTTTGCCCTCACCTAAGGGTTAGGTAAACCTTAATAATAATAATAGTAGTAGTAACTAATATTTATTGAGTGTGTGCTATGAGCCAGATATGGCCTCAGAGCTATGCATATATTATCTCAATCCTCTAGACAATCGTATGAGGCAAGTACTATTATTATTCATACTTTTTAGCTGAGGAAACCAAGGCACAGAGAAGTTTACTAATTTACTGATTTGCTGAAAGTCAGACAGGGCAGAGTCAGCACTCAGACCTGGGGACTCCTGACTGCCTTCTGCACTGCCTCTAATTGGGAGGAGAGCTTTGGTGTCATATCTTGGGTTCATACCTTAAGCAGAGTCTCCTGCCTGTGAAACTAGAAAACCTATCACACAGTCTTCGTGTCAATGAAATACAGCTAAAAGATATAATTAAAAGGTAAGATTTCATTCACAGTGATGACCTTACTGCCACCAAAATAAGACTCAAAATACTTGGGCATTAATTTAACTTAGGAACCAAGAGAGCTAATCAATGAAAACTGCAAAATCAAAGTGGAGACTTTTTAATCTGAGTCCATCCTCATTAGAGTATAGAAAAATATTTAATATTCTTTCTTGTTTTTTCTGGATAAACCTCATCACAAATTTATAAAGTTCTAGAAAATATTCTTTGAGAATTTTAATTAAAATGAATACTACAAAGAGAAAAATCACGTCTTCTCTCGGTATCTGGGGGGATTGGTTTCAGGACCCCTCGGAGATACCAAAATCCGTGGATGTTCAAGTTCCTGATATAAAATGGTGTATATTTGCATACGATCTACATACATGCTCCCTTATACTTTAAATCGCCTCTAGATTCCTTGTAATAGCTTATACAATGTCAATGCTATGTAAATAGTTGTCAGTGCACAGAAAATTCAAGTACTGATTTTTGGCACTTTCTGGATTTTTTTTCTGAATACTTTCAGTCCGCAGTTGGTTGAATCTGTGGATGTGGAACCTGAAGATACGAAGGGCTGACTGTACTTTAAACTCACAATTAAAACTAAACAAGGCTCTCCAGTAATTAACTTCAACCATTACTTGGATGTAGGGAATTATAAGCCCAGGAGTACCACAGCAGAGGGGAAAAGGAAACTAATAAATACTGTTGGAACAAGTCTACAGCTGGGTAGCAGATGGACAAATCTGTCTGAGTCCCCAAACTGCAAACTATTACAAATGGATTAAAAAAAAATTAAAATATATAAAATCTATAAAGCACTAGCACAACCAGCTGGAAAAGATAAATAAACTTATGAATGAACAAGTCAAAGTTATTATCAGTTCTAAGATGTTTGGATATTTTAAAGATATATAATTGCATAACGGAACATATTTTGTACACGTCAAAAAGAAAACAACAGTCAAGAAATTACATATGTGAGAATACAAGTGACAAAAGCTGTCTGTTAAGTACATGCAAATAACAGAAACAAAAGTATTTATTAAATGCCCATATTTCATTCCAGGAGTGATTCCAAGTAGATGAATTCAGAGTGTACAAGGAGGTAAATCAACTATACTCCAATAAAAATTTTTAAAAATAAAAGTGTACAGGGAGGGAAACAAAGATAAAATCAGTACTAAGTAAACTATAAGCATACATTTTACTTTTTCATAAGATTTACGTTTTTTTAATTTTAATTTTACTTATTTATTTTTGGCTGCGTTGGGTCTTTGTTGCTGCGCGCAGGCTTTTCTCTAGTTGTAGCGAGCGGGGGCTACTCTTCGTTGCGGTGCACGGGCTTCTCACTGCGGTGGCTTCTCTTGTTGCAGAGCATGGGCTCTAGGCGCGTGGGCTTCAGTAGTTGCGGCTCACGGGCTCTAGAGCGCAGGCTCAGTAGCTTTGGTGCAGGGGCTTAGTTGCTCGGTGGCATGTGGGATCTTCCTGGACCAGGGATGAAACCCATGTCCTCTGCATTGGCAGGCGGATTCTCAACCACTGTGCCACCTGGGAAGTCCCATTTAGGTTTATTTTGTCATAGAGAGATTAGTTAACTTGAACTTCATAAATTTCTTATATTGGTTACTCATCAAATAAGCTAACATTACTCCTATATACTGTTTAAGATTATTAAAATGTGTATTTGTATTCAACTAAACTGAATCATAATTTCGACTAATGTTTTTATAACAGTAATTATATTTTACAGTAGGTCAGCTTAAACATAATTCCAAGATGCTTAGGTAACTTAAAAACTTGGATTAATAAGTCCATTTGATTAATGAATAATTTTTTGATACCTGAATAATTTCGAAGTTAAGACTGAATAGTGAACACCAATTAATAAGCATGATTTTAAGTTTTGGGGTTTTACTTTTGGGTTTTTTTTTAATGCACGAGTGGTTATATCTTTGGGTTGTGTTAAAAAATGTGTTCATTTTGCTGCTTTAATAAGGTGTATGTATGTGGCTGTAGAGAGTTGTGTTATATATATCAGTGAGCTTTGCTAGTCACTGAAATGCTTATTTGTAACAAACAGGTCTCTGTTACCTAGCTCCCAGTTTTGTATTTGAAATACAATTTAGTTACTTTAGTTAAAAGTTATAATTGATATTCATGGCTAAGACTACACTAGCGGCAATAGTGACAGAAAATTACAACCGTGTATGCAAAGTAATTAGATGAGTTTTTGTTTTCAAAGAAAAAAGAGAGTAGTTTTGTCTTAAAAGTAAAACTTTGTTTCAGAATACATGAGTATAATGAAAGATACAGTTTGAGTGAGTAACCAGTTGCTGAGCATGTGAAGGGAGTTTACTTGCCTTAGTTTATACTCCCTGAGTCTGAAAAGACACCATGATACATGTTAAATTTTGACAAACTTTGCCAGTTTTGACGGGCTTATTCACTAAATAACTGTGTAGACGTGGGGGAGCATCACGAGACGTTTACTTTCATAAATTCTATTGATGCACAACTAGGCCATGGTTTGCTACCTGTTGCATGAGAGAGTGTGGTCCTAGAGTTCATGCCAGGAGCTCTGGGGGGTTAAAAAGTTTACCCTTTACCTTCTCGGAAATCTGCTCAGATTCCATAGCTTACCAGAATAATGTCCTTGATTATTCAAAACAAAACACAAAATGTTCCTCACTTGTGAAAAAGCCAAGGTTCCTTACAATCCTGAGCTTTCTTCCGTGTTTATTTTTAAATATTTTCACATTAGTTAAATAAGTAACTGAGAAATGATTCTTAGGCTCCCTGTGATCCTATCTCAGTAAAGTATCCAAATATCTTCTGATTATTCTTTTGATTTTGTCTTTCTAAAATCAAGCCTTAAAATTTTAAAAAGGGGGAGATATCTTTTACACTTAAACTAGTTTTGATATCTCCTAGATGACCCTTGGACATCACAAAGATGTATTCTTTTCACCTTACAAAAGGAGAAATAATTGTTTGTTTGATATGCTCCATATTTTTTTAATTAAAAAAGTTTTAATTGAAGTATAGTTGATTTACAGTGTTGTGTTATACATTCTTTCTTTAGTATTCTTTTCCATTATGGTTTATCACAGGACATTGTATATAGTTCTCTGTGCTCTACAGTAGGACCTTGTTGTTTATCCATCCTATATATAATAGTTTGTATCTGCTAATTCCGAACTCCCAGCCCATCCTTCCCCTCCGTATTTCTTTATTAGCTCAACACTATTGTAAGAACTGCATGGAATAAACCGTCAAATCAGAAGAGATGTTCAGCCTTCCCTACGTTAAGTTTGTATCAGTAAAATGTTATTACTATCCGTATTCTGGAATTTGGATGTTTAATGGGAAGGTCTTGGAGATTTATAAGTGCCCTCAGTATCTCTGTTATATTCTTACTTTCAGGGGAAGCACGGATTAAATCTTGATGAAATAGTAAGGTACTGACCCCCACAGAGAACTTTACTTTCCTCCATCCTGATACCGTGTTTACGGTAATCTATTAACCACAGCTATTTGGTCTCATGATCATACAGGTGTCTGCTTCCGTCAGATGCTTGTCTGAAGGCTCAGAGATAAGACAGGATTTGTTCCTCATGAAATGACAGTTGCAGAGCCCTATGGAAAGGACTGTAATTGGTACTTATAAACTATTGATACTTCAAAGACTAGATGGCTGTGTACAGGCTTGTGAGCTGGCGTTGCTTAGATAACATGCAGAAGATTCAGTGAACTCAGCGGGGGTTTCCAGGACTCTTTTTTTTTTTAGTTTATTTATTTTTGGCTGCGTTGGGTCTTTGTTGCTGCGTGAGGGCTTTCTCTGGCGAGTGGGGGCTACTTTTCGTTGCGGTGTGTGTGCTTCTCATTGCGGTGGCTTCTCTTGTTGCGGAGCACGGGCTCTAGGCACGTGGGCTTCAGTAGTTGTGGCACATGGGCTCAGTAGTTGTGGCGCACGGGCTTAGTTGCTCCGCGACATGTGGGATCTTCCTGGACAAGGGCTCGAACCCGTGTCCCCTGCGTTGGCAGGTGAATTCTTAACCACTGCGCCACCAGGGAAGTCCCTCCAGGACTCTTTTTAATCCATGCAGACATACCTATGAAAGCAGATTGCCGACCCCAGACCCAGCCACATAAGAATCAATTCCATAGGACTGAACTGAGGAAAATTTCACTCTGGTATTTTGTTTAGAATATTGCTGGTATTAGTTTTAATACTCTAGTTTCCACGCAAAGAGTAGGAAGCCCTGTCTCTGTCTTTTTAAGTTATAGCTCTCAATTTAGTATCCCATGCTTTGGTAAACTGAAACATTTGTACATTTTTAATGTACAAACTTTTTCAAACTTTTGTACATTTTTAATGGTATCTGATTCTCACTCACCGCTCAGAATTCAGAAAACGCTTTTACTGAATCACCTCTCTCTTTATACTATCATTATTTGTATAGGTTTAATAATAATTTGTCCTCCTTTTTACCAGAAAATAATGGAAAACTCACTTGTGCAATCAGGATCATATCCAGAGTGCTCTATTTGAGAATGATTCTGATTCAGTCAGGTCTAAATAGGTGTTGCTGGTGAAATCTGGTAACTAGAGTGTCTTAGGAGTGGTAGTTGCCCAGTAGTGTATGGTTCTGGGTTGCAGAGTAAACTCAAGTTGGCCTGATAGGTAATTAATTTTCTCGCTACACGCACGTAAATAATTAAGCCAAGCAAATCTAATGAGACCAGCTTTCTTGGATCGAAAACAATCTTTGGCGATTATTTCTGATTGCAAGTGAGGGAAACTGTCAGAATATTTATGCAAAACTTGGAAACAGACAAAAGAGATTTCTGGTTGTTCTTTCAGTGCAGTGCTAGGTTTGCCCTTTGATTTTCTTTCTATTGATTGGGCTGTTTTGCAAGTCTTTAAAGGTGAACCTAAAGAGGTCTGGTAGTGATGCAAATAATCTGTCTGGTGGAAAAGATAACCACGAGTTCCAGTCTATTGCCCTGTAGCATATTAAACAGTTTTTAATCTAACCCAGCAATTTCATCCTAAAAATCCTTTATTAAATTGCCTGTAAGTGCCCTGCTCTGCAAATGCTCCTGGAGCCATTATTAACATCTTCCTGGATTCCTCATTAATTAATGAATTGGAAAAAAACTTTGAAATGTGTTTTTACATATTTGCATTAAGGTTATGATTTTACCTATTTTAGCAGAGATTCAAAATGTTTGTTAAATAAACGCACAGCCCCACAGATGAAGAGTCAGGTTGTGCACTTTGAAGATGCGAGAAGGGGGCTGAAGTCTAGCCCAGGCTCCCACCACTAATCCTCTTCCCTGTCGTGGGGCTGCATCCGTCCACAGGAAGAGCATCTTTTTCTTACACAAAGATGTGCCTCTGGGGATGAACATATACACACTACTATATATAAATAGATAAACAGCAAGGACCTACTGTAGAGCACAGGGAATTATATTCAATACCTTATAGTAACCTATAATGGAAAAGAATCTGAAAAAGAATATAAATATATATGTATAACTGAATCACTTTGCTGTACACTTGAACTAACACAACATTGTAAATTAACTATACTTCAATTTAAAAAACTAAAAGAAAAGATATGTGTACATAACAGCACATTAATAACATCAAAACATTCCAAACACTATATGTAGTTACACAATGGGCTGTGTCAATGCCTAGGAGTGTTTCTATAAACCAATAGTACATGAAAAAGAGTAGAATAAAAAAAAAATGTAGGGGCTTCCCTGGTGGTCCAGTGGTTAAGACTCCGCACTTCCACTACAGGGGACGCGGGTTCGATCCCTGGTCGGGGAACTGAGATCCCACATGCCGCAGGGCGCGACCAAAAAAAAAAAAAAAAAGTAAATTACTTGATGGCAAGATCCTGTGGCCCCAGCCCTACAGCCCCTGGCACCTGGCAGGCATGGTGCTCACTACACACGTTATAATAGAATACATTTGCACGGGATATACACGCTAAAGAGAGTATTGTAAGATTATGATGTGTGTGTAACAATCCAACTCCAACGAGGCTGGAGAGGATTAGAGCCGTGTTGTCAAGGCTCTGCTACCAGACTGTGGCCTTTGAACTTCACGCTGTGTCTAAGGAGAGCTGCAGAATATTTTTCAAGAAACAATTTGATGACAACAGTATTACCGGAAGTCGTGGTGACCATTTGGACAAAGATGAATGTGGGATAGAGTTGGCTCCAGCATTCCCAGTCTTGAAAAGTGGCAGAAGATTGAGAGTGAATGATTCTCCATTTATAGAGTAAAGGGGAGTTTGAAGTAATGTAAATAGCAACAAGATTGACGTTGATTCTTTTTCTGTAAAGCTGAGTAAATTTCTAATTAATTTGGTGGTAACAATCTTTTATATATATATATTTATAGAAGTATAGTTGATTTACAGTGTTGTGTTAATTACTGCTGTACAGCAAAGTGATTCAGTTATATATATAGATACATTCTTCGTTTAAAAAATAAATTTATTTACTTATTTGGCTGCGCCGGGTCTTAGTTGTGGCACATGGGATCTTTAGTTGCGGCATGCATACGGGATCTAGTTCCCAGGCCCCCTGCATTAGGAGTGCAGAGTCTTAACCACTGGACCACCAGGGAAGTCCCCCCTTTTTATATTCTCTTCCATTATGGTTTATCATAGGATATTGAATATAGTTCTCTGTGCTATACAGTAGGACCTTGTTGTTTTAACAATCTTAATTAAAGAAAAAAAAGCAACACCTTGATTGACCTGGTTCTCTGTTCAAGTGGCCTTGCATGGGGTTATCACTAGAGGGCAACCTCATCACATGCACTTGACATCTCTAGAGCTTGCCTGGTCTAGAGCAGCCCTCGGACCAGCAGCATTAGCCCCATCAGGGTGCTTATTAGAAATGCAGGCTCTGGGGCTCCCCCGAGACCCACAGAATCAGACTCTGTACCGTGACCGGCTCCCCGGTGGCTGGGAAGCACATCAGAGCATGAGAAGCGCTGCCCGGGGCACACAGGGCTCTCCCTCCTTTCTGTTAATGATGTGCCAGCCTCAGTCACTCGTTTGCTTTATCTTGCTCATCCCCGCCCTGTTCCTCCACGTTTTCCTGTGGCCTTTGTCCACGTTCACTTTTATCCCACAAATGGTGGCATACGTCCACGGAAAAGCAGGACAGGAGTAGGTTTAAGAGCCGACCCAGCAAACCCCACAGCTGTGCGGCCCTTTACGAGGACCAGCGCTTTTTTAAGGCCAACACAGAACAGCTGTTTCCACCCTCTTGCATTTCTGCGGGATAAGAAGATCAATTCTGTTTTTGATTTACCAAAACAGAAATAGACAACAGCTGCCTTTTAAAGCGTGTTTACCACGGAGGTCACATTTTAAAGTCAGATTTAGCTCTTGAAATCAGTTTGTCCGGAAAACCAAACAGCATAATCAGCCATCCCCCCACTCTAAGGGCAGGGCAGGAAGGGGTCTATCTCTGGATGGGGCGTGACTGGATCTCGGAGCACGGGAGCCTCACGTGGGACTGGCTCGAGGTGTCTCTGCCCTCGTTCCTCTCCACCAGGAGCTGCCAGGTTTAGGGCAATAAGGTAACTCTTGGCTCCATTTCTGCCTTTTATGCTAGTGGAATCCTACCCACCCACATCTGTGTTTCCCCGCATCTTACTGCTCTCAAAGAGGCAGGCTTGCCCTCAACGCAGGGAGGTGGGCTTGCAGAGAGGGGTGGAAACAGCACACTCCCAGGGCAGCAGCTAGAGCCTTGACCCGTTCTCTCCGTTACAGTTCAACTCCATTCTCAAAATCAAACACAGCAGTTCTCAAACTTTCCAGGGCATCAGAATCCCCTAGAGAACTTGTAAAAACACGGGTTGCTGGACCCCACCTGCAAAGTATCTGATTCAGTGGGGCCTGGTGCATTTCTACCACGTTTCCAGACTGGCAATCACATGTTGAACACCTAGAGCATCTTTTTTTTTTTTTTTGGACCCATCTCTTGGCTTGTGGGATCATAGTTTCCTGACCAGGGATTCAACCCAGGCCCCCGGCAGTGAAAGCGTGGAGTCTTAACCACCGGGCCGCCAGGGAAGTCCCTGAGATGCTCTAACGCATCCTAATGCACTACCGTATGCTGCTGCAGAGAGCCGAAGATTGTTGGGTCAGGCCTGGGGGACTCGGGTAGACACGAGCCAGCAATTCTGGCTTTTGTTCCCCACTGAGAAGCCCATTTAAAACTGTCTATAAGACATAGACACCAGACGCAGAGAACAAATGTATGGATACCAAGGGGGGAAAGGGCGGGTGGGATGAATTGGGAGATTGGGATTGACACACATACACTATTGATACTGTGTATAAAGTAGACAACTGATGGGAACATACTGTATCGCACAGGGAACTCTACCTAATGCACTGGGGTGACCTAAATGGGAGGGAAATCCAAACGGGAGGGGATATCTGTATGTCTGGCTGATTCATTTTGTTGTGCAGTGGAGGCTGACACAACAGTGTAAAGCAACCATACTCCAAAAAAAAATTAATAAAAAAGAAAAAGATCACCACGAAAACTGTCTATAGAACTAAGTACAGATACACTATGACCAGATTTAGCCCAAGCCCACCAAGGGGCAGGATTACTCTCTGAATTTCGGTCTTGTTTCCAGGCAAACAGGTCTCCTGCTAAAGAACCTGCCTCTTGCCTCTCCCTCCATGGCCCACAAGGTGGGACTACTGGGCTGCCACAGAGAAGGCTGGGAAAATCCCCATGATATGCGGGCATCCGTCATGGTTCTAAGGGTACCAAAGGCATCTTAGCTTCAGCTTACACATGTAACTGTTTCAGGTTACCCATAACCAAAGCACAGTGTGACTCCAAGAACTCCTGATGGTCCTCCTTCCATCAGGAGAAAGGTAACTGAGTGGTCTGTGGTCAGCAATCTCCCCAACATAATTACTTCAAAGAATATATTCCTAAAAAAAAAAACTATATATATATATATATATATATATATATATATATATATATATATATATATATATATATCCTGCAAATACGATTAGCTCTTAAACCTGAAATAAGCACTGTCACCAGTTAATGCTGAAGACATTGTGAGATAAACAGACATTTAACATCCAATGAACAGTGATCACTCCTGTGCAGAGTTGTGTGCCTGGTACTGGCCAGGGCATAGCTTTAGACAGTTTTCCCGCCTAACAGCTCTTTGCTGCCCACATATTTACGTTTGCCATTATTTGGGACACAAACAAATAGATTTATATTACTTTGGCACATTAAAAGCCACCATGTATTACAGGTAGGGAGAACCCAAGAAATCTTTTAAGGTATGAATTTGTCAGAGTAGATTTTAGACCAAAAGTCTGCCATCTAGTGTCATGAATGATTAGTGCAGACACAGCCAAACCGGTTGTAAGAAAAAGAAAGGGAACTAAAAAATCTTAAGGGCCTAAGTTTTGCCAAGCATTGCAATAAGCAGTTTATTTCTTTACATCTTCCAGTCTCCCCCAGTCTTCTTTGTTATGACTATGTCACTGCTGTAACTTGTCTTCACGAGCACAGGATGAAAAGCAAAAGAGAAGCTTCTTGTAAATGTATATGTAAGTAGAAGAGAGAAAAAGCAAGAGAGGGATACAGAATTAGGGAGTTCAAAGACTCGCAGACGTGAGAACCTTTTTCCATGACCCTGTAAATTAAATGAATTAACAGATATAAACATTGCCTGGAACATAACAATTTCCCTAAGGGTAGCTATGATGATGACGATGATGGTGATGATGATGAATGATGGTTCTATAATAAGTTTCTTTTTTAATACAAATTTATTTATTTATTTTTGGCTGCGTTGGGTCTCATTGCTGCGCGCGGGCTTTCTCTGGTTGTGACCGGTGGGGGTTACTCTTTGTTGTGGTGCGCGGGCTTCTCATTGCGGTGGCTTCTCTTGTTGCGGAGCACGGGCTCTAGGCACATGGGCTTCAGTAGTTGCAGCACACGGGCTCAGTAGTTGCGGCACGTGGGCTCTAGGCGTGCAGGCTTCAGTAGTTGTGGCACACAGGCTTAGTTGCTCTGCGGCATGTGGGATCTTCCCAGACCAGGGCTCAAACCCGTGTCCCCTGCATTGGCAGGCGGATTCTCAACCACTGTGCCACCAGGGAAGCCCCTAAAATAAGCTTCTTGAGGCAGAGACCACATCATATATGATTGCATCCTCTACTCTCCTCCCTTGAGCCTAAGCAAGACAGGTGTGGGTTTTCCTCTTGATAAACCTTTAGCTGAAAGTCAGTTCTTCCCTGACCTACTCACATTTCCAGCAGATGCTCAAATGACGTGTCTTTCCTCAGAGGGAACTGTGCTTGTTTTTCAGGACAGATTTCTGGGGAATTTTTTTTCCTAAAGTCACTATTACTGTAGCCTTCTCCTTCCAAATCAAAACCAGAAATTACATCACAGTCTACCTCCCAATTGTATATTTAGCTACTTTAGACATGTATATATTTGAGATGATTTAATCCAGTTTTCTCATTTTACAGGTAGAGACTGAAACCCTGAGGTTAACTTAACTCCAAGGTACCACAGCTTATCATTGGTACCTGCCTCTGGGCCTCCAGCTTCATGTCCTGCCCTGTGCTCCACACAGCCTCCCCTGGGATGCTGAGGCCTGAGATGGAACTGCTATCCTGGGCCTCTCTCCCTGGTACAATAACAGGGTTCTGCTGCATCTTGATTATTTATTGATGGATTTGGAATTTTTCAGGGTAAAACTGTAATGAACCTGGCGAATGTCCATCCTGGAAGCCAGGATCATAAATCCTTTTGACTAAGTTTTTTGGAGCACAGATTTTTTAAAAAGGTATTTGAAAAGGGCAAATTAAAGGAAAGAAGGAGAAAAGAAATCTGGGAAAATAAAGTCAATTAGTTTAACCTCAGGAGCTGGGAAAATAAGATATTGATTCTATAATCACCTTGACAGGAACCACGTGAAATGAAGGAGACAGCATTTTCCCAATTAGACGATACATCGTGTTAAATTAACCAGATTTCTTTGATAGGATTACAAAGTACCGCATAGAACAGCGTAGAACAGCATGTTAGATACTGTGCTCCTGTACGTGGTGGATTTCAGAGAAATGGAGGCAATCCTCATCTCGTGTCATGTGGATTTCAGCAGGTGCCTCAGCTCAGACCTAGATAGGAATTGCTCGTAGTCAGATCATCCTTCAAGCATAATCAGGTGGCTGCTCCCGCCAGGGTTAGGTTAGTAAGTGATAGGCAGTGAGGAGGCCGGCCTGTCCTGGGCTGGGCCCCGGAACACCATTTCTGTGGCCTTGTGGCCACAGTGGGAGAACTAACTCCTCTTGTGTCCCTGCCCTCAGCCCTGCAGGGGCTGCCTGAGCAGTAGCTGAGTCTGTGGATGTGAAGTTTCCAGCTGGCATCTTTCTACCCATCAAGGGCTTCTCGCCTAGCAACTATTTGGGCTCCTTGTCCTGCAGTTCCCTGACGGGCTGGTGTGGGTCACCCCACGTTGGGAAGGTATTCTTTTTTTCTTCTTTAATTAATTAATTAATTAATTTATTTATTTTTGGCTGCGTTGGGTCTTCGTTGCTGCGCGGGCTTTTCTCTAGTTGCGGCGAGCGGGGGCTACTCTTCGTTGTGGTGTGCGGCCTTCTCATTGCGGTGGCTTCTCTTGTTGTGGAGCACGGGCTCTAGGCTCGTGGGCTTCAGTAGTTGTGGCGCATGGGCTCAGTAGTTGTGGTTCACGGGCTCTAGAGCGCAGGCTCAGTAGTTGTGGTGTGTGGGCTTAGTTGCTCCGCGGCATGTGGAATCTTCCCGGACCAGGGCTCGAACCCGTGTCCCCTGCATTGGCAGGCGGAGTCTCAACCACTGCGCCACCAGGGAAGCCCGGGAAGGTGTTCTTGATGCAGGGAACGCCGCTGGAACCCTTAAAGGTAAACCATGTGTGATGCTGAGCCAGGCAGGCTGTTTACATCACGATGTTTGGTCGTCTGCTTCCCAAGTCTCACAGGTAAATACTCAATGATACACTTTGAGGTTTTCATTTACCAGAAGCAATATGACTGTGGATCCTAACTTTTCTTAGGTTCCTCTTTTTTTCTTTTTTTTTTTTGGCCATGCCACGCGGCTTGTGGGATTTTAGTCTCCCGACCAGGGATCGAACCCAGGCCCTTGGCCATGAGAGGGTAGAGTCCTAACCACTGGATGGCCAGGAAATTCCCACAGGTTCCTCTTTTCGATATTTCAAAGTGAAAAAGATCTCCCCTCAGGAACCTTAAATTCATATTACTAAGTGAAAGAAGCCAATCTGAAAAGGCTCTATCCTGTATGATTCCAACTATATGATGTTCCTGGGAGAGAAGAAACTATGGAAACGTAAAAAGTTCAGTGGTTGCCAGGGTTTGGTGGGGCAGGGATGAACAGGTGCAGCACAGGGGATTTTGAGGGCAGTGAAAACGCTCTGTATGATGCTATAATGGTGGATACGTGTCGTTATACGTTTGTCCAAACCCACAGAATGTACAACACCGAGCGTGAACCCTAATGGAAACTCTGGACTTTGGGTGATAATGATGTGTCAGTGTAGGTTCATCCTTAGTAAAAAAAAACGTGCCTGCTGGTGAGTGATGTTGACTGTGGCGCAGGTGGCACGTGGGAATCTCTGCACCTTCCTCTCTGTTTGGCTGTGAACATGACGCTACTCTTCAAAAAAAAGTAACCCCCCCAAAAAAAATAATAATAAAATAAATAAAACAAAACCTTCCTCAATCCCAATCTTCCCGCAAATCAGGTGACTTCCAGGAAGCCGGAAATGAAATCTGATCACGATGGATAATCTGCCTGTTTCCCGAGTCCCTCGGGTCCCTTCTCGCCAGCCGGTACACTTTCAGGCTGGTTCCCTGGGCGCGTGCGGACCATCCCCGCAGAGCAGCCCGGCGGGTTCCCCCAGGGCCGCCTCTGTGCCGAGCTCTGTGCTCTCCTCCGGCCCACGGGTGTGCCCAGCACCAGGCTCTCGGATTCCCTTTCCCGACCCAAAGAGCCTCCTCGGCCCGCAGCCGACCCTGGCGGGACCTCCCCATCTCACACTCACAAGCACACGCGCGCACACACGCGCGCACACACTCCGCAAACCCCAGAGGTCCCTTACAGACAAGTTCCCTACGACAGGGCTTCCCTGCGAGCTTTGCCTCAGAGTTAAAGCCCAGCAGCGACCCTCAGCCCGTGGCCGGGGGGAGGGGGGATGGGGGATAAACACACCACCTTCCCCAGCCCTGGGGGTGGGAGGTCAGTTCTCAGGCGTGGTCCACGGCCTCTGCAGCGTCCCCAGCGGCAGGGCGACCCCGTTGCCCACAGTGGCCCTCCGGCCGGTCACTGCACCCGGATCCCTGAGAAAGCCTGCAGTGGCTCTTACCGCCTGCGGAACAAAGCACCGATTCCACTGCCTGGCTTTCAGCCTCCTCGTGACCTGCCCCCCAACTACCTTTTCGGGGTTTCTCCTTCTTTCTGTGAATCAGACTAAACCGCTCACTTTACCTTCTTCCACATACTTTCTCAGCCTACTCCTTTGGCTTCGCCCACCTCTTTCTGTTAAAAGCGTGCTCATCTTCAAGGCTCAGCGGAAACCTCACCTCTTCCCTGAAGCCTTTCCTGACTACCTTCTTTTCTCCTCTTAATCCTTAAATGCTTCAAGTCTTAAATTCTACCTTACACAGTAGTCATGTGTTTTGTCTCCCCGACTAGACTGTATGTTCCTTGGGGTCAAAGACTTTGTTGGTAACTTTGCCTCCCACATACTAACGTAACGCAAACAAGAAACTCAGTAAATTTCCCTGGAACAAAACGCCCCATTGCCCAGAGATAGATCTACTCTAAGAAGATCTATCACCAACACCAAAGCCCAGAGACTAACACTTGTCAGCGTGACCACGTCTCGGGTTTTCTTTTTGTCTCTTCTCTGCTGTGATCAGCAGCTTATAATAATAACATTTACGTGTTAAGCCTCCCTATCGTTGGGCGGCTCTGGTTGGTTTCTATGAGGACTGTCAGTCAGCAGCTCTATAGTTAAGTACAGATCACCTCCTTTCTCCGCATCAGTCTCTGGCCCCTCCCGCTCCCCTGGGGCGGGAGGTGCACGCGGCCAGGAGACTGTTCAGTGTGCGCACATCATGGGAGGGGCTCCGGGGCTTGGGGCTGTGTTGGTGCTCAGAGACAAGGTGTGGCTCCAAGGAGATGTTCTTCATCCCTGTGTTTGCCTGCAGCTTTCCCTGTGGTTCTTGTGTCTACGGTGTATGCCTGCTGAATACACCCCTGCCTCGACCAGTGGGCTGCCCCCTGCTGCATGACCTAGACTGTCTCTAACCTGGGAAGGAATCCCCGTCTCCTCTCCCCACGTGTTGCTCTTCCATCCACTCCAGTGACAATAAAAACTTTAGGTATTTCATTCCATAATTGGAGATGACATTGCAAATACCAGCAAAACCATCCAAGCCACATGGGTTTTTCTAATTGAAGAACAGTTGATTTACAATGTTGTGTTAGTTTCTGGTGTACAGCAAAGTGATTCAGCAAAGTGATTCTTTTCATGTTCTTTTCCATTATGGTTTATTACAGGATATTGAATATAGTTCCCTGTACATACTATAGTTCCCCTGTAGTATGACCTTGCTGTTTATCTATTTTATATATAGCAGTTTGTATCTGCTAATCCCAAACTCCTAATTTATCCCTCCCCCGCTTTCCCCTTTGGTAACCATAAGTTTGTTTCCTATGTCCGTGAGTCTATTTCTGTTTTGTAAATAAGGTCATTTGTATCATATTTTAGATTCCACATATCAGTGATATCATATGGTATTTGTCTTTCTCTGTCTGACTTACTTCACTTAGTATGATAATCTCTAGGTCCATCCATGTTGCTGCAAATGGCATTATTTCATTCTTTTTTTATGGCTGAGTAATATTCCATTGTATACATGTACCACATCTTCTTTATCCATTCATCTGTTGATGGACACTTAGGTTGCTTCCATGTCTTGGCTATTGTAAATAGTGCGCTTTGAACACTGGGGTGCATGTATCTTTTCAAATTAGAGTTTTCTCCAGGTATATGCCCAGGAATGGGATTGCTGGACCATATCAAGCCACAGGTTTAAACTAACACTATAGTGCTAACTACTGAACGCAGACAAGAGATGGGCAAAGAGTCTGGGGTACCTGATCCAGTCTTTGCCGACCTTGTCGAGAGCAACGTATGTCATGTTTCATGACCGGGCTTAGCAAGGGTGTAACTGAAGGAGGAGTGGTCAAAGTGCTTCAGAGGCCAGCTTGGGGAGGACCAAAATACCGCCAGGTGTTAACTCCTGACCATTAAAGCAAGACCATTAAAGCTTCACCTTGCGGGCAAAGCTCTCCTTCCTTAACACCCTTCCATTCACAGCTGTCCCTCCTCCTCAGGGTCTCTCCCTCTGATCTTCCTCATTCTCTGCTTCTCTCTTGGGAAGTGGCTTCGGGCCGGACATTGCTCCTACTCTCACCTGAGAAGGATGAGCAAACGCTCCTGGGGCACCGCCATCCCCAGCCGCCCGGTCATCAAGAGGCTCCACACCCTTCCCCAGCCCACCCCTAACACACACAGCTGGCAGAGAAGAGGCCACACAGATGTCATCGATTCACCAACAGCTAGGACCCTCCCCACACCCTCATTCCCTGTGACTCAGATACTTGATGGAACAACACAGTAGCAGGTTTTAGACAAGATTCTGTGTGGTTTTGCTGGTGAAAGTCTCCAAGGACTCAGCTTACTCCGCCCTCTGAATACCCGTGGCTTCAATTCTTTCAGAAGCAGGAAATGGGAGCCTGGACTCCGGGATGAGACGTTCCTGAGTCTGAGTCCTGATTCTCGCACTTGTTGTCTCTGTGACCGAGGCAACTGACGAACCCACTCAGTTTTATCCTCCAGCAAGAGAGAAGAAAATGGCACATACCTCCTTCGTTTGTTGGGAGGATTGAATTAAATAATCCATTTCAGGCGCTCGGCACAATTCCTGGCACATGAGAAGCACACAGAGTATCTTCCTTATTATATTATTTAGAGAAGTAGGTTGACCCACATTTTTCTTCAAATTTCATTAAACCATATTCATTCTACCATCCCTCCACCTACCCAAGCCCGGGCCCCACCGAGCAAACCCAGGAATTGTTTGTTTGTTTTTTAATTGAAGTGTAGTTGATTTACAATGTTGTGTCAATTTCTGCTGTACAGCAAAGTGACTCAGTTGTACATATATAGACGTTCTTTTTTTAATATTCTTTTCCATTATAGTTTATCCCAGGAGATTGGGTATAGTTCCCTGTGTTCTACAGTAGGACCTTGTTGTTTATCCATTCTAAATTTAATAGTTTGCATCTACCAACCCCAAACTCCTGGGAATTGCTTTTGAACCCAGTTAAGGTCCTTGACGTCCTGTACGTTCCCAAAAGTGTGATGCAGAGCTCTTTTGAAATTTTGTTCCAGTTTCTGCTTTTTTCTGGTCATCGGGATAGATGACCACACACACACAGGTGGCCTCGTGTTCTTTCCCAGAAAGCCCACGGGCCAGCGTTGCAGTTACAGGTTTAGGTTCTCTGGGGTAGGGTGGGGTTGGGCACCTCTGGGCAACTGATGCTGGCTGTAGCATCTCCTCTTTTCCAGGAGGTTCCCTCAGGGCTGATCCAGCTCTGTTGGAGGGTGGGCAAGTCTAGAAGAAACATTTTTGGGAATTCCCTGGTGGTCCTGTGCTTAGGACTCTGCGCTTTCACTGCTAAGGGCCCGGGTTCAATCCCTGGTCAGGGAACTAAGATCCTACAAGCTGCGTGCGTGGCCAAAACAAAAAAAGAAAAAGAAGAAGAAACATTTTTGAGATTGTTTATGTTGTGACCTACCTGAGACAAATTGGCCATTCATAATCATCAGGCCCTTGTAAGGATTCATGGTTGTGGGTCATCACACAAAGACAGATGTAGGTGAGTTTGTTCCATAACACCACTATTTATCAAGCAGGTGGTTACAATAAAGGCAAGTCTCAGAGAACTGTCACACCTACAAATATTTACTAGCGAGCTGGCAAATCCTGGTCGCGGAGCCTGTTCCGTAAGTTCCATGAAATGGCAGCTCTGTTCTCTGAGACACACCATCCAGGACCTTGCATGAAAAGTTTGCCTAAGGCGGGCTCCATGATATCCTAGCAGGAGGATTCGGCAGACGTGGTCAGGACCGGGTGTCTGGAAGCCTGGACACAGGACTGCGTCTGGAACCTTGGGCTCTGTTCCAAAGTACGCAGCAACAGGCTTGCAGGGGCAGGAGGGTCCCAGCAAGGCCACGATGTTGGAAGCCGGTCCACGTGGCTTCACCCCAGTCATTTCACCAAAGTCAAGCCACTTATAAAGCCCATTATGCTAATTATCAAAGCCCCATGATGATCAGAGAGAAAGCTAACTGAAAGGTCTAGAGATTTCCTCTCTGGAATATGGGCTTCTGATTAGTCTTTCAAGCTAAATAAACACCCCTCAATCGAAACCCCAGTTAAGAATGGTGAAGATCAGGGACTTCCCTGGCAGTCCAGTGGTTAAGACTTCGCCTTCCAATGCAGGGGGTGCGGGTTTGATCCCTGGTTGGGGAGCTAAGATCCCACATGCCTCATGGCCAAAAAAACAAAACATAAAAAAAACCCAGAAGCAATACTGTAATAAATGCAATAAAGACTTTAAAAATAGTCCACATCAAAAAAATCTTTAAGAAAAAAAAAGAATGGTGAAGATCAAAATTCACACACACACACACACACACACACACACACACAAACCCCATCTTTGCTGAAGTACTTAAAAGTAAATTACAGACCGTATAACAGCTTACAGCCCTTCAAATGCCTTTTTTTGAAAAGTCTGTTTTATTGAAGTATAGTTGAATTACAGTGTTGTGTTAATTACTGCTGTACAGCAAAGTGACTTGGTTATACACATATATACATTCTTTTCCATATTCTTTTCATTATGGTTTATCATAGGATATTGAATATAGTTCCCTGTGCTATACAGTAGGACCTTGTTGTTTATCCCAAATGCTTTTTGTGCTATCCAAATCAGAAAAAAAAAAAAAAAGGCACTGCTTACATTTAGCTACCAATTAAAAGAACTAGCCACAAAATCAGAGAATGAAGGTCACATCTGGGCTTGGTCTTGTGCCCAATAAGGTAGCTGGCTGCCTGCATGACCCTCATCACTCGGTGAGCTGACCTGCCGTCTCTCCAAGTGTCCCCAGAATGACTACACATTAAGATGTGGAAAACTCTAGGGGCCTTTGAAAAGGTAGAGCTTGGGGCCCTGACCATCTGCTGCAATGGCTCATGGGAAGCTGATGGGGGAAAGGTCCTGAAAAAGGAGCCTGGGGGAGATAGTCCCTGCTCACGGAGGAGTCATGAATGAAAAGAGGAGGCTAGAGCTAACAAATTCGACAACCTAGAAGAAATGGACAACTTTCTAGAAACATAGAGCCCACCAAAACCAAATCAAGAAGAAATAGGTAACTTGAACAGATCAATCAGTAGAAGTGAAACAGAAAAGGGGGCAGCCTGGCAAGACAGAAAGCTTGCAGAAAGTGACCACTCAATTCCAGCCAAACACCACAGAGGAAACTGTGGTTTCACCTTCACTCCCACCAGCAAAGGCTGAGTGGGGAGCCTAGACTACAACCCTTCCCGGGTTTGGGGTAATGAGACACCTCCTGGGGTGGTGTCAGAGGAAGCCCATCAGAGAGTCAAAACTTTCACCCCTGCCCAGAGGTAATGAGGTCACCCGTCCTGGTCTCATTAGGGGACACACAGGGAGAGTAACAGGGCATCCCTCTGCCTCCTACCCAGGGTGGTATCAGGGAGGACTAGCGGGGGCCTAAACTCCCACTCCTGCTCTGCAGTAGCAGGGATCCCCTCTCCCCCAGGTGTCAGGGGAGAAACGGTGGAAAACCTGAACTTCAACCCCAGGACAGTGTCAGAGGGGCCTGCTAAAACAGAAGATTTAAATAAGATCCAATATTACTCAGCCATAAAAAAGAAAAGAATGAAATAATGCCATTTGCAGCAACATGGATGGACCTAGAGATTGTCATACTAAGTGAAGTAAGTCAGAAAGAGAAAGACAAATATCATATGATATCACTTACGTGTGAAATCTTAAAAAAAAAAAAAAATATATATATATATATATATATATATATATATATATATATATATACACACACACACAAATAAATAAGATCCAGAGTTTCCCATCATAATACCTAAAACGTCCAGGCTTCAGTGGAGAATCACTCGTCATACCAAGAACCAGGAATATTTCGACTTGGATGAGAAAAGACAATCAACAGGCCAACACCAACTTTACACAGACGTTAGAATTATCTGACAAAGATTTTAAAACAGCCATGATAAATATGCTTCAAAGAGCAATTACAAACATGCCCCAAATAAATGAAAAATAGTCTGAGTAAAGAAATAGAAGCTATAATGATGAACAAACTGGAAATTTTAGAACCAAAACCACAATAACCAAAATGAAAACCTCATTGAATGGGCTCAACAGAAGAATTCAGGGACAGAGGTAAGAATCAGTGAATCAGAAGGTAAAACAATGGAAATTACCCAGTCTGAACACCAGAGAGAGAAAAAATGAACAGAGCCTCAAGGACCTGTGGGAAAACACCAAAAGATTTATGTCAACCAAATACCAGGAGAGGAGGAAAAGGATGAGGCTAGAAAAATATTTAAAGAAATAATGGCTGAAATATCCTCAAATTTGGCAAAAGACATAAACTGACAGATTCAAGAATCTGACATCCCAAACAGGAAAAACTCAAAGAAATCCACACCAAGACACATTACAGTCAAACTTCTGAAAACTAAAGACAAGCGGAAAAATGTGAGAGCAAGGAGAGAGAGAAACACCTTACCTATAAGAGAGAAACAAATGGAGTAACAGCAGATTTCTCACCAGAAACCACGGAAGCTAGGAGAAAGTGGCACCACATTTTTCAGGTGCTGACAGAAAAGAACTGTCAACCCAGAATTCTATATCCAGTGAAAAGTCCCTTCAGGAATGAAAGGGAAATCAAGACATTCTCAAATGAAAGAAAACTAAGAAAATTTTAAACTAGCAGAACTGCTCTAAAAGCAGGGCTAAAGAAAGTTCTCTAAACAGGAAATGATAGAATATTGGAACATCAGGAAAGAAAAGAGAACAGAAAGAGTAAAAATATGGATACATATCATAAACTTTCCTTCTCCTCTGGAATTTTCTAAATTTTGTTTGACAATTGAAGCAAGAAATATAACACTGTCTGATATAGTTCTCAGTGTATGTAGTGGAAATATTCAAGACAATTCTATAATGGGGAAGAGTAAAGGGAAGTAAAGGGAGGTGAAGTTTGTACACTTCACTCAAACTGGTTAAATCTTGATATCAGTAGACTGTGATAAGTTATGCATATAGAGGAGTAGCACAAGAGAGATTTTGTAGTGATTAAATACTTCTATATCTTGATTGCAGTGATATGAGTCTACACATGTGGTAAAATGACATAGGACTACACACATGCACATTACAATAACGTAAATTTTCTGGTTTTGATATTGTATTGCACTATAGCTACAGAAGATGTAACCATTGAGGAAAACTGGGTGAAGGGTACACAGACTTCCTTGTACTATCTTTACAACTTCTCGTGAATGTATAATTATAGTTGCCCCTCGGTATCTATGGGAGATTGGTTCCAGTGCCTGCAGCAGACACCAAAATCCATGGATAATCAAGTCCAATCATTGGCCCTCAATATTTGGGGTTCCACAACCTCAGATTCAACTAACTGTGGAAAGGGTAGTACTGTACTTACTATTGAAAAAAACTGCATATCATTGGACCCGTACAGTTCAAACCCATGTTGTTCAAGGACAGACTGTATTTCGAAATTAAAAGTTTTTTTACAAAGTAAAAAATATAGGACATCATGATAACATATGAATGGAAGGCAGTAGACATTCTTAAAAATGAGAAGGTTATATCTTTTTTTAACATCTTTATTGGAATATAATTGCTTTACAATGTTGTGTTAGTTTCTGCTGTATAACGAAGTGAATCAGCTATATGTATACATATATCCCCATATCCCCTCCCTCTTGTGTCTCCCTCCCACCCTCCCTATCCCACCCCTCTAGGTGGTCACAAAGCACCGAACTGATCTCCATGTGCTATGCAGCTGCTTTCCACTAGCTATCTATTTTACATTTGGTAGTGTATATATGCCAATGCTACTCTCTCATTTCATCCCAGCTTACCCTTCTCCCTCCCCATGTCCTCAAGTCCATTCTCTACGTCTGCATCTTTATTCCTGTCCTGTCCCTAGGTTCATCAGAACCTTTTTTTTTTTTTTTTAGATTCCATATATATGTGTTAGCATACGATATTCGTTTTTCTCTTTCTGATTTACTTCACTCTGCATGACAGACTCTAGGTCCATCCACCTCACTACAAATAGCTCAAATTCATGAGAAGATTATATCTTAATCAGGACTTTTGGGGCTGTAAGTGACAGAAATCTGAATCCAGCCAGTTTAAGCAAACCAGAAATTTACTAGCTCACATAACTCTATCTCTTAGTTTTTCTTCTCTCTGTGAAGTGGTCTCATTCTATCCTGTAGTAGCCAGGCTTCCTTCAACGGACATGACTAAAGAGTAACCATCTTAGAGCTGTAGATCCAAGAGACAAGGGGTTCTGTCTGTCTATCTATCTCTCTATCTCTCTATCATCTTTATGTATCTATCTATATCTATCTATCATCTATATCTATCTACCTATCTAAATCTATCATCTATCTCTATCATCTATCTCTATCATCTATCTCTATCTCTATCTATCTAGCTAGCCATCTATATCTATCTAGCTATCTATCTACCTATCTAGCTAGCCATCTAAATCTATCTACCTATCTATATCTATTTATCTATCACCTATCTCTATCTACCTATCTATACCTATCTATCTATCATCTATCTCTATCTATCTACCTGTCTATCTATATCTATCTACCTATCTAGCTAGCCATCTATATCTATCTATCTATCTATCTATCTATCTATCTATCTATCTACCTATCTATTTATCTATCTATCTATCTATCTATCTATCTATCTAATCTATCTATCTACCTACCTACCTGTCTATCTACCTACCCATCTACCTATCTATCTATCTACCTATCTATTTATCTACATAAATGCAACACCCCAGGAAAGGACCCTGATTGACCTGTCCTGTCACATACCCATCCTGGGCCCATTACTGTGGTCAGGAGGTGGGCTATTGTGACTGACAGCCTGCCCCTCCCCTTCCCCACCCACCAAATGGGAGGGAAGTGCTGTTAGCAGAAGGGAGAAATGCTGGGTGGCAAATATATTAGTTGTCCACTGCAGAGTATCCAGTTGTCTTACAGGGATTATAGGGGTGAGGGGATGATAAGGTTTTGAAAGGAGAGTAAATAGGGTTCCTGGACCTAATTCCGTGTGTCTGGAGGCTTACCCACACCAGCAAGCAATTCGTGGATGCCAGCAGCTTGTCTGAGAATGCAGCTCAGTTCTGACACCATCTACCCTGGGATAGAATCAGATTTCACAGGTAAGGGGCTCAGTCCCACAGGACCACCCTCTATTATAGATGCTGTCGCAAGCTTGGGTTGTTACCTGTACTTCTAACCCACTGGTTATAAATCAGAGGTTCCCCCGACCCCCTCTTTGGGTTCAATTAATTTGCTAGAACGGCCCACGGAACTCAGGAAAACCCATTTACTCCCTAGATTACTGATTTATTATAAAAGGATGTTGAAGGATACTAGTCAACAGCCAGATGAAGAGACCCATAGGGTGAGGTCCTGAACAAAAGAACTCCTGTCCTGGTGGAGTGTGAGGCCAGCACGGTGGCACGTGGAGGTGCTCTGATTCCCCCATGT
The DNA here is from genome assembly GCF_028023285.1 of Balaenoptera ricei. Taxonomy (NCBI): domain Eukaryota; kingdom Metazoa; phylum Chordata; class Mammalia; order Artiodactyla; family Balaenopteridae; genus Balaenoptera; species Balaenoptera ricei. The sequence goes on along the minus strand of NC_082640.1, from coordinate 3,956,939 downwards.
GGAAGCTCTCCAAAAAAAAAGAGCCAGAAAACTGTCTTTGGGTTTTGTTGTGTGTTTTTTTTTTCAATGGAGGCATCATTACGTAGTCATAATTGACTAAATCATTGGCCACTGATGATTGATTCAACCTCCAGCCCCTCTCCCCTCCCTGGAAATCAAGGAAAGTTCCAACCCTCTAATCACAGGGTTGGTTCTCCTGGCAACAAGTCCCCACTTAGATGCTTCTAAAAGTCACCTCATCCACATGACACCTTTATCACTCTCAACACAGGAAATTCCAAGGGTTTGAGGAAGCTGTAAACCAGGAACTGTGGCCGAAGACCAAACATAGATGAAAAATATATTTTTGTCATCTGAATGACCAAATATATATTTTTTTATAAATCATAGTATCGCAGAGAGAAAGACCGCAAAAGACATAGAACAGGGCACAAAAGAGGTAGAAGGGTAAATAACAGAAATGGAAGAGGAAGCAGCAGGGCTGGCAAATGGCTCCGGGTCAAAGCTCCTTCAGGCCCAGGAGGGGAACCCATCCAGCTTTCAGGGAGGTATTTGAGATAAGAGTCAAAAGAGTTCCTTGGAACTTTGAAGAATTTTTGTGAATTCCCTTTTGGAATTCAGAAACCCAAGCAAGTTGTAGGCAGGCAGTAAACGTGAATGCTTTAATTTCTGGTTAAAGGAAAGACAAGGTGAAAACCATAGGAAACTGTTTTTGCTTCATGGACCAATCTTCAGATAACACAAAGCTGAGAGCCAAATCAGATGGATAAACAGGCAGAGAAATAACAACAGTAAAAGGAAGAAAGCAGAGGGGAGAGGGTGGAGTGATATGAGTCTGTGTCACTGGAGGAAACACGGTGAAGGCCACCTGGTGTGAGTTTAATTCTTGCATCTCACAGTTACTTGTATCAGAGAAAGAAGATGCCCCTGGACCGTAGATGCCACAGCCTCTAAGGGGAGGCCGGGTATACAACACTCCTATTAAATGACTTGGGTGGAGGGTTCAACACGCTTTCCAGAAACTCCTAGGTGTTCAGGGCTTCATTGTGAAGAGGTAGCTATAAAACCCCCCACCTGCATGAAATTATAACCAACAGGATCAACGACTTCCTCTTCTTTTTTGTTTTTTGGGTGTTTTTTTTTTTTTTTTTGCTCTGAACTATGTGTTTACAAACAGAAGTATAAATAACAATTGCCTGCCTTTTCTGTATGCCTACCATGCCAGAAATTTTCATCTCATTGGATCACTCCAGCAGCCCTTCGAAGTGGGTCATATGATCATTGCCACCTGCAGAGGAGGGCACTGGGGTGGAGAGCCCGTATTCAAATGTGGATCTGATGCCAGAGGCTGCATTCTCAGCTTCTTCCCCAAGGCTTTCTGCTGAAGAGGAATCCTAGCTATTTTCCCCCAATGCACGTGAATCTGCTTTTTCACCTGTACACAACTGGCAGTTTCTTGAGGCAGGGGGTAAATTAAGGAGAACTTTGCAATGCATTAGGATATTTTCATACCAAATAGAAGCTAAGTTCCAATGATTTGCTGTTGGTTATCAAAACAGAGATGAACAGTCTGAGTCATACGGTAATTTCTTTCCAATTTGGCTTCAGCGCCCATTGCTAAGTAATTTCAAAAGTGGGCCAAAGGCGTGGGAATGACTTGAGTGATGTCATGATTAAGCAACATGATTACCACCCTGGGAGGCTGAGATCTGGATTCTAACGTGGCGCTTACTTCTCGCCACCCCTCCTCCACCCACCCATCCAAGTTCAGATTAAGCGAGTTGCCCCCGTTTTGTGGTTTTTATCTCCTGGCCGTGCAGCTGCCTGACGCACTCTCATCTTTCAGGCCGAGCTGCCAATTTTCCATTCTGGGTTCCAGGATTAAGACAAAGAATCACCCTCCAAAATGATGTCGGAGGTTTTTTTTTTTTTTCCTCTCTTTCTCTCTCTCGGCATCAGTGTTTTTAATGGAAACCTGATTCACTTGTCACCAAAAAAAAACCCAGAGTGCTGCATCAGAGGATTTGGACAAAACCTCTGTCCTGGGATCCTATTTCTCAGCACACAGCTGATCACCCTGTGTGCTGAGAAGAAGGCGTCAGAGAAAAGCCCAGAAAGGCAGCCCCTCCCAGGGGTTGGATGGAGGTTCTCTGAGACCCCAGGGGAACGTTCTTGAACAGACGATGTCCTGACACATGAGAGCACCTAACTGTGTCAGTTCTGGGAGGTTCACCATCTCTAGGATGAAACGTCCACAATTCAACAGTATCAGATATAACAATATTAAGATTCAAAGTGTTTTGAATACATACATACATACCGTCTTCTTGATTGTTCTCAGAGATGGGCTCTGCCACTAACCAGCGGCTGGTCAAACTATAAATTGGGAAAGATTTTAGGAATCTCTACTTCATGGGTTTTAAATGAGAGAAGGGGCGTGGATCAGAGATCCGGCCCACAGAAAGCAGTAGAAAGAGGTAGTTCATGGTGGGGACGCTCGTTCCAATTACCTGCATCAAAAATCTGTTTCTACCATTTACTAGGCAGGTGAGTAGAGTTAGTGACTCGACCTTTCAGTGCCTCCCATTTCCTCATCCAAAATGGGGTGGAAATGATAATAATAGCATCTCCTCATAGAGCTGTTTCGGGTATCCAATGAGTTAATATGTGTGAAGCATCTAGAACCATCCTAAGCACATAATATGTCCTTTATAAGTGTTTTCTACCATTCTTATAGTAAGTGTCCAATAGACGGTTTGTAGGAATGTATTATTAGGGGAAGAGTGGTCCCTTTTATGTAATTCTATACGTGATCTTTAACCCTACAGGTTAGCATTTTTTTTTTGAAAAAGATAATATTTCTTTTCTTTTTCAAAAATAAATTTATTTATTTATTTACTTACTTATTTACTCTATTTATTTATTTATTTATTTATTTATTTATTTATTTATTTTTGGCTGCGTTGGGTCTTCATTGCTGCTCACGGGCTTTCTCTAGTTGCGGCGAGCAGGGGCTACTCTTCGTTGCGGCGCGTGGGCTTCTCATTGCAGTGGCTTCTCTTGTTGCGGAGCACGGGCTCTAGGCGCACCAGCTTCAGTATTGTGGCACGCGGGCTTAGCTGCTCTGTGACAGGTGGGATCTTCCCCAACCAGGGATTGAACCCGTGTCCCCTGCATTGGCAGGCGGATTCTTAACCACTGAGCCACCAGGGAAGTCCCCAGGTTAGCTTTTTATTATTTTCTTTTTAATTTTTATTGGAGTATAGTTGATTTACAATGTTGTGTTAGTTTCTGCTGTACAACAAAGTGAATCAGGTATACATATACATATATCCACTCGTTTTTAGATTCTTTTCCCATATAGGGCATTGCAGAGTACTGAGTAGAGTTCCCTGTGCTATACAGTAGGTCCTTATTAGTTCTGTATTTTATATAGAGTAGTGTGTATATGTCAATCCCAATCTCCCAATTTATCCCTCCCCCCCATCCCCCCAGTAACCATAAGTTTGTTTTCTACATCTGTGACTCTATTTCTGTCTTGTAAATAAGTTCATTTGTACCATTATTTTAGATTCCACATATAAACAATATCATATGATATTTGTCTTTCTCTGTCTGACTTACTTCACTCAGTATGACAATCTCTAGGTCCTTCCAGGTTGCTGCCAATGGCATTATTTTGTTCTTTTTTATGGCTGAGTAACATTCCAGGTTAGCATTTTAGATAGGTACCTACAGGTAGCCTCAGATAGACATGGTCATCTTTGCCAGTACATAGAATAAGCACATGGCGACAAGGTCAGAGTTCAGGGGAGAAAAAGATAAATAATATTTACTGAGCATCTACTATGTGCCAGATACTTCACATGTATAGACTCAATCAATCCTCACGATAACCCTGAAGGTAAATGTAGTATAGGTGAGAATAAATGCACTGAGAAATAATTGACTGCAAATCACAAAGCAGGAAGCAACAGGCCAGGATCTGAAGACCATCTGACTCTGCAAGTCCACATCTTCCCCCTACCTCCTGCCTTGGGAAGGAACTCAGACCGAAGATCTATCAATCAGCCCCTGCTCAGTGATGCCCCACTTCACTTTTAACAGGAGGCAGGGTCCTTTGCTCCACATTAGAACATTAAAGAGGCAGACACGCCTGCTGACAATTCCCACTGAAGTGTGAATACCTGATATGAGGTCCTTTCCTGATACCAGATTTGGTTGTGACAGGCACAAAAGGGCACTGGTCCCAGAAAAGGGAGGCCAGATCAAATCTACGTCACCACTTCATACTTTCCTAGTCAGTGCTACTTGCTCTGGAAAACTCTAACTTTTAATGTCTGCCACTTATAGGGTTGGCAGACTTTAAAATATCTATTATTTTTTTTAGTGTAAGTATGTCCCATGCAATATTTGGGGCATACTAAAAAATTACTTGTTCTTTAATCTGAAATTGCAGTTTAACAGGGTAGCCTGTATTTTACCTGACAACCCTAGTTCTTTGACCTGAAAGCTTTCCACTGAGATGTCACACAGACAGAAGGGATAAAGATACCATCATGAAGCGTCCTGACATCAGAGAAATCGTCCCAGTGCCTTCCTAACCCACAAGCTTAAAATGAACTTTGAGCTACACTCATGAACGTGTACACTGGGCTTGGCAACAGCCTGTCCCCAGGGTCCCCAGACCTACTGACCAAGGGAGTGGTTACCAGGTGGTAGTGAGGGGATGAGGAGGAGGGGGCAGGATGGGTTGTCACACTGCGCTTTTTAAAAAAATTTTTATTGGAGTCTAGTTGATTTACAGTGTTGTGTTAGTTTCTGCTGTACAGCAAAGTGACTCAGTTATACATATACATATATCCACTCTTTTTTAGATTCTTTTCCCATATAGGTCATTGCAGAGTACTGAGTAGAGTTCCCTGTGCTATAGAGTCGGTCCTTATTTGTTATCTGTGAAGCCCACATGGTAGATTTCTATTGCCGCAAATTACCACAAACTTAGTGGCTTAAAACAACACCCATTTATTATCTCAGTTTCTCTAGGCCACCTGTCCAGGTGGGCTTAACCAGGCTTAGGGTCTCATGAGGCTGAAATCAAGGGGTCGCCAGCCTGGGCTCTTATCTGGAGGTCCTGGGGGAGAATTTGCTTCCAGACTCACTGAGGTTGTTGACAGAACTTAGTCCCTTCTCGTGCATTTTAGGACTGACGTCCTGTGTCTTGGTCAGCTGTCAGCCGGGAGCCATTCCCAGCATCTAGAGCCCACCCACATCGCTGGCTCATGGTCCTCTCCATCTTCAAACCAGCACCAGTGCATTAAATCCTCATCAAGCCTCAGACCTCTCTCTCTGACTTCCTGCTTTCCTCTTATGCTAACGACTCATGGAATTACCTTGGGCCCATCTAGATAGCTCAGGTTAATCTCCTTATTTGAAGGTCGACTGATTAATGACCTTAATTACATCTGCAAAGTCCCGTTTGCTGTGTAATGCAGTACACAGGCTAACACTAGGGGCAAAGATCATGGGGCCAAAATTCTGCCTACCCCAACAGACTTTGGAAGTCGACAGCTATTCTGGTTAGGGTTGGACAACCTCCCAAAGCAGAAGCAACTTCCTGTGATATTGGGGGCTACAAGTGCTCACTTATCCACTGCTGGTCCAGTGCGAAATAATCAAGGTAGAACCGAAGGAACTCTCTTCTGATCCCAGCTCTGCACCTGCCAGATCAGGTGAACCTAGACAAGGCAGCTGAAGTCTTGTGTCTCCCTCTACTTTATCTGTCTGATGTGACAAACTGGAGGAAGAGTCTACCTCTTGACCAAACACCCACGTGTGGGTTTTAGGCCTGACCCTCAGGCTCTACCTGCCAGGCCTCGTGCATTGCAGCCTCCAAGGGAGCTGAACTGAAGGACTCCGTGCCCTGGCCTTGCACTTGCACTCATCTGTATTCCCAGGCCAGATGTCTCTATTTGGAGGCATCTTTATTGGGGAGCCTTCAGCAGACATCTTCTTCAGGAGACTGCTAAGCCCTCCTAATACAGAAACCTTGAAGACACCTCTCCATGCTGACTTAGTATTCAGAACTGTTCCACGCCGACCCCCATCCCAGCCCAGGTCCACAAAACTGCAGGCACCTTTGGCTCAGGGCTTTCCCAATAGTGAGAAATGACCTATCTGTGCTGCTACTCCTGACCCTCGCTTGGTGCTGTTCAGGGGGAAATGGAACAGGAGGCACCAGCTCACTCTCCAACCCAGCCTCCTGCTTCTACTATGGCAGTGAGTAATCAAAGCCTTGACTGTGACTTTCACTGTTACTTTCACTGTCCTAATCGGTTGCTCCAAAAGACACCTGGCAGTCCAGCTCTCTCCAGCTCAGCAGAGCTCTCTCATGCGGGATCTTAGTTCCCTGACCAGGCATGGACCCCGAGCTCGCTGCAGTGGAAGCATGGAATCCTAACCGCTGGACCGCCAGGGAGGCCCCTCCAGCCCAGCAGAGCTCTTGACAACACTGGTCAGCCCAGTGGTCCTAGAAGCAACATGAGCTACATGACTCATTCATTCATTTATTCAGTACCATTTATTCAGCACTGTAATGGGTGGGGCTCTGGCTGGGTGCCGGGTGTACACAGATGAGTGAGATCTGTTCCATCACTGGCAGGAAGGTTACACTGCTGCTGAGGCGTGTGACCCATGAATTATGACAGTGTAGTTAATTCTCCCATCAAGTATTTGCTGAAAGCTTAACTTCTCACTTGAGATCCCATATAGTCCTCAGAATGACTCTTTGAGATAAATTTTATGATTATCTTTACGGATAATTAAACCAAGGCTCAGAGGATGAAATATTTTGCTCAGGGCCCCACAACTGGTCAGTGACAGTCAGGATGCAAACTCAGGACCTCATTTAACTTCAGTGCCCTCTCTCCTTCATCCCAGCTAGAGACATGTCCTCTTAGGACACGTAAGACAGGGCTGATTCTTCCTGGGGTTAAAGAAGGAGAGGAATGCTATAATACCTCAGGACTTTGAAAAAATAAAGTGCTACGTATGATGGTTGCTGCTATATCATCATCACAATTTACACTCTTAGTACTTCTTTTTTAAAAGTACAGTTGGTTTACAATGTTGTGTTAGTTTCAGGTGTACAGAACAGTGATTCAGATATATATATATATATATTCTTTTTCAGATTCTTTTCCATTATAGGTTATTACAAGATATTATAAGTTATAATATAATAATATAATTACAAGATACATATAATTACAAGATATTATAGGTTATAATATATAATATAATTATATATAATATAATATATAATATAGGTTATAATACCCTGTGCTATATAGTAGGTCCTTGTTGTTTATCTATTTTACATATGGTAGTGTGTGTCTGTTAATCCCAAACTCCTAATTTATCCTTCCCCTCCCCTTTCCCCTTTGGTAACCAACCATAAGTTTGTTTTCTATGTCTGTGAGTCTATTTCTATTTTTTAAATAAGTTGTTTGTATCATTTTTTTAGATTCCACATATAAGTGATATCATATGGTATTTGTCTTTCTCTGTCTGACTTACTTCACTTAGTATGATAATCTCTAGGTCCATCCATGTTGCTGCAAATGGCATTATTTTACTCTTTTTAATGGCTGAGTAATATTCCATTGTATATATGTACCACATCTTCTTTATCCATTCATCTGTTGATGGACGTTTAGGTTGCTTCCATGTCTTGGCTATTGTAAATAGTGCTGTTGTGAACATTGGGGTGCACGTATCTTTTCATATTAGAGTTTTTGTCTTTTCCAGATATATGCCCAAGAGTGGGATTGCTGGATCATATGGTAGCTCTATTTTTAGTTTTTTTAAGGGCCTTCCATACGGTTCTCCATAGTGGTTGTACCAATTTACATTCCCACCAAGAGTGCAAGAGGGTTCCCTTTTCTCCACACCCTCTCCAGCATTTATTATTTGTAGACTTTTTGATGATGGCCATTCTGACTGATGTGAGGTGGTACCTCACTGTAGTTTTGATTTACATTTCTCTAATAATTAACCATGTTACTTTTAGTACTTTTAATAAGTAAGATAAAATAAAAGGTCCAAGTCATCTGTAAGCCATCATGCAAAGACCTGCATCCTCTCTGCAGTGGAAAGTCCCCTGCGGTCTCTGTCACCCACTGACCTCATCCACAGTCAGTTCCTCAGAGGCTGTACTGAGGACACCAATATTCAAGACAGTGGTGCAAATGGCCTTCTTCAGGAGGGATTTTGGAAAGTCCGTCTTTACATAAAGACCCATTAAACTCGATGACTCTCAAAAAATGCTTTCTCTTCAATGAGGTCCTTTAAGGATCAGACGCCTCTCCAGACATAAAAGAATCCATTTATCCCATCTCACCAGCTTGAAGGGAAAAGTGAGACATGGGTGTTGGCAGAACGCAGGGTGACAATACAGGGTGCAGCCCTCAGAGCCAGGAAGAGGGCAGAAGCCAGCATGATGTAATCACCTCCTCCCTAGAGTATTTCCTCTCAGTTTCCAAGGAGGGTGAAGTTGTTGGCAAATATTTCAGATAAGTGCTCTCATCAGAATCCATTCACTGGTGCTCTAGAGCGTGTCCAGGCAGAGATGGATGCCACGGGGCCCAGCCCTGGCCTGTGCCCTCCAAAGGTGACATCGGAATCTCACTGGTTTACTCCACCCCGACCTCTCACCCTTCTTCCTTTCCAGGCTGAAAAATGCAGCAGTCCACACCAACTCTGGAGGCCCTGCCCCTTGGCTTTGTTTCTGCTCCTGAAACATTCTGCAGCCACAGAGCAAATCCAATGTTCTTTTTTTTTTTTATTGGAGTATAGTTGATTTACAGTGTTGTTAGTTTCAGGTGTACAGCAAAGTGAATCAGTTATACATATACATATATCCACTCTTTTTCAGATTCTTTTCCCATATAGGTCATCAAAGAGTATTGAGTAGAGGTCCCCGTACTATACAGTAGGTCCTTATTAGTTATCTATTTTATATATAGTAGTGTGTATATGTCAATCCCAATCTCCCAATTTATCCCCCCGCCCTTATCCCCTGGTATCCATAAGTTTGTTTTCTACATCTGTGACTCTATTTCTGTTTTGTAGATAAGTTCATTTGTACCCTTCTTATTAGCAAATCCAGTGGTCTTGTCTCAGGTCACCCTCAGACGGACATAAATCAGTCAGCTGCCGTGACTGTTTATGATACCCTTTTTCCTCTTAGATCTCAGTTCCTCCTGGACTATAGAGGTTCACGGTACAAACAAAAAAGACTGAATTTTATTCTGCCAGGTTCGATGGTAGCCACATCATAACCTCACTTAACACCAGCCTTCCTGGTTATCAGATAAGACTAGTATATGCATTTATCACCTGAAATTTTATAGAGTACTTTAAGTTTATTGCAGAAGGCTCCTAGAGGGCTACAGAGTGTCGTGCTGCTCTTATTGGCTATTGAGTAGTAACAGCAATCATTGGAATCCCCATTCATTTGCATTCCTTCTCTTAATAAACATCTATTGAGCACCCACTGTATGCAGGGCCCTCTGCTGGACACCCACGGGGTACAGAGACACAATCTCTGTCCTTCCAGAACGTACCATTTCCTACTGAAAGCAAGCCAAGCAGAGTACAGGAGGGGAGGAAACTAAGGTCCTGGGTGGTGTGTCCTATTGGTTCCACAAAACTTGACACTGTGAATAACCACACAAGGCTGATGCTGAGGCAGGTCCCTCTGTAGCCATGTGAGAGGCAAGGCCCTGGCAAGCCCCCAGTTACCCCTCATTGGGCTTTAATGCATGCAGGTCGTTTGGTGTCTGCCAAAGGCCGACAGAGTTAATTTCAGGTCTGTGGGCACTTTGGGGCTTTAAGTGCAGTCATTTTAAATTCATGAGAGGCAAAGGAGAAATAGCTGGCTCTCCAGCCGTACTGGGCGGCCTTACTGATCCCTTACTGGTAAGGGATCAGAGGAGCCACGCCCTAGTGGGGCTGGGGAGAGTGATGACTCACGCTGAGCCATTAGGTAGGGCAGGAAGCAGCTGATTCTAGGCGGGGCCTGCATCCCCTGGTGGGCAGGTTGCATTAGGGTCTCGGCAGGAGTTTAACTGCAGCTCTCCATCTTTCTTGGGTTCTTCCTGGGAATTTGGGGAAAGAGAGTTGAGCACTCAGATGAGCTAAGCTAGACAAATAGGAAGGAAATGTGGGGTTTTGCCAGCCATCACCTTAAAGTAGGTGACAGCAAATCTGAACTGCGGAGCCTCTCAGGGAGATAAGTGGAACCAAGAGGAACACAGGACAAACAAGTAATCCTTTCCACCCCTTTGGCTTTGGAGCTCAGAGCACCTGGTAAGAACCCCCAAAGTTGTAGTTTTCCAGGAACTGCCAGCAGCCTGGAGAGACCCTCTTGTGTGAGTTCCATAGAAACTTGGCTTGGCCATGGTGACCTTAGCTTACTTCCATTCTCTGCACCTTGAAAATCCTCATTTGTAAAATGAGGTTAATAACATAAGCCACCTATTGGGTTGTTTGTGAGGATTAATGAATCAAAACATATGAGACACCTAGAACAAGGTATAGCTCAGAGTAAGGGATTAATCAATGTTTGGTTCTTTTGAGGGGATCAAGAGGAAGGAAGACATGTATCAACACCAGCAATTGGTAGGGATGTTGATTGTTAAATTATGGCTGGAAGTAACCTTATGTTCTTCCTGGTGTTAGTAAGCCACAGTAACACATCTTCCTGCAGGAAGTGACCCTGCCCCTGGTGAACCCAACCTGGATACAGTTCTCTCCTTGTTCTAAACCTGAGGCTGTGCTTCCTTCACTGTCTAGAGCAATGCATCTCAAACTTGAATGGTGCATAAATCACCTGGCAGTCTTTGTAAACTGCAGATTATGACTCAGTAGATTTGGGGGTAACTGAGACTCTGCATTTCTAACAAGCTCCTGGGTGATGCCACTGCTGCTGGTTCACAGACTTTGAGTCCCCAGGATCTAGTTAGCACAGTCCAGCAGAACCTCCCGTGATGATGGAAATCTTCTGTATCTGCACTGTTCAATACAGTAGCCGTGAGCCATAATCATATTTGCCTGTGGGGCACTTGAAATGTGGTACTGGAAACTGAAGTTTTAAATTTAACTGAAGTGTAAATAACCACAAGTGGTTAGTGACTGCAGTACGGGTCAGCACAGCTCTAGACCCTTATGTCCAGGAGGTCAAGGTCATGAGTTGGATCCTCGTTAGAGTCACAGACAAGACTGTGTTCAGGACCACATATTATGTATTGGATGACAGTGGGACCTGAGCAAAAGAGGAAAATAGCTCTACCCAGACCGTCTGTTACTGAACCAAACTGGGGTCCATTCACCTGCTGCCTGGCAAAGCCAATCTACTGACACCGGGTTGTGGTGAAGGAAAGTACAGTATTTATTGCAGGGTGCCAAGCAAGGAGAATGGGCAGCTAATGCTTAAAAGACCCCAAATCCCCAATGGCTTTCAGGGAAGTGTTTTTTGGTTTTTGTTTTTTTTTTTGGTTGCGTTGGGTCTTTGTTGCTGTGCACAGGCTTTCTCTAGTTGCGGCGAGCGGGGGCTACTCTTCGTTGTAGTGCGTGGGCATCTCATTGCAGTGGTTTCTCTTGTTGCAGAGCACGGGCTCTAGGCACACAGGCTTCAGTAGTTGTGGCTCGTGGGCTCAGTAGTTGTGGCTCGCAGGCTCTAGAGCGCAGGCTCAGTAGTTGTGGTGCACGGGCTTAGTTGCTCCGCAGCATGGGGGTTTTCCCAGACCAGGGATTGAACCCGTGTACCCTGCATTGGCAGGTGGATTCCTAACCATTGTGCCACCAGTAAAGTCCCTGGGGAAGGGTTTTTAAAGGCAGCATTTGGGGTGAGGGTTGCAGCTTGTGGACTTTCTTCTGATTGGCTGGTGGTGAGGTAACAGGGCAATGTTTCAGAAATCTTAACCATCAACCTTCTGGTTCCAACCAGTCTGGGGTCTGTGTGCTTGTTGTCAGCATGTAGTCAGCATCTTCCACATGGGCAGGAGTCTTAGTTTCTGAAGAACAACTCAAAGAGATGCATAAGACTGATAATATATATGTCTTGAGGAGGAATTCTGTTTTATTTCTGAACTATTGTTTAAGGTATCATTACTTTTTTTGCTTACCTGCTTTTCCTTTGTTTCTGCAATCCCTCACTTCCCTAATTAGTAACTGCTTGAGTCTGCTCTTTGGAACTCAGGGAAGGCCTAGGAGACTAAAGCCTTTTTCTACAAACAAGAAATGGGGGACACAGAGGGGCTTTTGTACCCGGGAGGACCCCACGGTGTCCTGCTCGATTTCACACCTACACACCCAGAAAATACAGTCAAAATATATGCTCTGGCGTCTGTAATTGTTGGTAAAAATAACCTTCCTATTTGCAGACAAACTTCCTGGCAGAGCTGTCTGATCAACTCCCTTCCTTCACCTCTGGACCTGGGGCTAGAACCACTGTTTATCATCTTTGTGCTGGTAAAGAAAAAATAAGAAGAAGGTACTTAATTAACATTGAATCAGCGATAACCTCAGCTCCATAGTTTTAAATCCTTAGTTGTTTGTCCTGCATGTCTTCAGTGGGTGCCCTTGATAGCCACACACATAATAGAAATAGACATTCTCTGAACTTAAAAAATGGAAAGTTGAATGAAATTAAATAGGTGAAAAGATCTTTCTCTGACTATATTGATAAATAATAATGTAAGAACTTGGAATGTTTGGTGAAGAGGAATTTTCTTCCGGTTAAAAATTACATCCAAGTCTTTAGCTTTCTTCCAGGCTGTTCCAAATAATCTTTGATTTCTGCCGGCACTTTCTTGGATATGGTTCACTTGTCAAACATCCTGGATAAATAGTGATGAGCCTTTCACCCATATCGGTGACAAAAACTGACTCTGATCCAGAGCATGGAGCTGGTTTCTGAATAGATGCTTTAAAATGGATATGAAAAGAAAGGCAGCCCTGTGTTTCAATGCATCTTTGTGAGAAATGTGTCCATGCTCTTACCTGCCTTGGATGTGACATGTAAGAGATCAATTTCAATTGTCTCCGAGTTACAGTACTGATTTTAGAAATGACATGACATTTTTTTGACACTTTGCATTTTTAGCATGTGAATATTTGGAACTATAGGCAACACTTTATACACAGGTCAAAGTAAAGAGCTATTGTATTAGCTATAGTTATATGTTATATATAACCACAATTATGAGAAATCCCTACTGCGAAAAAGAATACAAAATTGAATTTAATAACAACTAGGTCTTTAATGCTTACCTTAAAATTTTTTTTTATTGAAGTATAGTTGATTTACAATATTGTGTTAATTTCTGCTGTACAACAAAGTGACTCAGACACATGTAGACATTCTTTTTTATATTATTTTCCATTATGGTTTATTATCTTTTATTTTATGATACTAGAAAGTACTTTCTATACCTGCATTGCTTTTATTAAACATGTTATAGGAATGAGATATATTGAGAGACTATCCAGTATATGCCCTCATACTATGCTACCAAGATATGTGTGTTGAAAAAGAATGATTCTTTTTTTTTTTTTATAAATTTATTTATTTTATTTATTTATTTTTGGCTGTGTTGGGTCTTCACTGCGGTCCGTGGGTTTCTTATTGCGGTGGCTTCTCTTGTTGCGGAGCACGGGGTATAGGCGCATGGGCTTCAGTAGTTGTGGCATGTGGGTTCTGGAGTGCAGGCTCAGTAGTTGTGGCGCACGGGCTTAGTTGCTCCACGGCGTGTGGGATCTTCCCGGACCAGGGATTAAACCCATGTCCCCTGCATTGGCAGGCGGATTCTTAACCAATGCACCACCAGGGAAGCCCTGATTCAATTCTTATTCAAGAACAAAGCTGTGTTTCCTGCTGTAGTGAATAGTGAAAGGGGGACCTTTACAATCAACATGCCATAGAAATTAAAGTGGGATTAAACATTAAAATGCCTTAGAAATGGACTATAAAATATAGGAAGATTGAACATTTTGTTTATTATGACAAAGCACCTACTAGATTAACTCTCAGATGAGGAAGAATTCTAGTGGTCCAAGGAATAAAGGTGTATTTTTCTCTTTTCTTTTCTCTTTTTATTGCCTCCCCTGTCCTTAATTTCCCTTTCTAGCTATCTCTGTTCTTCACCTGTTAGAAAGGTTTTCTTTATTTCTTTGTCTATCCAATATTTTCTTCCACTGGAAAGATGTCTCCCCTTAACTGGCCATCAGATGTACCCACGCAAGATGTGGCAGAGAGATATAAACAACACACCCAGGATCCCTTCCCACAGGCAATTTAGACTGTATCTGGGGAGACAACCCTGCATGTATGAAGCGATGAGCAGAAGTAAATATGTGATTGAAAACCACTCACCACTCACATAGAAAAGGTGGATTGTTTGACCACAAGAAGGAGAAGGGAAAAAAATCTCCGTGAGGATTCGTGATGTAAGGCTAAGGGCTGGGAAGTAACTGCAGGAAACCAGGCCAATATATTGAGCGTCTGGGAGAGGCTAAACTAAGCCTCTAAGACTAAAAGTTTATTTGGCAATAATAGCTCATTTAGGCAGAAGCAGTCTGGGCACAAGGCCACAAATGTGAGCGCTCCTGAAAAAAAGCCCTTGACAAAGCTTGTATTGTACACCTGTTGGGTATGGACAGGCTAGTTCTGGCTCTTCAGTGATACCTGGACCTACAAATGATAACCTGGACATCTGCTTAGAAGAATTAGAGAAGTACTTATATGGATCAAAAACTCCGGAGTAATGCAGGGACCTGAGATCCGGTGCCTGGACCAGAATCAGGCAGAGCTGGGTCATCAGGATCTTATCCAAGCTCTTCTGTGTCATTTGAAGCTGCAAGTTCCTTTTGTTTCATTAATTGCCTTTCAGAGAGAGTGCTGGGTAATGTTTGGCCAGGTCTAAGTAAGGATACTTCTTTGACCATCAGCCTTGGGGAAAAGGTTGGACTAAACCTATGGTGATTTTACATAGTACGTTTGGAGTTGTATCTTGGCATTGTGAGTTGCATTCTTGATAAAGTGTGTTCTCAAAAGCATGTTGCTGAGGGTAAGAGAAGAAGACAGAAAATAAAAGCCCATGAACAGTCAAGATCTTAGGAAATGCTACAGGAACTGATGAATAAGAAACAAGAGTTTGGTCTTGACAAATAATGAAACCGTAGAGAATAAATGAGAGAAAAATATTGAATGCTATGATCACTTAAGAATTTTTTTTAAAAATTCACGGCTGTAAGTTAATGAGATCAAATTGAAAGTGACTCATGTTGAAATTTACAATAGCAGGGATAAGAAGATACAAAAATTTCTTCTTCAATTCTTCAAGTCTGAGAACTAAGGGGCACCAGTGAGATTGTGTCTGCATGGCAACACAAACAGATTTGAAAGGTTAAAAATTCACACAAACAATTATTTTCTTCACTCATGCAAATGCCTAGATTGCTGCCTTTCCCACTGCATTGGTGAATAGGCCTTTGTCTCAAGGGTCTTTGAGACTCAGCCTTTGTTGAGAATCCCTGGGGGATGGGGAGGAGCAAGTCGGGGCAAGGGAGGAACTGTAAAGTAGTTTAGAAGACAATCCTTCTTTTTTATGGAACAGATTTTTATATTTTTAATGTTCTTTTTTTAAGGTTTCTAATCAGTTGACTTTATTTTTTTCATTAAAAATTTTTTAAAATTATTTATTTATTTATTTATTTATTTATTTATTTATTTTTGGCTGTGTTGGGTCTTCGTTGCTGCATGCCAGCTTTCTCTAGTTGGGGCTACTCTTCATTGTGGTGGCTTCTCTTGCTGTGGAGCATGGGCTCTAGGTGCACAGGCTTCAGTAGTTGCGGCCCGCGGGCTCAGTAGTTGTGGCTCGTGGGCTCTAGAGCGCAGGCTCAGCAGTTGTAGCACACAGGCCTAGTTGCTCCGTGGCATGTGGGATCTTCCCAGACCAGGGCTTGAGCTCGTGTCCCCTGCTTTGACGGGCAGACTCCCAACCACTGCACCACCAGGGAAGCCTGGTGTGCGGGCTTCTCACTGCGGTGGCTTCTCTTGCTGCGGAGCATGGGTTCTAGGCTCACAGGTTTCAGTAGTTGTGTTACGTGGGCTCAGTAGTTGTGGCTCTCGGGCTCTAGAGTGCAGGCTCAGTAGTTGTGGTGCATGGGCTTAGTTGCTCCGAGGCATGTGGGATCTTCCCGGACCAGGGCTCGAACCTGTGTCCCATGCACTGGCAGGTGGATTCTTAACCACTGCACCACTAGGGAATTCCCATTAAAATTTTTTTTTAAATTTTACATTGGAGTATAGTTGATTTACAATGTTGTGTTAATTTCAGGTGTACAGCAAAGTGATTCAGTTATACATATACATGTATCTGTTCTTTTTCAGATTCTTTTCCCATATAGGTCATTACAGGGTATCGAGTAGAGTTCTCTGTACTACAGTAGGTCCTTGTTGGTTATCTGTTTTATATATAGTAGTGTGTGTATGTTAGAAGACAGGATAATTCTTCATGCAACTAAGTATTTTTTGTTAGAGTCCCAGGATATGTCCCATATTATGGAGCCCTACCCAAGCACACTTTTCAGAAAGGATCCCTGGCTCTGTGTGACCCACAAAGCTGAGAGCTCTCTATGTACTGCCCACCCTTCCCATATTGGGGCTATTTGTCACTCTGCATTCCCATGGCCCAAGGCCATGAGTGATCAACGTGATTCTCTAGCCGGGTGAATATATTTGAAATGTGATTAAAGAGAAAAAAAAAAAGAGATGAAAAGGCATCAGAGCTTGGATTTAATTGTTGATTTATGAGAGAAAACAATGATACTGGATTGATAAGGTGTATGTGATCCCCAGCTCAAACTAGCTAAAGCAAAGAGAAAGTTATTCCAGGGTACAAGTGTCTCATGGAGCCCAAGGAAAGAAAAGATGCTGGGTCTCAGGGGGGAAGGGATCCAGGCTCTCAGGTCCTGGCAGCATCTTGCTCCTGCTTGGTGAACATCTACCCCTTCCTTCCTTAACTCAGCCAGCCAGGTCCTGGATCCTACCTTAATCACGACCTCAGGAGCACAGAGGTCCCCTGCGGAGGTGAGCCTACTCTTTACCTTGCCCCAAAGCCTTGAGATACATAAAGTGTACTACATCCTAATCTCTGCTGCCTTCCCTCTCACCAGGAATCCCTGGAACCTGCAAGGCTTCTGACCACACCCCAAAGGCATCTCAGGGCATTCTCTTCCTCTGCCGGCTGGGACCCTAGTCACCCTTCAGGGACCAGCTCAAATCTGTAAAATCTTGCCCAACTGTTCTACCCCAAACTAGCCTTTCCTTCCTTTGTCTCCATTGAGAAGCATGTTACTAATCTTTTAAATTTCTCTCCACAGTCAGCCTTGGCACCTAGTAGTGGCTTAATAAGTATGTACCACGTTGAACCAAACCAGCACGTCTGAGCCGGCAGGTCCGTTCTTCCCAAGGTGGACCGCCAGCCCTCCTGGACACGTCACATGAATCATCATGACACTGACAGGTCTGGGGGTTGCCACAAAGAGCTTGTGCCCAAGTCAAACAAGGAGATAGCTTTGACACATGTAAATCCATCTTTGTAGGTAGAAAAAGACATAAAGTAATGACTCAGAGGAACACTGAAAAGACAAAGTAGTGTTACATCTTCTTTTCAACGTTCCCATTGTCCCTGTGTTAAATATCTAAGCACCAAGTTTTGCCCTTGAAGTGCTGTACTGGCTCCCAGCTTGGTGACTTTTTTTTTTAATTGAAGTCTAGTTGATTTACAATGTTGTGTGAATTACTACTGTACAGCGAAGTGACTCAGTTTTTGACTTTTTAAAATATTCTTTTCCATTATGGTTTATCACAGGATATTGAATATAGTTCCCTATGGTATACAGTAGGACCTTGTTGTTTATCCATTCTTTAGATAAAGTCTGCACCCCTATGTTCATAGCAGCACTGTTCACAATATCCAGCTTAGTGACTTTAAGGTGCCGTTTGATCCCAACTTGATCAAAAGCCACCTCCCTCTTTGTCCAACTTCAAAGAGTAAGTAGGATGTAGGAAAAAGCATCTTTTTTTTTTTTTTTCAAAATTTCTTCCTTTGAAATTTGTTTTTCTGTGATATCTGAGGGTTTCTAGTAAGAAACAGTAAGTAAAATAAGACAATCACAGAATCGAAAGCTTAACCCCCATTAAGTAACAATACAGGTTCACATGTATTCCTTGTGTTGTGCCCTATTTTTGTAAGTAAAAACAAAAAGACAATCAGCTCCAGTCTTTGCCTTCAGAATCCCCTCTCAACATCTGTGCTTATCCGAACAGCTAGTGCTGTGTCTGTCCTCTTCCTTCTGGGCCACCTCCCATACACTCCCACCCGGAGACCAGCCTCCAGCAGGTCAGCCAGTGCCCCCGTAAGCTTAAAAGATTCATGAACAAAGACAGCCGTATACTCTCTCCCCTTGTCGAGTTGGGGGGCACTTTCCCTGGCAAGGACTCCCCAGGGGCGTGTTACCATCCACTTTAGCTACAATCACCATTGTTCAGCCAAGGTTCCTCTACCAAAAGCCATTGTGCAAAAGGACTTGCTTTCTCATTTGGGTGCACACCAGGGCCTAGGTCTGTCAGTTCTCAGGGCTCCCTGGCATCGAATGCTTCCCCTAGGGAGGTGGTGCCTCTCTGGTGGGAAGCAAAAGCCACCACTTGGCTCCTGACAACCGACGCCCAGAGCATCCTGGTTTGTCTTGGTGTCTAACAGCTCGAGCTAAATTGCGTTTTATCCCTAAGACAACACTTTCAATATCATGGCGTTTTGCAGATAGTAAGTAAGCACGATATAAACAAAACTGCAGCAAAGGGACATTTATGTTTTCATTTGGTGGAGTGGGCTTTTTTGGTTTTTGTTTTTTGTTTTGTTACTTTGGTTGAATCATAGTCCCCCGGTATTTAGAAAAGAACAAAAAGGAGCAGTTTCCGGATCCACCTGATAAAAACCTCTGGGCCTGGACTCTCTTTCATTGCCCATGGGATTAAATTTTAGAGCCAAAACACTAGTAGAAAAGAATGCGTTGAAAAAAGGCAAAGCAAGGTTCTATTTTTAAAAAATGAAACCTGAAATGGGACTTGAAAGAGGTTCCATGTGTAAAGTTGTCTAGGGAAAGTTTATTGAATTTTTATTCTTCATTTTAGTTTTGTTTTGGGCAAGAAGCAATCCAGAATTCTCTTCAGAATACGAATTTTGACACCATTAATAGCTGGACTTTGCATTCTCTTTCTCCACCAACAAGCAGTCTTGTTTCCTGGATGGTTATAGCTTATTTGTATAGAGAAGATGTTTTGTAGAGACCTTTGCTTACCAAGCAGAGCTCAAGAGTACTCACACTGTGTTTCTGGAATCCTCTTTTCAAAAAAATTTTATTATCTATCTAACTATGGTCCCACCACGTGGCTTGCGGGATCATAGTTCCCTGACCAGGGATTGAACCTGGGGACCAGGCAGTGAGAGTGCAGAGTCCTAACCACTGGACCACCAGGGAAGTCCCTTTAATTTTTATTTTCGATTGGAGTATAGTTCATTAACAATGTTGTGTTAGTTTCAGGTGTACACCGAAGTGATTCAATTATACTTAGACATGTACCTATTCTTTTTCAAATTCTTTTCATGTCTGTCATTACAGAAGATTGAGTAGAGTTCCCTGTGCTACAGTAGGACCTCGTTGGTTATCTGGAATCCTCTTGTCTTCCTTTTAAGGCCTGCTTGCTTCAAATTTCTTTTATACTGACTTTTTATTTCATGAGAAATACATGGTCATCAAAGAAAAAAATCAGAAAGTACAGGCAAGAAAAATAAAAATCACCTGTAAACCCACTCTTTAGATAGGATGATGTGGTAGGTATATCCTTCATATTTATAAACAGAGTAAGTTTTATTTGTTCTCATTTTTTAAAATTTTATTGACGTATAATTGCTTTACAATGTTGTGTTAACTTCTGCTGTACAGCAAAGTGATTCAGTTATACATATACATACAGTCTTTTTTAATATATTCTTTTCCATGATGGTTTATCACAGGATATTGAATATAGTTCCCTGTGCTATACAGTAGGACATTGTTGTTTATCCATTCTCTATATATAATAGTCTGCATCTGCTCATCCCAAACTCCCAGTCCGTCCCTCCCCCACCCTCCCTCCCCCTTGGCAGTCACAGTCTGTTCTCTATGTCTCTGAGTCTGTTTCTGTTTCATAGATATATTCATTTGTGTCGTATTTTAGGTTCCACATATAAGTGATATCATATGGTATTTGTCTTTCTCTTGCTGATTTACTTCAGTTAGTATGATAATCTCTAGTTGTATCCATGTTGCTGCAAATGGCATTATTTCATTCTTTTTTTATGGCTGAGTAGTATTCATTGTATATATGTACCACATCTTCTTTATCCATCATCTATTGATGGACATTTAAGTTGTTTCCATGTCTTGGCTATTGTGAATAGTGCTGCTATGAACATAGGGGTGCATGTATCTTTTCAAATTATAGTTTTTTCTGGGTATATGCCCAGGAGTGGGACTGCTGGATCATATGGTAGTTCTATTTTTAGTTTTTTAAGGAACCTCCATACTGTTCTCCATAGTGGCTGCACCAATTTATATTCCCACCAACAGTGTAGAAGGGTTCCCTTTTCTCCACACCCTCTCCAGCATTTGTTATTTGCAGACCTTTTAATGATGGCCATTCTGACCAGTGTGAGGTGATACCTAGTTATTGTTTTGATTTGCATTTCTCTAATAATTCTTGCTTCTTTTCTTTTTTATTTATTTCTTTTTAAATTTATTTTTGGGCTGCGTTGGGTCTTCATTGCCGCACGCGGGCTTTCTCTAGTTGTGGCGAGCAGGGGCTACTCTTCATTGCGGTGCGTGGGCTTCTCATTGCAGTGGTTCTCTTGTTGTGGAGCACGGGCTCTAGGCACTTCAGTAGTTGTGGCACGCGAGCTCAGCAGTTGTGGCTCACGGGCTTTGTTGCTCTGAGGCATGTGGGATCTTCCCAGACCAGGGATCGAACCCATGTCCCCGGCATTGGCAGGCAGATTCTCAACAATTATGCCACCAGATAAGTCCTGCTTGTTTTCTTGAATGAAGGTGGCAGACATTCTTTGTATAGAGAGAGACAGAAAGTCACCATGAAGCAGAACCTCTAGGTTGTGTGAAGGTCACTTCAGTGGCCCTTTTAGTTTTGCAATAATAATGTTCAGCAGGATCTCTTGGTTCTGAGTTCAGAGTTCAAGTGGATCTCTTCCTTGAATTAACAAAGCTGACCCTCCCTCCCAAACTTCTCTCCATTGATATAAAAATATTTGGGAGATGGTGGTGGACCAGTTGAAGAGCTTGGTGTTTGTCTCGGGTTTGGTGCGGCCTGGTCATCCGTTCCCTGATCCTCAAAGGTCGGTGTTGGAGAGGCTGGTTGGAGTGGATCGAGGTGGGTCCAGAGAAGAGCCAGGAGATGGTTTAAATAAAAAAAACTTGACAAGGACACACGTCCAGGTTGGAAACTCAAGCTCAGCATGTGGGGACCGTGGGAAAACTATACACAACCCAGCACGTGGTTGCTGTTCAAAGCAACTCCAGGCCTAGTCACCTTGGCGATTTGTGCCTTGGGGAGCAATGGCTGAGGAGAAGAGTGCTCACTAAGAAGGGTCATTAGCCTCCAATGTGGCGGTGCATCTGAGGCTCGGGCAGAAAAATGAACCAATGGAGTCATCCCAGTAATGGTCGACAACCATTTTCTGCCAAACTACAGTTGGCCAGCCTTCAGTTACAACACAGGGAGGCTGCAAGGAGCAGTGAGGGAGGGGTGGGATGGGGAGAGGGACTGTGGAGTCTCCAACTCCCCCTCTGCCTGGCATGAATGCAGGTGTGTGTGTGTGTATGTGTGTGTGTTGGGGGATGGTACTTCAGAAGTTGGGGGATTTGAACACCTGGAGGTGGGAAGGGTCCTTAAGAAGACATTATGAGTGGAGCGTGTAGGTGTGGAAGCAATCAACTGTACACATGTGACAAGACTGTATTTGTGCCCTAAAGGGGAGAAGCAAGTTATACCTTGTGTGATTGTGCTTGTGTATGTGTGTGTTATTTTTATTGAAGGCAGCCCGTTGATTGATGCTAGTACTTTAGTTCAGGGAACTTCAGGCATGGATGACAGAGCAAAGCAAAGTGGTTTTTTTATTTTGGTGACGTGGTCTTTCTGACCTACCTCTTAAGTATCCAACTATTTCACTGATAGGTCAAGCCAGTTCCATTATTCCATCTCATAATGATTGGATGGAATCAGGAGAAAGGCCTACAAAAAGATATAGGGAGGAGCAAAGGGGATCACTGAGAAAAAGGACCTCCTAGAGCCAGGTGAGTTTTGATAGTCTCCAAAGCCACAAAGTCCCATAGTCTTCGCTGCCCAGCTCCGCACCCTCTGCCTATATCACTGGCCTGGGAACAAGTGCAGCCTCCTCTCAGTCACAGGTTTTTGTTGCTAGTTTTTCATTTTTGCCAAAATTTAAAAACTTTTAAAATAAAATTTCTAAAGATAAACAGAAGTAGAAGGAACAGTATAATTAACTCCCAAGTATCCATCCCTCAGGTTTAAGAGTTATCATTGATGTCTCATCTATCACCATCTACTCCAACAAGCATTTTGAAGCAAATCCCAGACATCACACCATTTAGACAGATGATAGGTAGGTAGGTAGGTAGATAGATAGATAAATAGGTAGCTATCTTAAAAACAGGTATATTAGTCTGCTCAGGTTGCCGCAACAGAATACCACAGACTGGGTGGCTTAAACAGAAACTCATTTTCTTACAGTCCTGGAGGCTGGAAGTCTAAGATCAAGATGCCGACAGGTTGGTTTCTGGTAGGACCTCTCTCCCTGGCTTGCAGACGACCTCCTTCTCACTGTGTCTTCACATGGCCTTTCCTCTGTGCATTTCTGGTGTCTCTTCCTCTTCTTATAAGGACACCAGTCCTACTGAACTAGGACCCCATCCTTATGACTTCATTTGATCCTAATTACCTCCTTAAATGCCCTATCTTCTCATGGAAGTTAAGGCTTCAAGGCAGGGATTTGGGGGGAACACAGTTCAGTCCAAAATACAACGATTTTTAAAATATAAACACAATACCATTATCGCACCTAAAAATACTAACAACAGAGGTACCAACTACTATGTATAAAATAAATAAGCTACACGGAAATATAGGGAATATAGCCAATATCTTATAATAACTATAAATGGAATATAACCTTTAAATATTGTGAATCACTATGGTGTACACCTGAAAGTTATATAATACTGTACATCAACTATACCTCAATTTTTTTAAAAATGAAAGAAAAAATAGTAACAGTACTCTCTTAATATCAAACATTTAGTCAAAGTTCAACTTGTCCCAATTGTCTTAGAAATATATTTCAAAATAGCCTCAGAGTTGTATCTCATTGATAGCCTATAGGAATATCTTGTTTTTACCTTTAAAAATCCATCAATAAGTGTGCATTTACTGAACACTTACTATGTACTCAGCATTGTTCTAAGCACAACGAGGAGTTAAATGCCCGTGTCGGGAAATGGTTAGCAATGAGGTCAAGGAGGTTGGATGGGGCCAGATTACAAAAGATATTAAAAGTCATAGCAGTGGTTAAGAATCCGCCTGCCAATGCAGGGGACACGGGTTCGAGCCCTGCTTGAGGAAGATCCCACATGCCGCAGAGCAGCTAAGCCCATGCGCCACAACTACTAAGCCCGCGTGCCTAGAGCCCATGTTCCGCAACAAGAGAAGCCTGCGCACCGCAACAAAGAGTAGCCCCCTGTTCACCGCAACTAGATAAAGCCCGTGCGCAGCAACAAAGACCCAGCACAGCCAAAAATAAATACATAAATAAATTTATTAAAAAAAAATCATAGCAGAGGAGTTCCAACTTGATTTGCTCGGAAATGGAGAGCCTTTGAAGATTTCTGAATTACAAGATAGCAAAATGAACTTCAGCTTCTCCAGTGAATGACCACTGGACAGTGGCAATTTCCTTCACTTCACATAACGCCTGACTCCGAGGATAGTTGAGAGATCAAGTAAAATAGTGAGCATTCTATACAGACCTCAGCTGTGATGATGAAAGTATAAAGATTCTATTTAGTTTACAGAAACTTGCCTTTAATAGTCAACTGATTACAATACACACATTCTGCAAAGCAAGGGATATATATATATATATATATATATATATATATATATATATATATATATAAAGCTCTATTTCAACACTCAGTAAGAAGTTTGTTTTTTTTAATAAATTTATTTATTTTATTTATTTATTTAGGCTGCGTTGGGTCTTCGTTGCTGTGCGCGGGCTTTCTCTAGTTGCGGTGAGCAGGGGCTACTCTTCGTTGTGGTACGTGGGCTTCTTATTGTGGTGGCTTCTCTTGTTGTGGAGCACGGGCAGGCTTCAGTAGTTGTGGTGCGCGGGCTCAGTAGTTGTGGCACACAGGCTTAGTTGCTCCGCGGCATGTGGGATCTTCCCTGAGCAGGGCTCGAACGCATGTCCCCTGCATTGGCAGGCGGATTCTAATCCACTGCGCCACCAGGGAAGTCCCTCAGTAAGAAGTTTTAAAGGTGTTAAAATTATAAAATAGCCATATACGTAATATCAATAAGAGCATCCCTGATGGCCAGGAGAGATAGAGTGAAAGAAATTAACTTTGAAGACTTAGACATTAGACCTTTTCTAAATATACCTTTAGGTTTTTTAATTGTAGTCTTAACCGATACTATTGATATAAGAGCTAAGTATAGAGACAAATATTTTATAAAGGAAATTTAACTCGTTATTTTTAACTAAAGGGATTATAAAATAAACCTAAGACCTCATTAGAGGCCAAGTTTTTGCAAAGATAGACAAATTAAGCTATGGTTGGCAGGGAAGTATGTGATAGAATTTTGAAACACTTGTAATCTATGAGTCAGTACCTCTGGAATGTTGGAGAAGAAAGAATGGCAGTAATCAACCCAAGAGGACACAAAGGTATGCGCTCTGTGAGCTGTTCCAAGTCTATTTTAGCAAGTGCACATGTCTGCAAAATGAAAGATACTCTCCAAGTGGTCAAATGGCATCTGAATCATATAGGTTTTGTTTTTTTTTAAGTCTTTTAAAATCATTTCAAATCCAACCAGACTCTAAAAATCTTCAGTAAAACAAACAATTTTCAAATTTTAGAAAGGGATTTAAGGGAAAAGATATATTGGGATTAAAGTTTATAATTTATAAATATTGCCATTATCTGTTTTTAGTATGATTAAATCACTATATTCCATAAAAACACATGACTCTGTCACTAAAAAAGCAGAAAATAGCCCACAAACTGTTTTCTAAAACTTCACTGATGTATAGTTGATTTACAATGTTGTATTTAATTTCTGCTGTACAGCAAAGTGACTCAGTTATGCATAATACATATATTCTTTTTCATATTCTTTTCCATCATGCTTTATCACAGGGTATTGAATATAGTTCCCTGTGCTAGACAGTAGGACCTTGTTGTTTATCCATCCTATATATAATAGTTTGCATCTGCTAATCCCAAACTCCCACCCCTCTCCCCTACCTTCCCTCCCCCTTGGCAGCTACAAGTCTGTTCTCTACGTTGGTGTCTCTTTTTGTTTCGTAGATATGTTCATTTGTGTCGTATTTTAGATTCCACGTATAAGTGATATCATATGGCATTTGTCTTTCTCTTTCTGACTTACTTCATTTAGTGTGATAATCTCTAGTTGCATCCATGTTGCTGAAAATGGCATTATTTTATTCTTTTTAATGGCTGAGTAATATTCCATTAAATATACATACCACATCTTCTTTATCCATTCATCTGTCCATGGACATATAGGTTGTTTCCATGTCTTGGCTATTGTAAATAGTGCTGCTATGAACATAGGGGCGCATGCATCTTTTCAAATTATAGTTTTGTCTGTGTATATGCCCAGGAGTGGGATTGCTGGATCATATGGCAACTCTATTTTTATTTTTTTGAGGAACCGCCATACTGTTTTCCATAATGGCTGCACCAACTTACATTCCCACCAACAGAGTAGGAGGGTTCCTTTTTCTCCACACCCTCTCCAGCATTTATTATTTGTAGACTTTTTAATGATGGCTGTTCTGACTGGCATGAGGTGGTACTTCATTGTGGTTTTGATTTGCATTTCTCTAATAATTAGTCATGTTGAGCATTTTTTCATGGTGCACAAACTGTTTTTGAAGTTAGTAGAAGACTGTTTTGTTTGGTGACTCACCAGAAGAATTCATAAGACTCAGTGGCAGGTTACACTCATGGCTAAAATGTATTACAGCAAAGCACACAGAGCTAAAGCAGCAGGAAACAGATGTGCATCCGTGTGTCCAGAGAGGTTCAGCACAGGCTTCTGATGTCTTTCCCTGAAGATCACACAGGACCACTTTCTCTCTGGCAGAGCTGTTTGGGATTATGTGGAATGTCCCTGTCCCTTTATAGGGGGCAGGTCACATAAGTATATTCTTGCTACACAAACAGCCATGACAACCAAAATCAAGACTCATCAACACAGGTGCACATCATCACTCTTGAGATCTGTGCAAAGCAACCTGACCAGCCAGTATAGCATGACCCATTATCTCCAAGCATATATAACAAAATTATCAATGGCTAACATAAAGAAGATTCCAGGGGTCACATTCCTAGGTGTTGGTCAAAGGTCAATCATGGTTCCTTTGGAGACATGTAAGGAGTAAGCATACAGACCTGCTGTGAGAACTCTTCTGTCAGTGATATTTTGGAATGAACCAAAGGGAGCAAGCCTGCAACATGGTATTACTGCTGAGAACATGGCTTGTCAGCTCTATCCCTCGGCCTTCCCAAAGTTTCTCCCACAGCAAGACTGTCCTCCACTTCCTCTCCCGTCCTCATTCCTAAATCCCACATTCCCTTAAATTCCCAAGGCATTGGTTGATGACCCAGGGACCCATGCCCAGACGGAAGCCATCATTTGTGCAGTCAGGACCAGCAACCTAATCTGTGGGATCTGGTGAAAACATGGAAATACTGGGCCCCTTGTTCAAAAATCCTTAAAAATTTCAAGACAGTGACAGCAAAGCATTAAACCAAGAGGCCTTTCCAAGCACAGAGCCCTGGGGAACTATACTGGTTATATACCCATGAAGCATGTCCTGAGTGCAATGATAATCTTCTGGAGGTTGGCCTCTCCCAAGAGTCCAAATTACTGATCAAAAGGTGACTTGGTGAGCCTAGAGTCAGATAGGAAATTGGGTGTTGCCGAGAAGCTGTGCGTGTCCCAGTAACTCAGGGTGGTGGGGTTTTCTGGTGCATGTTAGACAGCTAAGGGGTGGTGGAGAGTAGTCTTGTTGTGAAGTCAGATCACTCATAGTCTGCTCCTCCTAAGCAGTGTGACCTTGGAAAGTCACTTAGCCTCCCAGCCTCCATTTCCACCTTAATAAAACAGAACTGATAATGGCACTGAGTTTATGGGGCAATTGTGAATGTTGAAAGAGATAATGTACACAAAGCCACTTCATAGACTAAAGCACTCTGCAAGCGTTATTAGCCTTGTCTCTGGAGGTATCTCCATCTAGATAATGAATATTCATGTATGATTTCCTCTTCCCTGGACAGCACTGGAGTCACGCAGGTAAATACTTTTCTTTTCCAACTTTTTTTCCCAGACACTAATGCTTCTGTCATTACAGCATTACAACACAGCCTCGTGTTCTGTTTCCCCAAGTCACAAATAAATTTACAGTTATAGTGGATATTTCAGGGGAGACTGATACATCCATATCATCCAGGTGGAGTAACTTCTATCGATGGCTAATCTTATGCATTTTATGTTTTGTTCGAATTAACTTCAAATTCGGAGAATGTCACTGTCAAAACTTGTCCCTAAATTGTGGGTTTGTCACACTCTATAATTCCTGCTGTTACCTATGTACAGAATACATTTTGCTCTTGTTAATCCCTTAGCTTCTTAATTACTGCTCTGTGCACATAAAGATCTTGATAAATATTTGCTAAGTCAGGGGCTTCCCTGGTGGCGCAGTGGTTGGGAATCTGCCTGCCAACGCAGGGACACGGGTTCGGGCCCTGGTCTGGGAGGATCCCACATGCCACGGAGCAACTGGGCCCGTGAGCCACAATTACTGAGCCTGCGCATCTGGAGCCTGTGCTCCGCAACAGGAGAGGCCACGATAGTGAGAGGCCCGCGCACCGCAATGAAGAGTGGCCCCTGCTTGCCACAACTAGAGAAAGCCCTCGCACAGAAACGAAGACCCAACACAGCCATAAATAAATAAATAAATAAATAAATAAATAAATAAATAAAAGAATGAAACAATTCAACTTCCAAATTAAAAAAAAATATTTGCTAAGTCAATGAATTAGTGAAGGAATAAATGTAAGGAAGAGAAGATCATCATCTGGAGATACCAAAGGATTAAATGCTGAAACTTGTTTCTGAAACAAACACAATTTCTTTGATGTCTGAAACACTAGTTCTCCTACTAGCTCCCTAAACACTCCGAGTGCAAGGAAACACACTCTCGGCAGGTGCAGTATTGATCCCAGGAAAGAGGCGGTGCTAGTGTGAGCAGCTGCCTGGACTCATGTGAAATAGAACGGAATGAGATGAGCCTCCGATCAGCTTTCCCTGGATGGGAAAAGAGCTCCAGCCTTGGGGTTCTGAGTCTGTTTCAGTGTGGTCCAAGGGGTCCTCCAGGGGCCAGATCTGGCATTCAAATCCCTCCAGAAAGGGCCTGTCTGGATGTCTGTGGTCCTTTCACTTCCTGACTTCCCTCCTTATTCCGCATCTCCCCTTTCTTCTTCCTCCCACTGTATAACAAACACACAATCAGGGCCACTGCTGATCTATCCAAGGCCAGATTGAAACCATGAGTCATCGTGAGGACTGACCCCATTCCCACGGAACACTGAGCAGTTGAACTGGTCCTCTTAGAAGTATTGTACTGCATCCTTGGCTCTGAAAGGCTAGGCTAGCTTTTGGAGGTGTCTTAGAGGAAAGAAAAAAAAAATGGTTTTCATCTCCCAACCTCTATTTCCCATATATATTTGGGCCAGGAGTGTCATAAAGGCTCAATAAATGTGTGCTGACAGGCTGAAGAGTGCCCCCTGTCTGGGCAACTCACAGCAATGGAAGCTCACAGTTGAGAATGTGGCTGTGATCTCAGTTAGTACCTGATTCCACGTCTCGGGGCAAGAAAAATCAGGATGGTTTTGGAACATCATGTTTTGCCAAAAAACAAGAATACCTGTAAGGAGGCCAGAAACAGAGCTAAAGTAAGTCACTTGTCCTGAAGGCTGGGAGACTACCCAAGAAATGCCAATAGAAGTAAATTGCCTGCTCTAAAAATGGAAGTGTTCAATTTTTAATGTTATGAAAGAGACATGTGAATGATTCAGAGCATTCAGCCTTTGGATAATTAAGAAACCCCAAATTAAGAGGACACAAAGCCCTTCAATGAGAATTGAGAACCGTCTGCAAAACCTTTGTGCAAGCTAAAATTTTCATTGCTTGCGCTCCCAAGGTCCCTAGAAAACAGAGGGAAAATCATTTAAGCTTGGTTATGGTAACACTGACAGCATTCGTGCGCTGATTTTGGAGACGATCTTTGGCCCCAGAGAGTTCAGAATGCTCCAGTTATGGTACTGGTTTAATTAAATAGGCTAAGAAGTCAAAATGGATGATTTTGGAGGAGGTAATGTTCCCCAGGAGTGGTTTTGGCGAATTGAATTTTCAGCAGTTAGAATGAGATTTTCCTTCTTGTTGCTAAGGAGTGGCTTTTCTTCGCTACACAAAGATGAAAATCCCTGCTGATAAGAAAAGGAAAGTATAGTAACAGATGTAAAGATGGAAAAATCATCAGGGACTCTGGCTTTAAAAAAGACATACATTTTCTAGCTCTGTCACAATTAAATCTGGTCCCACAGCAATGGCAGCTTATTTATTTACTTAATCACAACTGTTGGGCCCTAATATTATTCTCTACTAATAGGAGAAAGGAATCCTGGAGGGTACCTGATTCCATGTCTTGGGACGAGAAAAATCAGGATGGTTTTGGAACATCATGTTTTGCCAAAAAACAAGGATGCCTTTAAGAAGGCCAGAAACAGAGCTCAAGGGCAAAGCAACTTGCTTTAAAGAGTCTCCCACTGTGAAAACAGCCTCTGGAACAATGCAGGTTATGGTTAATGTAGTTAGGACAAGTTGAATCCAGGAAAGACCATGAGTTCAGGATACCCGCAAAGAAACAGCAACATAAATTATACAAAAGGTAATTGTAGTACACTTTCCAAGGACTAGGTAGTTGCATTTTATGGCTTGGCAAACAAGAAGAATGGCGATTCTGTATTCAGAAGTACCTCCTTTCGCCAAGAGATAAATAAAGCCATTTCTTAGGCAGTTCTAAGTGACACTGCACACTGACTGGTGGTGGCCGCAGGGCAGAAGTGACCTGTTTCTCCTCTAGGTCAGCTTTACTGGTGGAAAAGCTGCTAAACTTGGGGCAGCTTGGAGACGGATGCTGGAGAAAGGAGCGAGGAATGTGGGGCTGGGGCTAGAGGCAGAGTGAAAGGTAATGTTGCAGGCAGAGTTGTGTCCCTCTCAAATCCACAGGTGAAGCCCTAACCCCCAGGACCTCACAGTGTGACTGTATTTGGAGATGGGGTCTTTAAAGAAGTTATTCAGTTGAAATGAGGCCAGAAAAGTGGGCTCAAATCCAATCTGACTGGTGTCCTTATAGGAAGAGGAAATTTGGACACACAGAGGGACGCCAGGCATGTGTGTACATGGAGGAAAAGCCTTGTGAAGACACGTTGAGAAGGTGTCTGTCTGCAAGCCAAGCAGAGGGGCCCCAAAAGAAACCAACCTGCTACCACTTTGATCTTGGACTTCGGGCCTCCAGAACTGTGAGAAATAAATTGCCAAGTCACCCAGCCTGTGATACCTTGTTATAGCAGCCCTAGTAATCTAATACAGGTAGGATAGGCTATCAGAGGGCCTCCAAGACCACAATTAAAAATGAATATGTATCTAAAATTAAAAAGGAATGAGGAGAAGTGTCAAGATCACCAAAAACAAGGAAAGTCTAAGAACTCGTCACAGTCAGTAGGAGCCCAAGGAAATATGATGAACAACTGTCATGTGGTGTCCTGGATGGGATCCTGGAACAGTAAAAGGGCATTAGGTAAAAACTAAGGAAACCTGAATAAAGCATGAATTTTAGTTAATAATAATGTATTGATATTGGTTTGTTAATTATAACAGATATGCCATATTAATGTACGTTGTTAGTGATGGGGAAAATGGGTCTGGGGTATATGAAAACTCTTTGTATTAACTTTGCAATTTTTTTGTAAATCTAAAATTTTAAAGTTTATTTTTTAACGGTAATGGGAAGCTGGGGCTTCCCTGGTGGCACAGTGCTTGAGAATCCGCCTGCCAACGCGGGGGACACGGGTTCGATCCCTGGTCCAGGAAGATCCCACATGCCGCGGAGCAGCTAAGCCCGTGCGCCACAACTACTGAGCCTGTGCTCTAGAGCCCATGAGCCACAACTACTGAGCTCCCAAGCCACAACTACTGAAGCCCGTGTGCTCTAGGTCCTGCGTGCCGCAACTACTGAGCCTGTGTGCTGCAACTACTGAGCCTGCGTGCTGCAACTACTGAAGGCCATGTGCCTGGAGCCCGTGCTCCACAACAAGAAAAGCCACCACAATGAGAGGCCCACACACAGCAACGAAGAGTAGCCCCCACTCGCCGCAACTAGAGAAAGCCCACACACAGCTACGAAGACCCAATGCAGCCAAAAATAAATAAATAAATAAATAAAGGTAATGGGAAGCATTTATATAAAATTCTAAGAAACTATAGTGACGGAAAGTCCACCAATGTTTGCCTAGAGGAGGGGGTAGGGAGAGGCACCCAACTACAGAGGGGCAGTTGGTGCGTTTTGGGGGACTATTGTGATGGCGGTTACACAATTACCAAAATTCGTCAAATACCTTAAAATACATGAACTTGACTGCATGTAAGTAATACCTTCATAAAAGAAGATGTTGAAAGTCTCTTAAGTTGCTGTGTAAGAGGTTGTGGAACATATTTCAGCAGCAGGATAGGGAATGGCTTGGCGTGAGATCAGCAAGGAGGCTGTCGCAGGAACCCAGGCAAGAACAGGCCAGAATCGGAACAAAGAGCTGGGGGTTGAAATGGGTGACTTCAAACTGCACCAGAGAAGGGGGATGGTGATTGAAATAGCTCTCATTCACTCAGTGTGAACATCCATTGTCTCTTTTAACCCCCACCCCCAGTCCCTGAGAAGAAGAGGATATTATCCCTGCTTCACAGAGAAGAATTGACTCTGAGAAGTTAGGAAAGTCCTAGGAGCCTGGAGAGATGTCCCAGACGGGGCTGCTGTCAGATATCAGGACCCTTCTTTTCCTGTTAGAATTCATTCCACTGATTTTCAGGTCTTAAGATCTTTCTTGGTCATAATGCTTGTTTATATTATAGAACGAATTAGTTACATAAAATATGACAGGATTAGCTATCAGGGAGTCTTCCATGTTAAAGTTTACAGACCATAAGTCTCAGAGATGAATAGCAAATTGTTCATTAATCTCCCAACCTATACACCTCACATCCACAGGAAGGGAAAAGAAACCCAAAACATGCCCAAGTCAGACATTCATAATGGCTTATTTTTAAAAGCACCTGATACCTGAAGGCCATGGATTTCATGCTTTCCTCTATTTCCCATGGTGTCCAGCCCTGGGCATTATTCTTACCTGAAGTACAACAATTATTTCTTGGTTGGTTGACCTTGACTAGAGTCTTTATTTGTTTGATTTGGAAAACCATGAAGGCATTTCTCAAATTGGAGCAGACTTACAGTCACCACAGAAGTTATTTTTTTATAGATGCCTCTGTAAGAATGAAACATCTCATGGGAAATGGGACTCATTCCCATTCACATGTATCTGCACACACACGATGGAGGGGATGGCTTCTTATATGAATGTGGAATGGCTCCAACATTTACTAGATGCCTAGTTATGCAAGTATTTGTTTTAAAGCCTGCCCTGCTCACTAGAGGGGAGAGCGTCTCTTATTTACCGTGGTTCCTGGCACGTTTAGAAATCAATAACCAGCAGTTGACAGAATGTGCTTGGTGCTACATAATGAGGTCGGCATTTTGTGTGTGATTTCATTGAACCCTCTCAATAGCCCACAGGGTATGAATCATTCTCATTAGACAGATGAGTAAACTAGAGGGTTGCAGTGACTTATTTAAGGTCCTGCAGCAATTAATTAGCTTCATCCAATAGGAGTTTTTTCTTTTTTTTTTAAACATCTTTATTGGAGTATAATTGCTTTACAATGGTGTGTTAGTTTCTGCTTTATAACAAAGTGAATCAGCTATACATATACATATATCCCCATATCTCCTCCCTCTTGCGTCTCCCTCCCACCCTCCCTATCCCACCCCTCTAGGTGGTCACAAAGCACCAAGCTGATCTCCCTGTGCTATGCGGCTGCTTCCCACTAGCTATCTATTTTACATTTGGTAGTGTATATATGTCTATGCCACTCTCTCACCCTGTCACATCTTACCCCTCCCCCTCCCCCTATCCTCAAGTCCATTCTCTAGTAGGTCTGTGTCTTTATTCCCGTCCTGCCACTAGGTTCTTCATAACTTTTATTTTCCCTTAGATTCCATATATATGTGTTAGCATACTGTATTTGTTTTTCTCTTTCTGACTTACTTCACTCTGTATGACAGACTCTAACTCCATCCACCTCACTACAAATACCTCCATTTCATTTCCTTTTATGGCTGAGTAATATTTCATTGTATATATGTGCCACATCTTCTTTATCCATTCATCCGATGATGGACACTTAGGTTGCTTCCATGTCCTGGCTATTGTAAATGGAGCTGCAATGAACATTTTGGTACATGACTCTTTTTGAATTATGGTTTTCTCAGGGTATATGCCCAGTAGTGGGATTGCTGGGTCGTATGGTAGTTCTATTTTTAGTTTTTTAAGGAACCTCCATACTGTTCTCCATAGTGGCTGTATCAATTTACATTCCCACCAACAGTGCAAGAGTGTTCCCTTTTCTCCACACCCTCTCCAGCATTTATTGTTTCTAGATTTTTTGATGATGGCCATTCTGACCGGTGTGAGATGATATCTCATTGTAGTTTTGATTTGCATTTCTCTAATGATTAATGATGTTGAGCATTCTTTCATGTGTCTGTTGGCAATCTGTATATCTTCTTTGGAGAAATGTCTATTTAGGTCTTCTGCCCATTTTTGGATTGGGTTGTTTGTTTTTTTGTTATTGAGCTGCATGAGCTGCTTGTAAATCTTGGAGATTAATCCTTTGTCAGTTGCTTCATTTGCAAATATTTTCTCCCATTCTGAGGGTTGTCTTTTGGTCTTGTTTATGGTTTCCTTTGCTGTGCAAAAGCTTTTAAGTTTCATGAGGTCCCATTTGTTTATTTGTGTTTTTATTTCTATTTCTCTAGGAGCTGGGTCAAAAAGGATTTTGCTGTGATTTATGTCATACAGCGTTCTGCCTATGTTTTCCTCTAAGAGTTTGATAGTGTCTGGCCTTACACTTAGGTCTTTAATCCATTTTGAGTTTATTTTTGTGTATGGTGTCAGGGAGTGTTCTAATTTCATACTTTTACATGTACCTGTCCAATTTTCCCAGCACCACTTATTGAAGAGGCTGTCTTTTCTCCACTGTATATGCTTGCCTCCTTTATCAAAGATAAGGTGACCATATGTGTGTGGGTTTATCTCTGGGCTTTCTATCCTGTTCCATTGATCTATATTTCTGTTTTTGTGCCAGTACCAAACTGTCTTGATTACTGTAGTTTTGTAATATAGTCTGAAGTCAGGGAGCCTGATTCCTCCAGCTCCATTTTTCGTGCTCAAGATTGCTTTGGCTATTCGGGGTCTTTTGTGTTTCCATACAAATTGTGAAATTTTTTGTTCTAGTTCTGTGAAAAATGCCAGTGGTAGTTTGATAGGGATTGCATTGAATCTGTAGATTGCTTTGGGTAGTAGAGTCATTTTCACAATGTTGATTCTTCCAATCCAAGACCATGGTATATCTCTCCATCTATTTGTATCATCTTTAATTTCTTTCATCAGTGTCTTATAATTTTCTGCATACAGGTCTTTTGTCTCCTTAGGTAGGTTTATTCCTAGATATTTTATTCTTTTTGTTGCAATGGTAAACGGGAGTGTTTTCTTAATTTCACTTTCAGATTTTTCATCATTAGTGTATAGAAATGCAAGAGATTTCTGTGCATTAATTTTGTATCTTGCTACTTTACCAAATTCATTGATTAGCTCTAGTAGTTTTCTGGTAGCATCTTTAGGATTCTCTATGTATAGTATCATGTCATCTGCAAACAGTGACAGCTTTACTTCTTCTTTTCTGATTTGGATTCCTTTTATTTCTTTTTCTTCTCTGATTCCTGTGGCTAACACTTCCAAAACTATGTTGAATAATAGTGGTGAGAGTGGGCAACCTTGTCTTGTTCCTGATCTTAGTGGAAATGGTTTCAGTTTTTCACAATTGAGGACAATGTTGGCTGTGGGTTTGTCATATATGGCCTTTATTATGTTGAGGAAAGTTCCCTCTATGCCTACTTTCTGCAGGGCTTTTATCATAAATGGGTGTTGAATTTTGTCAAAAGCTTTCTCTGCATCTATTGAGATGATCATATGGTTTTTCTCCTTCAATTTGTTAACATGGTGTATCACGTTGATTGATTTGCATATATTGAAGAATCCTTGCATTCCTGGAATAAACCCCACTTGATCATGGTGTATGATCCTTTTAATGTGCTGTTGGATTCTGTTTGCTAGTATTTTGTTGAGGATTTTTGCATCTATGTTCATCAGTGATATTGGCCTGTAGTTTTCTTTCATTGTGACATCTTTGTCTGGTTTTGGTATCAGGGTGATGGTGGCCTCGTAGAATGAGTTTGGCAGTGTTCCTCCCTCTGCAATATTTCATCCAATAGGAGTTTGAAACCAGGGCTACACAGCCCTGGAAGCCTGAGCTCTCTCCATTGATTAAGAGCAGGGAACCTCCCAGGAACCACATAAGGGCCTGGAGACACTACTAAACCCTCTATTCTTCCTACCCTTCCCTCTCTACCCCCCCTAAAAAAAGACCCACATACATATCGTTTTCAACCATCCACTGAATGATAATTGTAATTTCACGTTTAGATTTTCTTTGTTGTTGTTGTTTTTTTTTAATTAATTTTTATGGGAGTATAGTTGATTTACAATGTTGTGTTAGTTTCTGCTGTACAGCAAAGTGAATCAGGTATACATATACATGTATCCACTCCTTTTTAGATTCTTTTCTCATACAGGTCATTACAGAGCATTGAGTAGAGTTCCCTGTGCTAGGTTCTTATTAGTTGCCTATTTTATATAGAGTAGTGTGTATATGTCTATCCCAGTGTCCCAATTTATCTCTTCCCCCAGTCCACATTTAGATTTTCTTTAACCCACGAGTTATAAACCAGCAGGCGACAAACTGAATCTGGTCCAGCAACACGTCTTGTTTAGCATGGTGATTTTTAAAAACTTGAGCTTGAATTTTTACACAGCTTCCACCAGACCCTGTGGTCTTGGACTAGGCTGTTTTGCTCACTTGTTTTACATGTTACAGGCAGCCCCGTAGAGTCTAAATTAAAACTGAATCCCAGTTAAAGTGAAAACACCCCTTGGGGAGGCTAATACTTCAAACTGTTATTAGTTGGTACCTTATTGTGACTAAGCTTAAAATCCTCTACTGGGGACTTCCCTGGTGGTCCAGTGGTTAAGACTCCGTGCTCCCAATGCAGGGGGCCCAGATTTGATCCCTGGTTGGGGAACTAGATCCCGCATGCTGTAACTAAGACCCAGTGCAGCCAAATAAATATTAAAATATATATATATACATGTATGTTAAATAAATAACTAAATAAATAAAATCCTCTACTGAGGAGAGGTTTTGAAGGGGAAGGAGAGGAGAGGGTGGGAGCTTGGGAAATCTGAGTCCTTCCATACTTTTCCCATAATTTTTTCTGTCTCCCTCCATGTCTTAAAGTTCTCCTTTGTTTATCCGCCTAACTCTCAAGCACAAATCTCTAGCCAATAGTTTCCCAATAGGTAGCATTCATTTCTCTGAAAAATTAACCATGATAACTAGACAATAAGGCAATAATACTCTGTAATAATCTGTGACTCAGGTATGCCCAATGCCTCAACCTGGTAAGAGTTCACTTCCTTTATGCCGAAATAGGAATAGTCTGAGCCTCCATCCTGTATCATCAGTGGAAGTCCAGGATTCTTATTATTAATAATAATTAACTTTTATTGAGGACTTATTATGTGCCGGGTACTTTGATCTTAGTTTAAACAAGAACACACAGACACACATATACATCTGCATGAAAACTCAGTAATTTTCAAGGACAGAAAAGAGCAAAAGCACATTTAAGAAAGAAACTGAAAATGGATAAAGGCGACCTCCTTTTAAATGCAGCCGGGAAAGCCCTGAAGGGGGCGCACTCACTCATCGCAGCTTATGGACCCCAGCCTTCAATGCAGCTGCCCACCACCTGCAGCAAATGAAAAACCACCCCAGCCCTCCCAAATTTCCTCTTCCGCCTATATAAGCAAGCCCCTCTCCTGTGTTCTCCAGCCTTGTCTATGGTTCGCCATTACTTTTCTTGTCCCAAATTACAATTCTCTGCTATTCCTGAGTAAACTCATTTTGGTGGTTATTTTACCAGCATGGTTCTTTTGGTCAACATTAAATTATCCTAAAGAGGGACTTCCCTGGGGGCACAGTGGTTAAGAATCCACCTGCCAATGCAGGGGACACGGGTTCGAGCCCTGGTCCGGGAAGATCCCACATGCCGTGGAGCAACTAAGCCGATGTGCCACAACTACTGAGCCTGCGCTCTAGAGCCCGTGAGCCACAGCTGCTGAGCCCACGTGCCACAACTACTGAAGCCTGCACGCCTAGAGCCCGTGCTCCGCAACAAGAGAAGCCACCGCAATGAGAAGCCCGCGCACCGCAACGAAGAGTAGCCCCCGCTCGCCGCAACTAGAGAAAGCCCGCGCGCAGCGACAAAGACCCGACGCAGCCAAAAATAAATAAATAAATAAAAATTATCCTAAAGAAATCACATTTCTTTATAGAAAAGAATGGAAGGACTCAGATTTGCAGGGATGTAATGCCCACAATGAAGACAAATGTTGGAAATATCAATATTACTCAGAACAGTATAGCTCCTCATTTTCTTGGATCTTTTTATTACAAAATAGGATCTTTCTTTACCAAAAAGTCCATTAACATGTTTGTCCAAGAACAGGGGAACAAGGGAACAGTCTGCCCTCAGAGTTAAGTTCAAGCCTCCTCCTCTGGCGAAGTGAAACTGAACCTTTGAAATTACAAGTATCTCGCAGTTTTAAAGATCCCAGGGACCCAGATAATCAGGGTAAAGTTATCTGAGCTCACCTCCTTCCAGTTGGTCTAGAAGCAAGAGAGCTTGAGAGGAGCATAAGCTCCATTTACCCTGACCCAGCAAGTCGTCAAGGTCCCAACTATTTCATTTTTCATAGTCTTAATAGGAAATTACTTTAAATATCAAAATTTCTGAGACATAATTGAAGATTTCAGTTGTGGTAACAGTGAAACTATAACCTTACCATAAAATTATAATTATAATTTTTAAAGTGTGGTATTGTATTTAGGGAAAAGTGTACTGATATCTGCAATTTATTTGGAAGTACACCAAAAAGAAGATGGATCAATGGATGGATGGATGGAGTAATGGACAGCTGAACGGATACGTGATAAAGTACAGCAAAGTGTTTGTAAATGTAGCATCTTGATCGTAGCTATGCAGGTGTTCACTATACAATTCTGTTGACTTTGCTGTAAGTTTAAACTTTTATTTTTATATTTTAAAACTTGCTATAGGGCTTCTCTGGTGGTGCAGTGGTTAAGAATCCGCCTGCCAATGCAGGGGACATGGGTTTGAGCCCTGGTCCGGGAAGATCCCACATGCTGCGGAGCAACTAAGCCCGTGTGCCACAACTACTGAGCCTGCACTCTAGAGCCCGCGAGCCACAACTACTGAGCCCATGTGCCACAACTACTGAAGCCTGTGCACCTAGAGCCTGGGATCCGCAACAAGAGAAGCAACCACAATGAGAAGCCTGCGCACCGCAACGAAGAGTAGCCCTCGCTCGCCGCAACTAGAGAAAGCCTGCGTGCAGAAACGAATACCCAATGCGGCCAAAAATAAATAATAAAATAAAATAAATAAATTTATAAAAAAAAAACTTGCTGTAAATTTAAAAATTAAAGGCAAAGGAATACACAAATAGATCAATAGAATCCTTAATCATAGAGAGCCCAGAAGAGTACCCAGGAGTATATGGGAGCTCAGTGTATGACTAGCAATATAAAGTAGCGGGGAATGATTAACTATTTAATAAATGGTGCTGTGAAAAGCAGTTGTCCATAAAAAAATGGATCCCTACCTCAGTTATCCCCATGGTCTAGTCTTTTGCACTGAACTGCTCCAGGCCTATTTTTTTTTTCTCTGTTGTAACTCCAGGGCCTGGTGTCTACTAGGTGGTGAGTAAATATTTGTTGAATGAAGGCCTCAGTCCTGGGAGATACGCCGTGGATCGGAGGATTTCTGTGATCCGTGCTGTTGCCGAGGCTTGGAGCCGGGGAGCTGAGTCCCGAGTCCACCCTCTTTTCTGTTCCTCATCAGCTGAGCTAATGCAACTGTCACACTGACTTCTGATGGCAAATAAACAAACTCACTGATGAGTGATGAGTGATGCGAGGTTATCCTGACTTCACTCAGTGGCTGACAGAGCTCCCTTGAGGATTTGCAGGAACAGAATTTGTGGCTGTTTGTTCTTCCTAAGGTTATTACAAGTGGGACAGGGAAGTAGGATTTGAGGGGGTCAAGGAGGAAATAATAATGTAGAAACAAATGATGGACTCCGAATTACAGATTATATGTACATAAAGTATGTATCACAGATACGTGCGTAATAGAGAAAGCCCGCGCGCAGCAACGAAGACCCAACGCAGCCAAAAATAAATAAATAAATAAATTTATTCAAAAAAAAACACCTCTTCCCTTTAATACATAAATCTATTATAACCTTTAGAGTAAATCAAAGAAGAGGAAGAGTTGCCAGTAAAAAAAAAAAAGCTTAGTACCAGAGATTCCTCCTACCTAAAATCTTTGTTTTTACTGTTGATTTGAATGAAACGACACATTTTCCTTCTAGTGGTTTCCTCATTCATCAGTAGTAAAGTAGCTCTTCATCCTCATGAGCAGGAGAACTACCAACTGCAAATGGGCTGGGTACAAACCACCTTTAGAAACTTCAAACAATCACATCCATTTAAATGTTGTTGAATAAAAGGTTTGAAACCTAATAGGTTCATCCAGCCAACAAGCTATTATAGTACTATTTTACTGTGGCTTTATTTAATTACCACCCATACAGGATATATTTACCATCCCGGATCTTGAAAAAGACCATAACCCTTATAAAGATTGTATTTATACAGCTTTGTAAGTAACTTGATTACTTCGTGTATTTGTACAGGTGAAACCCAAAGGTAGGACACTCCTGCGAAAGGTTTAACCGGAATAGACATGCTACAGCATGATTAGGATTAGGGTAAGAGATACGTCATCTTCTTCACTTAAAGATTCTCCTCGTTTAATCCTGTCTGTAACTAAGATGCCTACGATAAAATATCAGACTCTATTCTTGATAATTATCATAATTCAGGGCCTCCAAAATTAGAGAGAAATTTTCATTACCTTTCCAAATAGGCTTTGTCCTGACTTCTAGTCTTGTGGAGTGACAGTAATGAACAGAATTGAAAGGCAGGTGGGCAGTGGTGACACATCAAGGTTCAAGGTTCCAAAGGTTCTTCAACATTAAGAAACATACTTGGAAGGAGTTGATTCTGCTGACCAGTTAGAAATGAGTGTACCTGGTAAAAATAAAAAATTGTAGAATATATACAAGTCTGGTTCTTAGAAAATAGAATTAACAAGCTTGTCAAATCACAGTAAATATATGAATGAATAGGAGAGACTTCAGTTTCTACTTTCTCCATTATGTGTATTTTCCTTATAATACAATTAATTGTTAATATGGAGTCACTCTCTGAATAAGAATGAGACCTTGGGCATTGAAGACATGACCAAGATGTACCTGGTCAAATCATGGTACATCCAGCCCAATGTTCTGGCAGATTTTGTGAAAGATCTTGACAGTCATCCCTGATATCAACTTCAAAATGTCAGGAAGTTTACCCCAAATATCCATTCTTTGTGCTGTCATGGCACCGCTTGTACAGAACCTATCCCTGTGATGTATACTTATTCTAATTCCCCCACTAGACTAGGCCTTCCTCAGTGGGAAATTATTCACATCTGTATCCCTCTACCTCTTGAGCATAGTAATTAATAGGCCCTTATTGAATTCCAGTTTCAATCAGTACAGGATTTATTAGCACTTATGAGATCTTGGGCACCAAGCTAAACATTGTTTGAGAAAATGAGTCACAGTTACTACCCTCCGGGAACATGTTAGATTCCTGGGGTTATAACCCACTTAAACAGCTAGAGACCATTTAAGGGTGGCCAATTAAATACGATAACCTAAATATTCACATTTATCTTTGATTTCCCCTGACGCTCCACTAAAGTAACAGTACAGAATTACAAAAATCCTAAAGCCATAAATGGAGAGAAAACTTGAAAAAAGATCATCAGCAAACAGGATTTCAGCAAAACGTTGGAAGTGTGTAACTGTCTAAAAAGCCCCAAGATTGCTAAAACCTAAGCTTGCAGGGCAGAAAGCCAAGAAGTCAGTCAATTCTCCACACAGAAAACCAGAAAGCTTGCAGGCATCAGGAAGCAGGGTGCAGGGTAGAGCTGAAAATAGGAAGATTTAGTTGGAAGTTTATATAGGGAGCTGTTAAAATGCAATTCTCCCAGCCAAAGTGCCAGGAGATTGCAGCTTCCCCAGCACAACACAGGGAAGGAAGCTCACTGTGGAGAAGTCGAACCAGAAAATCTGTGGATTCTGGGACACCAGTCTCTGCTGAAGAGGGAGGTGAGTTGCCTGACTGAAGACAGGGAGACAAAATGAAAGTATACAAACTGAATGTTGACATCACCCAAACCTACTCACCTCAAAGAAAACTGGCCACAAGACTCATGTTCACCTCCCAAGAAATTGGAGAATTCCTCTCTCAGGAAACTAACCAGTCCGAAAGAAATGTCTACGTAAAATGACAATTTAGAGTTTCCCTGATGAAATTGCTAGGTCCTGCCCAATCACACAGTGGTGAAAACCATCAATCTCCAAACCCTACTCACATGTACAGAGCTTCTAAGTGTTTAAGTTTCTCACTCAGTGTATTAGGACACCAAGGGCCACCACACATTTGAGAAAATCCTCTAACGTGAGTGACAGAGACCAAAACAAACCACAGAAAAAATTTAGAAAATTAAAAAACAAAACAGAGCCTCAGAATAAGAGAAGATATTGTTCTATGAAGCAAGAACCAATTTCACTAAAAACATCCATTTAGAGAATAAAAATTCAGAAAATTACATCTATATAAATATATAATTATATATGCATATACACACACACACACACACACACACACACACACACAACAGAAGAGTTGAAAGTTGAGAGAATCTCTCAAAAAGGAGAACAAAAACTGAGGAAATGGAAAATAGGAAAGAAAAGAGAAGTATAGATAAAATGATACTAAAAGCTGCCTGGAAGAAAAACGCAGATAACGCACAAATGATCAGGACTCAGGGGAAATCAGACTTCTCCACCACTGCAATAGGAGCTAGAAGACAGTGGACAAATGCCTTCAGACTATCAAGAGTAGCTTTATTCTTCTAATGAAGATTTGGAATGTGTCAGAAGCAAACAACTGGGGGAAAGTGAGGCAATTATTAACTGCAGGAAAAACAAAAAATTGTACAAGATAGAAAATGTAATCATAGTACATTACATGGCTAAGCTGTGAATAACGATTATTTAGAATGTAAACACTGTACACTAATTTTTAAATGGTGATAGAAATACATTGGGAAGGGACTTCCCTGGTGGCGCAGTGGTTAAGAATCCGCCTGCCAATGCAGGGAACACGGGTTCGATCCCTGGTCCGGGAAGGTCCCACATGCCGTGCAGCAGTTAAGCCCATGCGCCACAACTGCTGAGCCTGTGCTCTAGAGCCCGCGAGCCACAACTACTGAGTCCATGTGCCACAACTACTGAAGCCTTCATGCTCTAGGGCCCACGTGCTGCAACTACTGAGCCCACATACTGCAACTACTGAAGCCCGCGCACCTAGAGCCCACGCTCCGCAACAAGAGAAGCCACCACAATGAGAAGCCCACGCACCGCAACAAAGAGTAGCGCCTGCTCACCTCAACTAGAGAAAGCCCGTGCGCAGCAATGAAGACCCAACACAACCCAAAATAAATTAAATTAAATTAGAAAAAGAAATACATTGGGAAGATAAAGGGAAGAAAATGTGTGTGTTGATTCAGATGAAGGGCAGTGCAAAGGAGTTATAACTTCATTTAAAAATAAAAAACAATAAATCAAGAAGCAGCAGTAGGGATTTCCCTGGTGGTCCAGTGGTTAAGAATCTGCCTTCCAAGGCAGGGGACTCGGGTTCGATCCCTGGCTGGGAACTAAGGTGCCACATGCAGGCAACTAAACCTGCATGCCACAACTAGAGAGAAGCCCACAAGCCACAGCCACCGAGCTCCAGTGCTCTGGAGACTGTGCACCGCAACTAGAGAGAAGTCCACAACGAAGAGCCCATGTGCCGCAACAAAGACCCAGCGCAGCCAGGAAAAACAAAGCAGCAGCAGTAAAAGAATGTTATTTAGAAATATGAAGGGATTATCATATCGATACTAAGTAAGCCAGAGAAAGACAAATATCATACGATATCACTTATATGTGGAATCTTAAAAAAAAAAGATACAAATGAACTTATTTACAAAACAGAAGGAGACTCACAGACATAGAAACAAACTTATGGTTACCAAAGGGGAAAGGGTAGGGGGAAGGGATAAATTAGGAGGTTGGGATGAACATATACACACTACTATATATAAAATAGATAACCAGGGACTTCCCTGGTGGCACAGTGGTTAAGAATCCGCCTGCCAATGCAGGGGACACGGGTTCGAGCCCTGGTCCGGGAAGATGCCACATGCCGCGGAGCAACGAAGCCCGTGTGCCACAACTACTGAGCCTGTGCTCTAGAGCCCATGAGCCACAACTACTGAGCCCACGTGCCACAACTACTGAAGCCCATGTGCCTAGGGCCCATGCTCTGCAACAAGAGAAGCCACTGCAATGAGAAGCCCGTGCACCGCAACGAAGAGTAGCCCCCACTCACCACAACTAGAGAAAGCCTGCATGCA
Source organism: Balaenoptera ricei (assembly GCF_028023285.1). NCBI lineage: Eukaryota > Metazoa > Chordata > Mammalia > Artiodactyla > Balaenopteridae > Balaenoptera > Balaenoptera ricei. Next base: position 3,912,195 of record NC_082640.1, on the reverse strand, counting down.
GCAGTGAAGGCCCAATGCAGCCAAAAATAAATAAATAAATAAATAAAAATTTTAAAAATAAATAAATAAAATAAAATAGATAACCAATAACCAACAAGGATTTACTGTATAGCACAAGGTATTACTGAGTACAAAAATACTCAATATTTAGTAATAACCTGTAAGGGAAAAGAATCTGAAAAAGTATACACACACATACACACACATATATATATAGCCGAGTCACTGTGTTGTAACCTAAAACTAACATGATATTGTAAATCAACTATACTTCAATAAAGAAAAAAAATAAATGAAAGCATTTGGCAAAAAAAGAAAGAAAGAAAAGAAAACAAATATGAAGGGAAATACCAGAAGAGATTGCTCAGAGTTAAAGTGATTGCTTTGAAAAATAGAAATGAGGATTGGACTGGGTGGAGGAAGAACTTCTGTTTTTCATTGTTGTAATTTTACTTTTAAACTAGAACATGTGTTATTTTTATTGAAATATCTTAGGGGCTTCCCTGGTGGCACAGTGGTTGAGAATCCTCCTGCCAGTGCAGGGGACACGGGTTCAAGCTCTGGTCTGGGAAGATCCCACATGCTGTGGAGTAACTAAGCCCGTGAGCCACAGCTACTGAAGCCTGCGCGCCTACAGCCTGTGAGCCACAACTACTGAGCCCGCGAGCCACAGCTACTGAAGCCCGCGCGCCTAGAGCCCGTGCTCCGCAACAAGAGAAGCCACCGCAATGAGAAGCCCATGCACGGCAACAAAGAGTAGCCCCCGCTCGCTGCAACTAGAGGAAGCCCGTGAGCAGCAACGAAGACCCAACGCAGCCATAAATAAATAAATTAATTAATTAAAAAAAAATTTTTTAAATGTCCTAAAGAATTAAACTATGATAGTAAGTAGAGTACAGGGGTTTTCTGTCTGATCAGTGAAATAATTCTGTGCTGAAAAACCATTTGCAGAAGGGGGGACTTGATCAAAGATGGGTAGGATTTGGATGACACAAGGGAGAGACATTCAGGGTGGGATCAACATGACCTTGAAATTAGCACATTATGGGGGGGGGGTTCAGTGAAATGGCCAGTTGCCAGGAGTCAAGAAAGTAAGTTGTGGAACAGTGGGAAAATCTTGCTTACATAAGGGGAAGTCAGATGGAAGAAGGACTTGGGATTTAAGTAGAGGAACTTGAACTTGTTTGAGAAAAAAGGGACTTGTAGATTCTTGAGAAATGAAATGATGTAATAAAAGAAGTATTTTAGGAAATTTAATCTGAAAATTGTATGCAACTAGTGGATATGGGAGGCAATTGTTTAGTCTTTTTCACCATTACATCCCCAGCACCTATTGTGGTGCTCATAGGAGCTCAACCTGTATTTCCTGAATGATCAAATGTGAAAGAGGCTGGGAGGTGTTGGAGGAATATAAGCATGAAGTAGTAGGGCCATGGACCAGGAATGAGTAGTGGCAATGGAAAGGAACAGGTATTTCCTGAACACATTTGAAAAAGAGAAATACTCTAATTTCCTATTCAAAATGCCCATTTTTAAAAGTCACTTCACATTAAATATGAAACAAATTTTCTTATAGTAATGTTATAAACAGTGGTTATGTTCTCAGACCCCCTCCAACTATTTATAATTACTCTAAAATACAGTCCAACCTAAATACACCTATTATACATAAGTAACATTTTATAGGATTATTTCCAGGAGATAAATTTTAAGTTCCAAGTTGTAGGTGATTATTCCAGTTATCTATTGCTATGTAACAAATTTTCAAAATTGATTGCCTTAAAACAATAACCATTTTATTACATCTCATGATTCCATGGGTCAGGAATTTGGGCAGGCCTCAGCTGGGTGATTCTTTTGCTCCAAGGGTACCAACTGGGATTACTCACTGGTACTCAGCTGGTGGGTGTGCTGGTCTGGACTGTACAAGGTGGTTTCCCTCACAAGTCTGGTGCTTGGGTGGGGATGGCTGGAAGGCTGGGATCAGCTGGGTTCTACTGACTCCAGCATGGTGTTCTCAGGGTAATTGCTCTTCTCATGTGGCATTTCAGAAGCCCCTGAAAGAGTGTTCCAAGAGAACTAAGTGGAAGCTACAGGCTTCTCCTCACGCAGGTTCAGATAGCCTGCAGGATCACACTTCTGTCACCTTGTACTGCTTACAAGTGAATAAAAGGGCCAGCCAAGAGTCAAGGAGAGAGGCTACACAACAGTGTGATCCAAGTAGGCATGGTTTACTGGAGGACATTCTTTGGAGGCTAACTTCCACAGTGGAGATTTAATGTTCTAAAACTGTATAGGTGGGGCTTCCCTGGTGGCGCAGTGGTTAAGAATCCAACTGCCAATGCAGGGAACACAGGTTCGAGCCCTGGTCCGGGAAGATCCCACATGCCACAGAGCAACTAAGCCCGTGGGCCACAACTACTGAGCCTGCGCTCTAGAGCCCGTGAGCCACAACTACTGAGCCCATGAGCCACAACTACTGAAGCCCGTGTGCCACAACTACTGAAGCCTGCAGGCCTAGAGCCTGTGAACCACAACGAAGAGTAGCCCCTGCTTGCCCCGCTCACAGCAACTAGAGAAAGCTCACGCACAGCAACAGCGACCCAATGCAGCCAAAAATAAATTAATTAATTTAAAAAAAAATCTGTATAGGTGAAAGTATCACTCACATTTTCATAAGAAAAAAGTTATGTTGATGAGTCTCAAACTATACCCTCAAGGAAACCTACTGTTTCACTGCTAATGTTGAATAATGGTGGTCTTTTCTAGATTTGGAAGAAAAACTGAGATGAACCATTTTTAAAAAATTCTATTTTCCTAAGAAAATATTTCTTAAACCCTTTTGCCTGCTAGTCCTCACTCGTGTGATAGGGCAATTATTAGAAATATTTTGGTTTTGGGAATTCCCTGGTGGTCCAGTGATTAGGATTCAGCGCTTTCACTGCCATGGCCCGAGTTCAATCCCTGGTCAGGGAACTAAGATCACGCAAGCCACGCGGTGCAGTCAAAAAAAAAAAAAAAGATAGAAAGAAAAAAGAAAAAGAAAGATTTTGTTTTTCACAGAGCCTTCTTCTCCTTCCTGGTTCTCTGCAATCAGGCCCTTTGTGCCCCCTCGCACAGGAGAAGTGTGTATGTCAGACCTGAAAGCAGAAGACTCTTGCAGACACTTCCCTTTCTGGATTGTGTTTTCATAAAGCCTGAGCTTCCAGACTCTGTCGTGCAGGAGGAGGGGAAAGGCGAGAGTCGAAAGGCAACAAAAGGACCTTGAACAGCAGAGGTTCCCAGAGCTTCACGGCTTTGCCTTTCCACCCACCTCCGTCCCCTCGCCAGACCCGTGAAACCTCCTGAGTCACTTCTTTGGATCCTCTACTCCATGGAGCAGAATCTGAAAATCACTGCTCTGGAACCATGATTCCTCAGCTCTTCTGAGTTGGGGAACAGTCGGGAATGGTGGAACGGAGGTTGAGGAACTTCAGATACACAGATTCCCATGTTTCTCTTCTGCACGTAGAGGGGATGAGGGAACGACAGGTGCTCGGAACTTTTTTTTTTTTTTTTAATATTTATTTATTTATTTATTTATTTTTGGCTGTGTTGACGCTTCGTTGCTGCACTCGGGCTTCCTCTAGTTGCGGCAAGCGGGGGCTACTATTCGTTGTGGTGCACGGGCTTCTCACTGCAGTGGATTCTCTTGTTGTGGAGCACAGGCTCTGGGCGCGCGGGCCTCGGCAGTTGTGGCACACAGGCTCAGCAGCTGTGACTCGTGGGCTTTAGAGCGCAGGCTCAGTAGTTGTGGCACGTGGGCTTAGTTGCTCCGCGGCATGTGGGATCTTCCTGGACCAGGGATCGAACCTGCGTCCCCTGCATTGGCAGGTGGACTCCCAACCACTGCACCACCAGGGAAGTCCCGCTCGGAACTTTTTAAGCCTGGGAGTATGGAAGATTGCTGATGCTGGTCATCAAAAATGGAGAGCTGAGTAGTAGCACTCAGTATTGGCAGGGAGCAGAGGATAATTACTTTCATCTCTGGAATGCTAAATCGGAGGTTAAGGTAGAGCATTCTAAACAAGGTGGCCTAGAAGCAGCTGGAGAGATGGGAATGTCACACAGGTGAAAAGGTCAAGGCTGTAGATAAGAGATTCCAACAACTGTTGAAGAAGTGAGTTCGGAGAGAAAAGAGCAGAGAGCTGAGAACAGAAGCTTTATGAGACCCTGCTACGAAGGATGAAAAGTGGTGACCCACCTGCCACGTCAACCTCCTGGAGTGACTGTTGCTTTCTTACTGAAAACGTTGTTCTCTAAAATCACAGACTATCAGAAACTGCCCCTTGAAAGTACATCAGTAAGAAGAAAACATCCCACTCTTGCCGAAGAGTCTCAGACACAGAGAGGCAGCCTTGACTGATTTCTAAGCCAGGTGCAGAGCTGCGGGTAAGGGGTTTCTGGAGACAACGTTCCACATCTATCTTAACCTTGTAGTTCCAAGGAAACGAGGCTTTGGGTCCACTTGTAGTCCAGACATGATGCCACTCACAGCTCTGCTTTGTTGGGACCGATCAAAACACAACTTCATTTAAATTTTACCTAAACTCCACACTTCCCCGAAAGTCCTGTAACAACTCCATCTTTTTCTGTGTTTGGTGAGATGCCCCAGGGCTCCTTAGATGTGAACTCTCCCCCATTACCGTGGATCAATAAACCTGAATCTGTGGATTCTAGATTCATTTCTAGGGGTATTAGGACGATCGGGCGAGGACAGAGAGCATGGGAGGCTTTCACCGTACACTCCTCCATTTCACAGACAAATCCTGGGGACCAGGAGAAGGGTTTCTAGTTGTCTTTGCAGGTCTTCCGTCTTTACACTCCAGGTACCGAGACTGACGAGTTCCATAACGATTATTACGGGGTCACTGGGACCCCCAGTTCCCCGAGGGCCTTCTCCCACCTCACCCTACTGTTCCACATTTCTTCAGCACCTTGTATTCCTCAGACGAAATCTCCTTTTTCTTGCTTTGTCCTGTCTTCCCAACCCACTCTCTCGGGAATGAGCGACCGCTTGAATCAGAAGCCAGGTACCGCCCTTCATTCAAATCTTCCTTTTTCCGGCAAAGCGCTCTAAAAAGGTGGGCTAGGAATAAATGTATTTCCAGACCAAATAGAAAGCAAACACTTCCCAACAGGAATATAGTGTTTTACTTAAACCACAACATCAAGCAGTCTTAACAAGTCCCTTGTACTCTAAAGGAAATAAAGCTAGCGCTTCAGCCAACTCCGGCGAATCCTCCGCCGGGGTCCACAGGTCCCTCTGCGCGTGCGCGTCGGGAAACTTGGCCCTGCGACCCCGGCTCGGAGCGGCGGCGCGGGCGCGGATTGGTCGCCGGGGTGCCGGGCCCGCCGCGCGTGCGCAATGCTCCTCCCGCCCCGCGCCGCCCCTCCCACCGCCCGTTGCCAGTCTGCGGCCTCTGGAATGAGAAGGCGGTAGCCGGCGAGCCGGCGAGCGGACAGCAGGGCGGGCCGACGGTGAGCGCGGCCTGCTCTCTCCGAGGAGGAAAGAGGAGGTCGTGTTCCCGGTCTCCGGGATCCCCCAGCCCCGCAGCCTGCCCCGCCGGCGAAGGAGAAGCTGAGGAGCCGCCGCCGCCGCCGCCGCCGCCATGGCTGCCATGATGGGTCGGAAGTGAGCCTGCGGGCGACGGTGCCGGCGCGGGCGCTGCAGCCCCGGTCCCGGCCGCTCCGCCGGGGAAGCGCGACGCCGCGGACCGCGGGCCCTCTGCCTTCGCGACCCCAGCCCCTCGGCTCGGCCCGTTTCCTTCAAGACTAAGCGGCGGGGAGTGGCTCCCGGCCTCCGACCCCGGCAGCCAGGAAGATGGCGGACCCGGCCGAGTGCAACATCAAAGTGATGTGTCGCTTCAGACCGCTGAACGAGTCCGAGGTGAACCGCGGCGACAAGTACATCGTCAAGTTTCAGGGAGAAGACACGATCATGATCGCGGTGAGTGCCCTTGGCCACCTCCTTCGGGCCCGGCCGCTCCTGGAGTTCAGGGAAGCGGGGAGCGAGCTTTGGGGGCCCCGATGGCCCCGGGGAGGGGCGCGGCGCCTCCTCGGGTGCTCTTGGGTCGCCCCGCCCTGGTCTGCGGCGCCAGCGACGGGAAGCACCCGCCCTGGGTCCGCGGCCCTCCCGCACCTGGGGCGCGCGCGGGGGGGGCGGTGCGGGGCGCGGGTTGCGGGCACCGGGGCCGGCTTCCGTGCGCGTGCGGGTCCTGGTGCAGGTGCTGTCGGGGGGTCGCGCCGCCGCCTCCCCCCGACTTTCCATTCGGGCGCGTTGAGCTCTGAGACCTGCCCTCCATACCTTAAATAGTCATGATGCGTGGTCTTGGGGAAAGCCGTGTGCGTTAGACTGCATCGTGTCCCCTGCGGGAGAAGGGAAACTGCACCAGGCGCAGTTGGACCCGTGCCCTGGGTGGTCGCCCAGCCCGCCTTCGGGTTTACAGTTACACACGGCGGACGGGGAGGGCTGCGAAAAGAAGTAGGTGTCTTTTGAACTCGGAGCGCTCGACTTCGTTTCGTCTTGCATCGGATCTGGCCGATTCACGCTGGGTTATAAATGAGTCTCACTCTCACTGGGTTTTACGGGGTAACAGTATGGGAAAGAGTGTTCACTCTTTTGTGTGTATATCAAAGCATTACAACAGCAGGTTTTTGAGAAAAAGGTAAAATTGGACCAGTAAACTAGGTTTCTTGTTAGTGTCAGCTTCCTACGTCTACAGTCAGGAGCTACCTTGAAGAACTTGATAATGCCGAGGATGGTGAGATACTGTCCTTCGTAGTATAAACCATAACATGACTAGAGTTGGCGGATCATTGTCAACTTCTCAGAGACCAGAAAGTAAGGTGGGGTTGGTGTCTGTTTTTGTTTTTGTTTTTTTTTTTGAGGTCTGATCTCTGGTATTGAAAGGTCTCTGAAAATAACATCCCCAGCTCACGGAGATTAAAATGGGTGGCAAGATACTGCCCACAGAACGGTGAACTGTGACTGGAAATGAAAGTCATCTTTCTTGGTGATGCCGTTTGGCACAACTTGCTTCTACATTGCTGTCATGGTACCCAGTTTTAACGTTGACTTTTTCTCTAGTGGTATTCCACATTTGGCATATGTTTGGATAGTTTAATTTGGAAACCGGACAAAGGGATCACGGGAGATGGAACATGGAAGATGAAAAGCATTGACGTGTAAGACAGAACTCAAGTTCTTTAGAGTTTTCATGTGAACGTTTCCAAAGTTCAGCTCTAGAATATGAATGTCATAGTTCCACGTGGCTCAGGAGGATTTTGGCAAACAAGTCGTTAGGTTCCCAACAACTGCCAGCTACTACTGTGTGAGGACTGTCAGGCTGGTTCTTTGTTAGCAAGTCCACAGAAAAACTCAGGCTATAAATGACATCACAGCGAGGCCAAGAAGTTAAGCACGAAAATAGTCATCCTTTTCCTTTAGGGTGATAATATTGTACGTGCGTGGAATCAGAGGACGCTTGCAAGGCCTGGGTTGTTAGTTGGCAAACACTGGTAGGCTGCTAGTTTCTCACAGAGTTTATATGATTATTCAGCCTCTCAACAGTGGTTCAACATCACAGCTGTCTTCCTGTCAGATTTGTAGTAAGAATGTCTTATTTCTTCAGATTTTTTTTGTGTGCGTATTTACACAAATCTATAAGTATTATCAAGATTTATGTGTTGGGGCTTCCCTGGTGGCGCAGTGGTTGAGAATCTGCCTGCCAATGCAGGGGACACGGGTTCGAGCCCTGGTCTGGGAGGATCCCACGTGCCGCGGAGCCACTGGGCCCGTGAGCCACAATTACTGAGCCTGCGCGTCTGGAGCCTGTGCTCCGCAACAAGAGAGGCCGCGATAGTGAGAGGCCCACGCACCGCGATGAAGAGTGGCCCCCGCTTGCCTCAACTAGAGAAAGCCCTCGCACAGAAACGAAGACCCAACACAGCCATAAATAAATAAATAAATAAATAAATAAATAAAAGAACGTGAATTTCTTTAAAAAAAAAAAAGATTTATGTGTTGGAATGATAGAATTTAGGATTCACAAAATGTTTTATGATTAGGTTAGAAGGCAACCTTCTAACGCAGGCCAAATGTGACATAAGATATGAGGAAAGAGTTAAAAGAATATAAACAATTACCACAGGAATTATAACGTTTATTTTAGGTTGTTTCCTTTTAATTTCTTTACTTAGGTTTCCTTAACATTTAAATAAATTTAAGTGATAATATTAGAAATCATGGGTGAGTGATTTGAGTTGTGAATCAGTAATGAACAGTTGGCCTTTAGATAAACTGGTAAGCATTTTAGTCGTTTGTTTTTGTTTTTTGTTTAAGTCTAAGCAAAAATACATTACAACTGAGTGTGATACAGCTTTAAAAAGTGTAAGGCAACATGTTTAATTCATTATTTTCTGAAACCAATCTTTTGCATATAGTAAGTCATTAATTACTCTGAGGTCTTTTTTTTTTTTCCAATTTTTTAAAGTGCTTCATTTTATCTTTTTAAAAAGTTGTCTGGGAATTTATAAGGGCAGCTAGGAGGAGTGGAATTAGAAAATCTCTAGGTAAAAGTCATCTCGTGGTTTATTTTGTTCATTTTACAGGATCCTGATCCTGATTCAAAGTAAATAGTTTAAGAAGGAATTGCTGCAGTGCAGCATTTAAAATTAAATTATCTAAACGATTTTACAACATTTTGTACACAGCTTTCTGGTTAAATCAAAATTTAAAAAATAAGTATTTTAGTTTACGGTGTTAACTGAATTGTGCGTATAATCAGTGCTCACGTAGGAGATAATTTTTTAGGATTCTGATTTTCCTATAAGTTCAGTTTCCAATATTTTGTCCAAACTTTTTTCCTGTTACTCATATAATCAGGGATTTTAATGTAATGTGACCCCATGGCAATGTAATCTTGTAGTGTTTCTCTGTGCTTTACAGCCTTTGTACAGATTTTTTTTTTTGTAATTAAGTGCTCAGTGAAGTGCTATAAATATCACATATTGAATGAAATAAATGCATTATTTTTTGAACAACTTTGAATGATACAGCTTTGCTTTAGATATGCAAACTTGTTATCCACAAAAACTGGGGGACCAGGGCAACACCTTATATAGTTCAAAGGAGCCTGCTGAAAACACCAAATAAAAAAATCAATAGAAAAGGTTATTCCCACATTTATTTGTGCATCATGAAAGTGGAACATGCATATTTGCATCGTTAAGCATCTTTACTAATCATCATTCCTTATGTGGGTATACTGTAGAGGCTGACGGAACCCAAAACAGGCTGTTGTAGTTCATTGAAGTTAGACCCAGTTTCTTAACCTCTAGCACAACATGATTTCCCCTTTCAAATGAATGATGATTTGGTGTTTGATCCTGATTACCTTAAATACGAAAATTAATAGAGAAGGAGCCATCATAATATACCTTTACAGTTGTGGAATGTTCACCCATAATCTATCTAAGGAATCTAACTAAGGAAAATCTAATATGATGTAATCCCATGTGATCTGAAAATCACTATTCAGAATTCCAGAGAAAGACATATTCCTGCCAGAGGGTATCCTTTGTAACCAAATTTGGTGTTCAGCCTGGTCCGTGCAGATTCAAATAGGAACCACTTCACTTAAGAAATCTAAGGTAAGGGCTTCCCTGGTGGCACAGTGGTTGAGACTCCACCTGCCGATGCAGGGGCACGGGTTCGAGCCCTGGTCCAGGAAGATCCCACATGCCGTGGAGCAGCTAATAAGCATGTGTACCAGCCACAACTACTGAGCCTGCACTCTAGAGCCCACATGCCACAACTACTGAAGCCAGCGCGCCTAGAGCCCGTGCTCCGCAACAAGAGAAGCCACGCAATGAGAAGCCTGCGCACTGCAACAAAGAGTAGCCCCCGCTCGCCGCAACTAGAGAAAGCCCACGCGCAGCAACGAAGACCCAACACAGCCAAAAATTAAACAAACAAAATCTCCCCCGCAACAAAAAAATATTATTTGCCTTATTTTGGAGAGATGCAGTTGTCACACTATTACCTGTTTTTTGTTAACTTGTTTCTTGCAAGTAAAATTAAAATTAATCATGAGTTCTTTAACCCTAGAAGCTGTCTCCATTTCGATTTAGTTAACATTACTTGATCACTTATATTCGATCCTAGTATATAGTTGTTTAGCTTAGTATTCAAGAATCTATCCAGCCTTATCCTCTATTATTTTTTGAACCCTACTCTCTGTACTAATTAATATCATTTCTAAAATTGTTACTCATTTACAATATCTTTTACCTTATAGGTGCTTAATAAATGTTTGCTGGATAAATGAAGAGGGAAAATTACTTTCTTTTTGATAGAAAAAATATTAGTATAGTTTATTTCTGTTATTTTGACTGTACTTGTGTTTGTTTTCACAGTTGTTTATTGTGAATACATCTTGTACAATCAGTGAAACAATAGATTATCTTTTATTAGCCACACCTGTAGATTTGAATGTTCATGTCTCAGAATCTTAGCAAAAGGACACTTTTATGTATGTCGTAGCCAAAGAATAATCAGACATTGAGATGCCTACATTTAATTGATGTCAAAGTGAGGTCATCTGAGTATATCCTTCAGGAATGCTTTCAGCTGCAGAGGGAAAACAAACTAATAGTGGTTTAAATAAATAAGAGGTTATTTTTCTCACATAAGAAGTCTGGAGATGGGCCTTTAGTTCTACTTGCTGACTCTGTTACCTTCTGTCATCCTAAGTTATTGACTTTCCCTCATCGTATTTGTCGTGTTTGCAAGATGGATGTTCCAGTTCCAGAGCTTCATTCCAGAAAGGAGAAAGGGTAGCTTCAGCTGAGGCAGTCCTTTTTATCAGGAAAACAAAACCCTTCTCTGAAACCTCCCAGCAGACCATCGCTTCACTTCATGGTATCTAGAGCTGGGTCATGTGACACTAGTTGCAAGGAGACTCAGATAGCAGGTGGTTAGCTTCCAGCCTGTCTGGTGGGAGGCCGGAAGGGGACGGGGAATTGGGAATGGCTTTGGACAGGCCTTTAGGGGCTGTTTGCGTCATCTTTACTGTTATTCCAAGCTTTGGGGAGGGGAATTGTGGGGTAGAGTTTCTAAAAAGTATAGTCTTTTCCAGCTGAGACCTAGGAAGTATTTGATAATGTTAAGGATTATTTCTGGGGTCGTGACTTTATTTTGGGGCCCAGCTCCCTTCCTTTACTTTAGAAGAGACTAGAGAGCCGTCATACACTTACTTTCAATACCAAGAATCCCCTTGCTCCCTCTCTCATCTTTAGATGCTCACTTTCTCTCTTAGATTACTAGATTGTTCCTGCCAGCATTTAAACTTGCTCAGGTCTTGTCTATCTTAAAAAACAGCTTTCTTTGAGCCACAGCCAGATTTCTGTTCAGTTATCTCCTATTCTTTTTTCAACCTTTTCCAATCTGATCTTTGTGGTTGTTGGATACTTTTCAGTTTTGCTTGTCCTCACAGGTGAATTTGACACAATCACTTCCTCCTTGAAAATTCTTCCTTGACTTGCATGGACATCATAATCTTGATTTTTTTCATTTCATGTCTCTGGCTCCTTCTCAGGCTACGTCAGCAGTTCTCTAAATGTGTCCCCAAGAGCCTTTAAGGGGCCACAAGATCAAAACTTCTCAAAATAACACTCAGATGTTACTTGCCTCTTTCACCGTGTTGACATTTGCATTTGATTTTTGCATCCTTGCACTTCAAACTTACAACATCCTTTGGTTTCTTGAATGCTACAAGCTCCCTTCAGCCTCAGGCTCTTTCAGCATCCTGTTCCCAATGCCTGGAGTACTTCCCCACGCTCACCCTCCCTCATGAGTAACATTGAAGAGAATGACAGTGAGCTGGGTGCTTCTTATTCCTCAGTTCTTTAACATCCCTTCTCCAGAGTGTGTCTCTGGCATTCTTCTGCCTTCCCCAGTCTCAGGTTCTCCTCTAAGTGCTCTCATAGCACTTTCGTTATCACTCTGTTGCGCAAGTCGGAATTCTAGTCACTTAATCATTTGTCTGATGTCTGCCCCACTGTTACTTAGGTTCCACTAAAGCAGAGAATGAATCTGTCTTGGTCATCATTCTAGCATGGTGTCCGGCATAATCGGCACTCCATAAATACTTATTAAGTGGATGAACGGTTGAAATGCTGTTGCAGTAAACTGAAAAGCTGAATGGAATAGTGGAAGGAGCCCTGAACCGGAAGACAGGAGATTTGGGTTTGAATTTTAATTTTGTCATTTACAACTTTTGGACCTTTCACGATGCTAATTCCTTACCTGCAAGATGATGTTAGTATTGAAAATAGGGTCTCAATATCTGCCAGAAAAGATACGCATTAAATAAAAATTCACTCAGCAATATGAGTGCCCACCACAGTAGTGCTAATTTCTGTGCTAGGCTCTGGAAATACAACACAGACTAAAACAGACATGCTTGTTTTTGTGGAGTTTATTCTAGTAGATTTGTTCTTGGGCCCTAAGGTCCTTTCCGCAAAGATTCTGTGACATGAAGTGAGGCATAGTAGGTATCCTAATTTGAAGGTTGAATATATGATGACATCTTTAAAGGAGCTTAGAATTGTCTGTTCACCTTTAATCTGTGTAGTTGAAACCCTTGTTTCTGTTTTTCAGTCCAAGCCTTATGCATTTGACCGGGTGTTCCAGTCAAACACATCTCAAGAGCAAGTGTATAATGACTGTGCAAAGAAGATTGTTAAAGGTAAATATATTTAACCTGCTGAGTTGTCACAGCAATAAGTCAAATTTTGTTTGTGATCTCTCCTGTTTACCCAACGTTCTCTTTTTCATTTTACGTTCCCTTTCCCTTTAGTTAATTGCAGAGGTTGTTTAAATAATAAAAAGGTCAAATATAGTTAGTAACCTATTGCTCATATTCCATGAACTAATTTATATACAGTACCTATTAAAGGGTGTTATGATAATTATAGTGTTACACACATGTTCTTGGTAGATGCATTTCTATTAGATATTGCCAGGAGAGTTTCTAAGGTAGCAATTGTAGAAACACAGCAGCATGAGGATGAAGACAGAATCGCTAGACAAGTTTCTATAATGTATTAGGAAATGGCAGTCTGTCATTCTCCCATTCCATTGTTATTCCTTCCCCAGGGACTTACCTTGTAGTCAACTGCGAAACCCTTGAGGAATTCAACAGGGGTTGCCAAAGATGAGAAAAGTGTGTACATTCCAGTTAATACTATTAACCTATACTAAGGTATTTTTCAGGTTTATGTTTTCTAAAACCATAGAACCTTAGAGCTGAGCGGGTGTTAAGTGATTATCTGAACTTACTTCCAGTTACTGCAGAAATATCTTACATCAAAGAGATCTTATGATTAAATAGCCATTACTTCGTGAAATGCTTTATATCACTTTTTGACAGGTCTAATTGTTAAAGAGTACTTACGAGATTGAGGCAACATCTGTCTTCCTATAGTGTTCACCAGCGTAGAGGGGTTGGGATTCAGTATCAAGTGGAAGGTTAGGATTAAGTAGGAGCACAGACATTTCATCTAGTAACAGGAGAAGACGCAGAGTTTATGGATAGAAGTAGGTCCATTCGTGTGATGGAAGGAAAATGTATATGTTCTTTTCATATTAATTCCAGTGTGTCTCTGATGTAGGGAGCAAAGTCATCACAGGGAGTGAGGCTGGGAGAGGAGGTTCTAGGAAAAGGTGCAGAGTCTTCTAGCAGGTGTGGAGGTGAACGGATTAGGGAAATGTGGCAGCATTGCCAGGCAACGGTAAGAGCCCACTTAGGTTAGCTGCCAGAGAGTTGAATTTACCCAGTTGTATTTTGCCAGGCAAGTACAAAAGAGGGAGAGAAGGGCAAGCGATGTAGTCGAGAGTGCTGCTAATGGTGAACCCTGGAATCTAAGCTGCCTGGGTGGGGGGAGGCAGAATTTAAGGGACAGTGAAAAAAGGTGGTAAGGTTAGTGTGTTATAGTCTCAGTGGAGTCAAAGGTTTTTTGGAATCAGGGTAATAGAAGGAGTAAAAGGAAGTGGATACTTGGTGTTAGGAAGGCAGTGCAGTTAGTAATGAAAGGTCTAGAGTGTGACCATGGACTCGGCATCTGAAGGAGAAAAGGATAAGATCATGGAGAAAATTAGGTTCACGGATCTAGAGGCCGGAGTATCATCTAGTACATGGACATCTAGTAGTGGGATCACCCACTACGTGGACATGAAACCACCAGGAATTACGACAGGTATGGAGTTGGTGAGAGACAGCAGATTGGAGGGAGAGTTAATGGGTGATGCTGTAGACGACTGCAAGAAAGAGGAGCAGGCAGTGTCAGCTTTCGTTGTGAGCATCACAGAGTTTTCCAGATGGGTCTGTCATGGAACGTAGTTATACTACATTCTTTGATTTTGACTTAACTTTTGTCGTCAGTACAGCAAAAGATTGCTTTTTTAATAACATGAAGTTGTTGATTCATGAATTCATGGGCAGTTTAAATGTATGAAACTTTTTCACATCTGCTGCAGCCAACATTAGACCCCAATCCACACTTAAGTATTGGAGTTTTTTTCATCAGGCATAGAACCAGCATTGCACATTTTTTTAATCTGGCATCTGCACAAGGCTTTAAAGTGCAGATTCCATTTTGTTCATTTTAGCTCATAATCCTATTTTGAGTTTTGTTTTTACAGTTGTCTTACAAGGGATCTGAGTTGGCTATCAGCATGTTTTAATAAGTCTGTTATGGTGACAAGGATATTGAAGGCTTTTTTTTTTTAAGGTCTTTATTTAAGCACAGTGGAGTTTGGAAAGTATTACTATGAATCATTTATAAAGTACTTAATGGGCCATGGTTCTTAGCCTAATCTTCTAAAAACGGAATAAGGTTGTTGGCAGTTGTTAAATCATACGTGGTATTTAACCAACTTCAGATTCTCCTACCTGTACAGTTGTCTAGTTCTTAGCTTGCCAACATATCCACAAGAATATGATGAAAACTTGCATTCTTTTGTGAAATCATGGTGCATGACTCTGGTGTTCCCCCAAAGTGTACTGGTTGAGTGACCCAAACAGGAAATGAGATTAGTTCAGCCATAGCTTTTCCTCAGTGAAATTTTGGTATATTTGTCTGAGGTTCCCAGAATCTGTTGACTTTTTGCTTTTTGAAAACGAGTGTAGCATTTACAAGTTAGTCATCTTCTTTTACCTCCATTCCCTGTGGTTTTTGTGAAATTTTTATCCATGGGATGTAATTCTCTTATAACTAGAAACTTGGGCTCATTTAAAACCATTCTTTGGCTATCCTACCCACCTCAACCCCAAAGTCGCTCTCAGCAGTGTTTTTTCTGTTGTTCATTTTGCAGATGGTGTTGTAGAAGACGGTAATACATCGTTTGTTGACATAATCACCTTTTCTAGGCAGTGCAGGTCTACTCACTTCTGAATATTTTAAAAGCTCTCTTTAGGGCCTTACTTTTTATTTTGTTTTGTTTTTATAAGACTCACTTATCCTGGGCTTTTACCTTTCTCATACTGTTCTAGTGATTTTTATCTCTTTTGTACATATTCAGTTATGTAGTCTCTTAACAATAGGCTCATACCTACCTTTCTCAGAACTCTGCAGTCTGTGGTCCTGACATCTAGGGTACTTGTTTCTACTACCTTTTGTACTGTTTCATTTCTATTTACAACTCTGAGATGACATCATTCTTTTTTTGAAATCTCTCTCCTTTTCTCAACATTTTGATTCCTTTTACTTTTTACGTTTTACCAGCAGATTCCTGCTTTACTGTTGGGAACTGAGTTCTGGATAGCAGTTCCCTTCTTTGCAGTATGGTTAAGAGCATAGGCTTTGGAATCAGACAAACCTAGGTTGAAGTCTAGGCTCTGCCACTTTCTAGCTTTGTGACTTGTGGCAAGTTCCCCAGCCTTTCTAAGTCTCCATTTCCTCTTCTGCAAAATAAGGGTACCATGAGGATTTTAAAAGATGATTCATGAAAAAGTACTGACTCGCCCTGGACAAGACACAAATGTGGCGGAGTTAGCAGTAAACACGTAGCTTTAAGGAGAGTGATGGGGGTGGGGGCTAGGTGAGGTGTCAGGGCAGGAAAGCAGTTAAATACATGGCGCGCTGGACTTGGGATACTCACTGGCACACAGATCAAGTAGAAGGCCATGGTAAGAAACTGGTAGGCAAGGATTGGCAAAATGATGGGTGAGCTGGTGCTTCTTCCGCGATGTGGATTCGATGAGCAAGCTGCCAGGAATGAGGTGAGAGCAGCTGGTGTTCTCTGGGCTCCTGCCAGCCCACCGAGGTGGCATTGTTTCGTAAATATCTGTGCAAGTGTGTAACTTACGTATAGGGCTGTTGTTACCTTTTCCTTTCTGTAGATTCATCAGATAGATTTTTTTTGTTTGTTTTCTTTTGAGCATGGTTATCCACTTGTATTCTCTAGAACTCTGAACCCGAGTGAAGTCTACAAGCTGGTTTCCCTCTTATAAAGTAAGTGCCACGTATTCAGTGTTTGCTCTGTGCCAGGCATCTCACCAGGCCTCCAGGGAGTCCCCAGTTTCCCGCCATAGCTTCCTGACCTGGACTGGGCGCCGCTGTGTCCGCCTTAGTTTTTCCGGGTGTAGCCTGCCATGCATTTACTTTGGTTCCTCTGTTCCCTGGGAATATAATGTAGTAGTTAAGAGCTTGTCTTTGGAACCAAGACTGTCTGGGTTTGCATCCCAGCTCTATCTTACTGGCTGTGGAACTGTAGGCCACAGTTTCTCAGTTTCCTCATCTATAAAATGGGACTAAAAATAGTACCTTCCATAGGGTTTTGTGAGGATTAAGTACATTCATATATGAAAGATTATTAGAGCCTGGCACATAATGCTTTTCAAATGTTAGCAGTAATGTATATATTTTTTAAATTTTATTTATTTATTTATTTATTTTTGGCTGTGTTGGGTCTTCGTTGCGGTGCGCGGGCTTCTTGCTGCGGTGGCTTCTCGTTGCGGAGCACGGGCTCTAGGTGCGCGGGCTTCAGTAGTTGTGGCGCACGGCCTCAGTAGTTGTGGCTCACAGGCTCTAGAGCGCAGGCTCAGTAGTTGTGGCACACGGGCTCAGTTGCTCTGTGGCATTTACCGCCACCAGGGAAGCCCAGCAGTAATAATTTTATATGATGACTTCTAATTCTCACAGCCTTCCCCTAAGCAGACATTCTGCTGATGAGGAAGCTGAAGTTCAGAGGGATTAAGTGACTTTTAGAAGGTGATAAGCTGTTCCTTCACTTGCTAAATATGTTTTTCTTGTTTACAAAGTATGAAAGTAATATTTGTCCATAGTTCCACCTCTGTCTGTTTCTCACAAGAAAGGCAAAAGTATATTATAGAAGGGGAGGGACACTTTAGAAAGATGCTGTATGAGTAATAGTAGTAATCATTCAACAAACATTTGAGTTCCTACTAAGTGCCAGGCACTGTGCTAGGAGTTAAACACAGCCCTGGCCTCAAGGATTTTACAGGCTAGTGAGGAAGGCAGACAAATAAACTGATGGTTGCAATACACAGTCATCAGTATTATGATTAAATGCAGGTGCTACAAGAACACATAGGATGGGACTCTTACCCAGATTCGTTTGGGGGTGGAATTGGATTGGAGAGAAGTAAAGCCTAAGCTAGTCTTAAGGATGCACAAGAGTGGGAAGGAGAGTGAGGGATTTACTCCAGACAGAGAGATGCATGTGGGCTAACTAAGGCAGCCCACATGAGAAAAGTATCACCTGTGTAGGGAAGAACATACATTATGGTATGACTGTGACGTTGAACCGTTTGAAATTGTCAGATTCAACCATTTTTACCAACAAAAACAGCAGTGTGAGGGGAAGGATGGTGGGAGATGGAGCTGAGTAGGCAAAAAAGAGCCAGTTCCAAAGGTGCCTAATTTTATCTGATTACAGGTGAGTGCTTTCTGGGATTTTCAAAGAGATGAGTATTATTTGTGTGTGTGTGTGTGTGTGTGTGTGTGTGTTTAAAAGAACTGTACTTTTAAGATATGTGCATTTCATTGTATGCAAATTTTATCTCTGAAGAATAAAAACTGCAGAACACTGAATTCTAGCCAATGGTGTATGCATGCTGGAGTATTAGGTGGAAATGAAGTCTGCAGTTCACTTTGAAATGCATTAAATAAATAAGACGGATTAAGATGATTAAGGCCAACAGTAAAATGATAAAATGTTAATGATAGAATCTTGGTAGTGGTTATAGGGGTGTTCACTGTAAAATTCATTCCGTTTTTCTGTATGTTTAGACTTTTTTATAATAAAGTGTTGGCAGTTAAATCACTATAGAAAGCAAAGGTCAGGAATGGATTTGAAGGTAGGCAAGAAGGGATTATTTTCCTAATTGATAACAGTTGTTACTTTAATGATAGCCTGGTGCCTCTAGAAATCACCTAGTCACTGTTACATCCCTGCTTCCGGAACAGAGAGCCTAGATCATAGTGCTCAGTAAATACTTGAACATTGACTATCCCGTAATCTCTGTAATCATATAAAATTTTTAAGTTTTGCTTGAAGTCCCAAATACAGACATGTGGCATACATTGTTTATCCTATGAGCCCTCATATGATGTGTTTCACCTAACACAAAATTACCATAATATCCTATAGACATATGCTACTAATATGATCTTGGGAAGGTCACTTATTCATTCACCTAACAGTATTTATTAAGTACTTATTGTGGTAGTTGCTAGGTAATTGGATCGTATCATGAATGAACCTTTCATGTATAGATCTAACAAAATTAGGTTTTATGTGATTGATTAAAAGATCTTAAGCAGAGGGTATGATACCGACATGCTGAGAACAATTATATGTAAAGGAAGTGGATTGGAAAGGGTCTGGTGCTTGTTTTTTCTCCAGATGATTGCTTCTTCAGAGTTACAGAAATACTGTAATCTTATCTATTTTATTCTTTTTTAAATTCTTTTATATTGCTTTGGTAATTGTAACAAATGTACCATATTTTTATTTATTTTTATTTACTTTTGGCTGCGTTGGGTCTTCATTGTTGCGCGCGGGCTTTCTTTAGTTGCGGCTTGCGGGGGCTACTCTTGGTTGTGGTGCGCGGGCTTCTCATTGCGGTGACTTCTCT
Organism: Balaenoptera ricei; assembly: GCF_028023285.1. NCBI lineage: Eukaryota > Metazoa > Chordata > Mammalia > Artiodactyla > Balaenopteridae > Balaenoptera > Balaenoptera ricei. Next base: position 3,892,990 of record NC_082640.1, on the reverse strand, counting down.
TCTTGCGAAGCACGGGCTCTAGGCACGTGGGCTTCAGTAGTTGTGGCTCACGGGCTCTAGAGCACAGGCTCAGCAGTTGTGGCCCACGGGCTTAGTTGCTCCGTGGCATGTGGGATCTTCCCGGACCAGGGCTCGAACCCGTGCCCCCTGCATTGGCAGGCGGGTTCTTAACCACTGTGCCACCAGGGAAGTCCAGTCTTACCTGTTTTAAATGTGATTCTTGAAATTATTTTGCTTCCCTTCATAAAACTGAAAAGATTTTGAATGAAAGTTTCAAATGTTTGAGATCTCCTAAAATCTTCCCAGGGAAGTAAGTAGTAATACCTTCTTTTCCTTATTAAATATTTCTGTAGCAAATCTGTTACCTAGTTAGCTGTGCCCAACGTTGGGACCCTTAAAAAGTTTTTTCTTTTCTTTTTTCTTCTTCTTTTTTAAACTAATCAATTAAAAAAAACCGAGAATTGACTTGCTTACTAACAGGTTTACTTTCCACTGTTACCATCTGCTGTTTCCAACTGAGGTTTCTCTTTTTACTTTGGCTTCCTCTAAAATAGAATGTAATTTTTTATATATATAAATTTATTTATTTATTTATTTATTTTTGGCTGCGTTGGGTCTTCGTTGCTGCGCACAGGCTTTCTCTAGTTGTGGCGAGCGGGGGCTACTCTTCATTGCGGTGCGTGGGCTTCTCATTGCAGTGGCTTCTCTTGTTGTGGAGCATGGGCTCTAGGTGTGCAGGCTTCAGTAGTTGTGGCACGCGGGCTCAGTAGTTGTGGCTCGCAGGCTCTAGAGTGCAGGCTTGGTAGTTGTGGTGCACGGGTTTAGTTGCTCCACGGCATGTGGGATATTCCTGGACCAGGGCTGGAACCCATGTCCCCTGCATTGGCAGGGGGGTTCTTAACCACTGCGCCACCAGGGAAGTCCTAGAATGTAATTTTATAGTACCTTTCTTTTCACCAAAACAAACAAAAGCAAAACCAAACAACCAAACAAAAAAACAGAACAAACTGAATCCCTGAAAACTGGAAATTAAAAGGTCACCTTGTTCACTCACATCCCTCCCAGCCCCCCCTTTAGCCTAGTAAAGGAAGATGCTTAAATGTTAATGGTAGGCCTTAGGATACACAAAAGGCTAGAAAAGTTTTTTGCTGTTTGTTTGTTTGTTTTTTTTTTTTAATTCCTCGGGACCTCCCTGATAATCGGTTTTGAGGTAGGACTGGGCTTGTTACACTTTGTATAAGGAGGTATGTTGTGTGGGTTTGTGAGGCTTAACCACCAGTTAACCACCAATCAGTCCTACTTCTAAAAGCTATTTCATGTATGTATGCAAGCTGCCAGAGCACTTTTTTTCTTTTAGGTCACATAAAGCTTTGGAATACAGGTGTAATGACATCTGAGATGTACATTGACAGGAGAGACGATTATAAGCAGTGGAATTTAAAATTTGCTTCTTACTGACAACAGGAAGTAATCTGGGCTGGAGAGAAAGGAGTTCCTTAGGTGGATCATCACTAAGAGGATTACTATTAATATATTCTTATGTCCTTTAATGCCTCGCTTAAGGGGAGAGAAAAATCCCTAATGTATAAAATCTCTTATTTTTTCATAGATGTGCTTGAGGGGTACAATGGAACCATATTTGCATATGGACAGACCTCCTCCGGGAAGACACACACAATGGAGGTAACATCTCACAGTCTGTACTTAGATGTAGTTGGCTGCGCGCGGTGCACTCATTCATTATTTGTGACATCGTTTTACCATATGCTTAAACAGCTTTATTTACCCTTTTGCTTTGTCTCATACACGTTATATATGAGTAACATCGTTGTTGCAATCTAATCAGTTCCTGAGTTTGAATGGTGAAACCGTATATTTGAAATTATATCTAGCTTTGTTTTATCCACATAACCACAAAATTATGAATGTTTTAGAATTAAGTAAGAATTCTCCGTCACCTTATAATGGGAAATTTTGAAATTTTTAATGTTTGTGTGCTTTCAGTTCTATTCAGAGCACTTAATTTTTTCCTCCTCTCCTTGGTCGTGTCCGTGTGTCCGTCCCATTTCCCCACCCCCAGCCAAATACTTGCCCCTCTTCTCTGATAAGGTCTCCAAAATTATCAGAGCTGCTATTAATAATAAATGTGAACCTGCTCAAGCTTTGCTTCTAGAAGACAGCCTGTAATTTTCTGCCACTGCTACAGAGTATCTGCTTTTATCATTTATCTGAGCATTCCATATAAAGTAAATGACTGCTTATTTTAGTGTCACTCATGTTACTCATTTCCATAACGTCAGAGAACAAGCACATTCCTAGCATTTGGATGAATTTGACTTGAAGTAGATGCAACAATGCAGATTTATATGCCGAGCAACTAACAAACATTTTCCTAGAATGTGTTCATTTACAAATGTGCATAATCTGATCTAACAATTAAATAAAAGGCTAAGATCAGTTGGTAACCCATATGGTTGGCATATATTATTTATGTGTAACTTACGAAAATATGTAACAGTTGAATTAGGTTTTTTTAGGTATTTTGTACAGCCACATTTTTTTTCACCAAAAAATGGCAACTATTAGAATTCCTGTCCTCTGTTGACTGTAAATTATAGATTAAAAGTTTTGATTTTTAATTTGTATGTTACAGTTTGTTTAAGAACTGGTTTTGTTTTCTGTTTAGGGTAAACTTCATGATCCAGAAGGCATGGGAATTATTCCAAGAATAGTGCAAGATATTTTTAATTATATTTACTCCATGGATGAAAATTTGGAATTTCATATTAAGGTAAAATCATTGGGGAAAGGTTGTATTTTATTTTATTCCTAGAATAATTCTGTTCAGTACTTTTTCTTTTAAAAAAGTATTTTAAAATATTTTAAAAATTATCTTATGGGCAGGTGTAGCTGAAAGATTATTAGAATTAGTAAACTCAGATCCTTCATCTGCCGTGGTAAACAAGTTAAGCTGAGCCTCTCTTGCCTTAGCCGCCTTCTCTGTAAGATAAGGGAGTTTGGCTACAAAGCTCAAAAGTTCTGACTAATTACACCTAATTAGTCTAATTTTAGGAGAAGATACATAGTGGAAAATGTACTTTAGTTACATAAGGGGTTTAGTGGATTTAGGGCTTCTCATTAGAATAAGAGCTGTGGCTGAGTTGTCCCCATAGTCTAGATGGTACCTGGAACTCAGACCCCAATAAATATTTAATGAATAAGTGAATAAATTACTTTGTAATTTTAAGTGGTTGATTTTTCTTTTCCTTTATTCCCTCTGCCCTGTAGGTTTCATATTTTGAAATTTATTTGGACAAAATAAGGGACCTGTTAGATGGTAAGTTAAATTCTTGCTCTTCAATCATTTTTCAATATACCACATACTGCTTTTTTTTTAGTAGTAAATGTGAGACCATTTCTTAGTAACCTACATGAAATTGACTTAAATTATAGGAAAAAGTTTTAATTGAATGCCTTTGGACTTACTGAAAGCATATGTTGTGGGCGCTTTGTAAGTAGTAATTAGCACATTGGACTGGAGTCCGGGAGCCTGAGTCTTGAGCCCTCATCTTCTGTCCGCTGTCGGTCAGAGATACTGTCCTTGGCAAACCATTGAACCACTCCAAAATGTGGGTGGCGGACGTTGGCCTGGACCTAAAATTCTATATTGCTGCATTGATTTCTATATACATCTCCTACTGTTTCTATAGGCTCTTGCTTTTATAGTGATATTTACATATATTTGAAGTTTATGTATTATTATTAGGCTGCTTGGGGAGACAAACAGTTGATTGACTATTTCACAGCCAGTGTTAGAGTTTAGGGAAATGTTGTTAATGTTATTTATTTTTCTTTTTCAGTTTCAAAGACCAATCTTTCAGTTCATGAAGATAAAAACCGAGTTCCCTATGTAAAGGTACGTATGATACAGAATATTTAGAAAAGCCCTACAATAACATTTTTTTAGGATAGTGACATACTTTAAAAATTTGTTTTACAGGGGTGTACAGAGCGTTTCGTATGTAGTCCAGATGAAGTTATGGACACCATAGATGAAGGAAAATCCAACAGACACGTAGCGGTTACAAGTAAGTAGCCTATGTATTAACACTAGTTAACGTACAGACTGCCTTAAAATATCTTTATCAAGTTGATTAATTGTAAGATTTTTCTTAGGTGAAATAATGCTTTAGAAATTATTAGTAAGGGAAAGCCGTGTTTGTTGATAGTTGTTTGTGTGGTTTCTTTGCAGATATGAATGAACATAGCTCTAGGAGTCACAGTATATTTCTTATTAATGTAAAACAAGAGAACACGCAAACGGAACAAAAGCTGAGTGGAAAACTTTATCTGGTTGATTTAGCTGGTAGTGAAAAGGTAAAATCTTTATATTCTGATAGATACCTAAGCATTTTTACGAACTTTAGCTCAGATTTGGGCTTGTGTATTATTTATTGTCATATATTGAAAATGTATATCCAATTATACATTTTGAGAGTTACAAGCATTTATGCCAATGCTTTGTCATTACAAATTTACTGTCATTGGGGCCACAGTCCAGTTCAACCAATAAGTGTTATCCTTGACTTAAGGTGTGTGCTTTTATTGAGAATGTGTTGAATGTATGTCATTAAGAATTTTACGAGGTATCCTTTTCCTAGTTTCTGGTATCTATTTTATTCATATTGGCAGTGGGCTCTCTCTGAAAACTGGTAACTATCCATTAGTCCTTCGGATTTTGCTGTACTTCTTTCTTTCTGATGATTATTTAACTATTACAGTCAAATACAATCTGATTCTAGTTTATGTCAAAATCAAAATAAGTTCAAATGTTTTAATATTGACCTATATGTGAAACTTTTTTGTTGTTCTGCTAATGTGTTGTTTCTTCTGATTAGAATGACATACCTGCTCCCTTCTACGCAAAGTCTTATACACATACTTCAAAGCCTGTCTCTAATTTTGTGAATACTGAGAGGCTGTTTTTTCAGCCATCATTGCTAACATATTATTCTATTATCTTTAATATATATATTTTATATTTTTTTAATAGAAGCAAGTTTGCTTATATAATATAAATTTGGTCTCTCTCTTTAACAGTTAAAACATCAACATTATGCTTCAGTAAATTTTTTAAAGTTTCTCTTTAAAGGGGGTTAACAGGCCTCCGTGGTGGCACAGTGGTTAAGAATCCGCCTGCCAATGCAGGGGACACGGGTTCGAGCCCTGGTCTGGGAAGATCCCACATGCCGTGGAGCAGCTAAGCCCATGCGCCACAACTGCTGAGCCCGCGAGCCACAACTACTGAAGCCCGCGTGCCTAGAGCCCGTGTTCCACAAGAGAAGCCACCGCAATGAGAAGCCCACGCACTGCAACCAAGAGTAGCCCCCGCTCGCCACAACTAGAGAAAGCCCGCGCGCAGCAGCGAACATCCAATGCAGCCAAGAAAAGGGGGGGGCGGGGTAACAAATTAGTAAACTACAAATGTACATGTAAATTGGTTAATTTCAGGAGCACACCTAAAAATAAAGTTTGGTATCTTCTTAATCCCATTTTTGTCATGCAGCTAGTTACTTGACCAAGGTCTCAGAAGAGTCATACTCAATAATAATGATAACTTACAGTAAATACTTGGCAAATAAAATCATGAACCTTTCCCTTTTCTTTTTTACTAGTTACTGATGACTTCTGAGCTTTTTAGAAAATCAAAGAAAATCACCTAAACTCGTAATTTTGTTTTGTTTTTTTTGAAATCTTATGTATAGGTTAGTAAAACTGGAGCTGAAGGTGCTGTGCTGGATGAAGCTAAGAACATCAACAAGTCCCTTTCTGCTCTTGGAAATGTCATTTCTGCTTTGGCTGAGGGTAGTGTGAGTATACTTGTCTTCTATTTCCCTATCGTTAGTTAGTGGAGAATTACAGATAGATACATACATGTGCATGGATGTGTGAGTGAGAGAGGGATTCACTGAATCAGTATGTATGAATAAGTTGTCTTTTAGGGATTTATTTTATAGTATTAGTATGTATATCCTAGTTTCCATCTTAATAACTAGCATTTAAAACAACTGAAATCACTTTGTAGTTATTGTAAAGTAGCATATTTCTACAACAAATTTTATTACGTAGAAACCCATTGGTCCTCTTTGTTTTTTTGTTTGTTTGTTTTTGTACGTAGACATATGTTCCATATCGAGATAGTAAAATGACAAGAATCCTTCAAGATTCATTAGGTGGGAACTGTAGAACCACTATTGTAATTTGCTGCTCTCCATCATCGTACAATGAATCTGAAACAAAATCTACACTCCTGTTTGGTCAGAGGTTTGTTGTTAAGAAAATGTAGTCTATACCACTTCCTTCTCTGCTGCAATTACTTCTTATCTTTTTAAAAAAATTTTTTTATTGAAGTATAGTTGATTTATAATATCATGTAAGTTTCAGGTATACAGCATAGTGATTCAGTTATATACATATATATGTATATATATTCTTTTTCAGATTCTTTTCCCTTATAGGTTATTACATAATATTGAGTATAGTTCCCTGTGCTATAAAGTAGGTCATTGTTGGTTTTTTATTTTATGTATAGTAGTATGTATATGTTAATCCCAATTGCTTCTTATCTTGTTATAAGTGCAACAGAAGTCTTTATGTGATTGATATTATCACCCATATTTTAACTTACTGGTTTATATTTTTGTCTCCTCTTCTGGACTAGAATCACCTGAAAACCAAGTATTACATTTACATACCCTCTGTAGAAAATGCTTGTTGAATTAAATAAAATTGAATGGGATATCAAAAAAAAAAAAGAAAAGAAAAGAAAATGTAATCTAAATGTAGATAGGCCTTTTGTTTATTAAATCTAGGAAAGTTTCAGGTAGATATTCAAATCTACCTGAAAGTAGATTGTGAAAGTAATTGTCACATTCTTCCCCCCTCCCCTTTCCCCAACTACTTCTCTTAGGGCCAAAACAATTAAGAACACAGTTTGTGTCAATGTAGAGTTAACTGCAGAACAGTGGAAAAAGAAGTATGAAAGAGAAAAAGAAAAAAATAAGACCCTGCGGAACACCATTCAGTGGCTTGAAAATGAACTCAACCGATGGCGTAATGGTAATAACTTATGAATTTGTCATTTTGAGTTTGCTGAATACAGATTTAGACCTGTTTTATAAATTTAAAAGGCATTAGGGATCATCAGATAAAAATGAATAAAATCTTTTACATTAAATTCTGATTTTACCTGAAATAATAAATAGAGGCATAAAGGCCAACTAGCTAGCTATAAAAGTCTCAAGATGGCAAGATGCTTAGCTTAGGGTGAAGTCAATTAAAATGATAAGATTTGATGACTGGCTTTAGAAGATGGGGGAGAGTCAAAGGTAATTCCAGCTTTTCATATCTCAGGGACTGAGCAGATAAAGTTGGTAAGAGCTGCTGAAATTGAGTAAAATTGAAATTAGTTTTAGACAGGTGAGTTTTATTAACCATTCTGTTGTCTTATTTTAGGAGAGACAGTGCCTATTGATGAACAGTTTGACAAAGAGAAAGCCAATTTGGAAGCTTTTGCAGTGGATAAGGATATTACTATTACCAATGATAAACCAGCAGCCACAATTGGAGTTACTGGAAACTTTACTGATTCTGAAAGAAGAAAGTGTGAAGAAGAAATTGCTAAGTTGTACAAACAACTTGATGACAAGGTAGGTATTGTTCACGTTCAATTCTGTTTTAGAACATTTTTGACATAGGTATTTTTATGTTCTAATTTCAATATTATGGGTCCTTGTGACCTATATACATTTTCCTAGATTTCTGTTAACCTTTTCAAGATCATTGTATTAACAAAAAATATAAAATCACAATCTCTGTTTGTATGTAGAAACTGTATATGAGGCATATCTTTTTTTCCCTTTAAGCTAAAAGAACTTTCAAAAGGAAATTTGGCATGGGTCCTTGGAGAGCCTTAATGAAATGTTCTTAGAGTCAGAGATCTGAGGGCTCTAATAATAAAAGTGATGCAAGAGATTAGACAGAGGGAACAGAATGGAGTGGAAATAACCTCTTCTGCTTTGATTATATCAGTAGTGTGAAAAATAGCACAATTTTGAACCAAGTAGAGAGGGTGGGAAAAACAACAGTAAAGAGACCAGAAGAAAATTGTTCTGGCTTTGTTTTTGGTTTTTGTTATTAGCTGATGTTTTTATTGTATTTTAAACAGATGGTAGGTAGGTTTGAAGTGGCTACATGGCTTTATTTTCAATACAAAGCTTTAAACATGTTTATTACTTTTTAGCATTTAAAGTATTTAATGAATAGCTTTCATAAAAATAAGCCTTTTTTCTTATTGTGTGATAAGTATGTTACTATTATTGATAATTGAAATTCCATCTGTTTCAACACTGTCCTAAGATAAGAGATTGGAATAAGCTATGTTGAATTTGGAGAAAATGACTTTGAAATATTGGGGGGATGGGTAGTAATCACAATTTGTGTTAGGAATCAGTTAGAACCAGGGTGTGAGCTACTTTGTTAACCTGTTACTAAAAATTCTAGGATGAAGAAATTAATCAACAGAGCCAATTGGTAGAGAAACTGAAGACACAAATGTTGGATCAGGAAGAGGTAAATTGAATACCTTTCATATTGCTTCCAGAAAAGCTTTATAGTTTGTCATTATCACTTAAATATAAAAGATGAAGGCATCTACAGAGCTCGGAATATACTTGAGTACATTTTTAAAAATTTTTGAATATGTTCATGCTTCACTGTGGATATTCTATGAGACCGGTACATCATACAGACTGAAGCAAAGATTGACTTCCTCTTAAGGTTTTTTGGGGTTGGGTTTTTTGGTTTTTTTCAGTTTGAGTTCTAACTGGAGGGGGAAAGATGACTTTTTTCTTTTTAACTCTGTCTTCTTTCCTTGTACAGTGCTGTTTTGTCTTATTTTCCCCAAGACATTTCTTTTCTTTTTTTAAAAATTTATTTATTTTATTTATTTATTTTTGGCTGCGTTGGGTCTTCGTTGTGGTGCGTGGGCTTCTCGTTGCGGTGGCTTCTCTTGTTGCGGAGCATGGGCTCTAGGCACATGGGCTTCAGTAGTTGCGGCGCACAGGCTCAGTAGTTGTGGCTCGCAGGCTCTAGAGCGCAGGCTCGGTAGTTGTGGCGCACGGGCTTAGTTTCTCCGCGCCATATGGGATCTTCCCGGACCAGGGCTCGAACCTGTGTCCCCTGCATTGGCAGGCGGATTCTTAACCGCTGCGCCACCAGGGAAGCCCCCCAAACCATTTCTTACTCATCCTTGGGAAAGACTTACTACACTGAGCTGGAGTAACCTTAGATTCCCCCTCCCTTTATGAAACGTATTTCCTCATGGAAGTGATGAGGGAAACACAGATATATGTCTAAAGGGATTATTAAAGAAAATACTGATTTCTGAATTGTATTGCCTTTGTTTTTAGTAATTTGTAGTTTAGGGTATGACTTTTATCATGGAAATGAGAATGTCAATGAATAAGATCATTTTTTACCCCTTCACCATTTCTACCCTCATCTAACCTGTTGTTCATTTCTGTCATCTTCACTTTCATCTTATTTCTTTCAAGTTCCTTCTCTCTAGTTTTTCACTTTGGACCCTCGTTTTATCTCACTTGGCAGAATGGGGGGATAATTGAAAAATGGTCCTTTGTTTAAGGTTTGTTCTGGGGATGGGAGCAAAGACTATACAGCTTCAGTGAGAGACATCCAGCATCAGTCAGATTAATCCTTGTCAGATCGTCTTTATTCTTATTTGACCTCTAGCATTGTTTCTCAGAGGAGCACTAGTAACGTGTGCGTAATTCGTCATTTATATGGTTCTGTTCCGCACATTATAGTAGGACAGTTGGCATTCCTGGCTCCCACTTTGAAGGGCCATTGTCATTCTGCCCCATTAGGAATACTCCTACACATTTCCAGATGCCCCTACTTAAGAGCCGCCGACCCTGGGCGATTACGGTATTCTCCTAACTAGTCTCTTGGCTTCTTCCAGTTCAAATTTTATTTACTGATAACATGTTTTCATGAGGCATGGCTCAGGTGCCACCCTCTGTTGCCCAAAGAAAATCTAAACTTTTAAAACATTACTGAGTTCTTTCTTTTTCTGTGCCCACTATTGTGAGCCTTGTATGCCTTTTTCTTTCTGTTATGTTAGTGTGTACATGACAAAAATCTTCCTGTCATGGCCACCTTCTCCATGAATACCTGTCCAGAAATATCCCCCCCCTTTTCCTATACTACCAAGCACTTTGTCATGTCCTATCTCCTTTATGGCTCTTACATTTCATCTTGTATTGCATTTATTTGTGTACCTGTCTTTCTTCCACTAGATTCCTCAAAGGAATCTTTGATTTCCTTTCCATCTCCCACAGTGTCTAGCACAGAGCCTGCATTCAGGAGATCGGTTGAATGAATAAATGTTACCATGCATAATAACATCCACATTTCACTCCCTTTGTGATTTGCAGATGATAACGGAAATAGGTTATTTTTAACTTGTATACGTTTTAAAAACCTGTGTACTTTGGGTAAAACAGATACTTTTATTCCTTTGTATAGCTTCTGGCATCTACCAGAAGGGATCAAGATAATATGCAGGCTGAGCTGAATCGTCTTCAGGCAGAAAACGATGCCTCTAAAGAAGAAGTAAAGGAAGTTTTACAAGCCTTAGAGGAACTTGCTGTCAACTATGATCAGAAGTCTCAGGAAGTTGAAGACAAAACTAAGGAGTATGAATTACTTAGTGATGAGCTGAATCAGAAGTCGGTAGGGTATAGTTTTCTTTCCTAATACTATACTACAAGTGTTCTTAATTGAAAAATTACCTCAGTAACTTATTTCTATATAAGCTCAAGATTGATAACGTCAGTTCTTAAGGAACTCAAGTGTCAACTTTATTTCCTCCCATATGTGAAGCCTTAAAGGTAGAGGGAGGAGGGTTATCTTTTTAGTTTTTAAACATCTATTAATACGTAATTAAATGATATTTTAAAACATATTGACTATTCCAAATATTATTCTACTGTTAAAAAAGTAAAAGTTGGCTTCTAGTTGCTCAGTAAAGTTATTAGCTAATTGTTCAAACTAGAATTAAAAATGTGCACATAAAAATAAAATAGCAGGATATGTAACTTATGTTTTGTTCACTGTTACGTTTCCAGTACTCGGACCAGTGCCTTCCTAGGACAGTGTAGTTGGATCTTCCTTGTGATTCCCCAGGGGATGAGGGTTTTGTTTTCATAGCTGTAAGGCGGGGATTGCTGCCCCCCAACAGTGATGCCAGGAATAGTATATAGCTGTGATTGCTGCTGCAGTATTTTGAGTATCACCATGGATGAGCTCTGTTTCTTAAAAGTTTTCTTGTTGTTAATGCTAACTTCTTGTTTACGAATCACATTTAGAGTTGGACCCAGGATCACTGCTCACTATTTATCTCCCTATCCGTGTCAAGTGTCTAAAGGAAAGCAGTCAACACTATGAAATGGCATTTTTAAAAGGCTTCCTGCCCCTGGAGAAGTTCCTTTTCCCTTTTTAACCTCCCAGCTTACAGTTAGCTTGAAGTTACAATTTAATACCATGGAGATCAAGACACCTTTATAACTCTTAACTGAGTTGCATTATTAGCAAACCTAATTTCTGTTTGGAAGAACAATAGGAGTTTCTTACAACTCTGTAAACTGTAAGTGGGTCCTTGGTCACTGATTTCAGTCTTTAAGACAGTTCTGTTTGTGTCCCAGTTTATATATCAGCACTGTATTGGTAAGGAGTTAGAAACCCCTAGAGTGTTCTGCATCTTTTTATATGCTTACAATATTGCTGTTCAGCTGCTAGAGAAAATGTCTGGTAATTTAGACCTGGTATTACACGGTAGGTCAAACTGAGTGAACACACAATATACCGCTATTCAGATACTTAAGGAAATGAGCAGCTGAAATGATGGTATCTTTACTAAAAGATATTGACTAAAAGTCAATAACCTGCATTTAAAATGCAGTATCTGATCTGTGATATAATGAATAGTTTTAAAGCAACCAGATTCGGTTGGGTTTTCAAAATTGTGGTGACTTTGTTGCTGGTAAGCTAGCTAGTATTTTAAATTTATAATTATAGTAATTAAACTCAGATAGTAATGCTACTTTATCACTCTCTCCTGGATAATTGCCTGTATCGTAGTACAAAAGTAGTAGTAATTATCAGGTGGATTCTTTTCAGAGACTAAGTAGTATATAAAAAGCAGATGAAGAAAACATACCAGCCATCTAGAAAACTGTCAATTGCATTCTAACATTTATTTTCTCAGACTCAGTTTCCACAAACATACCATACTGTGGTCATAAATGAAAATCAAATATAGTTAATTCGGAAGTTTTCCATTTCTAAGTAGAAAACATTACCCAATCTCAAAAATGAGTGAAATAATACAAACTGTTTGCCCTTAATGGAATTACAATATAGCTACTTTACATGGTCTCTTAGGCCTAAAATATTTTTTAAGTTTGAGCTGGGAGCTTTCGCAGACTCAGTAGAGAATTCAAGAAAATGAAAGCAGAAAATAATGGTTTTGTGAGTACTAGGTGAAAACTTGAAATACGTGTCAATATTTGAATTGATCTTTCATTTAATAGATTTAACAGTACCTTTTGTTTTGGTTCTGTTAGGCAAGTTTAGCAAGTATAGATGCTGAGCTTCAGAAACTTAAGGAAATGACCAACCACCAGAAAAAGCGAGCAGCAGAGATGATGGCATCTTTACTGAAAGACCTGGCAGAAATAGGGATTGCTGTAGGAAACAACGACGTGAAGGTAACTGTAACTACCAAATATTAAGTATGATAATCTTTCCACAATTCATACTTTCATTTTTCACAGAGTTCTTCTCATACCCATTATCTCCTCCTCACAGCAGCCATTTGTAGTAGATGGTATTAACTTCATTTTAAATAGCCGAGGAACAAGGGGGAGAATAAGGGGTGCTTGGGGAGACATGCTCAGTAAGTAGCATTTATTTGGACCCCATGTTTGGTTTTTTCCTCTGTGTAAAGATTTTGCGCTTAGAGATTATGTTAATAAATTACCACACAGGAAGTATGTAATTGAAACAACAGTGAAAGTTAGCTCAAGGAGTAAACTGTGAATGAATTTGATTGCTTTAAATGTTTAAAAAGATGAAAGGTGAGCACTGCTAATTAATGCTCTCTCTCTCTCTCTTTATTTTGAAAAATTTCAAACATATAACAATAAAGAGAATAATATGAACCTTAGAGTTAATCAGTAATCAAAATTTTGCCACACTTATTTTTTCTTTTCTAATAATCTTTTTCAGGATGCTAATACTGGTTATATTAGCACTAGCTTGTGGTAAAAAAAAAAAAAATTGTGACCTGGTAGATATTAAAACTTAGACCCAAAAAACCAAAGACTCTTAACTGCAAAAACATACACGTAACATGAAAGATTTGTATGTTATAGTAGGTATTTGTTTAGACTTCCTTTTTTGATTAAAGTCTAATAATAGTAACAAAAAGAACAAACTTAAACTTGGGTTTATAGTGAGAACCAACTAAGCAGCCCAGTTTAACAAGAATTGGAAATGAAATAAAAGTTTTCACTGTGGAGCACACGTTCCTTCTGTTAGATGTTATTCAGAGCTACTGTTTGTTGATGGAGGCAAGCCTTCATTCTCGTAATCATGTCATTTTTTAATGCTGGCTCACCTCATCGAAACAGAGCAAAGTGTTGTTATTAAATGCTGGATGACATGGCTTGCTCTTTCTTTCCCATCAGTCTGAACATCCTGCCCTGTCCTGTTTATGGTGAAGCAATGTGAGATTGGTCGAGCTCTGTGGGAATCTTCTGGGATGAAAAAGTAGATTTCCTTCATATTACTGAACACTAGAAAGGTGTTGTTCAAAATTTGCTTTGTAGATTTGTGACTTGTTTTTAGAAAAATCCTTCCATTTCATGTTCAAATAATCTTAATTTAAGTGAAAAAGTGGTAAAGATAGAGAAAATAAAGAGTAAGACTGGCTTATGTCTAGTGGCAGAGCCAGTGATAATAGTACAGATACCCTGACACCTAAACTGCTTTTTTCACTAAACCATTACAGTATTTTGAAAACAAGTCAGCCTTGCAAATAGGTTCTTTAAAAAAAAAAAAAAAAAGGATCCTCGATATTTTTGTGTTTCTCATGCAGTTCTTTTCCTGTTAATAAGCATCAGTAAGTGCTGCTTGAGCTCTACTTGTTTTGTGTTTTTTACATTATGGTTCACTAGATCATATGTTAAGACTATGTTAGCTTTGTAAGAAACTCCCAAACTGTCTTCCAAACTGGCTTATATAGCATTTTTTGTTCCATCCAGCAGTGAATAAAAGTTCTGTTAATTCACATCCTCACCAGTATTTGAGGTCATCAGCTTTTTTAGTTTGAGCCATTTGAACAGATGTGTGATATTATCTCATTGTTGTGGGTTTTTTTGTTTTTTTGTTTTTTTTTAGTTTTTGGCTGCCTTGTGTCTTTGTTGCTGCGCGCGGGCTTTTCGCTAGTTGCGGTGAGCGGGGGCTACTCTTCGTTGCGGTTCCCGGGCTTCTCATTGGGTGGCTTCTCTTGCTACAGAGCACGGGCTCTAGGCGCGTGGGCTTCAGTAGTTGTGGCTCACAGGCTCTAGAGCGCAGGCTCAGTAGTTGTGGCGCATGGGCTTAGTTCCTCCGCAGCATGTGGGATCTGCCCCGACCAGGGCTCGAACCTGTGTCCCCTGCACTGCCAGGAGGATTCTTTTTTTTTTTTACATTTATTTTATTTTATTTTATTTTATTTTATTTTATTTATTTATTTATTTATTTTATTTATTTATTTATTTATTTATTTATGGCTGTGTTGGGTCTTTGTTTCTGTGCGAGGGCTTTCTCTAGTTGCGGCAAGCGGGGGCCACTCTTCATCGCGGTGCGCGGGCCTCTCACTATCGCGGCCTCTCTTGTTGCGGAGCACAGGCTCCAGACGCGCAGGCTCAGCAATTGTGGCTCACGGGCCTAGTCGCTCCGCGGCATGTGGGATCCTCCCAGACCAGGGCTTGAACCCGTGTCCCCTGCATTGGCAGGCAGATTCTCAACCACTGCGCCACCAGGGAAGCCCCGCAGGAGGATTCTTAACTACTACGCCACCAGGGAAGTCCTCATTGTTGTTTTAATTTGCATTTGGTTGTTGGTTTTCTTACCGTCAGTTTTAAGAGTTCTCCTTGTATGTTTTGGATGATAGTCCTTCATCAGATATGTGTTTTGCAAATATTTCTCCCGGTCTGGCTTATCTTTTCATTCTTTTTTTTTTTTTCTTTTCATTCTTTTAAGTGTCTTTTGTAGAGCAGAAGTTTTTGATTTTAACAAAGTCCAACTTACCAATTTTTTTCTTTCATGGATTGTGGTTTTGGTGTTATATCTAAAAACTCATCTCCAAGCCTATTTATTGAATTGAATTCCCTTTGTCAGAGATTAATTGACTGTATTTGTGTATGTCTATTCCTAGGCTTTCCATTCATTTCTAATGACCTATTTTTCTGTTCTTTTTTCAATACCACATCATCTTGATTACTACTAGCTTTATAATAAGTCTTGAAGCTGGGTGGCATCAAGTCCTCCGGCTCTGTTGTTCTTTAATATTATGTTGGCTATTCAAGGTCTTACCATTTAAACTTTAGAATCACTTTGTCAATATCTACAAAATAACTTGGAGGGGTTTTGATTAAGATTATATTATATCTATAGATCAAGTTGGGAAAGACTGACATCTCAACATTGAGTCTTCTGTCCATGAATATGGACCGTCTCCCATTTATGTAGTCCTTCTTTGATTTCTTTTGTCATCTGGATCTTATACATATTATGTTACATTTAAACAACCGTGTCATCTGCAGACAAAGACAGGTTTATTTCTTCCTTCTCAAGCTCCTTATTTTTTTCCTCTCTTTTTTTAAATTGAAGTATAGTTGATTTTACAATGTTGTGTTAATTTCTGCTGTACATCAAAGTGATTCACTTTTATATATATATATATGTGTGTGTGTGTGTGTGTGTGTATATACACACACACACACATTCTTTTTCATATTCTTTTCCATTATGGCTTATGACAAGATATTGAATATACATCCCTGTGCTATACAGTAGGATCTTATTGTTTTTCCATTCTCTGTATAATAGTTTGCATCTGCTAATCCCAAACTCCCACTCCTCTCTCCCCTCCTGCGCCTTGGCAACCAAAAGGGGATGCCCAAGAGTGGGATTGCTGGATCATATGGCAACTCTGTTTTTAATTTTTTGATAAACTGCCATACTGTTTTCCATAGTGGCCGCAGCCACTTACATTCCCACCAGCAGTGTAGGAGGGTTCCTTTTCTCCACACCCTCTCCAGCATTTGTTATTTGTAGACTTTAACGATGGCCATTCTGACTGGTGTGAGGTGGTACCTCATTGTAGTTTTGATTTGCATTTCTCTGATAATTCATGATGTTGAGCATCTTTTCATGTGTCTTTTGGCCATTTGTATGTCTTCTTTGGAGAAATGTCTGTTTAGGTCTTCTGCCCATTTTTTGATTGGGTTGTTTTTTTTTTGATATTGAGTTGTGTGAGCTGTTTGTATATCTGGGAAATTAAACCCTTGTCAGTCACATCACTTGGAAATATTTTCTCCCAGTCCGTAGGTTGTCTTTTCATTTTGTTTATGGTTTCCTTTGCTGTGCAAAAGCTTTTAAGTTTGATTAGGTCTCATTTGTTTATTTTTGCTTTTATTTCTATTGCCTTGGGAGATTGACCTAAGAAAACATTGGTACGATTTATGTCAGAGAATGTTTTGCCTATGTTCTCTTCTAGGAGTTTTATAGTGTCATGTCTTATGTTTAAGTCTTTAAGGCATTTTGAGTTTATTTTCGTGTATGATGTGAGGGAGTGTTCTAACTTCATTGATTTACATGTGGCTGTCTAACTTTCCCAGCACCACTTGCTGAAGAGACTGTCTTTTTCCCATTGTATATTCTTGCCTCATGTGTCAAAGCTGTGTGATTGACCATAGTTGTGTGGGTTTATTTCTGGGCTCTCTGTTCTTTTCCATTGCTCCATATGTCTGTTTCTGTGCCAGTATCATGCTGTTTTGATTACTGTAGCTTTGTATTGTCTGAAGTCTGGGAAGGTTATGCCTCCTGCCTTTTTCTTTTTCCTCAGGATTGCTTTGGCAGTTAAGTCTTTTACCTACTTGGTCAGGTTTATTCCTAAGTATTTTAATTTTTTGGTGCAATTTTAAAAGATACTGGTTTTTTTACATTCCCTTTCTGTTTTATTGTTAGTGTAAAGAAATGCAACCAATTTCTATATGTTTATCTTGTATCCTACTACCTTGCTGAAGTCCTTTTATCAATTCTAGTAGTTTTTGTGTGGAGTCTTTAGGGTTTTCTATATATAGTATATATCATGTCATCTACATATAATGACAGTTTTACCTCTTCCCTTCCAGTCTGGATACCTTTTACTTCTTTTTCTTGTCTGAGTGCTCTGGCTAGAACTTCCAATACTGTGTTGAATAGAATTGGTGAGAGTGTCTTGTCTTGTTCCAGATTTTAGCAGGAAGGTCAAGCTCTTATTTTTTTGCCGCGCTGTGCAGCTTGCAGGATCTTAGTTCCCTGAACAGGGCTTGAACCCATGCCCCAGCAATGAAAGTGCTGAGTCTTAACCACTGGACCACCAGGGAATTCCCCTGAGCTCCTTATTTTTGACACTGAATATTGTACTGATATTTTGTAATGAAAGTTACTAAGGAATGTACACTGACCACAGTTCCTCCTTGGAGAACTTAAAAGTCATCATTTCACTGCCACCTAAACATCATTATTTGTTAAGTTTTGAACTGGACATATACATGATTAACAGTGAATTTACTGAAGAGGGCCTTTGAGGAGGAAATCCAAAAATTGAAAGAGGCAGGGTTCATTAGTGTTGTTTGTTTGTTTTTACGCTTACATCCATCTTCCTTGTAGGCATGTATTAACATTAAGTTTTAGGAAGTAAGGAAGGCAAAAATTAAGCTCTGCTTTACTCACCCTTTATTAAAAACAATATTTAATAAAAGAAAAAATTCCAGACTTCCTACAAATGTTGAGTAGTATTAAAAATATTTAATTTTGTTTAAGATTTTAGAGTCATAATTGGG
Organism: Balaenoptera ricei; assembly: GCF_028023285.1. Classification (NCBI taxonomy): domain Eukaryota; kingdom Metazoa; phylum Chordata; class Mammalia; order Artiodactyla; family Balaenopteridae; genus Balaenoptera; species Balaenoptera ricei. The sequence continues at coordinate 3,874,754 of NC_082640.1, read as the reverse complement.
TAAACACAGACTAGACATTTCTGTCTTTCATTTCTGTTTCCCTTTTTCTCACAGCAGCCTGAGGGAACTGGCATGATAGATGAAGAGTTCACTGTTGCAAGGCTCTACATTAGCAAAATGAAGTCAGAAGTGAAAACCATGGTGAAGCGCTGCAAACAGCTAGAAAGCACACAAACTGAGAGCAACAAAAAAATGGAAGAAAATGAAAAGGAGTTAGCAGCATGCCAGCTTCGTATCTCTCAAGTATGTGTTACAGAGCAAAGTTTCCTCAGTTTTTTGAACAGCCGTATGTAAATTTTATTTATTGTAAATGTTTTAATAAAAATGACCTTCTGTAGGTTATTTTGAGTAACAACATTAAAAGGTTAATTCAATTAGTTTTTCTTACTCTAGCTGCAGTAAAATAACATGAATGATTTAAGTGGGTTATGTTTGGTAACGTGTATGTTACGTATAGGAATTTACTAGAAAGCTGTGACTGATGTGACTGTTGAAGAATCTAGAAGAATTCTAGGGTGAATAAAAATGCAGGGCTGGTTATGTGGCTTTGGCAACTACATGGGTGAGACCATTCACCAAGATAGGAATTGTAGCAGGAGGGATGAGGGTAATAATGTTAGTTGGAGATAACAGTAAGAATATTATCTCATATGTCAGCCTTTAGTGCCTTATTTTGTAAGTGTTAAAAACTTGTACGCATGACCATTTCATTGATTAAATTCTTTATCATTGTAAATCTTGCCCCTGAACATTTTAGGTTTAAATATCTTATTCTGTAAATGTATTATATGTTTAGATAATGTCGATAAAACTTGCTTACTTTCAAATATTCTGAACAACAAAGTATGTGTCAGAGATTTTATTCCACTTCATATCAGTATATTTTTCCCAAAAGCATGAAGCCAAAATCAGATCATTGACTGAATACCTTCAAAATGTGGAGCAAAAGAAAAGACAGCTGGAGGAGTCTGTGGATTCCCTCAGTGAAGAACTCGTCCAGCTTCGAGCACAAGGTACTCGCTTCCAGTTACTTATGAGTTACATCTCTATTGTAAGTTGTTACCGACTTTAGTATGATTGTAGTCAGCATTCACACTGATAGAGATTGGTAGGAATACAGATAACTTGGAATAGTAAACAAATAACACATTTTAATGTGGCTTTGAAACATATTTTTGAAATCGTGTTTGAATAGTCAAGTGACCAGTCTAGGAATTTCCCACAAAGTTGTAAAGTGGTGTGTGTGTGTGTGTGTGTGTGTGTGTGTGTGTCCTGACACAGGGGAAAGCTGTTTCATTTCCCTACCATGTGCTAACCCATCTGTTCCAGGATTCGGCAAAGAAAGTAAAGGAAACCATAATATCAACACAAAGACTATAACTAAGGTTACTAGTCAGTATGTCTTGAGCGTAGAGAGCAAGATTTACCGTTTGGCATTTGGATAATTTAAAGTCAAGTACTGTTAAGGAACATAGCCTCATAAAACCCATTTGCCCCTTGGTTTATATCAAGAACTCTAAGGCTCATTTCCTCTCTTCTGTTTTCTCTCCCTACCCAAACAGAGAAAGTGCATGAAATGGAAAAGGAGCACTTGAATAAAGTTCAGACTGCAAATGAAGTTAAGGCAAGTTTGATGTAGCATTGGATTCTCACAGTTTTAATTCATCCTTGTTAATCTTGAGTAATCTGACTTAATATCCTTTCCCCCCAATGATTTTAGCAAGCTGTTGAACAGCAGATCCAAAGCCACAGAGAAACGCATCAAAAACAAATTAGTAGTTTGAGAGATGAAGTCGAGGCAAAAGAAAAACTTATCACTGATCTTCAAGAGTAAGTATGCTTTCCTCTGAGATAGCAGAAACTACTGGTGGACAATATATCCTTATTAGAAACCTGCATTTTTCTTTGAAACAGTTTTTGACTTGAAAATAAAGAATCTTTTCATTTATGAGTGGAACTTCTAAGTTCCATAGGAAATTATTGAAAAATGTTCTTAGGTCTTTTGATGTAAATATTCAGTAAAAAGTAAAGAATTCCCAACTTCAGCCACTATTACAAATAGATACCACTGTCTCCTCTGAATCATTTCCTTAACTTTTAAAAAATATTCTTAACTGAGAAAAACTTTATTGGAAATTGTGGGTTTTAGAAGTGTGTGTTTTAATAGGAGTTGTCGTCTCCATTTTTCTGGGACACATTTTCCTACTTCCAGAACCATATGCGTATAGCACAGAATTTATAGAAATTTGAGATCTGTGACCAAATCATGATTTGAGTAGGAACCAGAGGAGAGTAACAAAAAACAATGGCAAAGTTTGGGACATGGGGCTTATTGTTAATGGATTTAGGGACAAGAATTCAGGGAGATGAAAGATACAGAATCAAGTTACGGTTTCAAACCAAAGTATAAAAAGTACTGTGTGGCTGAACGTAGCCCAGCCCTCTTTCTTTCTGCTGCTGGGGGGCACATCCTAACAGAGGAGGCCTGCCGCGTTTGAATGGCGAGACTATGGAATTGAAGAGTTGGAAAGCTCTAATGGCAGCCTCCAGAAGATGGGGATGTTGACGCTGCGAGGTTTTTACTTTGTCAGCCAGAACCAGAAGATGGCATTGGAGCAGGGGCGCCTGAGAGCGGAGCACGAGAAGCTGAAAGCCGCAGAGCAGGACAAGAGCAGAAAGCTACGGGAACTTACGTGAGTAGACCCTTCATTCAAGTATAAAAATAAAAGCTAAGCGAGAGTGTTACTGGCATTACTCTCAGAAATATCCAGTGGATAAAGTTTTCACTTCGTGTAGGCTAAAGGATGTTTTTCTTAAACCCTCTGAGTTGGTTTGATTTATACCTAAAAACTTGCAATACTTTCTTGTACTTTAGTGAAAGCCAGGTCTTAATATTTCACTGGTTATCACCTAAAACATGACATTTGGTAATTTAGAAGATTTCAGGATCTGCCACAAAAACTGAATTTTTGTCAGATTTGATCTTGCATAAATAAAAGAACATTATTGTTTTAGCCTTGCCTTTTGAACAGAGGTTTTTGCCATTTATTGTTTTTGATTTACTGACTAAAAGTATAGTCAACACACAGTTTTCTGTAATCTGAGCAGGTAGAAAACTCATGATTATAACTTTCACATACCTTGAATTTATCAGAGACAATTTATAAAGGAACAGTTGGTTAGGATGGGCACACCAACAGGACCAGCTCAGAGTTGATTTTTTAATAATTCTACTGAATCTCAGCCATAATTTTGTTTAGAGTAATGTTAACTTAAAATGCATAAAATGTTTTAGTCTGCAATAATTTATAATCTCTAATTTTCAGTTAATCAGAATTATTTTGGATAAAGATCAGTATGCTATATGATAATGCATATTCTTAAAATATAAAAAGAACCACTCCTTATTCCTTGAATTCTGCCACATTTTCTTTCATCGCTTCCATTGCTATATTAGGACAGTTTTTTTCTAATAAACCATAGATTTAGAAAATTACAAGGCATATAGAAATTTCTTTGAAAGACACAACACTGGTAAGCTGTTTTTTAAAACTATGATGATCTTTTACTTATTTGAATGTAAGCATTGATCCTGTCAGATAAAAACATTTGATTCAATATTTCTGCTAAATAAATCTAGAATTTATGGACTCAGAGTTGAAAGTGTATTTGTATATTCTTCCACTGTTTAGGGTTATGCAAGATAGACGAGAACAAGCGAGACAAGACCTGAAGGGTTTGGAAGAGACAGTGGTAAGAAAAACTTGGATATAAATAGGATTGGGGAATCTTTAATGGGTTCTTCCCCTGGTTATACTCAGTTTGAAGACCTACTTCTAAAAATACTGCTTTCTTAATTCAAGGCGAAGGAACTTCAGACGTTACACAACCTGCGGAAGCTCTTTGTTCAGGACCTGGCCACCAGGGTTAAAAAGGTAATAAAATAATACTGGGTCGGTGTTTATATAGTGGTGCTTACTGTGTCTAATTGCATTCTGAGTGGAGTAGCCTCACACTGTCATAAGAGTTGGGGGGTAAGCGTCGCCCTTATTTGGTCTCATAACACTTGCCCATCTTCTCTAGAGCGCAGAGGTTGATTCGGATGACACTGGAGGCAGTGCCGCTCAGAAGCAAAAAATCTCCTTTCTTGAGAATAATCTTGAACAACTCACCAAAGTCCACAAACAGGTAACAAGGAGAATATTTTGTGTTCGCTGCAATAAAATCTGAAGAGTGGCAAGTATTTGAGTCTTCAGAGTCCTAAGGATTTTCATACCCTGAGCCATTCCATTATTTTATCACGCAATTGTATAAACAAACAACTAGCAGTTTTTATGGGAGTTAATATTCCTAACAGCCTTTAGCAAGAGGTCAATGAAAACATGTGTTGTTTTCTTTGTAGGGTTTCAGGTCTGTTAGTTTTCTTAATTTATTCGTGGTCATTTTAAAATCTCTGGTAGACAAGTCTTTGAGTTAAAATACCCCCCCCCCTTTTTTTTTTGGTGTTTATACATTTAATGCCCTGGAGTCTGAAATACTATAATAATGAGGCAGTTTGTATTTTTTTTTTAAATAATGCTTACTGTGGGGTTTTTTGCTTATTTTTTATTAAGGCTTGATATTTGATTCAGTTACTTACTTTTTAAGTTTCTTGGCATACTTTATTGTTGTATGTCTTTGTTACTAGAAACCTGATGTTTGGACTTGCCAAGTTTATGTGTACTTGTGGGTCTTGCTGTATCTAAAAAGATATTTGTTTCCACCAGATCAGTATCTTAATGAGGAGACCTAACACTGTGCTGTAGCATATTATTGTCATAGGGAGAAAGAACAGTCTCCCCATTCCCCCAGCATTGAGTGAAATTATATTTTGGGGAGAAACATGTGTGAGGATGATATTTATGGGTATATGTATTCTTTGTTGCTGTCTAAATTATTTAAATTAGCTAAGTGGGAAAACCTTAATATAAAATGTAGTTTTTCTTTCAAGAGAAATTATGAAATGTTTCTGTTTTTTCAAATCATCGTTAAAGCCAGAATCCTTATTTTTCCTGTATACCTTTAGCTGGTACGTGATAACGCAGATCTTCGCTGTGAGCTTCCTAAGCTGGAAAAGCGACTCAGAGCTACAGCTGAGAGAGTGAAAGCTTTGGAGTCAGCGCTGAAAGAGGCCAAAGAAAATGCATCTCGCGATCGCAAACGCTATCAGCAGGAAGTAGATCGTATAAAGGAAGCAGTCAGGTCAAAGAATATGGCCAGAAGAGGGCATTCTGCACAAATTGGTTAGTAGGACGCAATAAAACCTTTAAACCTTGCTTTGGTTTGAATGTTTTTATTTACTTGAGAACATAATCTGATTGATTTGTTATGGGATGTCACGGTGGTTTTTGTCTGTATTTTCTAATTTACCAAAGAGTGGCATTGTTGGGAATGCAGAGCATTGAGGAATAGCCACCTTAATTAACAGGACAAGGAGATAAATCAGAACTAGACAAGCAGGACTGGTCAGGTGTAGGAGCAACTGTGTAGAGCGATGTTATGAAAGCATGAAGAGACTTGCAAGAAAATGTCATGCACGGTATTTCACGCTTTAATTGCTAGGCATTGATGCAGGAATAAGGTTTTTAAGAGGCTAAGGATTGTATAGGTCCTGGAGAAAAGGGTGTAACTGAAAAGAAAAAGAGAGATAGAGGGATTCGCTGAGAAACAAGAAGGCAAAGAAAAACAAGACATTTGGGAATTTGTTGTAAATAAGAAAAGAGACTTAACAAGTCCTTGGGGTCGTGTGTTATTTGTTCTGAAGTCAGTGTTTGTTTCTCATCCCAGCTAAACCTATTCGTCCTGGGCAGCATCCAGCAGCTTCTCCGGCTCATCCCAGTGCAGTTCGTGGGGGAGGTGCGTCTGTGCAGAACGGCCCGCCGGCCGTGCGAGGCGGAGGAGGTGAGCAGGCGTGGCTTCACGTGGCGCCCTCGGGTTTGTGCTCTCTGTCTGGCTTCAGAGTCACAGCTGTCTGTGGAGATGTTCAGCCATTGGTGGCTAAACAGTGTTTTGGATTCTCACAGTAGTGTTATGATTTCTTTTTAATGTATGTGATTATAAAAGTAACTTAGCATGGTTTCATCTAGTTCTTTCATAGTTCAGATCATACTATATGTATATTCAAATTTGTGCTCCTATTGTTCTTAACGTAATATTGGGTCATTTTTAAAAGCTCTGGGTATTGTCTAATGAATATACCATGGTTTATAACTATTTTACTGGACATTTAATTATGTCAGTTTTTCCATACTTGAAATTTTCCAAAATTGAAATTTCTGTGTATGAAATTTGAAGCATGAAACATCTTTTTATACCTCCTCACTTTCAGATTATTTCCAGAAGATTCCCATAAGTGGAATTATGAGAAAATGAACATTTTTAAGACTCTTTACACATACTAACACACTGCTCTTCAGAAAGACTGCACCAAATTGTATTTAGCCAAGGACACTGTGCATTTTGTTGCATCTTTGCCAGTACTGAGTATTAATAGTTTTTAAGTTTCTAATTTAATAGGCTAAAATAAGCGTCTCATTGATTTATTAATGAATTTGGATTTTTTCGTATATTTATTGGCCCATTTATATACGTATGTTTTTTATGAATTATTTCTGTGTCCTTTCCCATTTACCTGTTGTGAGTGGTTTTTCTAACTGATTTATGAGTTCTTGTTTGTTTCTTTCTAAATACAAGTAATATCTGTTCCCTGTAGGGGGATGAAGAATTATCAAAAAAATAATAATCAGAAGATAAATGTCATCCAGAGACACCACCCAATATATTGTATATATGCTTCTGGAGCTTTCTTTACATATTATAACTTTTAAATTAGAAAGTTTAAAGTGTCTAATAAACATTCTAATATAACATACTACCAACATACTACGCTATTCTATATATGCTACTTTGTAGCCAGCTTTTTTTAACTTGCCAATATATTCTGAACATTTTCTTATACAGCATGACTGATTATAGCTGCCTAATATTTTATCATATGACAGGAATTCAGATTAAATTCTTCAGCAAATCCCAAGTGTGTAGGTGGTTTGGAAACTAAAAGCAGTAGATAACTTTGAGATAGTGACTGGGTTTGTTTCTAACAGTACTAAAGTCAGTTTATTTTAATCCTGCTCTTTACTTTGTCATTTTTGCATAACATTGGCTCTCAGTTTGAGTGGAAAATTATGCAGTATTCTGGAGGAATCACATTTCCATAAATTTAATACAGTTTTTTGTCCACACGGTAGAGGATTGATACAGTGAAAAGAGTACAGATATTGGAGTCCCATCTAAGTTTGCATCCTGATTTTTCTACTTTTATGAGTTTGAGCAAGTTACTTTTTAACAGTTAATTTGTCTCGTTTTGACTCCTTTTAAAATTCTTAAAAAATTCTTAAGTGTAAAAGTAAATTACGGATTTATAACCTATTTAATGTATCTCTGAAGTAAAACATTTTTCTACATACCACAATAACATTATCACACTTGACAAAATATTTTTAATATACCAATCCATATTCAGATTTTTCTAATTATTTGTGGTTAAGTCTTCTACAGATGGTTTGTCTACACCAGGGAATAATCCAGGACTGATGTTTACATGAGGTTATTTCCCTTAAGTCTCTTGTAATCTAGAGTAACACCCCCCCTTTTCTAATGACACTGACTTACTAAATAGACGAGGCCAGTTGCCTTGAGCATATGCCTTCTCGGATGTGTTCGGTTGTTTCTGTATGTAGTTGCCTTGTTCCTCTATTCCCTGTTTATTAGAAGCATTTATTGGATTCTTTTAAACATGTTTACAGACTACACTGTGGGTGATACGTGTTTAATATTGTGTCACATCAGCAGACATGACAGGAGTTTTCCTGCCAATTAAGAGATGGCCTCTGTTTTTCCCCCTTTGGATTAATAACTTGTTGAGCCCCTTTACTAATAAAATGAAAGTCATTCTTGAGAATTACGCAAGTTAAGATGTCATTACCTAGTACAGCACGGGTGCTGAGTAGATGCAAGCTGCCTTTTCTGGAAGTGGAGGTGGGCAAAAGAATTTTCAAAGGATAATTATAAATACAGGTAAAAGTTTATCCGTTTTGGATATTGTCCTCACGTTAAAATTCACATGTGAACTTTGAACTCCTGTCTCATTTGCAGAGAGGATAGTCCGTGGCCTTTGTTAAATATAGCTAGGTTTTAGCTTGAGAGTAGAATGCTGATCGCAGTGTAATGACAGCACTTAAGCACATGAGGGAGATGGCTAAGCTCGCTCACCCAGGTTTTCAAAGACTTGAAGTAACTATAAAAGTATAGCCACCTACAGGTTTGTTTCATTGCTGGTCCAAAGGATAATGGTTATTATTTTTTAAAGTCTTGCATCGATCAATCTTAAGCCATGATTGAGGAGTATATGGTCTACATAAGTGATAACTTGTTGAAAAAATTAGATACTTTGTAGAGATTTTAAAATTATTTAATTATTAAGAAAAACATTTCAAAACACTGGGTTTATTTTGGGAAAAGATGGCAATGTATGAATGATACTGATACTTTCAGTACCCAGTTTTACATGGCTGGTTCTTCTAACTGCGTAATGCTTTGGACAGGTGGAGGTTTTCTAATAAACACGGAGGTAAATAGGCAGCTGAACACAAGGATGCCTCTAGGTAACACCTGCTGCTGGGATTGTTTATTTTATTTTATTTTATTTTATTGGCCACACCCGCTCGGCTTGCAGCTGCTTAGTTCCCAGACCAGGGATTGAACCCAGGGCACAGCAGTGAAAGCGCCAAGTCCTAACCACTGGACCGCCAGGGAAGTCCCTGGGATTGTTCATTTCACTGTCACTTTCCCCACCACATGTACCTCTTGCTTATCCCTCCCCCACCCCTTTTTGTTTCTTAGAGCTACCATGTATGTAACATTGCTAATTAGTTAGTGGTCCTTGGCTTAATGTCACTGCCACTGTCTACTGGCTGCCATTTTATTAATCATCTTTTTCTTTTTAAAAAAAATCTAACTTATACATCCACTCACTCATAGCTCTTGTGGGGAGTAAAAACATGCAGGGTGACCTCCTTTCAATATTGTACTGTCCCTAAATGGCTCTGCTTCGGAGGCATATAAAAGGAAAAGAAATTCAATCATTTAATGTTGCCATCTTTTCTGTTTTGGGGAGAGTGGTCGAAGCTGTTGGCTAAATGTTTTTAAACTCATTGGTATATTTTATTTAATTCTTTTCATGATTATCTCAAACACAAGTTTTGTATAAATAAAAATATTTTTCTCTGTGCTTTCTTCCATCTTCAGGTGTTAAAAGTAATTGAAGTATGAAGAGGACATTATATCAATGACTATAGCCTGTATCCCTTGGGAACTTTAGAATTATAACCTATTTTTAGTGTATAAATTGTACCTGGCCTGTACAGCTGTTTCCTGCCCTCTCTTCTCGTAAACTCTGCTGCTTCCCAACACAACTAGAGTGCAATTTTGGTGTCTTAGAAGGGAAAAACGACAGTTTATAACTGTGGCCCTATTTATTACACAGTTTGTCTTTCATGTCTTAAATTTAGTCTTCACTGTGCCAACCTAACTGTGTCATACAGGACTGTGCTTTTTGTACTTGTTTTTTTGTGTGTTTATTTTTTAATCTCAGTTTAAGTTACCTAGCTGCTACTGCTTATTGTTTTTCTTTTCTTATTAAAACAATATTTTAGGGGAAATGGAACCTTTAGATTAAATGTCTTAAATTTTACCACTTATAACACTACATGCCCACAAATTATATCAGGTCAGTACTGTACTTTAAAATCCCTTGAAATGACTTCGGAGTTAAAAATTATCTGTATCATCTCTGAAGTTTGCTTCTGAAAACTACTCTTTGAGCACTGTAACCTTTAAAACTGCCTAACTAGATATTTGAGACTGAGCAAGGCTACTTAATTATCTCATGAAATGACTGTTGTTGAATTATCTTGAATAGAAATACTTTACAATATCAAAAGCAAATCTTTTGCTTTTGTTTAAGAAGGAGAGTTTGGAAAAGGAATTTATTTCTGTTCTTCCCAGTGCTTTAATCCACATAGATTAACGGAATGAAAACACCCTGCTTTGTTTTGGTGAGCCCACTAATTAATATAAGAATTGGACGGATAATGATTTGTCATCTTAATATAGTGAAGTGAACTAAGATACTATAGGATTAAACATAATTTTATATTGTTAGTACTGTATTGGTTGATCTAAATTTATAGCCTATGGAAATTGAGAAAAAATGTGGAAGGACAAGACAAATATATGGTAAATTTATAAATACATAGGTTAAATTTTGGTCTGAAATCCCTGAGGTTTTTTACCTGGTACACTAAGTCATACACTATAATTTATTTCTTGTTTAGTCTAGAAGTAGTAAATTATTTGCAAGTCACTAACAATCCTCAAATAAGTTATTTTGTTGGCGGTAGCTGGTAATTTTGTTGTTAGGTGTACCTGTTCTTCTTCCTCAGATGATTAAACTAAGTCAGCAGTTTGTTTTAGAAGCTATAAAAGTAACAGGGAAAGAGATTTCAATATTTGCTTCATCATTTGGGGGTGGGTAACTGCAACTGTGGTAGCAGAAATTTGCAGAGAATGGGGATTTAAGGTTACTCAGAAGAGAAAGTTGGAAAGTTCTGTGTTAGGATCTGGGTGGCAGAATTAACTTTTCGAAAAAGTTTTATATACAGATGTTTGTATTAAATTTGGAGCCGTAGTCAGAAGACTCAGATCATAATTGGCATATTTTTCTATTTCCTTAACTGTTGCAATTTCCACTTTTATAATAGTTTTGATTTAAAAGATAAATTTATTTTTTTAACAGTCAAAAATCCTTGCTGTTATGATCTGCAACCTTAAAAATGATTGTATTGTTTTTAGGAATGATCAAAAGAAACACTCCAAAAATTGAGATGAAACCTTGTAGAGCAGCAAGATTGAAGCAGTGCAGTTCACTAAAAAAAAAATGCTACCGCCTATTTGTGATGATAGTTTTCTAAATGGAGAAATGTTTGGCTGCATTCACATAGACATTTGTACTTTGTTTTCAAACGAAAGCTTGCTTTTTTGGGCAATATTGTTAAATGAAGCAGAATTTTTTTTCTCTCTTTTGTCTGAATATGGTAGTGTCATTCTTATAAGATACATCATGGTATTGGTGCTGTGTAACAAACAATGAATTGTAACTAGCATGTGGTTCAGAGTATACAATGCTAGGGTTTTTAAAATATCTTAATGGTTCTTTTCTATTTATAATTTCAAACTTTCACAAAATGTACAGAGAATTTCCTAAATTTGTTTTCACTGAACTGCTTTTGCTATGGTAGGTCATTAAACACAGCATTTACTCTTATAAATGAAAATTTCTGATCATCTGGAACATTGACACTTATTTCAATTTGCAGTGTCTTTGTTTTGACTGACTATATTAATGTTCTTCTGAATGGTATTGATAAATGGTTCAGAACAGAAACTCAGTGAAATAAAAGTAATATTTATTCATGGTGATCAATTAAATTATTTGCCTAATTTAAGAAAACTACTGTGCATAACTCTCAATTTGACAGGAGGTGATAGAAAAGAGTCTGAGTCCACCAGTGGAATGTGTTGGTTTCGTTTCAGTGCTTGAAGATACATTCAAAGATAATTGATTTGGGAAGGCACCATATAATTTTAGTTAACCTGCATGCTGTAAATGTCTTCTATGTTTAAATAAAGAGGAAAAAATGTTTTGAAATGTGATGACTTTCTTAAAACTCAATTCAGTGACGTATTAGGTTGATTTTACATGACCAAGTGGCCTTCTTTCTTGACAGAACAGTGACTAATATGTCATTATATTCACGTGTATTTTGTCTCCTAATGTATTGCATATGCTTTGGACATCAAGTATTAAATATGTAGGCTGAAGAATTAAGAGCTAGAGATGAACCATCAGTCTCACTTATGTTATTTTACGTTAGTGTAGCCTGATACGTGATGAGGACACTTCGCCGTGTTATTCTTCCCCCAAAACTGTTAACCCCAGTCTGATCATGAGAAAAACATCAGACTAACCAAATAGAGGGACATTCTACCAAATGCCTGACCAGTACTCTTCTAAAGTGGAAAGGTCGTGGAAAACCAGGAAGATAAGTCTGAGGAGACTTGGGAGACTTGACAGCCGGACGCAGTGACGCAGGGCGGTGTCCTGGGTTGGACCCTGGAACGGTAGAAGGACATCGGGGAAAACTGGTGAAATCTGTTAGCAGTAATGTGCCAGTTAATTTCTTAGTTTTGACAAAGGTGCAGTGCTGATGTGAGATGGTACATTAGGAGGAAGAGTATGAGGGAGACTCTATTACCTTGACTACTTTTCTGTAAGTTAAAATTATTCTGAAATAAAAGGTTTATTTACTAATTTATAAGGCATCAAGCCACAAAGAGCAACAGAGGAGACCACAAGCAGGAGAGCAAAACTCAGCAGACACCTGACTCAACCAGCAGTGGGGAACGCCAGGGAGCGACTCGGTGTCCCCCCCCAGAGCACCCCTAAATGGTCATGAATATGACCTCGGTACCTCTGGAAGTAGGAGTGGAAGTAGGCTGAAATCGGACTAGTCGGAAGTCTGTCTAGACCTTTCCGTCTGACCCGCAGTTCCCTTCTTCAGCGCCACATGGCTTGCCACTGCCTCTCTGACATCCCAGCGTGAGCCTGTTTCTTCCCCAGAAAGGCTGAAATAGAGCGTCTCCAGATGCAGACGCTGGCAGCAGTTGAGGGTGGGGGGACGCGCTGAAAACAAGGAGCGTGCCAGTTAGCAGTGTATTCCCTCGTTGCCAGAGCTACCCTTCGTCGCTGTTAGGGGTTGAACTGTGTTCCCTCAAACTTCCTATGTTAAAGTCCCAGTCCTCAAGAATGTGACCTTCCTTGGAGATTGGGTCTTTTCAGGCGTAATCAAGTTAAAGGTCATCAGGGTGGCTCTTGGCAATGTGACTTGTGACATTATAAAAGAGGAATTTGACAGATGCGTGGAGGGAGACACAGGGAGAAGATGGCCATCTACAAGCCATGGAGAGACTGAAACAGTCCTCCCTTCGTAGCCCTCTGAAGGAGCCAACCCTGCCAACACCCTGGTTTGGGGCTTGTAGCTTCCAGAACTGTGAGACCATTTCTATTACCTCGCCTAGTCTGTGGTGCTTGCTTTCATCGGCCCGAGCAGACTAATGTGATTGCCGACACTGGCAGTGAGCTGGACCCTCTAAGCATTCCTCCTTTCTTTCCTTCGGTTTGCCTCTTGTTAATACCATCCAGTTGTCAGTGGTGTGAAGGGGGCAGGTGGAGGGCACCAGGCGTACACGGTCCCTTAGTGAGCGAAGAGCCCGGGCCACATGGCCACCGCTTCAGCAGCAGGTGGCCTTCCTTTGGGAGCCTGCCCTTCAGCCTCAGAGAGGAGTTTCCTGCCCACCTGATCTATGGTGGCGGGCGGGGGAAGGGCAGCCTTGGCCCACTAGGATCCAGTGAGGTGTTTCCTCCCCCCAGTCCCAGCCAGGGTCTTGACCTGGCCTGCGCGCACCCCAGAGGGATGCTTCCCGCTCACCTGGTGACTGGACCAGCTCTAGCCTGGGAAACCTAGCAAGCTTCTCCACCATCCAGTGGGCTGCAGCCATGCCTTTGCAATGAGACCTGAACCCCTGACATGGGGAGGGAGCCCCTTCCAAGTCTGTTCCTTCCCTGGGTACTCTCCCTTTAGCCCTAGACTATTCTTGAAAGTTCTCTGTACCCATTTATAGTTAATCCTCTCTGACCTGGCCTGATACAGAGGGTAATACGAACGTTTGTAATCACAATACTTAGAACCCCAACCTTTTTCCATTGCTTGGTTACCTGAATGCTGGCAACCAGGCTTATGGTTTCCAGCCAGGAGATGAGAAGACTTCGGTGAAAAGTTTGACAGCTGTTACGAGGAGTACCCAAAGAAGCACAGTTTCAGAAATGCCACAGTCAACAGTCCTTCTCCTATGAACCAATTGCTTCCAGTCAGCGTCGTCGTGTCCCCACCTTAAATATGTACAGACAGCCGAGGGTCACGAAGCATGTGAAGAAAGCCTTTACGATGACAGGATCAGAACAGAAAATAATAACAACAATATGGAGGAAAGTGGAACTATGAAAGGGGAACAAAACATTTTTAAAAACTAATACTAAATTTAATACCTTTCACTTCCACCTTGAAAAGCATGGATATTAAAGTGCTAATATAATTACCTTCCCTAGTATATCTTTTTTACTTTTTGTTATGTATTAAAAAACAACTAAAAACATGCACAGTTTGTAAGGAAATGACAAATCTCAGAGAATTCGGAATCTGAATACATTCTATACATAGCTTCTAGATAAAGACACAGAAAATTGCCAGATACTCAGAGGCCCCCTGGTCCCATTCTAGTGACTCCCCTTAAGGTTTAATATTGTTCTGGTATCTAACAAAAAGATCACTTTACCTGTATTTTGTATTTTATATAAATGTTATGACACAGTATAACCACTTTTGGATTGGGCTTTTTTATTCCTTATGTTGTTTGGGAATACACCTATATGGTTGCCTGTTGTGATCATGCATTGCCACTGTTGCATAGGATTCCATAGTGTAAACATTTAACAATTAATATATTCCAATATGTATTACAATATGAGTGATTTTCAGTTTGTGTCTATTGAGAATAGCACTGGTATATAAATTCTAGAACTTGGGGGAAAAAAAAAACCTAATAGTAAGAGCCTCAAGATTTTGACATAGTGAAAAAAGAGTTTGTCTCCACTAAACAAAACAAAAAACCAAGGGGTCATAAGAAAGAAATACTGAGAAAACAAAAAAAAGTCTTGAAAATAGAAACAATAAGAAGGTTAGAAGATGAAGTTGAGAAAGTTGCCGAAAAGTCATACACACAAAAAAGTCAGAGGACTTCCCTGGTGGCGCAGTGGTTAAGAATCCACCTGCCAATGCAGGGGACACGGGTTCGAGCCCTGGTCCAGGAAGATCCCACATGCTGCGGAGCAGCTAAGCCCATGCACCACAACTACTGAGCCTGTGCTCTAGAGCCCGTGAGCCACAACTACTGAGCCCGCAAGCCACAACTACTGAAGCCCATGCACCGAGAGCCTGTGCTCCGCAACAAGAGAAGCCACTGCAATGAGAAGCCCGTGCACCGCAACAAAGAGCAGTCCCCACTTGCCACAACTAGAGAAAGCCAGCGCACAGCAACGAAGACCCAACGCAGCCATAAATAAATAAATAAATAAATTGATTGATTGATTTTTTTTAAAAAAAGAGTTACTTATTCAAAAAAGAATCCGGGGGTGGTGGTGCTGTGATGAACTGGGAGATTGGGATTGACATATATACACTAATATGTATAAGACAGATAACCAATAAGAACCTGCTGTATAAAGTAATAAAATTTAAATGATAAAACAGAAAAAAAAAAAGACTCCTAAATATAACCCAAAAAAGTAGACTCACAGATATAGAGAACAAACTAGTGGTTACCATTGGGGGGGTGGGAGGCACAAACCATTGGGTGTGAGATAGATTCAAGGATATGTTGTACACCGTGGGGAATATAGCCAATATTTTGTAATAACTGTAAATGAGAAGTAACATTTAAAAATTGTATTAAAATTTTTTTAAATAAGTGTAAAAAAAAAAGAATCCTAAGATAAGCAGGAGAGGAAAAGTCACCATAGTATATTACATGACTCAGCTGTGATTGGCACATTTCATCGTAGTAGTAATGGAAACATGGATTAGTAACTGAACTTACAACATGACCTTATTGAGAGGAAGAGGGGTTGTGTCTGTGTGTTGATGGTGGTGAAAGAGGGTTCAATCCTCATCTTCCACAGGATAAGACAACTGGCACCACTTAACCATGACTAATCAATAAGTAGCAGAGATTTGGAGATGAAGCAAAATGAAAGTGGCTGCTTCTGGAGAGTGGGAAAGAGGTGAAGTGGGGCAGGGGACCGCTGTTTTGTTAGGGGTGGAAGGAACCTCTGTTTTTGAAACAAGTTTTCTAGAGCGTGTTTGACTTTTCAGGGCTCAGTTTGTATCCTGTTGTAGGGTGGCTCTCCTCCGAGGATGACTTCAGAAGCATGTCCCAGCTTCTTGACCCAACCTAGAATTCAACTTGCCCATTTGTAGAAAAACACTTGAAAACCTCGAGGTGACTCTTAGGCCTCTTGTTCTGTAATTCTGAGATGCCAAGTAATCTGGTCTAGAGTTTTAACATCTGGTGCTCTCTTCAGCAGTACACATGCTAAAAATTAGAACAAAACAACAAAGATTAAGTAACATGGCCCCTGCACAAGGATAATGCACAAATTCGTGGAGCTGTTGCCTACTTTTAATTAAATGTCCTCTGAGTTCAAAAATATATATATGTAGATCACATCTGAAAGGTTTGTTTATTTTAAATTAGGTCTTCAGGGACTTCCGTGGTGGTCCAGTGGTTAAGACTCTGCGCCCCCAAGGCAGGGGGCCCGGGGTTTGGTCCCTTGTTGGGGAACTAGATCCCACATGCATGCGGCAACTAAGAGTTTGAATGCTGCAAAAGAAAGAAAGAAATTAAGCCTTCATAATCACTGACTTTATGTGGAAATAAATCCACAGGTCTCTCAAACTGAAGTAAGCAGTTCTTGAAAGTACTTTTTTTTTTTTTTTTTTTTTTGGCTGCACAGTGCTGCTTGCGGGATCTCAGTTCCCTGACCGGGGATTGAACCCAGGCGTCAGCACTGAAAGCGCCAAGTCCTAACCACTGGACCGCCAGGGAATTCCCAGAAAGTACTTCTTTCTTCATTAAATGAATGCTTCCAAATTTTGAAGATTTAGAAGAGAAGTGGATTTTTAAAAATTGTGGTAAAATACACATAAAATAAAATTTACCATCTTAAGCGTTTTTAAGTGTACAGTTCAGTAGTGTTGGAAGAAAAGTGTTTGGTTTGGGGGTTTTTGTGTGTGTGTGTGTGTACACAGAAATTAGCTCAGGACTGGAAATATTTGTGTCATGATCTACACCAAAATATTTATTTAATGTTCTTCAGTTCATATTAGCTTGGTGGAATGATGTTATTAACATTATAAACTTTCAGATGTTTCCACTGTAGGTAAAATCAGAACTGAGGACAAGTATTTAAAATATTCAAGAAATTAACTCATTTTTTTCACCCACTTAACAGTCAAGAGCCATTGGAAATGAAAAATCAAAATACTGTAACTAAATCTGAGAAATCCCAAATAAGTGCCCATTGTTTCTTGAGCGGCAGACAAGACATCACCAGTATGAGTTCCAGGAAACACCCACGTTACCATCTTAGATATATTCTTTTCTTGCCGAATAAAAAGTTAGGCACACAGCTTTTCTCTACAATAACTGGAATTGTGCACAGCCGCCCTGCATTCTGCTCTGAAAATGAACTTTTGTTTTATGCAAATGTAGGCGAATTAGAATGAACAAAAGGCGCACATTTTAAGGCTGAGAACATTCAACTGAAAATGAAAAACGGATTTTTCTTCTGATAGAAAACCAGCTGGAAAAATTTTGCAGCAGGCCGGTTGGGGGCTGACCTGCAGCCTCTCAGCAGTCCCCTCTTTGCAAGGCAGCTGCCCACTGGCAAGGACTTTCTAAATGCCCCTGTCAGGGGTCCCGAGGTGACCCCTCTGCAGGAATAAACAGGAAGAGGCGGGGCCCTCTCTCTGGTGCCCCCGGCCCCGTTGGGGGGGGAGGGCCAGCTCCTTCCCGCACCCACCGCTGGAACCACCTGCTGACCCCAAGGTCTGAGCCGCCTGCTGGACAGCGGGGCCCACAGAGGTCTGACAGGGCTGGGACACTGCTGTAGACCCTTTCTTTTTTTTTAATTTATGTAACCGAAGTATAGCTGATTTACAGTGTTGTGTTAATTTCTGCTGTACAGCAAAGTGACCCCATTACACATATATATATTCTTTTTCATATTCTTTTCCATTACGGTTTATCACAGGATAGTGAATATAGTTCCCTGGGCTATATTGTAGGACCTTGTTGTTTATCCGTCCTGTATATAGGAGTTGGCATCTGCTCACCCCACACTCCCACGCCACCCCTCCCCCACTGCCCTGCCCCTTGGCAACCACAAGTCTGTGCTCTATGTCTGTGAGTCTGTTTCCATTTCATAGACAGGTTCATTTGTGTCATATTTTAGATTCCACATAGAGGTGATATCATATGACATTTGTCTCTGTCTGACTTACTTCACTCAGTATGATCGTCTCTAGGTCCATCCACGTTGCTGCTGCAGACCCTTTAAGAGGACTTTCCCAGGGGAGGAAGGAGAGCTGGAGACCCCTGCTTAGGAAGCCTGATGAAAGGATGCTTGGTTATTCAGGAATGTTGAGGTCCTGGTTCCTGAGCCTGGACACAGAGGCAACCATCAGAGAGCCTTCCTACTCTGCCCGCCACACACATTCCAGGCTCTGTTTTCACTCTGATGTCTAACAATCGTTCCATTGAGAACTCTGCGGCTGGCAGCTCCACTGCCGTGTCTTCACGGCTGCAGCCTTGGGCCCAGCCCAGAACGAGGCACCTCTACCCTGTCCAATTCACACTTTCTTCTCCACTCTTCCCTCTGTCCCTTTCCCCCCAGGAACTCCTTCATCCATCCCTTGGATTTGGATGTTCCCTTCGCTCTTCTGGCAGAACACGCCTTCTAACACGTACCCTCATGACTTTAAATATTATCTATATGCTGATAAATCCAAAATCTGCTTTTCCAAGCCTAATTGCTCCCATAAATTCCTAACTCATGTATCCAAATGCTTGCAGGCCATTTGCACTTAAAGACCCCACAGGCACCTGCAATTCAACACGTCCAAAGTGAACTGAAAAAACCCCAGGGATTATGTGCATAAAGTCCACAATTGCTTACTTGAAATCCTTGGGGACAAATGTTTTATGGAATTTTGAGTTCTTCAGAATTTAGAAAAGGTAATACATAGTATGTATACAGCAGTACCAGTGAGGTCTAGGCCAGTACCATGGAATCAAACATGATTTTTCTCTTCAGCAAAATGTACCACTATTCACATTCAGCGGAATATGCAAAGGCTGAAAAAAGTGTCATGTCAGTTGAAGTCATGTTTTATTATCAAAAGAGTTGCACCAAACTTACAAAAAACTTAATTTTCAGAGCCTCTTAGCTATTGGACTTGTGAATATGTGATTATTGAACTTTGTCACATATGACATTAAAGGGCTAATATCCCTAATATACACAGAGCTCTTAGAAATTAACAAGAAAAAGAAAGGTGAAAACCCAGGAAGAAAATGGACCAAGGAGGGGACTTCCCTGGTGGTGCAGTGGTTAAGACTCTGCACTCCCAATGCAGGGGGCCCAGGTTCGATTCCTGGTCAGGGAACTAGATCCCACATGCATGCTGCAACGAAGAGTTCACATGCCACGGACTTCCCTGGTGGCACAGTGGTTAAGAATCCACCTGCCAATGCAGGGGACATGGGTTCAAGCCCTGGTCCGGGAAGATCCCACATGCCGTGGAGCAACTAAGCCCGTGTGCCACAACTACTGAGCCTGCGCTCTAGAGCCAGTGAGCGACAACTACTGAAGCCCACGCACCTAGAGCCTGTGCTCCGCGACAAGAGAAGCCACCGCAGTGAGAAGCCTGTGCACCACGACGAAGAGTAGCCCCGCTCGATGCAACTAGAGAAAGGCCACGCACAGCAACAAAGACCCAACGCAGCCAAAAATAAATAAATAATTAATTTAAAAAATAAAATAAAACTTAGTAGCTGTAGAATTCACAAATTTTGCTCCAAAGAAACAGATCGTGACTTTCAATAATAAATCTTTATTTCCATAAACATTCAATAAAAACACACTATAATACAATGTCAAGTACCCTTTATGAAACATGTGGTGCAATATTCTACAGGTGAGGAATCTAACCAAAATTATATGAAGCAATTCTTTCTTTAAGGGGATTATGAAGAAAGAAGAGTAAATGATATTAAGCTAAAGGAATAGTGCGGAAAAAAAAAAGATGAAACCAAAAAAAAAGGAAGAAGAAAAATTACATGGCATCTGTCAAGAATATCCATAATATTCACGTATACATGTAAGTGTCTTCTGTCTACTTCCAAAGCAATCCAAAGTGGCTACTGTATATAATAAGATGTGGCCTCACGCAGTGGTCTAGACCCTCGCGACCCAAAGTGTGGGCTCAGCATCAGCGGCTCTGAGATCACCTGCAAGTTAGAAACGAAGAATCTCCGGCCCCAGCAGACCTACTGGGCAAATGGTATTGTCCAAATATAGCTGCTACAATACGTCCCATCCCGCATGCTGTGAGGTTGACCCTCCTGTCATCCAGTGACAGGGGCAATGTCTCTTCCCCTTAAACCTGGGAAGATCTTTAGGACAACCACCACCGATGGAGTCTGGCGGAAGTGATGTTAGGTGACTTCTGAGGCTAGGTCATAAACAGGCCACTTGGTGAAACCCAACCACCATGCTGTAAGGAAGCCAAGTATCCATGTGGAAGGGATACGTGTGGGTTTCCTGGTCAGCACCGGGCCTGGCATCTCAAGGCAATAGCCAGCATCAGACTTCCCCGGCGGCCCAGTGGTTAAGACTCCGGGCTTCCACTGCAGGGGGTGCAGGTTTGATCCCTGGTCGGGGAACTAAGATCCCACATGCCGTGCGGCACAGCCAAAAATACAAGCCAGCATCAACCACCAGGCAGAGTGAGATGATTCAGCTCCCACCTTCAGTATCCAACTTCCCCATCTGAACAGGTATGGAAACCAGCTCTCCCCGCCCAGCCCTGCCCAAAGTGCAGGCCTGTGAGCAACATAAATGATGAATCATTTGATGGCTGTTGTGAGCCACTATGTTTGGGACAATCTGCTGTCCCGCAACAGATAACCAGAACACTGACTGAACTGGTGTCTGCGTTTTTACAAGAGCCCTCAGTGATTCATGTGTACATTACAATGTGAGAAGTATTGGTTTAAGTAAAATTGGGTAACATGAATTCTCCTACTGCCCTCAACGTCACTGATTGCAAATTATGAAAAGCTGCATAATGAGTGAAACTCATATAAAGAGTAATTATTCCTAGAAAGCTGGGTAATTATTTTCTGTTAAATCTGCTGTGTTCTCTAGGTGTTAGAACTTGTCCAAAGCTTGGGTCAGGCTCACAGTTGGAGGGTATCTTCTCCACGTGAGAGAGAAAAAACTGGCAGAATAATTGAGGCAAGCCAAAAAATTTTAGAGGCCAACAGTCCTGAAAGTTTGCAAAGATGAACACTGAGGATGTGTGACTAATATCTAGTAAACTCACTGTATCAAGGGCAGTAATCATTTTAATAGCAGATGGCTTTCAAATCTTTCAAAAACAAATAGTGTCATGCTATCAAAGTTAAGTGCAGATGAATATATGCAGGTGTTTGCTATTAGTTTTTTAAATATTTATTTACTTCTCTGGCTAGCTGGGTCTTAGTTGTGGCATGTGGGATCTAGTTCCCTGACCAGGGATTGAACCCGGACCCCCCTGCATCGGGAGTGCGGAGTCTTAGCCACTGGACCATCAGGGAAGTCCCAGGTGTTTGCTATTCTTAAAGCATAATGACAAAGCTGTCATTCGGATCATCCTCCTGGGGTCGAGTCTGAAAGCATATTAGCTACATGTCTATGGTTTCATAACGCAGTATACAGGGGTAGCTTTTGTACCTACTAGTATATGGGGGTAATTAGCATCATGCTTAAGGTCTTTGTTCATTTTAGTTTAGTTTACTGTTCTAAATTCTAAATCAACCCAAATCACAACTATCAATGAATAACGATCATCAGCTGTCACACGATGTCAAACAACTGGATGTGTCACAACATCTATAATTTTTTCATGAATGTTTGTCTCCAACCAGGTGTGTGGCATCCAGTGGGCACAGCCAGATCATTTAGCATTTCCTCCTGACCCTCTCAGCCCCACCTGGGATTAGACTATCCCTGCAAAGAATGGTCCTGTAGCTGCTGTTATATTAAGTGCAGCTTGCCTTTTTCATTTTCCAGTTATTAAAAATAACTTACGAGTAAGAGTTCTTAGTTGCAAGCAACAGAAATAGATTCTGGTGTACTTAAGCAGAAAAGAATTTATTGGAAGGCTAGGAGGGGCTCATGAACACTATAGGAGGAGGAAAGGGCAGAGATCAAGCAAATCCCAGCCCCACCCACTTCCCCATCCCCAGTGCCATCACCGCACTAAGACCATCTGCCCAAAGACCCACCCTTCTTGTATCACCGCCTCCGGGGCCAAAGCCCTCTTGGCTTCCATAAGCGAGAGGTGGATGTTGGAGCTACAGACTGCCCTCTTGCCAAGACTCCTCCCAGCAGGAGAAAGATTACTCCCCGTCAGAAAACTGGGGTGTTACAAAAAGTGGGATGACGCTGGACATCCAAAACCCTACATATGTCTGCTGCAAATAACGTGCAGTGTTGTTTCAATTATAAAATAATGCCTGTTCATTGTGGAAAATACATAGTATTGTCTTTCTATATTTTTTCCTGAAATTGGAATTCTATTGAACTATTGTACTATTTATAACCAACTGTTTTTCACCTAACAATGCACCGTGATCATTTTCTATGCCATTAACTGTTCATCTGCAATGTGATTTTCGATGTTGGGGTGGTCTTTCTTCTCTATATTTATTTTAAGTCACTTAGGCAATTTTTCTTTTACTTTTCACCATTGTAAATGATGCTGGGCTGAACATATATTCCTTGTTTTTTCCCTCTTTGGCTTATGTATGCTGAAACCCGTCATGCACCAGGCACTGTGTTAAGTGTTTCGTGGGCATTTTCTCATTTACTGCCCACAGCATCCCTGTGTGGTAAATCCTATTATTATCACCATTTTACCATGAGGAACACGCTGCCTGGAGGCTTGCCTAAGGTCACTTGCCTAAGGTCGCACAGCCGCTGACAGTCACCAGGTAGCCTGCGGGTCACACAGATGGCAGATGTAGAACCTGCCTGTCAACCCCGGCTTGTCCACTTCCAGGCTTGGGCTTGAACCTCCTACCTTCCTTTATATGTAGAAATAGTTGGGCAATCCACGAGTATTTCCTTAGGGTACTAAATCAGGAGGTGTGGACCTGAGGGAGTGAAGGCTTTTGACACGTACTGTCGTCTGCTGTCCTGAAAGTTACATCAACTCATACTGCTTCTCCTTTCCCACACCACTGGCCAAACCTGGTGGGCATCATGTTTAGCAGAGAAACTTTGCCAATCTAGCTGGTGCAAAAAAAAGGTATCTTGATTTTTATTTATTTTTTAATTGACGTATAGTTGATGTATAACATTATATAAGTGTACAATGTAATAATTCACAATTTTAAAAGTTATAATCCATTTATAGTTATTAAAAAATAGTTACTATATTCCCTGTGTTGTACGGTATATCCCCGTAGCTTATTTTATACATAGCAGTTAAATCCCCTACCCCTATACTGCCCCTCTCTCCTCCCCTCTCCCTACTGGTAACCACTAGTTTGTTCTCTATATCTGTGCATCTTCTTTTTCGTTACATTTGCTAATTTGTCATATTTCTTTAGATTCCACATATAAGTGATATCATACAGTATTTGTCTTTCTCTGTCTGACTTATTGCACTTAGCATAACACCCTCCAAGTCCATCCATGTTACTGCAAATGGCAAATTTCATTCTTTTTTATGGCTGAGTAATATTCCATTGTATTTAGGTACCACATCTTCTTTACCCATTCATCTGTCAGTGGACATTTAGGTTGTTTCCATGTCTTGGCTATTGTAAATAGTGCTGCTATGAACATTGGGGTGCATGTATCTCTTTGAAATAGAGTTTTTGGTTTTTTTCAGATAAACACCCAGGAGTGGAATTGCTGGGTCATATGGTAGCTCTCTTTTTTGAGAAACCTCCATACTGTTTTCCATAGTGGCCGCACCAATTTACATTCCCGTCAACAGTGCAGGTAGGGTTCGTATTTTGGTTTTTAAATTGTGCATGTTTTGTATTATATTATAACGCCAGCTACATTTTATGCTTGTTTACTATGTGTCCGTAGAATGTAAGCCCAGAGAGGGTAAAGACTAGCATCTCTTTTGTTCACTGCTGTATCCCCAGCACCTAGCAGAGTTCCTGGTACTCAGCAGTCACTCAATAAAAATTTGCTGAATAAATGAACAAATAAGTGAACGTGTGAGGCACCGAGGGCAGCCCTCCACCTGGGTTATCTCATCCGGTCCTGACAACTCTCTCTGTTTACCTGGTGTGAATACCGCGCTCACAGGCGTCTCTGACCAGCGGGGGCCCCAAGAGCCTTGCTCTGAACCTCAGGTTCGGCTGCCATAAGTAGGACTGCCCACCTCCCTTGGCTTTCCCCAGGGTCCCCCAGCTGGGTTCCTGGTATAACACATAGACTACTTTTAAAGTCACATCACCCCAAACATATCCCCCAATTCGGTGAAAATATGCCCATCCACTTTCCCGTGACAATTTTTTTTACAAGCCTTTTGATTTAAAAAAAAAATTATTATTCAGAAAAAAGCTCATCTTTAAATTTAGGTTTTGGTGACACACCATAATGGAAAAGAATATGAAAAAGAATATATACGTATAACTGAGTCACTTTGCTGTACAGCAGAAGTTAACACAACGCTGTAAACCAAATCTACTTCAATACAGTCTGCAAAGAAAAAACACTTAAATTTAGCTTTTCTGAGTCTGCGCTTGTGCCTGCAATACTTTCCTAGTGATTTTCTGCTCCTCAGAAGAAAAGGGCACTTGACCCTGTCACCGACACGCTTAGCAGCCGGGAGTGGGCCGGGATGACGTGGGCTTTTGTTTTCGGCATCTCATAGGAATGCTCAGTCTCAGGCGCGAACCCCTTGGGGTTGACCCGGGCACAGGCCACATGTGGATTCCGGTGCTGCCCCACTCGGCCTCGTGTAAAAGTGAACAACGCTGACGCCAGGGGCTCAGGACCGCCTGATTCGACGGGCGGTTGTGTCGTAAGCCGGCCTAGGACTGTCGCCCAACGTAGACATTGCCACCTGCCTCTACACCCAGAAGGCGAAAAGAAACAGAAGCCTAATTTTATTTATAGAGGTTGGAAAGAACTCTCTGTGTATTAAAAACATTAGCCCTAATCCTTTGCCATACGTTCTGCAAATACCTGCCATCATTTTCATTTCCCTGTGAGTTTTATTTATGATATATATATATATTTTATACTTGCATATGTTTTTCCTCTTTTTGTAGCAAAATCTTGTCTTCCCCTTTATGGCTTTTTTTCTTTCCTGTTATATATAGAAGTCTTTTCTGCTTTAAGTAGGCTAATAAGCGTACATAATAACCATTTCTCTTGGGAATTCCCTGATGGTCCCATGGTTAGGACTTGGCGCTTTCACTGCTGAGGGCCCGGATTCAATCCCTGGTCGGGGAACTAAGATCTCCACAAGCTGCACGGCAAAAAAAGGCCATAACCAACTCTCTGTGGAATTATCTGGAGTTGGGATAAAGAAACCTTAGCTTTTCAATGTAAAATCAAGGTGGTGGTTCACAGAATCCCTCCATAATGGTGCTGAGCTGGTACCACATTGGCTTTGCAACGATTCTGGGGCAAACTACCCACTCCCAGGCTGGGGAGTCAAAGTTCTTGGCTCTGGGGGCGAAGATGGATTCATCGGTTCTGTTTCTTCTCCGGGTCCTACAGACTGCAAAGCATCCACCATCACAAATCCTGTAACCGAAAGTGGGGTCCGGCTGCTTCCGCTCAAAAGCCAATAAAGAGGCCAGGCTGGTGGAGAGGAAAGGTTGCTTTATTTCAGAGGTGGGCCACCGGCGGGTGGGGCAGACCCCTGTCCAAGGCCAACTCCCCCCACTGACAGCCAGGGGGCAAGAGCTTCTACAGGCGGAGGGAGGGGGTTACGTGCAGAAACAGCACGGGCAGCTCTGACCGTCATCTTGACATTGGTCATCGGTGGTCTGACCAGCGTCATCTTGATCGTTTTAAGTACAGTTAATCTTCAGTTCCAGGGTCGGTTTGTTTCCATTTCTTTGCAACCAGTTCTCAGAATTGTGGCAGCTTGGGTCATGGCTACAGTCTGGTCATCATGTAGTTAACTTCTTCCACCTGGTGAGGGTTTCGGTATCTGTAAGACAGCTCACAGGGCATGGCTCAGATTAGTATCTATAGCCCTTGAGAAGGAACTAAAAGTCCTTGACTATGCTTGATGACTAAACTGTTATTATTTGGTCTCCTTTGACTGTTTTCCTTTGTTTCTGCATCTTCTCACATCTCTGATTAAACTTATTCTTTGGCTAAAGTTGTTCCACAGCCAAAGGCAGGCTGAGGACATGGGGGGCAGGGAACATAGGGTCCTGCCCCGTTTCAATACTACTTCAGTTGCTTGGGGTCAATAACCTTGCGTGTTACCTGGCACTCTTGTAGGCAGCAAGGAGGTATGTTTGCATGAACATGTATATATTCATACAATTTTTCTCATTAAACTTCTAAGGACTGACAAACAACAACAAAAATTAAATAGCTTCAAAACAGTCCTCTACAGTCGTAGAAAGTTAGATAAGGAAGGAAAAGGAAAAACATACAAAAAAAGCACAACTCACCCGAATGCGATATATGTTAAAACATGGAATTTTCTATGCACATGAGTGAGAATTGGTTAGGATTGAAGGAATTTGCACCATAAAATGAGTTTACTGGTTATTCGTAATAAATTCTAAGTATTCATTGAATTCCCATGAATTCCAAGTAAAGGGCCCTGCTTCCAGTTTCTTGGAAGAAAACCTGGATCCCCTAAGAAGGTGGGAGGCATATTAGAGGCTTATTTTGAGACACTGGTCTCCCAAAATATACAAGCAAATCAACTTTGTTTTGGTTCTATATCGAGCATGCTAATTGTCTGAATACAGCTATATCTTACAGAAATCACAGCAAATGCAATATCGTCCCCTGGGCTATGTAATTATCAAAAGCATCTTCAGAACTTGTTGGAGCCTCCCTCTGTCGTATTTGAAGAAATAAAGTTACAGCAGCAGCGTGAGGTTATGTGGTGACAGGATGGAATGGTACTCAGCTGCTAATTAGAATTTTCTGAAATATTAGGGCAAATATCACAGGACTATATCACTCAATGTTATTCATAAGTTTAAAATGCCCGAGGGTAGCTATTAACTTCCGAAAATAGTAGCAGGTATAAGCCCTTGAACTGAGGTTAATCAACACATCTATGACCTACACAGTTTGCAGAGACTACAGCTTGATATTTTTATAGAGCGATGTCAGTCTGGTTTTTATACCCAGGCTTATGGATTTATACATTTAAAAATATCTTTTATTTTTATTGTAAAGCTGCTGCTAAAGAAAACTGGCTTCAGTAAACATTCTTTTGATATTGGATTCCGTCCTCTTTCTTTTTTCCTTGGAGATTATTTTAGGCTTTTCATCAGGGAGAGGTGCTTAGGTAACCTACAAACACAAGACATAAACAGATCTCAAAGACAAAGTCGTGTTGACCTTATACGGACCTTCAGTTCATGAAGATCTGTTTCAGATCTTTTGAATGAGTCAAAGGAAACTTGGCAAAATGATTCTTTTTAACATCAAATTACAATTGAAAACCTTATTTGAATCATGAAAAAATTAGAGAAACAGTCCAGAACATAGCCAAATAATGTAGTCTTTACCTAGCTACAGGATGCTGTTAACTGCTGAATCTTGATTTAAGATTTGTATTTAATAAGATGCGTGCAGCTACTATAGAGTCAGCCTACTTACAGATAAAAAAAAAAAATACCCCATCGTTTCATCCAGGGAAGAAAAGTTCATTTTCTTCACATTCAACACAGAAAATATTCAAACACATGGCAGAAATCACATATGACATTTTAACAGATTCTTTTGCCTGATCCTGTATGTATTTACCTATTTTTGGTCATAAGAACATAAATATTATCTTATTGCACCAACCCCAGTGTATTAGTTATCTATTGCTGTTTAACAAATTGCCCCCAAATTTAGTGGCTTATAGATTGAAATGTCGATCTTTCCACTTTTGTGGGTCAGGAATCTGGGCACAGCTGAGCTGAGTGGCATGAAGTTGCAGGTGAGCTGACAGCCAGGTCTGGGGTCTCATCTAAAGACTAGACCTGGGCAGGGGTGGGTGGTCGGAGGAGGAGCCACTTCCAAGCTCACACACCTGGTTATTATCAGTCTCAGGAAATCGGCTTCCAAGCTCACACACCTGTTTATTATCAGTCTCAGGAAATCAGCTTCCAAGCTCACTCACAACATGGTCGCTGGCTTCCCCAAGTGAACCAGGCAAGAGAGAGCTGGAAGGAGAGCGTCCAAGATGGAACCTGCAGTCCTTTGTCACCTGATCTCTGCATTGAGGCCATCGCCGCTGCCATGGTGTCTTCTCTAGAAGTGAGTCACTAAGTCTAGCCCACGTGGAAGGGAGGCGGGGATCAGAGGGGGATTATTTCAGAGGCTCTTACCACTACCAAAATCAGCCCATGGTGACCTTGTGGAGAGGAAGTAGCGAGTTGTGCTCTGTTGTTTTTGTCTGCCTACTGTCTATTTGGGGAATGACCTCTTCCTCCTTCTCAGTCTGTGTGGCTCTGGAGACTGAAAGCTCCCCTCACCCTGGCTCTTGAGGGGTGGGCAACTTTGTGGCCAGAGGGAGTGGTTCCAGGATGAGCCTTTCAGAGCCCTTTTCAGGAACTGACAGGAGTGCTGGGAGAAACAGGGTCTCCTAAGATCACAGGTGCTGTGAAACATGGAAAACTGGAATTCTTCTGTCTTCTATGTCTATATATAGGACTCCTTTGCTCCATGTGAAAAAATTCTTAGTAAAACAGAGCTGAGAGGAGCAGGGTGAGTGAAACACACCAATCCTCATAACATCTCCTGCCCGTCTGTGCCCAGCTTTGCCTGAAGTCAGGCTTAACTTTTCTTTTTGCAGTTAGTTTTGAATTGGGTTTTTATCACGTGCAACAGCAATAGAAAAATGGTTCTGACATATGTTAGAACCATTTGGGACCCCATGAATAACATGGAGGGGGTCCCAAATACTCTATCTTCCCTTAATAAAACCATCATAGCAGTACCTTTTATGGAATTATCTAAATACTTACAGTATATTTAAAATTTTCAACCTTATCAGCATAATGCTTAGAAAATTAAGCTCCATGTTTTTCCTATTGTGTGAACCATTTCCTTTATTCACCTTAAATTTACTTTTCTCAAGATTCAGGAAATGTCTTCTTGTTCCATTTAAGTTCCCTAAGAGCAGGGAGAAATGCCTTCTTTTTTTAAAAAATTTTTATTTATTTGTTTATTTTATTTATGGCTGTGTTGGGTCTTCGTTTCTGTGCGAGGGCTTTCTCTAGTTGCGGCAAGCGGGGGCCACTCTTCATCACGGTGCGCGGACCTCTCACTGTCTCGGCCTCTCTTGTTGCGGAGCACAGGCTCCAGACGCGCAGGCTCAGTAGTTGTGGCTCACAGGCCTAGTTGCTCCGCGGCATGTGGGATCTTCCCAGACCAGGGCTCGAACCTGTGTCCCCTGCATTGGCAGGCAGATTCTCAACCACTGCGCCACCAAGGAAGCCCCAGAAATGCCTTCTTAATTATTATTTCCGGTCCAACTTGTAGCGCAATAGCTGGCCACATAGCAGATCCTCAGTAAGTGTTTAATGAATGAATGAGTAAACGAATCTTTTAAGTATCCTTGAGGTTACTCTTCCCTAAGTTCAAGACTTTATTTTTGCCCATATGAAGACCAGTTCAATATTTTCACGCTAACTTCAGGTTATTCCTATATACTTAGGCTTTTCATAATCACTGCTCCAAATAATTCACAAAAACATTAAGCAAGACTAATCATAGGAGAATGCCAATGTTTACACTTCTTCCCCCAAGAAGTGCCCTGAATCCTAAACCATTGTTTCTCATCTCTAAGCAACTTCCCTCTGCGTCACCCCAGTCTCCATCATACCATGATGACTCAATTTTTAAAATAGGCTTTTGTGTGGAACTTTGTGAAAGGCTTTTTGAAAATCTTAATGGATGCCATTCATGAGCTTTTGTCCATACGCATATGCACCTCCTACAAGAGCTTTATTAGATCGATGAGGCCTGATCTCCTCTTGGAAAACCATACGTTCCCCTCCAGCTCCTTCCTTGCCTCCCCCAGGTGAATTGGTGTACAATTGTCTTTGGGGGAGAAGGGCTCAGATCTTCTCTGTGGATCTGCTTTGATGGGTCTTTGATCCTTGTCAGGTATTGTAGAATAATGTAAGGTGGAGAATGCCAAAATCAAACTCTCCTAAAAGGGATGGATAACTATGGTTAAGTTAGCATGTTGAGGTCAGAAACAGGGAAACAGGGACTCAGGTGTGGTCAATATGCGCAGAAAAAAGGAAGTTAGGTTAGAAATATAGGAAGTTGGTGGTTGCCAGTCAAGGGTCAGGAATGTCTCAGGTCCTTTAGGAATTTGATAGTGTCATTGGTTTCCCCTTTCTTCATGCTTCCATCCCGCCTTGGAAAATGTTCCTTCTCAGTCGTTCCCTGGAGGCTTTTTTTGTCTCTTTAATGTGGTTGTTTTCCAGGTTCTGTCCTTGGTTTTATTGTGCCTCCCTCTAATGTTCTCCACTGTCAATTTCATGTCCTCCCTTGGATTTAGATTGTCTATTTATTCTATAGACTGATAGAAATGTAAGTCATAACAGCAATACATAAATGTGTAAATTTCAGGCACACACTTCTTCTCTGAGCTTCAGATGAGTCTATTCACCTGCCTAGTGGATATTTCCATGTTGATAGCCCATAGATGCTCCAAACCTGTGTCAAAAATCAAAGAACATCTTAACATGTCCAAAATCAAATGCATTATCTCTATATAATTTAAGGCCTTTTTTTTTCCCCTTGGCCGCACTGCACGGCTTGTGGGATCTTAGTTCCCTGACCAAGGATTGAACCCGCGCCCCTGCAGTAGAAGTGTGGAGTCCTAACCACTGGACCACCAGGGAATTCCCGAGGCCTTTTTCATTATAGGTGACCAAAACCAACCAACCAAACAACAACAACAAAAAGAAACCCACCATATTTCGTGGAATCTAAGGAGAATCTGAACAGGATAGCAGTACAGCTAGGATCAGAAAGACCTGGAGCTAGGACCTAAAATCCTGATGATTTCTCTCTCCAAATTATACCTCTACATTCCCCCATTTATCTGTTTCATAGCTCCCCTTGATACAGACTAAATTCCTCTGCTTCTCCGTCTACCTGGTGGGAAACAGCAAAGATTTCCATTTTGCCTGCTTCAGTCATACGGAGCAAGACTGACCTGATTCTTTCTGTGTCTTCAGTTCAAAATCCCAAAGAAGA
The DNA here is from genome assembly GCF_028023285.1 of Balaenoptera ricei. Taxonomy (NCBI): domain Eukaryota; kingdom Metazoa; phylum Chordata; class Mammalia; order Artiodactyla; family Balaenopteridae; genus Balaenoptera; species Balaenoptera ricei. The sequence goes on along the minus strand of NC_082640.1, from coordinate 3,843,208 downwards.
AAGTCATTGGCCTGGCCAGGGTCAAGGTGTCCGCCCATCAATCAGTCAACTTTGGCCTCACATACAGGGTTACAATGTACGTAATTTGAAGTTGTCCTATAGTTCACTGATGCTCTGCACTTTTTGCATTCAACCTTTTTTCTCTGTGTGTTTCATTCTGGAAAGTTTCCATTACTATGCATTTCTACTCTTTTCTTCACTTGTGTCTTAATCTGCTACTAATCCCATCCAGTATATTTTTCACTGTAGATATAATATTTTTTGTGTCTAGAAGTTGCTTGGTTTTTTACTTTATTCCATTTCTCTACTTAATGAGCTTAATCTTTTGTTTAGATTCTTAAGCATATGGAATATATAGCCATATATAATTATTAATATAACAACTGTTTTAATGTCTTTGTCTACTAAGTCTATCTTTGTCTAATTTAATGTCTCTGTCATCTCTGGGTCTGCTTCTATGGATTGCTTTTTTTTTTTTTTTTTTAAAGGGAACTTTATTTTTATTTATTTATTTATCTATTTATTTATTTATTATTATTATTTTGGGGCTGCGTTGGGTCTTCGTTGCTGCGCACGGGGTTTCTCTAGTTGCGGCGAGTGGGGGCTACTCTTCATTGCGGCGTGTGGGCTTCTCATTGCCGTGGATTCTCCTGCTGCAGAGCACGGGCTCCAGGCACGCGGGCTTCAGTAGTTGTGGCACGAGGGCTCAGCAGATGTGGCTCGCGGGCTCTAGAGCGCAGGCTCAGCAGTTGGGGCGCACAGGCTTATTAGTTGCTCCACGGCATGTGGGATCCTCCCGGACCAGGGCTCAAACCCGTGTCCCCTGCACAGGCAGGCGGATTCTTAACCACTGCGCCACCAGGGAAGCCCTATGGATTGCTTTTTCTCCTCATTATTCATTGTACTTTCCTGCTTGTTTGCATGCCTGGTCATTTTCCACTGGATGCCAGATGTTGTGAATTTTACCTTCTTAGGTGCTGGATATCTTTCTATTCCTATAAATGTCTTCTTGAGCTTTATTCTGGGAAGCAGTTAAATTACTTGGAAACAGTTCAGTCTTTTCAACGCTTCTCTTAAGCTTTGTCAGGCAGGATGAGAACAGCCTTTATTCTGGAGCTCATTCTGCCATTCCACTGAGGCAATGCTCTTATGCATACTCTACCTGATGCCCTGTGAATTACAAGGTTCTTCTTTCCAAGATTATTCCCTCTGGTCCTACCCTTGAGTAGCTTCCCCACACTCAGGTGCTGATCAGTACTCACCTGAAGACTTTCGGGGACCCTGTGCAGGTCTCTGGGGCTCTGTCCCTGGGCCGTGCTCCCCTCCCTGTGATGCTGCCTGAGATCTCCATGCCAGGGCCTCCCCAGACACCCAGGCTCCACGCTGGCTCCCGTTCTCTAAGGTGCCCCCTGGAAACTCTCCAGGCAGGAAGCTGAGACAATCACAGCGCTCATCTCATTTGTCTCCCCCCTCTCAGGGAGCGTTGTCCTCTGCTGCCTGGTATGCAGTGTCTGAAAACACTTGTTTTCTGCATTTTTCCTCCTTGTGAAATTGTTTCAGATGGAGGAGGGTAAAGCCAGTCACCGTCACTCCATCTTGGCCAGAAGTAGAAGTCCAGTTGAATCTTTTGGAACTATTTGCAGCTTTTAAAAACTTCGGGCTCTTGGGGCTTCCCTGGTGGTCCAGTGGTTAAGACTCCACACTTCCACTACAGGTGGCACAGGTTCAATCCCTGGTCGGGGAACTGAGATCCCACATGCGCGCAGCGCAGCCAAAACAAGTAAAAAAATAAAAAATAAAACTCTGGGTTCTTGAATGTCTGTGCACTTTTATGTCCGCTTGCAATGTCCTTCCTTTCCACCCTGTCTGCCTGGCAAGACTCAGTTCTGGCATTAGCTCCTCCCAGACCTTCCCAGTGCCCTGACACCTGCACAAGCACTCTTCCTCTGTGCTCTGTGACATCATTCACACACTATGCAGGCTGGTCCCCTCAATGACCTCCAAGCCCTGTGTGCGCAGTTCAGAGCTTATTCACCTTTGTATCTTGGAATTTAACACAGCAGGTGCTCAACATATGCTTGGTGAAAGGAATTGAAAACTGTATATAATTATACCCAAACAGAGAACAATCTTCGCTGTTTATTTCACAGTATTTTATAAGCTGTTACCTGCAAAAATGGGCTATCACTTAAACATTCCTCTATTCTGAAGTTCTGATATTACATGTCTTTGAGTCAAGTGTGTCATTAGCAAAATTCTCAGCCATCAGACTGAGGCGATTCTCAACCAGAGTAGTTTAGTTAGAAGCGTATCCCTCAAGCCCTCCTACTGAGGAGGGTGGCAGACGGCTGGCATATGTCTGTGCGTTTGGTTTGTTGCTTTTGTTGAACATGAGCTCTTTTCAGTGTGTCACAGATTTTGAAAAAGGGCTTGTGTATTTACAGCTCATGCTGAGAAGAGTGCAACCGCAGACTCCAAGCAGACAACTTCATCATTTGCTTCCTCATGTGGTGAAATGCTTCCCTGACTCGAATCAAAGTCACACCACCGTCTCTAGCAGTGCTTTAGAGCCTATGGAGGTGCAATGGCCACTCAGTGGAAATAGATGCTAAAGTTTGACATTAGATTTGTCGGGAGTTAGACCTCTGAGATTCCATCATGTGTCCTTCCTGGACTACACATGTTCTCGTATGGTAAGATCCCCCCACTGCTCCCTTCCCAGACCTCTAGCACACTGTGTAGTTTGAGCTTAAACCTACTTGAGGCCTCAGTGCTTTCCTTTTTAATCTAAATAAAAAATTTACCAGGGGAACTTCCCTGGTGGCGCAGTGGTTAAGAATCTGCCTGCCAATGCAGGGGACGCGGGTTCGAGCCCTGATCCGGGAAGATCCCACATGCTGCAGAGCAACTAAGCCCGTGTGCCACAACTACTGAGCCTGTGCTCTAGAGCCCGTGAGCCACAACTACTGAGCCCACGTGCCACAACTATTGAAGCCCGCGCACCTAGAGCCCGTGCTCCGCAACAAGAAAAAGCACCGTAATGAGAAGCCCGTGCACCGCAACGAAGAGTAGCCCCCGCTCGCCGCAACTGGAGAAAGCCCGTGAGCAGCAAGAAAGACCCAACGCAGCCAAAAAAAAAAAAAAAAAAAAAAAAAAATTACCGGGACTTCTCCGGCCGTCCAGTGGTTAAGACCTCGTGCTTCCACTGCAGGGGGCGAGGGTTCAATCCCTGATCGGGGAACTAAGATCCCGCATGCTGCACAGAGCGACCACAAAACAAAACAACAAAATTTACCTGAAAAATAACTGACATAAATAGGACATGTTAACTGTAAAAGAAACAAAATATGTGTATGAGCAAGTAAATAATAATCACCTATCATCACACCACTCAGAGTGTATTATATATCACATATTATATATCACAAAGTATATCATATGTATCTTACGTCGTACCTGCTACTTTGTAAATTGTAATCTCCTCCCACCCCATATCTTTCCAAGTCAACTAATATCTTTTCTAATTCTCCAAAGCAGTAAAATTTAAAGCAAAGTCTTCTACAAACATTACTTTTTGTTATGCTCCCTCTTTCTTTCTCTCTGGAGTATCTGCATTTTAATTAAAAACTCTTCATTTGCAGCAACATGGATGGACCTAGAGATTATCATATTAAGTGAAGTAAGTCAGACAAGGACAAATATCATATGATATCACTTATATGTGGAATCTTAAAAAAGGATACAAATGAACTTATTTACTATAGAGAAATAGTCTCACAGACTATAAAAACAAACTTATGCTTAGTTACCAAAGGAGAAGGGGGGCAGGGATAAATTAGGAGTTTGGGATTAACATGTACACACTACTATATATAAAATGGATAATCAACTAGGACCCACTGTATAGCACAGGGAACTCTACAGTAAGTCCCCTACATTTGAACGAGTTCTGATCCGAGAGCACGTTCGTTAAGTCCAACAAAGTTAGCCTCGGTACCCAGCTAACACAATCGGCTATATAGGACTGTACTGTAATAGGTTTAGAATACTTTTCACACAAATAGAACATAAAAAACAAACAAACACAAAAATAAAGAAAACATTTTTAAAGATCTTTTTTTTTTTAAATTTTTATTTATTTATGACTGTGTTGGGTCTTCGTTTCTGTGCGAGGGCTTTCTCCAGTTGTGGCAAGCGGGGGCCACTCTTCATCGCGGTACACGGGCCTCTCACTATCGCGGCCTCTCTTGTTGCGGAGCACAGGCTCCAGACGCACAGGCTCAGTAGGTGTGGCGCACGGGCTTAGTTGCTCCGCGGCATGTGGGATCTTCCCAGACCAGGGCTCGAACCCGTGTCCCCTGCATTGGCAGGCAGATTCTCAACCACTGCACCACCAGGGAAGCCCAAGGAAACATTTTTAATCTTACAGTACAGTACCTTGAAAAGCACAGTAGTCCAGTACAACAGCTGGCATACGGGGGCTGGCATCGAGTCAACAGGCAAGAAGAGTTACTGAGTGGAGGAGGGAGAGGAGGTGGGAGATGGTAGAGCTGAAGGGTCCTCAGCAATAGGAGACGGAGGGCAATCTGCAATTCCACTCACGCCTGACGTTGATGGAACGCACGTTCGCACCTTTGAGTGTTCTCAACTTTCTCTAGCCTCTGGCCGTTTCCTCACACGAATGTGCTGATCACACACATGAAGACCTGAGGGGAACCCTCTGCAGTTCCCCAAAGCTCTCTTTTGTAGTCTTCTTAGCTCTCCAGTACTCCTCCCTGCACATTCTAACCACTTGCATCTCAATTCTATCATTTTCAACTCTGTTTCCTGGACGCAAAGAATCCCTTGGGCGCCATTTGTGTTTCTCCTCCTTGAGCTACAGCCTGGAAAGCGCAGACAGTGAGCTGGGACGATGGTAGAGTTCCCCTCACGTGTTTCCTTCTCTGAGGGAACACTGTCTTTTATTTATTTATTTTTTTTGGCCACACTGCCTGGCTTGCAGGATCTTAGTTCCCGGACCAGGGATGGAACCCAGGTTCCGGCAGTGAAATCCTAACCACGGGACTGCCGGGGAAGTCCCAGGAACATTGTCTTAAGATTCTTGTGGGCCAATATCTGTGAACCAGTGTTTCATATATTTTGTCCAGTTTCTTAGTTAAGAGGGTAAATCCAATTCTTATTCCATCATGGCTGGAAGCATAAACCACTTGATGCTTTTTGATCCCACTGAGTGACCTTACTCATGGTGTGATATCTAGTAACAAGACAAACAGGCCCAGGGAATTCCCTGGTGGTCCAGTGGTTAGGACCCTAGGACTCGGTGCTTTCACTGCTAAGGGCCCGGGTTTGATCCCTGGTTGGGGAACTAAGATCCCACCAGCCACACGGCATAGCCACATAAAAAAGAAAAAGAAAAAAACAAAACAAAACCAAAGAACCAGACAAACAGGCCTATAATTAGACTGATACACTCAGTCAATTAACTGCTGTGTATCAGTGACACTTTGTATCATGGGCTGACAAAGAAGCTCCCTGTTATAGACTAGTCTCCAGTTTTTTGGGTGCCAATTGTTTATTTTAAAACATGTGAACTTATGGAAAATTTGAAAACCTTGAACAATGGAATCCATAAGCCCTTCATCTAGGGTCACAAATTATTAATATTTTGCTGCGTATACTTCATGTTTCTCTATTTTTCAACCAATTAAAAGTAAGTGTTACACCTAAATATTTATCCTGCATCTTCCAAGAAAAGGACATTCTCTTACATAACAATAGCATATCCTCCCTAAGAAATTTGACACTGATACAATAATACTGGCTCAGATATAGCTCGTATTCAAATTTCTCTAATTACCCTTTCTTCTTCCAGAACCACAGTCCAATCAAGAATCATTCACTGCCTTTGGTGATTATGTCTCATTAAGCTCTTTTTCTCTGAAACAATCCCCCTGTCATTTTTGTCTTTTATAATGTTGACAGTTTTGAGGTGCTCAGGCCTGACATCTTGTTGAATTCAGATTTTTAGAAATTATAATTGTGTTAGTAAATTTTATGACAACTTGGGAAAAAGAAACGCCTCATTATTTTGGAATTATATTCATCCTGTCACTTTGAAGACTATGTTAAATTTTGCCTGTGAATAAATCTCACGTTAAGAACTAGCATATCTGAAAATTGCTCAGTGACTCAAGTGTGCTATTACAGAACTTAGAAGTGGGAGCTATCTAATACTGTATTTCTCCCTGGTGGAGGGAAAGGCAATTGAGACATTTTAGCTGTTTTGTTTTGTCATTTTTCTGTCTTACAGTCACAGGGTTACTTAAAAATGTGGTGCAACTTTTTCACAAGCACTGCTCTTGTGATCATTATAGAAAATCAACACTTTCATCTCTTCAGCAGCTGAACTTGTTGCATACTCCACCCACCCCCCCAAGTGAAATGGAATAGAAAAGTGCTTGTCATTTTAGTATTTTTTTTAACTTTTTACCTTATATTGGAGTAGAGTTGATTGCCAATATTGTGTTAGTTTCAGTTGTACAGCAAAGGGATTCAGTTATTCCTATACATGTATCTATTCTTTTTCAAATTCTTTTCCCATTTATGTCGCTACATAATATTGCGCAGAGTTTCCTGTGCTATACAGTAGGTCCTTATTAGTTATCCATTTGGTCCAGTGGTTAAGACTTTGCCTTCCAGCGCAGGGGGTGTGGGTTGAATACTTGGTCGGGGAGGTGGGATCCCACATGCCTCGGGGCCACAAAACCAGAATGGAACAGAAGCAGTATTGTAACAAATTCAATAAAGACTTTAAAAATGGTCCACATCAAAAAATCTTTTAAATAAATAAGTAAGTAAATATAGCAGTGTATACATGTCAATCGCTTGTTGTTTTAGAACCCCAGGATATGCATGAGAGAAATGAATGCATTTTTCTCCCGATGAAAACTACTTTACTTCCGGAAATTTCAAAACTACCATCTGGTAGCCAACCCTGTTTTTCCACCAGATGGCAATAATCCATAATGGCTGAGCACGATGAATGGAATGTACACAAGGGCGTGAGCATTAAAAGAGCTGTGAGCTCTCAACGTGTAATGTAAGAAAAATGATAAGCCCCAGGAGAAGAGGATAAACAATGGGTTGCTAAGTCTGGCCCACTGGGGGCTCAAAACAACCATCATAAAAGGCATCACGTCATTCATCTTTAACTTATTAGCGTCAAATGGTAGAAGGAAACAATCTGCACCATTTCTTTTTTTTTGTTTCCAGAATCACATAGTAAAGGAAAGCTGATAGAGTGGAGAGGTTGTTGATATTTAAGTAGAATTAATTACATTCAGGGCCCAAAAGACGTTGTATTTTTCCTAACAGAAGTCACAAATTCAGGAAGGGTATTTTAAGAAAAAGGAGGAGGAAAGGAATTTGCAGGAACGGCTGATGCAACCTGGGAGCCAGTTCTCTGTCCGGCTGATACTTCTTTGTTGGTCTTTCAAAATCTGTGTAGTTAGTATATCTACTTGGTTTCGATTTTAGGTGGCATCACAAAAATCCAAGCCAACACTACACAGTCTCAGGCAAACTATCCGTGATGTGCTATCATCCAAAATCATGGTACACGGTGGGATAGGGAAGATGGGAGGGAGACGCAAGAAGGAGGGGATATGGGGCTATATGTATACGTATAGCTGATTCACTTTGCTATACAGCAAAAACTAACACACCATTGTAAAGCAATTATACTCCAATAAAGATATTTAAAAAAAAAAATCATGGTACAATTCTATTCCTTGACAGGCCTTATGTGGAGGGACTTTCCACCTCCCACTGAATATCTGTCATTTTCTCCTCCTCTGGGTTCTTTGTTTCTAAGTACTGGATAGGCCTCCGATAAAGGCCATGCTGTTCTTTTTTGAAGACTAAATAGTACCAACTTTTATCATTGTTTTTACCATTTTCCTTTTTGAAAAATAACAATATGTTCACAATTAAAATTTAAAAAGAAGTTCTAGCTTGGAGGGAGATGAGAATTTTAGAGTTCAAAGTAAACTGGAAAGAATCAAAACAAAGCTGTGTTTTAGGGCACATTCATACAAAACTTCTAAGGAAACTGTTAGGAACATTTCTTTTTGTTTTGGTTAATAGATCAATTATCTATTTAGTATAGGTTAGGCTAGTATAGAAATCAAAAAAAAAAAAAGTAATAGTTATGAGAGATGAGGTCCAGGGAATTCAGTTTTTCTTTCAGACAATATATTTAAAAGGGGACTATGACGAAAAATGTTAAGCTTTTATCTTTTTTTGTTTTTTTTTTGGCCATGCCACACAGCGTGTGGGATCTTAGCTCCCCAGCCAGGGATCAAACCCACGCCCCCTGCATTGGGAGCCCGGAGTCTTAACCACTGGACCTCCAGGGAAATCCCAAGCTTTTATCTTTTTTTAAAAAATGCTTTTATCATTATAAAAAGTCCTAAGTGATCAATATGAAACGATTCAAAATACAGAAAAGTAAAAAGAAGAGTTATTAATCTGAAGACAACTCCTATTAACATTAGTGATTTCTTTTATTGTTTTTCTAGAAATAATTTTTTTTTCATCTTTAAGAAAAAGCTATTTGTTTTCATGGTTTTTATGACCTAATTTCTCACATTACATGATAACATATGTATTTTCCTATGTGATTAGAAACAATTTTAATTGCTTCACAATATTTTGGTCAGGACAAGTCATACCTAATTAACCTATCATTGGACATTTATTTAGTATCTCCTTCTTGGTTTAACAAACAGCCCTACGATGAACACATCGCTGTAGACAAAATGGTTTCCATATTTGGACTTTCTTAGAATGGATTCCCAAGAGTGGAATTACTAGTTCAAAAAGCATAAAATATTTTAATGCTTTAATTTTGATTTGCATCACTGCCAATTTTCTTTTTAACAGAGCTAAATCTGTTTCCACTGCTGCTAGCCATGGGCCAGAAAGCAGCTTTCACACTGATGCCAGTGTGAGTATCATCATAAACAACAAACAACCAAATGCTTCGCTAAATGCTCTCTCATTAGTGTTTTAATTTGCATATCTTTGATTACTAGTGAGATGGAATCTTTTCCCACTGTTTGTCACACAGCTGAATTTCCTCTTTTGTGAATTGTTTACTTATGTCCTTTGTCTGTTCATATCTTGGGGGTCTTTGTTATCCCTACTTACAAAGAAGACTAACAAGCACTGCCCAGAGAAAGGCCTTCTGTCTGCAACACTGTGAATTCCTCCCCTTCTAAGTCATTTCAGACTCAGCATCCGAACAGTGAGTGAAGCGGACACTGGGAAGAGTAGGAAAGATAAATGATGCATTTTCTCTGCTATACCAGGGAAATGAAAGTTCATGTTACCGTGATTCAAAGGCTCTTTTCCTTCACTAAACCCAATTCTCATTTTAATACTGCATTCTACACGTTTTCAAGTATCATGTTATATATATTATAATAACACCAGGAACATGTCTCAGCGTGAATCACTGTGAAGCCATGGTGGCGCCACAGTGTCACCATTCCAGGTAGCTCTTTAAATGACTTAGATGTTATTTAATTTAATTTAACTTGGAGTAGCATCCTTTGTTTTGTAACTGCTTCCTGAAAGCCTGGCATTTCCTTGTATTTTTCTTCCCTGGATGCAACGAGAGCAAGTACAAGACAGGGATTTAAATACAGACTCCTTGGCTTTGCAGTGATGGGCGAGGAGCTGAACTATTTATTCTCACCTTGACCTGGTGACTACTGAGAGCCAGCCTCAAAAAATATGCCTCCGGGCTTCCCTGGTGGCTCAGTGCTTAAGAATCTGCCTGCCAATGCAGGGGACACGGGTTCGAGCCCTGGTCCGGGAAGATCCCACATGCCACGGAGCAACTAAGCCCGTGTTGCTCACAACTACTGAGCCTGCGTTCTAGAGCCTGCGAGCCACAACTACTGAGCCCGCATGCCAGAACTACTGAAGCCCGTGTGCCTAGAGCCCGTGCTCCGCAACAAGAGAAGCCACCGCAATGAGAAGTCCGTGTACCGCAATGAAGAGTAGCCCCCGCTCGCCGCAACTAGAGAAAGCCCGCGTGCAGCAACGAAGACCCAAAGCAGCCATAAATAAATAAATAAATTTATTAAAAAAAAAAAAAAAAAAGATAAGCCTCCGACCGGCAATGACAGAGCTTTAAGACCAGTAAAAGGGACTCCAGTGTTGATAATGACTCTGAACTCCCCAAATTTCCCCATCTGGAAAATGGGAATAATAATAGTTCCTCTTCTTATCCAAGGGGTATTTTACAGATTACATTATACAAGAAAAATATTTTGAGGTTGAAAGGAAGAGTAAGTGTTATTATATTGTAATGTTATTTTAAAACTTAGGTCAAGACCCCAAAATGATTTCCTTTGTCAAATACCTTGAGGTCATAAAGAGAATCAAGGAATATTGGGGATGAATAGGATCTTAGAATCATCCCAGCCAACTCTGGGAAGAAACTGAGGAAGAAACTGAGGCTGTGAGAGGAATTATCCAACATGACACTTGTATAAAATGATACTGCTAATTAATGACAGAGCTGGAATGTTAATCTAGGAGTCCTGAATTCCCTCAAGAAATCTTTCTACTGCCTTCCCCTCCCCCAGTGTGTAGAAAGTTACTAAGCGTCATCAAGTAAAGAATTCAATTTGATTTCCTTATCATCTTTGATAGACACTGTTTCCAGCTCCCTTTTTATTCTACCAGAGCTAAATTTTTGTTCATAGTAAAAATAATGACTTCACACAGGCTAAACTATGGATATAAAGATTTCTGATAACAGAATGTGAATTTATGTAAATGTAAAACATTATATGTCTAACTTTAAGAAACAAGCATCAAAGAGCAGAGTTTAATCAAACTGAAGCTTCTTTTGAGACTCCCACTGGCAAGGCACTAGCCTTCTCTATCAGCCTGCGCGGGACTGCAAACACCCAGGAGAACGAAGGTCACCGAAATGAAGTGGAACCAGTTTGGCAGAGGGTAATGCAATCTCATGCCACCAGGTTGACTAGGACACGAAGAAATAAATTTGTTAGCCACTCCGGAAGAGGGTTCTGGAATCTTTGTGATTTAAGAAAATACCTCCTTCTTTTCAGCTCATTGTTTAAGGAGAAGTGTGTGGACTCTCTACAGGAACGATGCGGATTTGCCATAAGGAAACTGAGTGTCAGTACATCAGAGAATCTTCTTCAACAAAGATTGGGTGAACAGGCAGCAAGTTGGTTTATTTGTGTGATGCTATGGGACATTGTATTAGTGGATCCACTCAGATGGTCAAGAGTTCAGACACGTGGTGCCAATGAAGCCACATGCTCCGATGGAGAGCCGAGACCATCTGTCAAATCAAAGGAGTTTTTTTCTTTTTCTCTCCCAATTTCTTTAACTATTAAAGCACTTTAAAATTTTATTTTATTATTTTTTTAAATTGAAGTACAGGTGATTTACAATGTTGTGTTAATTTCTGCTGTACAGCAAAGTGATTCAGTTATACATATATATACATTCTTTTTAATATTCTTATCCATTATGGTCTTTAAAAAATTTTTTATTGAAGTATAGTTGATTTACAGTGTTGTGTTAAATTTCTGCTGTACATCCAAGTGATTCAGTTTTATTTATATGTGTGTGTGTATATATATATATATATATATATTCTTTTTTATATTCTTTTCCATTATGGTTTATCCCAGAAGGTTGGATATAGTTCCCTGTGCTCTACAGTAGGACCTTGTTGTTTATCCATTCTAAATGTAATCGTTTGCATCTGCTAACCCCAAACTCCCAATCCATCCCTCCCCCACCCCCCTCCCCCTTGGCAACCACAAGTCTGATCTCTCTGTCTATGAGTCTGTTTCCGTTTCATAGATAGGTTCATTTGTGCCATATTTTAGATTCCACATATAAGTGATATCATATGGTATTTGTCTTTTTCTTTCTCACTTAACTTCACTTACTATGATAATCTCTAGGTCCATTCAACTATTAAATAACTTGTGCTTTCTATCATGCTCTTCATTGTGGCGCACGGGCTTCTCTCTTGTTGTGGCACGTGGGCTCAGTAGTTGTGGTGTGTGGGCTTAGTCACCCCGTGGCATGTGGGACGTTAGTTCCCCGACCAGGACTCGAACCCACGTCCCCTGCATTGGAAGGTGGATTCTTAACCATTGGACCACCGGGGAAGTCCAATATATATTTAGATATACAAAATTCTCTCCTCTCTTGGTCTGTACAGGCATACACACATGTGCAATAGTATGAACGTGTCAATCAAACTGAAAAAAATGGTGAGAAAGTCCTACGTGGCAAGAACTTTTCTGGTGAATTTTCAAAGTAACCATATTATTTGCCTATTTTTATTGCTTTTGTTAAAATAAATCTTTTGAAGTTTGCACAATGTGGATCCATTAGATGGTTCACTCTGATCTCACAGACCTTGCAGAATACTATGCAAAGCATGGAGACTTTACCACGACTTTGGATTTGAATTCGGTAGTCCTGACCATTTTAGATTCTGTGATGTTATACCAGGAAATGAAGACAAAAAATACCTCATTTTAGCCATTAGTTTCAATCTTGTCTCTTGCTTTCAAACAAAACTGGTAAAGCAGCAAAAAGAGCTGTTTTACTCTCTTACTGACCTTGCACTCGAAAGATGAAAATGAAGAATATGTTGTAAATATGTTTAAAAAAAAAAAAAAGGAATTCCCTGGAGGTCCAGTGGTTAGGACTCGGCGCTTTCACTGCTGAGGCCCGGGTTCAATCCCTGGTAGGGGAACTAAGATCCTGCAAGCTGGGAGGCGCAGCCAAAAACAAACAAACAACCACAGAAAACACAAGTGCAGCATGTTATTAAAAAAAATATATGTTTGCCTAAAAGACAAAAAGAAAAGTAAAACCTGCCCATTGGCACAATGTGAAAATTTGCTTCAGAATCAGCGAAAATACACTTTACAGGAATATGTAATGAAGCCAACACCTTGCTCTTGTGTAAAGTGTCACAGATCACACAGTGGCTGCATTTTATGTCTCATATAAGGGTGCGCGTACAGCGCTGAGTGAGGGCTTTGGTATTTTCCTGACTCACAAGGACAGGAGTGTGCCACCCGCTGAATCATCTTCCTTGCTCCCTGGGGCGCCTGTGTTCCAAGACACTAATGGAAGATTAAATTCTGGTTACCATGACAGCTACCTAAATGCTGTCATGATAATATCAACAGATGTAGTGCAGTGTTCCCTGGAAGTTGAATAGTCTTCCCTTTCAAAACCTCAATGATTCAATCATTGCAAGTGCTTCAATAACTAGGCAGAGTTGATCTAAAGAATTGGTAATGTCCTTTTTCTTAACTAGCTGTATTAGGATACAACTCGTCTCTTTACTTAAAATGTATTCCTTCTAGTGAATGGTGATTGACATATGATGGTGCTTATTGTATTTTTGGAAATTAAAATAAGTAGTATCTGAGTAGAAATAAAAATGAAGGGCTTCCCTGGTGGCGCAGTGGTTGAGAGTCCGCCTGCCAATGCAGGGGACACGGGTTCGAGCCCTGGTCTGGGAAGATCCCACATGCCGCCGAGCAACCAGGCCCGTGAGCCACAACTACTGAGCCTGCGCGTCTGGAGCCTGTGCTCCGCAACAAGAGAGGCCGCGACAGTGAGAGGCTCGCGCACCGCGATGAAGAGTGGCCCTCACTTGCCGCAATTAGAGAAAGCCCTCGCACGGAAACGAAGACCCAACACAGCCAAAAATAAATAAATAAATAATTAATTAATTAAAAAAAAAAAAGAAAAGTGTAATCAATTTTCTTAAAGTTATAGAAACTGAAATTTGAGAAAACAAATCTGAATACCTAGAGCATTAGCTGGCATCTTGTGGTAATGGGTTTTACCTGTGCCAGAGCTGATGTAAATTGTTACATGTAAGGACCTGATGGTGGAGATGTGCTTTTGTGGGGTTTTTTTTGTTTTTTGTTTTTAACATTTATTTATTTATTTGGCTGCATCGGGTCTTTGTTGCGGCCGTGGGCTTCTCTCTAGTTGTGGTGTGCAGGCTTAGTTGCTCCGCAGCATGTGGGATCTTAGTTCCCCGACCAGGGCTCGAACCCGTGTCCCCTGCATTGGAAAGCAGATTCTTAACCACCGGACCACCAGGGAAGTCCTGAGACTGTGTTTTTGGTAGGAGTAAGTTCTGTCCCTCTCCTTCCTCCATTCTGATAATTAGAGCCATTCCTGAGAGCAGAGAAGCAGCTGTAGAGGTTCCTAGCGAACCTGTATTTTTATTTTAAAAACCTCCCTTTGGGGAGGTTTACAGTATCTTTTAGGAGGATTGCTGTGGAGCTTCAACTACTCAGGAGCACTTAGAGTCCTCCAAATAAACATCATAAAAAGATCAGTGACGTCGAGGGTTCTGGAAAAGCCTTTACTAAATGTTTTCCAAACAGCTTGAGCACTAGTTGCTTTTTTTATTCCCCTGCTTTTTATATAGTGTTTTCTCCTTTCATTTCACTTGCCCTCAGGATGTTGGTTATTATTATTATTATTATTATTATTTTCGCTTAAGTATTCTTTGGAATCCTTCTAATTTCAATGGCACAACATATTACCAATGGCCTGTTATATTTGTTTTTGTCTTTTTTTTTTTTTGGCTGTCCCACACGGCTTGAGAGATCCCAGTTCCCCGACCAGGAACTGAACCCAGGAGTGAAAGCCCAGAATCCTAACCACTAGGCCACCAGGGAACTCCCAGGCCTGTTATATTTCTAAACTGTTCCTGGTTAGGAAAACAACCAAATGTATCAGCCAGAATCCTATCAGGAAAAGGTCCAGCTAAATGAATTTAATGGAAGCAGATTCAACATGGAACTATTTCTAGAGATGGGGGCAGGGATAAGGGAACTGATAAGCGGGTGGTGAGGCCTGCAGACATTAGTACAGCCAGGAGCCCTTCCTGGGCCTGGGACTCTAGGTGGAGGAGGAAAGACCAGTGTTCCAGAGCCTGGAGAGAACAGGAACCATGACAGAAAGGCTTCCTAAGGGAACTGCATTTGTGGAGGTGAGCAGCTACCTTTCCAGCAGAACCTTCCAGGCAGGGAGTAGAGAGGAATGAATACCCTGACCTTTCTCTCTTTCCACCCTCTATCCTGTGTCAGTGCCTTCCAGCCAAGAGCCACGGGGCAAGGGAGCCTGGTTGTGATGCAATTCCAAGGGATTAGCCTCCAGGACATAAAGCAGGACAGAGAAGGGTGGAGAATGCATCTGGGGATGGTGGTTGGGATGGAGAATAACCAGCCTGTTGAACTCAGAATTTTGGATCAAGTAAAAGTTTTGTGCATGAACTCTGTTCCACCTTAGCGCTAACTCACCATTTTTTTTTTTTTCTTATTTTTTGGTTCTCAGCTATTTGGATAGTCTATATTGCCAAGATATCTGATTTGTAGTTGATCTGACTTACAGTTTTGTAGTCATATCATCACATTTGGATTGATGCTGGGAGACAAAACGGTTATACTTTATGTAGCAATAAAGATGACAATGTGCATTTTAATATTCTAATATTTTTAATATAATTCTGACTGCACAAAAACATTAATTTCTTTTTTTTGATATTTCTTTTTAAAAAATTTCTATTTTATATTGGAGTAAGTTGATTTAGAATGTTGTGTTAGGGCTTCCCTGGTGGCGCAGTGGTTAAGAATCCGCCTGCCAATGCAGGGGACACGGGTTCGAGCCCTGGTCTGGGAAGATCCCACATGCCACGGAGCAACTAAGCCCGTGCGCCACAACTACTGAGCCTGCGTGCTGCAACTACTGAAACCCGCGTGCCTAGAGCCCATGCTCTGCAACGAGAAGCCACCGCAGTGAGAAGCCCGCGCACTGCAACGAAGAGTAGCCCCCGCTCGCCGCAACTAGAGAAAGCCCGCTCGCAGCAACTAAGACCCAACGCAGCCACAAATAAATTAAAAAAAAAAAAAAAGAATGTTGTGTTAGTTTCAGGTGTACAGCAAAGTGATTCAGTTATACATATACCTATATTGATTCTTTTTCAGATTCTTTTCCCATATAGGTTATTCCAGAGTATTGGTAGAGTTCCCTGTGCTATATAGTAGGTCCTCAAACAAATATCATACACGATTATAAGGGTGAATTGGAAGTACAAAGGCTGCAAGCAATGCAAATGTCACAGGCTCAACTAAAAGTGGCCAAGGCCCCTGCTATTGTGGGGCTGGAGGGCACATCCAGGATCTTCAGGAAAATACGATTGTGATGGCCAGCTCCACGCGCACATATGTTTTGAAAATCCCACAAAATCAAGTATGTATTTGAGCTTAGGGCTGCTCAGTTTTATTTGAAAATGAAAGAGAGGTTATTCTTTCCAGCTCCCAGAATTTCGCTAGTGGGATTAACCTCCAGCTGCCTGCAGGCTGGATTCAGCACCCTGGATGAATTGCCTTCTTCCCTATCTCACTTCCTCACTGCCAATACTGGTGCTTGCATCACCTCCCAAATAATCTTGCACTTTAATCTCTGCCTCTAGGTCAGCTTCTGGAGGAGCCCAAATTAAGAAAGAGGTATACTTTCATCTCCTGCGTAAATCTGTAAAGGTGTGTCTTCCACGACTTTATAACAAATTACTCTTTTACTAAGAGTTGAAAAAACTCTACAGAACTTCAGCTTTATCATTTACTGACCACCTGCCAAATGTCAGGTGGCACCAAAAGGGCTAGGTGTTTTATCTCATTTAATCCTCCCAGCTGCCCTGATATACCAATCATATGGATTTTAGTAAAGTGATTTGTTTGGGTATTTTATCTACTGTACCAAATTACATAAATTTACATAAAGTTTTATCTGCAAATTTACTTATCACCAGTTACTTGCTAGAGCCACCAGTACAATGTTGACTGGAAGTGATGAAAGCAGATATCCTTCCCTCATTCCCAAAGTTAGGGAAGTAGTTTTAGTTTTAAGTCAAGAAATATTGGGACTTCCCTGGTGGCGCAGTGGTTAAGAATCTGCCTGCCAATTCAGGGGACACGGGTTTGAGCCCTGGTCCGGGAAGATCCCACATGCCACGGAGCAACTAAGCCCGCTACTTAGTACTACTGAAGCCCGTGCACCTAGAGCCCATGCTCCCCAACAAGAGAAGCCACTGCAATGAGAAGCCTGTGCACCACAACGAAGAGTAGCCCCTGCTCGCCACAACTAGAGAAAGCCCGCGCACAGCAATGAAGACCCAACACAGCCAAAAAAAAAAAAGAGAAATATTTCTATCTTAGCTATGTTTCATATTGAAACATTGCACTACTGTCTAGCTGTGGCAAATATTAAAGGTTGTTCATGCATTTAAAGTGGCTTAAATAATGATTTTTTTTTTTAAGTTTCCATGGAGTTAAACTTTCTTTTTTTAACTTTCTTTTTTCATCTCTGTGACCTGTGGGAACAGGAGGCAGTTGACATTACAAAGTGAGTGAGTGAACAGATACACACAGAAACACGTGCCTTCGGTGTTTTTTCTCGACCTTAATTAGGAGATGAACAAATGGTCCATACAATTCTAATTTTATTGTTTAAGACAGAGGATCCAAGTCGTTAAAACTTAAGGCCCCACTTTAAGAAAAATAAAGCACTCTTGAAAATGTACCTATATTTGATACGATGTATACTAAGCCTCAAACTGAATATAGTGACTGGATCTTAAATTATTATAGTAAAGAACAGATATTTGAACTTAATGAAAATAACTCAATTTTTAAAAAAGTTTACCTGGTACGTGTAATAATTTACCTGATATTCTTATTCTAACCAGGTAAACTTTGATAAAATAGATGAAGCCTGAATGTTTTAATAACAAAGATACTGGAAAATTTTTAAATTAAACATTTTAATTTGTTTGAATAGATAAATCCTTCTCACGGTTTGAATATCAAAAAGTTTAAATATGAATACAGTGAAAAGTCCTACCTATGCCTTCCATCCACAGATTTCTCATACCTCAACAGTTCCTTTGTCTCAGTTTAATGCATATACAAGCCAATACATTATTCTGTTCCATTTTTCTTTTTTCATTGAACAAAAAAATCTTGGAGAGCTTAATATTAAAACATATTAACAGCTACATAGTGTTCAAATGGATGGATATATCATAATTCAACTAGTGTCTTGTTGATGGATATATTTAGGTTGTTCCCAATCATTTGCTACTCTCAGTGAAGGATAAGGAATACCTTATCATTTCTCATGTGTGGAACTACATCTGTGGGCTAGATCCCTAGAAGTGAAACTGGAGGTTCAGAGTAGGCGTGCATTTGTAATTTTGATAGATGCTGCCAAATTCCTGTTTCTCTATATTTTAGCCAAAGTAGTGATGCCAGATATAATTTTATGCTTTTTTTCATTTCATTCAGAAATGCACAGTGAAAAGTGGGTTACCTATTAAAGAATAAGGAAGCAAGACAAGTTTATGTGGCAATTAACAGAGTACATTTTCACTCAAAGATACATTCAACAGAAATTTATTGTGCATCTACCGCACGCCAAGTGCTTTTAGGCTTTTGGACACACGTATCTAAACAAATCAAACTCAAACCTCTGCCTTTGTGGAGCTTACATCTTGGAACTCTAGGCTACTTCTTAAGAAGCGAGTTAAATGTCAATATCCTGAAAATGATCCGTTGCGATCCTGAGCATTGGCGCCAGACATACGCTACCAGTGTGATTTAAAAACTAACTAGAGGCAATGTTGCATACGATTTCATAGCTTTCCATCAGGTCCTTTTAAACAACACACTTGGGCGAGAGCTCGTTTTATCTGACTCCATCTGCTGTTGGTAGTGATCGGCATGCTGTGGGCATTGTGGTAGCATCTGAGATTAGGTTGTGAAATAGGAAGCGGGGTTACAGGCAGATCAGCAAGGATGTGCAAACTGTTTAGTTCTATCTTTAGCTGAAGCCAAGGGTGCCCAACTCAGGCTTGGGGCGTAGGGAAGATAAGGTTATCAGCACCTTCCCATCAGGGCACAGTTTCCTTGCTGTCTGTCCCTGTTTTGGTTCTACAAAGAGATCACAAGGGATTTTATGGAAAACAGTGTCAGAATCATACAGCAGCAATACTGTGTCTGCTGAACAAGGGCGTGGAAAAGGTTACTTGTTAGAAACTGAGGGAGACAGAAAAGACCATTAATGCCAAGGAAAGGGGGTATCGAGTGTATTGGCAGAGATAGTATGGTCTCAGGCTTATGTATCTTTTCTTTCTAAAAGGAGAATATCGTTCAACTTTAGACCCCCATTAGATCCAGATCCAATGGCATCTTCAAGCATGAGGTGAAGAATAGAAAAGAGCCAGTTCCAGAGAGTGGCTCTTGAATCACAGCCTGGCCTTTTTTCTGGTATTATTAAAATTTCATCCCAGCCATAATAGATACGATCAACAACTGGTTACTAATGAATGGTTTCTGCAGTCCTAATACACATCAGTTAGTTTTCTCAGTCGGTGAATCTTAGAGTTTAGAAGGAGACTTCGGACTTGTCAACATGCTCCTTTGACAGCTGAAGCGAGAAGGGTGAAGTGACAATGGCAGAAGCCAGGTCTCTCTCGATTCTCAGGCCAGCACAACTCCCGCCCCCGGATCCCCACGGGAAACCTTTTCACGCCTCTGACTTCCGGAGTCTGTGCTGCCATCCTGCAAGCGCTGCAAGCTGGGGTGACTTCGGGCAATGACACCGTGGCCCCCCCCGGGGCCTGCACACTGCAGGCCGGTGGACGGCGGGGCGCGGGGTGAGCGGTCAGGCCGCCCTGGCGCCGCCCGCCCGCGGAGTGTGCGCTATGGCCCCGCACTCTGCCCGGGTGGTCCTGGCGAAGGACAGCTTCGCAAGGACCGGGTCAGGGATCAGGGCCTCCAGAGTTGCGTTCCGTCCCGCTGAGGTCGCGTGCGGACTTTTCCCGAGCCTCCCCGCGGGATTTCCGGGCGCGGGAACGGCTGACCGACGCCGGCAGCGCTCCCAGCGGGCCGAGGAACGGGGCAGACCCTCCTTCCCTGGGCCCCGCTTCCGCCACGCCGCGCTCGGGCCGTCTCCCGTGCGCCCGTCCCACGTTTTCCCCACGAGCGCTTCCTCGGCGTCGCCCACTACGCGTTTACAAGGCGCCGCCGCCCCCTCCGCCGGCAGCTCCGCGCGCCCGCCGCGCCCCTCCCTCGGCCTCCCCTCCCCCTCCCGGCTCCGCGCCGCCGGTCCCCCCCGCGCCCGCCGGTCCGTCACGTGGCCGAGCCCCGCCCCCGTCACGTGGCCCCGCCCCGCCCCGCCCCCGCGCCGGCGCGCTCCGACGTGCCCTGGAACTCTTGTCTCCCGGGGAGGGCAGCTTGCGGGGACGCGCCGGCCGCGGCCGCCGCCGAGTGAGCGCCCTTCGGGCTCGCCTGGGTGCCCCGCCGCCGCCGCCGCCGCCGAGCCGGGCCAGGAGGGAGCCGCCCCCCGCGAGGCCGCCGGGCCCTCGGTGAGGGGGGGGGGCGGGCCGCGGGCGGAGGGCAGGTCGGGGAGGCGCTGCACAAAGGCGCCCGGGGCCGGGGCTGCGGGGCCGGGGGAGGCGTGTGCGGGCGCGCAGTGGCGCCGGGGTGCGAGAGGTGCGGCCATGGGCGCGGCCGGCGGGGTCGGGGCGCGGGGCGGGTGCGGGGCCGGGGGCCGCTGCCGGCCGGTCGGCTGACGGGGGCGAAGGGGTATAAATGGCTGGAAGTTGCGGCTCCTCTGCCCCCCGGGTGTCCTGACTTCCTGTGAGAGGGCAGTGATCGCCGCCCCGCCCCGCCCCCAGGAAGGAGGGTGTTGGGTTGTGTGTGTGTGTGCGTGTGCGTGTGCGTGTGTAAAAGGCCGGCGGTGCCGCCCTCCTTCCTGGCCTCCCGCCGCCGCCGTGCCCGCTCCGCCAGCGCTGCGGGGGCTGCAACCTCCCTCCCCCGGGAGCCGACCGGGGCCTCCCCTCGAGGGCTGTTGACCTCAGCGCTGGGCACGCGGGGCCCTGCAGCCCTCAGAGGTGCCCCGCCCCTGCTCGGTGGGCTCTTGCTCCTTTCCAGCCCTTCTGCGAGGAATCTCCTCCGGGTCGTTGAGTTTAAAGAATGCTGTGCACTGTCCTCGGGGGTGGTGGGTTGTCTTCTAAGCATGACTGCCTTTGACGTGTTGCGGCTGAAGGTACCGCAGACCCTTTGAGACGAAGAGGCCACAGGGTCATCAGCCCCGAGAAGGGCACGGCCTCCTGGCGTTCTCGAGGCGTGTGATGTTTTTCTTCTGACTGCAGCCGCAGTTTTCAATGCACTTGCGAAGGCGAAAACAAAAATGTTCAGAGCGTGGCTTTATGAAAGTTCTGATGTCTTTCCAAGTAGAGTGTGTGTTGTCGGTAGAGCCTGTAAACACTCGTGTTGCCTTATGGTTAATCATGACGCGAGGAGGTAGACTTTATTGAGCAATTACGCACATGCTCCTAAGGGGAGGTGACGTAGAGAGGAACGAGCTTTTAATGAGGAGTCGCTCGGGTTCAGATTCTGCCCCCCGCGTCTAAAGGCGAGACCTTGGAAGACCCTTCAGTGTTACAGTGAAAGGTGGTTAAAACAAGTGTCCAGCTCCTAGCCACGCCTCTTTCCCGCTTAAACGCTGGGAAACGGAGGCCTGCAGGTGTATGTTGGTCCATATCCAGTGTTCTTTCCTGATCCGCAGGAGGGTGCGTTACAGGATGGGGCATCTTTGTCTATCTTTTGGTCCCAGTAGACAGTCTGGCTGCTGGTTCCAGTATTTTCTCTTTCTTTTTCTCTCTGTCTTAAAAATGCCTTGGAAATGTTTCACAGCAGGTATTTGGGAGCCCAGAGTAGTGAGCCGGGCTCTGAAGACTTGACCCTGAGTGGGGCACCCCGAAGAGCCAGAGAAGCTGGGCATGTAGGTGTGACCCGTGGTTGCAGGTAGTAGCTCTGCTGCTCAGGGGGGGCTCTCTCTCTGGGGAAAAATGAGTTAAATACAGTCTAATGTACCAGATTACGTGTGCATGCCCCAGTACTGGCTGATAGGTTTCTATTTATACTTGATCAGCGACAGACGTTGGAGAAGATTGCTAACTCATTTTGATTCTTTTTTAAAATTAATTAATTAATTAAGTTTTGGCTGCGTTGGGTCTTCATTGCTGCACGTGGGCTTTCTCTAGTTGCGGCGAGCGGGGACTACTCTTCGTTGCGGTGCGCGGGCTTCTCATTGTGGTGGCTTCTCTTGCTGTGGAGCTCGGGCTTTAGGCGCTCGGGCTTCAGTAGTTGCAGCACGCAGGCTCAGTAGTTGTGGCTCGCGAGCTCTAGAACGCAGGCTCAGTAGTTGTGCCGCATGGGCTTAGTTGCTCTGCGGCATGTGGGCTCTTCCCAGACCAGGGCTCGAACCGGTGTCCCCTGCATTGGCAGGCGGATTCTTAACCCCTGCACCACCAGGGAAGTCCCTCATTGATTCTTAATATGATGCCCTTTATAGAATAGTTGTCCATATATAGTCAATATTTTATATACCTTTAGATTTTTCCAATTACTGCACTAGTTGTTGTGAGGCACAAGTGAAAATATGTAAACACTGCAGAAAAACAGCGTATTATTTGTAGTCAGTCATTTGGCTTTTCTTTCATTAATTAGAAAGTATCTGCTGAGTGGTTTTTTTAATAGGTTGACAGAAAATGGGTTTTACGAATGTAAGTTCTTTAAGTAATGCAGTTGACATTTCTGAGCACAAAAGGATAATAAACAGTTTAAATTAATTCAAACAGTGAATGTGGTGATGTGTAAAATTACTAAGTGGTAGTACTGATTTTTGTTTATCTGAGAAAATTGGTACTAGGAAAAAGCACCTAAAGGTAAATCTGCCTAAAATGGGCATTACAGTTTTATAATAGTGGGAGAGAAAAGTGAAATTAAACGTTTATTTTATCTTATACTTAACAGTTTTAGTCGTAATTGCAAATACGCGCTGCTTTGTAGAATGAATCAGATGTGAGGGCAGGATGGTACCACACAGCATCATTGTGCTTCAAATCATGCTTTTCAAGTCATTCTCTTTTGAGGAACCCATTGGGCCACTATCTTTGTGTTTTCTTCAATTGTTGACTGTTCTAATTGTGCCACATCCTCATCTGTGGATGGCTTTGCAGTGATTCAGCCATTTTCTTATTTTATTGACTCAATATTTTGCAGTTTCAGTTTGCAGTTGAGCGGCTTTTCATTTGAACTGAACCGCCGGACACTGATGTCTCTAAGCGCCCTTCCCCTGTTGACAATCTAGTCCTTCTCAGATTTCTCTGTGCACGGGAATTACCTGAACTTCTCACGAGCCCCAGGTGATACCGATGCTGCCCGGACTTCAGACTGCTGCTGTCCGGTAGAAATGTAATGCCAGCCACCTGTGTAATTCTCAAGTTTTTAGTACTCACAAGATAGGTAGAGTTAAAAAGAAACCATGAAATAAATTTCATTATCATTTTTGTCTACAAGACGTCTTCAAAATCCCGTATGTATTTGACACTTGCAGCACGTCTCAGTTTCGATTAGCCATACTTCACATGCTCAGTAACCACGTTTGCCTACTGTGTTGAACAGCACGGTTCTGGAGTCTAGAATCCAGATCAGTGCTGTTCTAAGTGTGTGTGCAGATTGGCCCTATCAGCAACCCTTGGGAACTTGTTAGAAATGTACATTTTAGGGCCCCCCCCCCAAACCTACTCTCATTAGAATATCTGGAGTTTCAGTAACTTGCAGCATATGACTACAAAATATGTATGTGATGTTTTGGATGGGATCCCAGAACAGAAAAAGTTCATTAGGGAAAAACTAAGGAATATGGACATTATTAGGTATCAGTATTTGTTCATTGAATATGACGAATGTACCATACTGATGTAAGATGTTTGTAGTAGGGGAAACGGTGTACAGGGTATATGGGAACTCTGTACTATCTTTGCAGTAATTCTGTAAATCTAAAGCTCATCTAAATGTTTTTTTTTTAAAGAAGCTCTCCAGGTGATGCCATCTTTCACTAAAAGTGAGAAGCAGTGATCTAGATCGCTAATATGACCTGCCTGCAGTTTGGGTGGGCAGGATGGAGGCTGCTGTTAGGTCTCGTAGGGTAATAATGGTATTTTTTTTTTTTGGGGGGGGGCCACGCCTCATGGCTTCGGGGATCCTAGTTCCCTGATCAGGGATCGAACCTAGGCCCCCTGCAGTGAAAGCTCAGAGTCCTAACCACCGGACCTCCAGGGAATTCCCAATAATAGTATTTTTGTAATAAGAGCTAAAACTTACAAAACACTTAGCATGTGCTAGGGATTATACCAAGTACTTTACACATATTTACTCATTTAACTCTCCCAATATGTGATATGTACCATTAGTTAGCTCCTTTTTTACAAATGGAAAAAATACTGAGGCTCAGAGAGGTTAGGTGACTTGTCTTAGGTCACACAGCTAGCAAGAGGCAGAAACAGGGATGTTTGAGGAGGGACTAATTTAAAAGCACTCAGTTCATTTGTGAGTGTTTTCCTTCTCTACAAGTTTTGCTTCTCTGAGTAAGCATTGATTAATGTGGATGTTCTGTATCATGCCTTGTAGTTTACAAAGTACTGTGTTCTCTTTCCATTTTCACAAGGATCTTTTGAGGTTTGTGTTGTCTCTTTTGTTTTACAGATAGTTCAGGTGCTGAGGGCCTGAGAGCTAATACATGGCAAATCCTGATTTAAATTTCAGTCCTCCGACCCTGAGTTCTCTGGTCCTTTACCACAGGAGAATTCAGAATACATTTAGAAGTTAGAGTGATATCTTTAAAGTTAGTTGAAAATTACCTGTATTTTGCTGTATATTACTGGTTTGTTTTTAAAAAAATCAGTTTTGAGTTAAAATATACATACAGTAAAATAAAACACTCAACAATAAAATAGGGTGAACTGCGGAAACATACAAAGACATGAATGAATCTCAGAAGCAATGTTCTAGGTGAAACAAGCCAGACATGAAAGGCTACATACTGTATGTATATATGCTTTTGTCTCCATTTGGCTTCCTTGAGTAAGCTGTGATTAATGTGATGCTTTTTATCACGCTTTATAATTTACTAAGTACTTTTTCATGTTTTCTCTACCCATTTTCACAGGGATCTTCTGAAGTTTGTATTGTTTCCTGTTTTACAGATGAGTGTATCACAGTTAGTTTAGGCGTTCACCAGTTGCTAGGCCTCTGGGTCATTTCCAATTTCTGGCTGTTATGAATAAAGCTGTTATGGATGTTCATGTAAGGCCTTTTCAAGGATTTATGGTTTCATTTTTCTTGGGTAAATACCTAGAAGAGGAATTGTGAGATCATATGTTAAATGTATGTTTAACTTTATAAGAAATTGCCCAAATGCTTTCCAGAGTAGCTGCACCACTCTGCATTACCACCAGCAGTGAATGAGAATTCCAGTTGCTGGTATCCTTACCCTACAAAATATCCTTTGTATGTATGTAAAGCCATTCTAAATATATATAAAGTTGCTCTGCGACATATGGGATCTTCCCCGACCAGGGCTCGAACTCATGTCCCCTGCATAAAGCCATTGCATTACAAGGGTTTTGTCTTAACAGCTTTATTGAGGTATAATTGCTGTAAAATAAACTGGACCTATTTTAAGTGCGTAGTTTGATGAGTTTGGACATATGAATAGCTATGCCTCTAAAATCATCACCATTATCAGAATAGCAAACATATTCATCACTCACCTCCCAATTTCTTTGAGCCCAAAGGTAATTTGTTGCCCTTGTTCCCTGGTAACTATTGATCTGCTTTCTGTCACTATGTATTACTTTGCATTTTCTCGAATTTTATGTAGTTGGAATCATACAGTATGCACTCTTTCTTGTCTGGATTTTTTTCACTCAGCAAAATTTTTTTTTTAACATCTTTATTGGAGTATAATTGCTTTACAATGGTGTGTTAGTTTCTACTTTATAACAAAGTGAATTAGCTATACATATACATATATCCCCATATCTCCTCCCTCTTGCATCTCCCTCCCACCCTCCCTATTGCACCCCTCTAGGTGGTCACAGAGCACCGAGCTGATCTCCCTGTGCTATGCAGCTGCCTCCCACTAGCTATCTATTTTACATTTGGTAGTGTATATATGTCCGTGCCACTCTCTCACTTCGTCCCAGCTTACCCTTCCCCCTCCCCATATCCTCAAGTCCATCTTCTACATCTGCGTCTCTACTCCTGTCCTGCCCCTAGATTCTTCATAACCATTTTTTTCCTTTTTTTTAGATTCCATATATATGTGTTAGCATACGGTATTTGTTTTTCTCTTTCTGACTTACTTCCACTCAGCAAAATTATTTTGAGATTCATCCAGTTTGTTGTGTATATCAGTAGTTCTTTTTATTGCTGAGTGATATCCTATTGTGTGGATATTACACAATTAGTTTATCCGGTCGCCTGTTCGTGGACATTGGGTTGTTTCCAATTAGGGACTATTACAAATAAAGCCACTGTGAACATTCACATACAGGTCTTTGTGGGGACATGTGTTTTCATTTTCTTTGGTGACTACCTAGGAGTAGAATCCCTGGGTCATATGGTAGATGTATATTTCAAGCTTTTAAGAATCTGCCCAACTTTTCCCAAAGTGGTTGTACCATTTTAAATCCCCACCAGCAGTATTTGAGAGTTCTGGTTGCTCCACATTCTCAGAAATACTGGTATCGTCAGTCTTTTAACTTTAGTCATTCTAGTAGACGTGTGGTGTTATTTCTTTGTGTTTTTAATTTGCATTTCCCTAACAACTAAAGATGTTGAGCATCTTTTCATGGGCTTATTTACCATCTATAGATCTTCCTTGGATATGAACACTTGTCCGTTCCTATCTTTTTGCCCTTTTTAATTGGGTCATTTGTCTTCTTAATGGCTTGTACAGTTATTATATATTCTAGATATGAGTTCTTTGTTGGACATAAGTTTGTATCTGAGACATTTGTGTGTTTTCATGAGAGATATTGGTCTGTAGTTTTTCTTTTTTATAACGTCTTTGTCTGGTTTTGGTTTGAGAATAATGCTGACTTCATAGAATGAGTTGGGATGTTTTCCCTCCGTTTCAATTTTCTTTAAGAGGTTTGTAGAATTGGTATTATCTTCCTTACATTTTGTAAAATTCACCAGTGGAGCCATCTTGGCCAGCAGTTTTCTTTGTGGGAAGATTTTTAAAGACGGATTCAATTTATTTAATAAATATAGGACTATTTAGGTTATCTGTTTCTTCTTAAGCAAGCTTTGGTAATTTGCCAAAGGAATTTATCTGGTTCACTAAGTTGTTGAAGTTACCAGCGTAAAGCTGTTCATAATGTTCTCTTACCTTCCTTTCAGTGTCTTTAGGATATGTAGTTATATCTCCTGTCTCATTCCCGATACTGGTAATTTGTGTTTCTTCTCTTTCGTTCTTGATCACTTTGGCGAGAGGATTGTCAGTGTTACTGATCCTTTTGAAGAACCACCTTCTGGTTTCATTGATTCCCTCTAACATTTTCTGTCTTCTCTTTTACAGCTTTCTGCTCTGACCTTTATCAGGTCTTTTTTTCTGCTTGCTTTGGGTTTAATTTGCTCTTTATCTAGTTTCTTAGAATGCAAGTTTACATCACTGATTTGAGACCTTTTTCTTTTCCAATTATGGGCATTTAGTATATAAATTTTCTCTAAGCACTACTATAGCTGCATCCCGCAAATTTTGAACTGTCACCTTTTCGTTTTCATCCGGTTCAAATTTCCTGTTTGATTTCTTCTTTGACCTCTGAGGTATTTAGAAGTATGTTGTTTAAATTCCAACAACAAATTTGTGGGTTTTAAGATATCTTTTTATTAATTTATAATGTAATTCAATTGTCAGAGAACATTCTTCATATTATTTCAGTCTTTTTAGATTTATTGAGATTTGTTTCATGGCCCAGAATATAATCAACAAAAAATGTATGCTTAGGGACTTCCCTGGTGGTCCAGTGGTTAAGACTCCATGCTCCCAATGCAGGGGGCATGGGTTCGATCCCTGGTCCGGGAATGAAGATCCCACATGCCACACGGTGTGGCCAAAAAAAAAGAAAACAAAAAAGAGAGAGAAAGAGAGAAAATGTATGTTTCTAAGAAACTACTGAACTGCCTGCCTGTACCATTTAGCGTTCCCACTAGCACTGAATGTGTGTCCAGTTGTTGGTATCCTGGTCAGCACTTGATATTGTCTTTGTTTTTTAAAAATAACTTTATTATAGTTGGTGGGTAGTGATATCTTGTTTTGGTTTTAGTTTGCATTATAGGATATTTAACAGTTTGTAAAATAATTTAAATGGAATAAAACTTAATAGTCATGGAATTTTGTGGGTTTTTTTTTTTTCCCCCAGTAGAGGACAGAAACCTCTAGGGGGTTGGTAGCAGTAGTAGTTCATCATTGTCTGTGTGCCACAGAAGTGCTACTTTTCAGTTTCCTAAAAGGTTGAATGTTTATTTGCCTTTTAATATTTACTTTGAAAGAGGATTTGTAAAAGCTATATGAGGATTTTAGTGATTTTTATGGTTTTGGGATAGACAGGTATAAGGTGATTTAAACTGCATTCTCCATTTTACATTTCCACCAGTGATGCATAAGAATTCCAGTTTCTCCACATTCTCACCAACACTTGTTATTTCTGTTGTTATTTTTACAGTAGCCACCCTAATGGGTATGGAGTGGTGTATCATTGTGTTTTTTTGTTTTGTTTTTATAAATTTATTTATTTTATTTTTGGCTGCTTTGGGTCTTCGTTGCTGCGTGCGGGCTTTCTCTAGTTGTGGCGAGCGGGGGCTACTCTTCATTGCCGTGTGCGGGCTTCTCATTGCGGTGGCTTCTCTTGTTGTGGAGCACAGGCTCTAGGCGCGCAGGCTTCAGTAGTTGTGGCACGTGGGCTCAGTAGTTGTGGCTCGTGGGCTCTAGAGCACAGGCTCAGTAGTTGTGGCGCATGGACTTAGTTGCTCCGAGACATGTGGGATCTTCCTGGACGAGGGCTCGAACCTGTGTCCCCTGCATTGGCAGGTGGATTCTTTTTTTTAAATTTATTTTATTTATTTATTTTTGGCTGTTGGGTCTTCGTTGTGGTGCACGGGCTTCTCATGTTGTGGAGCACGGGCTCTAGGCGCGCGGGCTCAGTAGTTGTGGCACGCAGGCTCAGTAGTTGTGGCTCGTGGGCTCTAGAGCACAGGCTCAGTAGTTGTGGCACACGGGCTTAGTTACTCCGCGGCATGTGGGATCTTCCTGGACTAGGGCTCGAACCCGTGTCCCCTGCACTGGCAGGCGGATTCTTAACCCCTGGGCCACCAGGGAAGTCCCTGGCAGGCGGATGCTTAACCCCTGGGCCACCAGGGAAGGCCCTATCATTGTGGTTTTGATTTGCATTTGATTTGCTTATTGGCCATTTGTGTATCTTCCTTGGAAAAATGTCTATTCAAGTCCTTTGCCTACCTGACTGTCCTTATCACAATTTAATTTGAAGTAGATTGGCATAATTTAAGCATTATAATGAGTACTTTTTTCTTTTTTTAAGTAAGTTGCTGATGTCTGACTAGAACTTTGCAGTGACCAGACCATAATAATCACTGTACTTGTAGCTGTATTTGTCTTTGTTTTGTGGACTATATCTTTTTTTAAAGCATGGGATTAGGTAAACATTTGAAAGTGGTTGAATGTAAATAGTCATCTCCGAGATTGAGATGGTAGTGTGTATAGTTTTAGAGGAATATCTGAATGGGTTGGGGTGGTGGTTAATGCTTGGGTAGCCAGTAGAGTTGTGAAGTGAATGGAGTTTCTCTTCTAAAGTGAATTGTTAGAGGATTGGAAATCCTATTAAACTTCTTAAAGACCAAGATTATGATTTTCTCCTTAATACGTAACAACTTGTATAATGATGTGGACTGAGAGCCTGGGCATGGGGTTGTTACAACAAGCAGGATGGGCGAGATGCCACAGAGGCAAGAGGAAAATTATGTGAACTGTAAATGTGTTCATTTCTTTCTTCTGGATTTTTTTTAGCTGATTATTTTATTTTAGTTATTTTTTTGGCTGGGCCACACGGCTTGCGGGATCTCAGTTCCCTGACCAGGGACTGAACCCAGGCCACGGCAGTGAACGCTGGCAATCCGAACCACTAGACCACCAGCGAACTCCCTTAGCTGATTATTTTAGAAAGTTCTTAGTGAGAAATTAAAGTATGGGACTCAGGTGATGAGGATATAGGAGGAAGAATCCATTGACTCGAGTGCATGTAGCAGGGAGTAAAGAGCTGAAGAATGTAGAGGCTGAATGATGATCATAGAAGGCTGGTTTTAAAGGTTAATGTGGAGCTATTGTTGGTATAGGTAGCTTTTGATGACACAGAATATGGAGGAAAGGGAAGTTTAACCTATTGGTTCAAGAAGAAGTTCTTTTTGTTCCTTAGACTTTTTACTGATTATGCGTTTTTTACCTTTAGGCTATCTTCTTGGTATCCTGCATCATCACATTAAAACTCTTAGTGTGTGCAAATGAATCCGAGGGGTTTAAAAGCCAGTTTAATAGTCTTTGGTCTGAAGGGCTTGATCAGGGCTGTTTTCCTGAAGTACTGAATTTGTGAAATTTTTTGGAATACAGTACGCTCCTCACTTTCTGCCCAGTGTCAGTTGGGTCAGTAGTTACATTTCCATGTATAAGAAGAGATCATTTTAGAATGATTTTGAAGCTGTAACAACCGGTGATAATGGAGAACTCCTAATACCTCTTAAATAATTGTAATTTGTATTTTGATGAGAAAAGCAGTGTGTAAAAGTAAAGAACAAAAGACATGTAATTTTGTTTAACTTATTTAAAGGTGGGACAGCATAATGTAAGATATGTTAATAGGAATATCAAATATGCATGATACCACTTTTAATTTGAGTTACGGTTTAAGGAGACAGTTGTCCGATGATAGGAAGCGTTTAAATCAAGTACGTAAAAACCAGGTGGGGAGAATGTGTCACTGCAGGCTCCAGGCTCACCTTGTGTATTTCCTGCCCCAGTCCCTGAATCAGTCATTTCTCCAGAGAGCCTCGGTCCCTTTATTCGGAGAGTATGGCAGTAGACACCAAGTCGGGCTGCTCGGTGTGCTTCTTGCTGCCAGGGGGTCATTTTTACTGACAGCAAGGATCTGTGTATGGTGTACTGAGCAGTGTATAGACATATACCTGTAATACTTCTTCTTTTTTTTTAATATTTATTTATTTATTTATGGCTGTGTTGGGTCTTCGTTTCTGTGCGGGGGCTTTCTCTAGTTGTGGCAAGCGGGGGCCACTCTTCATCGCAGTGCGTGGACCTCTCACTGCCGCGGCCTCTCTTGTTGCGGAGCACAGGCTCCAGACGCGCAGGCTCAGTAGTTGTGGCTCACGGGCCCAGTTGCTCCGCGGCATGTGGGATCCTCCCAGACCAGGGCTCGAACCCGTGTCCCCTGCACCAGCAGGCAGATTCTCAACCGCTGCGCCACCAGGGAAGCCCTGTAATACTTCTTTATGTAATCATCTGTATCTGTGGTAAGCTAAAAGTGAGTTCATATTTCTGTCTCCAAGTCTAATGTGTTATCCCAGGACCATTCTAGCCTTCTCCCTTTGCATGTCTATAAATTCATATTCCAACATTGGGAAACTTGGTGCCCACATCTGCATTCTGTGTACTTAATTCTTCAAGTCCAGTGTGTGTACATGTAGCAGTATCAGGATTTTTAATTCATACCCCCATGGGAAATGTTTTTTATGTGTTAGAACACAGTACTTATGTGCAGTTCCTTTATCTGTGTTCTTATAAACCTCACTTATTTCCAGAATGAGTGAGGTCAGCCTCTCCCTCCATCCCCTCTCCATTCAGTGAGGTCGTTCCATGTATGTGTAATACCGTTAGACTATCTTGTCACATCTGCTTTCCATCCTGGGATTCCCCCGACCTCCTAAATGATTGTTTAGAATTTGCAATCATTGAAGTTCATGCTTGTGTTGTAAAGATTAATGGGTTTTGACAAGGGCATAATGTCATGTGTCCACCATTGCAGTATCATACAAAATAGTTTATTGACCTCAAAGAATCCCCTGTGCTTCATCTATGGAATCCCCCCCACTTCGTCCTAACCCCAGCAATCACTGTCTCTATGGTTTTGACTTTTCCAGAATGTCATATAATATAATCATTCCGTATGTGGCTTTTTCAGGCTATGTTTTTTTCTTTCACTTAGCAAAATATATCTAAGATTCATTTCTGTCTTTTCGTAGCTCAATAGCTCTTTTCTTTTTATCACTGAATAGTATTGTAAGTCTGGCTGTCTCACAGTTTATCCTTTCTCCTATTGAAGGACATCTTGGTTGCTTCCAGTTTTGTGCAGTTATTAAGCTGCTCTGAACATTTGCATGCAGGACTTTTTGCGGAAATAAGATTTCAACTCATTTGGGTAAATACCTAGGAGTGTGATTGCTAGATTGTATGGTTAAGACAACATTCAGCTTTGTATCAATAGAAACTGTTAAACTGTCTTCCAAAGTGGCTGAACCATTTTGCATCCCCATCAGCAGTGAATGAAAGTTCCTGTTGCTGTATACCCTCATCAGCGTTTGGTGGTGGCAGTTTTTTTGGATTTTAGCCATTCTAATAGTTGTACAGTGGTATCTCATTGTTTTAATTTGCAATTCCCTAATGACATAATGTTGAGCATTTTTTCATGTACTTATTTGTCACCTGCATATATTCTTTCATGATGTCTCTTTTCAGATCATTTTCCATTAAAGAATTTGGTTCTTTTGAGTTTTAAGAGTTCCTTCTATATTTTGGATAAAAGTCTTTCATCAGATATGTATTTTACAGATATTTTCTCCTTGTTTGTGGTTTGTGTTTTCATTCTCTCAGCACTACCTTTCACAGAGCAGAAGTTTTTAATTTTAATAAAGTCCTATTTAATTTTTTCTTTCATGGATTATGCATTTAGTGGTATATCTAAAGACTCACATTGTCAAACCCAAGGTCATATTTCTTCCTTTTTAAATTGGAATATTTTCTTCACTCTTGTAACAATCCAAGAAAAATTTCTTACGTCCACCTCATTTCTTTCTTTCTTTCTTAAAATAATTAATTAATTAATTAATTTTTGGCTGTGTTGGGTCTTTGTTGCTGTGCACGGGCTTTCTCTAGTTGCGGTGAGCAGGGACTACTCTTCATTGCGGTGCTTGGGCTTCTCATTGCGGTGGCTTCTCTTGTTGCAAAGCATGGGCTCTAGAGCGCAGGTCAGTAGTTGTGGCACTTGGGTTCAGTAGTTGTGGCACGTGGGCTCAGTAGTTGTGGCTCGCGGGTTCTAGAGCACAGGCTCAGTAGTCGTGGCACACAGGCTTAATTGCTCTGTGGCATGTGGCATCTTCCTGGGCCAGGGATCAAACCTGTGTCCCCTGCATTAGCAGGCAGATTCTTAGCCACTGTGCCACCAGGGAAGTCCCTACCTCATTTCTAAGAAAGACTTGATGGCACAAATCTTTCTGAAATACCCCATGCAAATATCATTTTTATTAAAATATGCTTGCTCTCCCAAGTACTTCTTTTGTTGTTTCCTCATTTTTGTTTCATATTTCAATCTGGTTTTGAATTTCCTTTACCAGTTTATGCTTGGCTGAGTTTTCTGCTGCTTTCCACTTACCTGATTATTTCCTGTATCCTTTCTGCTGTTCCTATTTTTGCTATTTCTTTATGACCAGAATAGTTTATAGTAGCAATGAGTATATTTTGCTTCTCTTCTTTAGGCCTAAAGATATATCTTATATTCTATACGTTTGTATTCTTAGAAAACAGGGATCATGCCTTAAGAAAAAAACCTTAGGTGCCCTATCATGGCCTATGATTTCTTGTTAAGTATACAATCTACAAAATTATTTGGTGGAATAATTTCTTATTGTGGAACTTATGCTGGAGTTGTTTTTAACTTTTTTGTTGTGCTCATTAAGTTTAATTGATTTCTTTAGTAGAGGGTTGTTTAAGGAGTGTTAATTTTAAACAAGTACTTTTAAAGCTACTGGAGGACTTGGTGTCAAGAATCGGTGCTTAAATTGTGGTATTTTTAAGTGGGTTAATACGTGTGTGAGGCTATATTAGCATTTTGTTGTTCATGGTGTTAGAATTGCTAAATATGTTGTACACGTATGTATCAGACTTAAATTGTAAGGTCATTAATTATGGATACATTTATCCCAGTCCTCTTAAGACTTTGTTGACTTGTTTACTTTTTGATGTACCTGGTAAGGATCTCATGCTGTGAGATGTAGTTGATTAAAGCAGATGTCCTGGGGGAGGAAGATAACATTTGCTGGCTGTGTAATTTGTGCTAGGAAAGAAAATGAGAAAAATTAGT
This sequence comes from Balaenoptera ricei, assembly GCF_028023285.1. NCBI lineage: Eukaryota > Metazoa > Chordata > Mammalia > Artiodactyla > Balaenopteridae > Balaenoptera > Balaenoptera ricei. Next base: position 3,808,743 of record NC_082640.1, on the reverse strand, counting down.
AGACAGAAAGGAGGAGGCCATTAGGTATTAAAATAGCCTGGTAGAAATGAATCTGACTTTGGAGGGGGGGAAAGAAGTAAAAGCTGTAAAAAGTTGTGTGTCTCTGGGTGTGTCTGTTCTTGTTGAAGCTTGAGGAAGAGGACCACTGGTAAGAGGCTTTTCACGCCTCAAAGAAAAGCAGTGGTTGTTACCTAATAGTAGATGCGCAAAAACTCTATCCTGGTGGTTGGGTACTTAGTAGTTGTGCGTGTGTGATGAAAAAGGGTGGAGGAGTGTGGTGATAAGTATAGAATATATTTCAGTTGGAGGAGTGTTGTGCTCAGAGGGCGTTGTAGTTGAATAAGATTCTAACCGAAATACTTGAGAGGTTAAGATAGCAGGATAAACAGTGCTCAACCTAATCTAAAGAGAAGAATCCACAGTGGGGGGAGGGATAAATTAGGAGTTTGGGATTAACATACACACACTACTCTGTATAAAATAGAAAATCAAGGGACTTCCCTGGTGGTGCAGTGGTTAGGAATCCGCCTGCCAATGCAGGGGACATGGGTTCGAGCCCTGGTCTGGGAAGATCCCACATGCTGTGGAGTAACTAAGCCCGTGCGCCACAATTACTGAGCCAGCTCTCTAGAGCTCGCGAGCCACAACTACTGAGTGTGCGTGCCACAACTACTGAGCCCGTGCGCCTAGAGCCCGTGCTCCGCAACAAGAGAAGCCACCACAGTGAGAAGCCCGCGCACTGCAACGAAGAGGAGCACCCGCTCACCACAACTAGAGAAAGCCCGTGCGCAGCAATGGAAGACCCAACACAGCCAAAAAATAAATAAACAAAATAATATTAAAATTAAAAATAAAAGAGATCACTCTTAATTTTAAAAAAAAGATAATCAACAAGGACCTATTGTATAGTACAGGGAACTATATACTCAATATTATGTAATAACCTATAAGGGAAAAGAATCTGAAAAAGAATATATATATAGGGCTTCCCTGGTGGCGCAGTGGTTGAGAATCTGCCTGCCAATGCAGGGAACATGGGTTCGAGCCCTGGTCTGGGAAGATCCCACATGCCTCGGAGCAACTAGGCCCGTGAGCCACAACTACTGAGCCTGTGCTCTAGAGCCCGCGAGCCACAACTACTGAGCCTGTGCGTCTGGAGCTTGTGCTCCGCAACAAGAGAGGCCGCGACAGTGAGAGACCCGCGCACTGCGATGAAGAGTGGCCCCCGCTCGCCGCAACTAGAGAAAGCCCACACACAGAAACAAAAACCCAAGACAGTCAAAAATAAATAAATAAATAAAATTAAAAAAAAAAAAGAAAAAAATATATATAACTGAAGTGCTGTGCTGTATAGCTGAAACTTACATGATATTGTAAATCAACTATACTTCAATAAAAAACTTAAAAAAAAAAAAAGAATCCACAGTTTGGGGAATAGACGAAGAAACAAACCAAAATTAAAACCACAAACAGGGCTTCCCTGGTGGCACAGTGGTTAAGAATCCGCCTGCCAATGCAGGGGACACGGGTTCGAGCCCTGGTCTGGGAAGATCCCACATGCCGTGGAACAACTAAGCCTGTGCGCCACAACTACTGAAGCCCACGCACCTAGAGCCCATGCTCTGCCACAAGAGAAGCCACCGCAATGAGAAGCCCGCGCACCGCAAAGAAGAGCAGCCCCCACTCGCCACAACTAGAGAAAGCCCGCGCGCAGCAACGAAAACCCAACGCAGCCAAAAATAAATAAATAAAATGAATAAATTTATAAAAAAAAAAACCCCACAAACATTTGTTTTAATACAGCTTATGTTTTTAAATAAAAATAGGTAGCATATATTATTCACATATATGCAGATAAATTTCCCTTAGATCCAAGTTTTTAGAGCTACCCCACAATTATTTTAATTTTATTTGAATCTGTAGTTTATAATAGGGCTTTTCTCTTCATATTTATTTTATCTCACTTTTCCTAGACCTTGGATTGTGATACATAATTCCTGCTGCGTGACTTTCTAGAAGTTTATTTTTTCAGTCGTCTCGGGCTTCCCAGTTCGTCTCCCACCCCCATCCCCGTATTAACTAGAAACCTGTTCTCAGCTCCTGCTACCCCTGTGCTCACTCTTGCTCATGTTGTCTGCCTTGTAGCAACTGCCTGTTCTATCTGGATGTCTTTCGACTGCTTCTCCGTCTTTCTTGTCCTCCCACTTCTCATTTCCTTTACAGTACTGACAACTTTAGTTTGGGTGTCCCATGTTGAACGTGGTGAAACTGATTTACCGTTTTCCCTGGCTGCTCTTCCTCCTTACCTCTGCAGTCGGTGGGGAAGGTGTGGTCATAAAGCCTGGCAGTGGCAGGCCGGGCGTGGACGCCTCTAGCCTGGGCTGCACCCCACCCCAGGGCCCCTCCCCTGCTACCAGGAAACCATGCGGTTTACTCCTTATTCTTCATACTTCCCTTTTCTCCATTCCTGCGGATCAGTGTCTGAGCAGTTGTGGTACACCTGAGCTCCTGTAGCCTTCTGTGTATTCCCTGACTTGTTTCAGTATCTTCAAAGATGTTTCGTAAGTTATTTTATTACTTCCTGGAAAGTAAAAGAAAAAAACGTCACCTGAGGATAAGTATTTCAATGTGGAACTTTGAAAAGTTGTAGTGAAAACCTTTTATGTAGGTAAAAGGATTAAAGTTCATAGTGACTAATGCCCTGGTAATGCGTGAAAATAAAGGCTGATTGCTTTGAAGCTTAGAATTTCTATTTACTGTGTCGGGAAAGACCAGGCCGATTGGGCAGGGTCGGGGTAGATTTTGGATATGGTTAAGTTTTAGGTACCTGTTAGGACACTGAGTGGATTTGGTTGTTGTGTGTCAGTAGTCGCCTTTAATCTAGAAGAATCTCTCTCTTTCATTTTTCATGAAATTGAGTTTTTGAAGAGTTCAGGTATGTTTCTCATAGAATGTCTCACATTCTGGGTTTGTATTTTACTAACGATTTTACAAAAGTTGTTTCTCATGTTATTAGAAGTTTGAAAAGATATTTCTGTCAGGATAAAAACTAAGGGCGAAAATGAAGTTGAAACGAAGTGGAAATGAAGTAGGAGGGGCAGTGGTAAAGTGTAGTTTGTTTGGAGGGCGGTGCTGGACACAGTCGTGATATGTAAAATTGTACTGTGTTCCTTACAGCTGTTGTAAAAAAAGTTATGCTTCTAAAACCACGAGCAACATTGCATTCTTAGCTTTCTTTAAGCAATCCTGGTTAAAGTTAACGAACTTTATTATTTTTTTTTCTATAGGTTTAAATGTAAGACTGGCTGTTTAGTTCTCCTTCTAAGGTAAGTTTTTTATTTTTATTATTTTTTTTGAAACAACATTACTGTATTAAATTAATTATTCAAGTAGGTTGTCTAGAAAGTAAATTTTAGTTGCTGAAATTGTATGCCTAACTAGTTATCACCTGGGCTTTGTCTGTTTCAGAGGATGTTGTCCCCAGGGGCGTGGTGGTTACTGCACATATAGTGTAAATAGTGTGCTGAGGAAAACTGGGAGGCTATGCGACCTTGTGGGAACATTTCTGGTACATCTCACTAGTCAGAGTTACTCTGGTTTGCCCGAGGATCCTGGAGTGCTGGGTTGAGCGTGTTTTCCTAGGCCTGCTGTAACAAAGTGCTACCAACTGGGTGACCTAAAAACTACAGAAACTTATTCTCTCACTCTTCTGGAGCCAGAGGTCCTCTGTGCTCCCTCTGAAGGCTCTACGGGAGAATCCTTCCTTGCCCATTCCAGTTTCTGGCGGTTGCTGGCATTCCTTGACTTGTAGCTGCTTCACTCCCCATTTCTGCCTCTGCCGGGTCTTATTCCCCTCTGTGTGTCTCCTCTCCTTGTCTCCAAGGATTTTGGGCCCACCCTAATCAATGTGAACTCATCTCAGATTGATTGCATCTGCCAAGACCCTAGTTCCAAGTACGGTCACATTCACAGGTCCTGTGTTAGGACTTAGACATACCTTTTTGGGGAACACAGTTCATCCCACAGTAGTTGGGGCTCGACTTGAATTGTAGCAAAATCGAGATGCTGTGATCATTCTGAAGCTTGAATGCTGTGTTTTATGAGGTACTAAAATATTTGGAATTGTAAAAGTGAATCCTAGGTTTCTCAAGCCATTTTAGGGCTATTTCTAGTAGACTTTGCATGGTGTGTGTGTGTAAAATTTACAAATAAAAAGACTGGTTATTTGCTGGGATTTGTGGGATTCAGCTTAACGAGGATGTGGTCATCCTGGGGTGGATGTAAGAGGAAACAAAAGTAAACTAGCAGTTTCTTTTCTCTGTTTGTGTGTATTTTGCCTAAAAGTAACAATGCTGCTTTTTAATCAGTTTATATTAGAAAATGAAACATATATTTGGATAACTTTTTTTTAAAGCTCACTAATGCACTTGATCATTTTAGAAAATAAAGAATGCAGGGTCAGTGAATGAAATTCAGGGTCATTGAAATTCAGCCTTAGCTTCAAAGAGGGTTTTTGATAAGGCATACAGTGAACCTAGAGCAATGCCTGGCCTTGGTAAATGCATAATATGTATTAGTGATTGTTAGTGAGCCTTTCTAAGAAAGTGAAGGAGGTTTGAGGTAGTCATGAAAGGAAGGAAAGTTCTTCCCACCTCTTATTTTTGATAGTCGGACGTCTGGTTGGTTAGCGTATTTACCCTTCCAGTCACTGGTTCAGTTTTGGTCATAAACGACTGAAAAATGTAGATTACAGTTAGAATGAGAGCGTTTGTAATGCAGGACCATACGTACAATATTAGACACATGTTTAATTTCTGGGTTTGAGATTTGAAGGTAATGTTCTTTATTCTGTGATGCTTGTGAATGAATATTAAAAATCCAGACTATGTTAACTTTTTTCTTCATTCTCTTCCTTCATTTAAATAAAAATAGCCGTATTGGTCCAACAAGCCACAGAGCCATAATGTGGCAAAGCATCCTTTTTGAGAGGTGAATATTACGGAACGAAGATGGCTGACAGAGGCGGGAAGATTGTTCCAGGGCAGGTGTGTATTGAAGTGGAGTATGATTACGAATACAAAGTGAAGGACAGAAAGGTCGTGATAAAGCAAGGGGAGCGGTACATCCTGGTGAAGAAGACCAACGATGACTGGTGGCAGGTCAAGCTGGACGAGAACTCCAAAGCGTTTTATGTGCCTGCCCAGTACGTGAGGGAGGTCGGCCGCAGAGCCCTGATGCCGCCTGTGAAACAGGCAGCGGGGCTGCCGAATCATTCTGTGAAAACGACGCAGAGTCTCCACCTTCACAGGTCAACAGAAAATGTGAACAAATTGCCCGAGCTTTCAAGTTTTGGAAAGCCATCGCCGCCTGTTCAAGGAACAGGTCTTATTCGTGATGCCAATCAGAATTTTGGACCCAGTTATATTCCAGGTCAGACTGCCAACCTCAGCCTGGACCTGACCCATAATCATGGAAAGTTCAACAGTGACTCACATTCTCCCAAAGTTTCTGGGCAGAATAGGACACGGTTATTTGGTCCCTTTCCTGGTCCGGAGTTCTTGGACGTAGAGAAAGCTGGCTTCTCCCAGGAACAGTCTTGTGATTCAGCAGGAGAAGGCTCGGAACGGATACGTCAGGATTCGGAGTCCGGTGATGAGCTTAGCAGCAGCTCCACTGAGCAGACGAGGGTAAGACTGAAAGTGGGTGATGGAGCACTTGTGCCACCTTCATAACCATTTAATTATAGGTGTTACTATTGTTTTTAATTTACTTTATTGAAGTATAGTTGATTTACAGTGTTGGGTTAGTTTCTGGTGTGCAGCAAAGTGAATCAGTCATATATATATATATATATATACACACACACACACACACACACACACCTTCTTATATTCTTTTCCATTACGGTTTATTATAGATATTGACTGTAGGCTCCCAGTGCTATACAGTAGGACCTTGTTGTTTATCCATTCTTAATTATAGGTTTTATTTTAATTAAAATCTTTGTAAGACTTAGGAATTGTTTGTTTTGCCTTATGTTTTCAGAGTACGTGGGTTTATCCCAACTGAGAGAGACAGAGAATATGTGAAATAACTTGTGGGATGATGGAGGTTCACTTTAGGGTTTCTCTGATTCTTCTTGTTCCTTTATAGGACTAGAACTTCCAGAAGTGTGGACACTTTTCTTCCCCCTCTCTATTGATTACCCATTATGTGGAAAGGATTTACTTAGTTTATCCAGGGATGATATTTCTTTTACTGGAAAAAGTACGTTTTCTAGCTGCACTCATTTTGATTTGTTTTCACTAAGTCTTCAGGTAATAATGGATATAAGAGGAAAAATGTCACAGGAATATTAACTACTAATACTAACTCTTGTTCTTTGAAACTTGTTTATTAACTTTGAATATTAAATATATATATATATATATTGAGAGAGAATGCACACACCTTTATCTCTGTTCATGCACTTTTGTGTCTTAAGTGTCTTGCATTGAATATTAGCCTTGAAAAAATTTTGCATCTGTGGTTTGATATCCACCCCCCCCTTACCTAACTTTATTTTGAGATGACTTTGTGTCAGTTTGTCAAGTAAAGTGAACTAATTTTAAAAGCACATGCGTGAAACTGAAACTTGAATGTGTTTAGAAAAGTTTAATTACTAGTGAATTTGATAAGTTTGGGCCTAAAGCTCTGTTGTAAGATTTATTCATCAAATTAAGTCAGTGAGGCTGCTCTTAAGGTGTGGTCTGATTGTAATGGAACTAGTATGTTCTTTTTCTTTTATAGGTTTTAATTTTTCCTGTGACATTTTGAATGGAGATAGGAAAAAGGGAAGGTTCTCTAGAAAAACTTCTGATGCTTCAGATCAAGGCAGTTACTGTCAGTTTACCATCATTCGTCTTAGTCTTTTCTTCAGTCCTTACGTGATACTTTGACGTAGAATATTTCTTTCATGTGTCCTGGAATTTTTCTGTGTGTGGCTCCTTGTGTATTAGTTGGACTTGGGGAAGACGTGTGTTTTCTCTTCCATGTGGCCATCACCAGTGTTTCACACCTGAATTTACGCTTCATGTGTAGGTCCACTAGCAGCCCTGTGTTCTCTTCATTGTGCTCGTTTTAAATGCACTACGTGGAAGGTCGAGGCTCCTAACCTCTCCTGGACTGTTTGGAAATCCTGTTCGATTTCTCTAGCCAGACCTCGTCCTAGCTCTTCGTGGCAGCTGTTTCAAACCTTTTCCGTTTTATTCAGTTCTCTGATTCACCTGCTTTTCCCTGCTATCTTAGCAGATAGTCTTGCCTCCTGTTTCACGGCAGAAGTGAAAACTGTGGGGTGGGAACTGCTTCTGCTTGGGGAGGATGTATGCACAGCAGTTAATCGAGCTGTCTTTAGATTTGAATCCGGGTCCATGTCACTTACCGGCTGAGTGATAATTGGGGCCAATTACTTAACTTCTGTGTGTCTCAGTTTCCTCCTCTTGACATGGGGATCACAAGTGGGTTCCTGTATACCTAGCACGCTTATAACTGTGCCTGGCACTTAAGCAAGTAGAGTAGGTATCTACTGCTGCTTAATAAATTACTCCCAGATCTCCTGGCTTAAAAGAGTAAACATTTATTATGTCACAGTTTCTGTGGGTCAGTCATTCAGAAGCAGCTTAGTTGGTGGTTTTAAAGGCTTAGGGTCTCTCACGGGGTTGGCGTCTTACGAAGGCTTGGCCGGGCCGGAGCAGCTGCCTCTAGGATGGTCACTCACGTGGTGCTGTTTGGGCCTCTTTGCAGAAGCTTGAATGTTGTGACTAGCTTTCCCCGAGACACAGCCATCCAAGAGGGAACAGGGTGGACGCTGCATTGTCCTTTATGCCCCGATGTTGGAAGTTGCACCCTGTCGTGTCTCAGCGATCACACAGCTCAGCCCTGCTCTGTGTGGAGGATACAGCACAGAGTGTGAATATCAGGCTACGGGACATTGAGGGTCACCTCGGGGCGGGCTATCACAGGACGCATTCAGCACACAGAGCTGCCATTACTGTTGTCGTCGTTTCTGTTACAGTTATTCCCGCCATGAAACCTACAGGTGCACCAGTGTCATGGGTGATCTCCCCCAATACAGGCAGTGCAGGCGGGGCATCTTCTATCAACGAGCGGTCTCTTCATATTTGCTTTTCCCTCTTTCTCACAAACCTTTTGCTAAACATTGTGCAGCGTTGGGCTCATATGGCTTTAGACTCATTATTTACCAAGTTGTTTCCTTCAGGATGTACATTTGCTCATGTTTTCCTGTTTCAGTAAAGCTCTTCAGCAATACCTTCCCCTCCGAGTATCACCTTATCACTCTTTACTGGCAACTTCTGGAAAGAGTTGCACGTATTTGCTTCTTTGTGTTTGCTCACTTCCTGCTCATTCCTTAACCTGGTCTCATATGGCTTCACCACCCCATCTAAACAGCTTCTGCTAAAAGCTGCCCACGGTTTGTTTCATTGTTGATAAATGTACAGACAGTTAAAAAAAAGTTTTGTACATAATCACGTCATGATTACAGTGAACAAGATTAATAATCAAAAGGCAACTTAAAATAATTTTTCATTGAGGCATAGCCTGTAATCACGTGTGTAAATTGTCCTGATCTTAAATGTGCGGCTTGATGGATTTGTGCTTAGGTACAGCCATGAGCCCCTTCCCACTCGGTATCTACACCCTCCCCGCCGTGTCTCTGCTAGGAGATTTTCATTCTTCTGACATGTTAGTACTGATCAGTCTCCTTTAATTAAACTTTCATTTTGAGATGATTGTAGCTTCGTAAGCAGTGGTAGGAAACCATAGTGAGGGGTCCCCTGTGCCCTCTGTCCATTTGCCTCCGTTGTAACGTCTTGCCAGACTGGACTGTAGTATCACAGTCAGGGTGTTGACGTTGGTACAGGCGAGGTGCTGGGCATTTCCATCAACACGGGGACCCCTTATGTTGCCCTCTGAATGGCCACACCCGCTCCCCTCCCACCCCCAACGCCGCTTAACCGCTCGCCACCACTAATCTGTTCTCCATTTTTATAATATTGTCATTTCAGGAATGTTATATAAATGGACTCACAGCCTATGTAACTTTTTGGGGTTGGCTTTTTAAAAAAAAAATTTATTTATTTATTTATTTATTTGGCTGCGTCAGGTCTTTGTTACGGCACGCGGGATCTTTGTTGCAGTGTGCGGGCTCTTTGCGGCACGTGGGCTTCTCTCTAGTTGTGGCTCGCAAGCTCAGTAGTTGCGATGCATGGGCTCTCTAGTTGTGGCGTGTGGGCTCATTAGTTGTGGCGTGCGGGCTTAGTCGCCCTGCAGCATGTGGGATCTTAGTTCCCCAGCCAGGGATTGAACCTGCGTTGGAAGGTGGATTCTTAACCGCTGGACCACTAGGGAAGTCCCCGGGATTGGCTTTTATCATTCCACATAATTCTCTGGAGATTGATCCAGGGTGTTGTGTGTATCAGTGTTTGTTCTTTTTGTTGCTGACTAGTATTCTATGGTACGGATGTACCGTACTTAAAAATAATTCACCCACTGAAGAATGTCTGAGTTTCCGGTTTTTGGCTATTGCAAACAAAGCCGCTACGCATAAACATTACTGCACAGGTCTCTGTGTGAACGTACCTTTTTTATTTCTGTGGCATAAATGCCCATGTGTATAATTGCTGTTTCACTTTTCAAGAAAATTAAACAGCAGTTACATGGCAGTTGCACGTTTAATTTTTCAAGAAACTGCCAAGCTGTTTTCCAGAGTGGCTGTACATTTGCATTTATATCAGCAATGCTTGTGATCCAGGTTCTCTGCATGCTCACCAGCATTTGGTGTTGTCACTTTTTTATTTTAGCCATTCTGATAGGTGTGTAGTAATTGCTCCTGATTTTACTTTCCATTTCCCTAATGGCTAGTGATGTTGAACATCTTTTATGTGCTTATTTGCCATCAATAGCTCCTTCTCATTGAAATGTCTCGTCAAGGCTTTTGCCCATTTTTAATTAGACTTTTGTACTGTTGAGTTTGGAGAGTTTCAAAATTATTTTATTTTATTTTTTTACTTTTTATTTTATTTTTTTAATCTTTATTGGAGTGTAATTGCTTTACAATGTTGTGTTAGTTTCTGCTGTACAACAAAACGAATCAGCTATATGTATACATATATCCCCATATCCCCTCCCTCTTGAGCCTCCCTCCCACCCTCCCTATCCCACCCCTCTAGGTTGTCACAAAGCATCAAGCTGATGAGAGAGTCTTTTTTTAGTATAGTCTAGATACTAGTCTTTTGTCAGATATATAATTTGCAAATATTTTCTCCCAATGTCTTTTTGTCCTCTTAACAGTGTCTCTTGCAGAGCAAAAGTTTTTAATTTTGATAAAGTCCAATTTATTAATTTTCCCTTTTATGGATCAGGCTTTTGTGTCAAGTCTAAGAACTCACTATATCGCTCTATTAGTCAGGGTTCTCCAGGGAAACAAGCAGTAAGACGTGTGTGTGTGTGTTTGTGTGTATGGAGGGAGATTTATTTTAAGGAATTGGCTTATGTGGTTATACAAGTTGGCAAGTCCAACACCTGCAGGGTGGGATGGTAGGCCAGAGACCCAGGGGAGAGCCAGTGTTGAAGTTCAGATCTGAAGTTTGTCTGCTGGCAGAATTTATTCTTGCATGGGAGGTCAGTCTTCTGTTGTCTGTGGGCCTTCAACTGACTGGATGAGGCCACCCACTCTGTTGGGGGGGGGCAACCTGATTTATTCAAAGTCCACCAGTTTAAATGTTAATTGCATCCAAAACACCCTCACAGAAACATCTGGAATAATGCTTCACCAAATATCTGGCCCAGCTGAGTTGACACACAAAATTAACCATCACAGTAGATTTAGATTCTAAATATTTCCCTCAAGTTGTTTTTTCCCCTAAAAGTTTATAGTTTTACATTTGAATCTGTGATCCATTTTGAGTTTAATTTTTGTATGAGGTTAAATCAAGGTTCATTTTTTTTGGCCTGTGGGTATCAGATTACTACAGTACTGTTTGTTGAAAAGCTATCTTTCCTCCAATAAATTGCTTTTACACTTTTGTCCAGAATCAGCTGGCCACACTTGTATGGGTCTGTTTCTGGGCCATCTCTTCTGTTTCACTCAGAGACATGTATGTCCCTCCTCTAATACCACACAGGCTTGATTACTCTAGCTATATAATAGTCTTGAAATTGAGTAGACTGATTCCTCCTACTTTCTTCTTTTTCCAAGATATTTTTGCTATTGTAGGCCGAAGAGGGGGAGAAGGTCTTTGCAGATATGATTAAGGTAAGGATTTTGAGATGAGGACATTATCCTGGACCCTACATGCAACCACAGATGTCCATAGAGAGGCAGAGAGGCACCACACAGAGGGAAGGTGTGAAGATGGAGCAGAGGGAGGTGTGAAGATGCCAGCTGGGATTCTAATAGGGATCATCTGTAGGTTGGTTTGGGGAGTAATGCCGTCTTAACAGTATTAACATTTCTTGCAGGCAGGTCTGGTAGTGCTGAATTCTCTCAGTTTTGTTTGTTCAGGAAAGTGCTCCACTTTGATGCATGATTTCTTTAGATACAGAGTTCTTGTTGGTGATTTTTTTCTTTCAACACTTGAAATATTTTACCCACTCTTTTCTTGTTTGCATGGTTTCCAGTGAGCAGTAACTCTTATTCTTGTTCTTAGTAGTTCAGTGTTTTTGCCTCTGGCTTCTTTCAAGATTTTCTCTTCATCTTTGGTTTTCTGCAGTTTGTGTGCGTTTTTTTGTATTTTGGTATTTGTGTAAGTTTTTGGTGTTTATCCTGCTTTCAGTTTGGGAAATTTCTGTTGACGTACCTTCAAGCTCATTGATTCTTTTCCCAGCTGTGTCCAGTCTACTGATCATCACATCAAAGGCATTTTCTCTTTTCTGTTGCAGTGTTTTAATTTGTGGCATTTCTTTTTGATTCTGTCTTAGATTTTCCATCCCTCTGCTTGCATTACTCATTTGTTCTTGTATGGTGCCTACTTTTTCCTTTACAGCCCTTAAAATATTAATAATAGTTATTTTAAATTCCGCCTGATAATTCCAACATCTGTGCCATATCTGAGTTTGATGCTACCTTTATCTCTTTAGATGGTTTTTTTTCTTGCCTTTTGCCATGCTTTGTAGTTTTTGTTGAGAGCCAGACATGTTTTATTGGGTAATAGGAATGGAAGTAAATAGGCCTCTAGTGTGCAGTGTTATGTTCAACGGGCTAGAAATTGGACTGTGTTTAAGGTTTGATGTAGTTGTAGGTACCAGACAGAGGCTTTAACTTCTTCAAGTACCCATGTTTTTGGCCTTCTCCGAGAGTTCCTCATTAGTGCCTGGCCCCCCAGTACATCTCCCTGCTGCCTACCTGGCCGGGACGGGGGGCGGCGGCAATGCCTCATTCCTTGGCCCACATGCCCTCCACCGACATGCTGGTAAGAGGATGGCCTCCTTGCCGCTCGGCGGTGGTGCAGGTTCTGAGTCTCCAGTAAGCGCCCTCTGTGTGTATGTACGTAGGTGGGAGGGGTCTTGTGACTGTCTGGCGGTGACCGCCCTGGTTGCTGCCTCCGTCTTCGCTGACACCACCCTGGCGGGGGTCTTGGGGTGCCTGTTACAGCCCTGCTTGCCGCCGCTGGTGGTCTGTGGGTGGAATCGGTGGTTTGTCCTGTGGCATTTGGCTGGACTAGAGCGGTAATATCCAAAACCTTTCAGTCTTGCTGGTCTTCCCCTTTTCTGGTTCTTCTGCTAGATGTAGAGCAGGGATTTGTTGGGGCTTTTTTGGTCTGTGCCTGTTGGTGTTTCTGGGTTGCTGACTTCCCTCTTTTTTTTTTTTTAATATTTATTATATTTTGGCTGCGCCTGTTTTTAGTTGCGGTGTGCAGACTTCTTAGTTGTGGCGTGTGGACTTCTTAGTTGCGGCGTGCAGACTTCTTAGTTGCGGCCTGTGGACTCTTAGTTGCAGCATGCATGTGGGATCTACTTCCCCGACCAGGGATCGAACTTGGGCCTCCTGCATTGGGAGTGCAGAGTCTTACCCACTGGACCACCAGGGAAGTCCCTGACTTCCCTCTTCAAACCTGAGGTGTATGAAGCCACAAGTAAACCCAGGGAATTCACCAGCATGTTGTTCATTGGGTCGTGAGGTCACAGTTGGTTTACCTTCTCTCTGCCTTTCAGAGTCGTCTTCTCTTTGTTTTATATATTATGTTTTTATTTATACCTGGTGTGAGGAATAGGGTAAAGTACATTTCCTCCTTTTTCCCAGAACTGGAAGTGATTGGTAAGTTTTTAATGGTAGTTTTTAAGTACTCATTGTCTTGACCTCCTAACAGTCTTGGTTAGAGGATGGCCTCTTTGCCACTTGGCAGTGGTGAACGTTCTCTGGGGGATCCTCTCATCACAAGCTTCCATCATGCCCTGTCCTTTTCCTTTGCTGTACTCATCACACTTATGATTGTTTTCTTTCTTCTCACTAGTCAGTCTGTGGTCTCCAAGGCCAAGCTATCTACCGTGTCTTGTTTATCTCTGTCTGTCCGGTGCCTAGCATAGTACCCTGGTACATAGCAGATGTGCTAAATGCTTCTGTAATGATGACCAGTGTTTAGCCACAAATACATGGAAGGGGAGACCTAGATTAATGTCCCATCAAAGATGCATGTTTCTGCTTGAAAAACAGCCATCCAGCAGTGCTATGACCTTTGACACAGCATAGGCTTTATGAAGAATGTTATTAGAGAGGTGAAGTTGGGGGTAGAAAACTGTAATGTGATAGAGAGATTCCAAAATTTGAGTAAAAAAAAAAATCATAAAATTCAGTCTCCCCCACCCCCCCTTAAATTGGATACATCATATGCAGGGTCTTCAACAGAGCAAGTTTTTATGTCATTTCAAAGTTTATACTAATGGTTGATACGAAGATGAAACTGAAAAATCAGTGTTAGTTCCGAGCTCCAAACCCTAGAACAGCCTTAAAAATTATATGCTTTGCTCCTGATGCCCTATTTTTCTCTCATGACCTCATTAATATTCCTTTAATATGTGTGTCTTACCAGCCTTGAGTATCAAGTTTCCTGGTTCCCTGTAGTTAGAAAGTGAGGTCTAAAGCTGGAAAGTCAAGATGGTAGACCTTCGTCTGTGAGGCTGACAGGATGCCAGAAGAAGTGATGACTTCAGGAAGAAGGCCAAAATACTGTAAAGCTGAGAATCATGTTATTTTAAAAATATAATATGAATGTTTATGATGACTATGAATCTAGAAATGTTTATGTTCTATACTAGCTTTTTTATGTTGGCAGATATATTTATAGAAAGACTTTCTTCATTGACAGTGCTAAACTAATGTATTTCTGGCATTTGCAATCTAATATTAAATTCATCTGGAAAATTTTTTATATGGAACAATTCATCAGCATTTCTAGGTGTTGTACACGAGGTTCACAAAATCAATTCTGTAATTTGTTATAGATTGAAGCTTTGTTTCTAATTGAAAAATATTTAAATATTTGTTTTTAGTCTTTATTCCCATATTATGTGGACTGTTAATACAGATGGTTATTGTATTTAAAAATACAGATTTTAATTATACAATCATACATATATCTGTGTATTTACAAAGTAAGAATCGTACCGTATGTGCAGTTTCACCATACGGAGTATTTTCAAAATATCTATTATGCAAACAGAATATTTATTAAACAAAGAAGAATGCTGAGAGGTGTAATTTTTCAGGCTAATTGGATTTTCTGGTTAATTCAGGATTAGGTATAAAAGGTTTCAGTGTTTGTTAGAGATTTTCCTAAATCTGTTTCCACAAAGATGGTGCTGAATGTGAAAACAGACGTAAATTAGCTTTGTATAGCGGCAGCTAATAATGTCCCCTTTCGTCCAAATCCTGGCTCGCTGTTGGTAGACCTTTTTGTGAAGCCCTCCGCTGCCCTGCTGCTGGGACCCGTGGAGTCATTACGTAGCTTCCTTAAAATTCTCTGAAATGCTGCTTTGTCACCTGCTCAGACTCAGCACAACTTCCTGTTTAATTCCTTTGTTGCTTAGAGCAGCTCCCAAATTAGGAATTTTAGGCGATTTGGGTGCTGATGGCTTATACTATATAATGGCTTGAATAAGTTTTAGTGAATTTGTCTGAAAACCTGATCTTCAGCATTCATATCATGATTTTCTTTGGTAAAGTATGGATGAAGTTCAGTGTCTTATTTCAAAGCGGTTGGAATTGTCTCTTGAGTACTGATATTGTTTATTTTACTTTTTTTGTTGTTGTTGTTGTTGTCTTTTGTGATTTGCTCTCAAAGTATGTCTCTCTCTTTTTTTTCAATAAATTTATTTATTTGTTTATATTTATTTTTGGCTGCATTGGGTCTTCGTTGCTGCACCCGGGCTTTCTTTAGTTACGTTGAGCGGGGGTTACTCTTCCTTGTGGTGCGCAGGCTTCTCACTGCGGTGGCTTCTCTTGTTGCAGAACACGGGCTCTAGGTGCACGGGCTTCAGTAGTTGTAGCACAGGGCTCAGTAGTTGTGGCACGTGGGCTCAGTAGGTGTGGCTCGCGGGCTCTAGAGCGCAGGCTCAGTAGTTGTGGCGCACAGGCTTAGTTGCTCTGCGGCATGTGGGATCTTCCTGGATCAGGGCTCAAACCCGTGTCCCCTGCATTAGCAGCCGGATTCTTAACCATTGTGCCACCAGGGAAACCTTATTTTACTTTTTAAATTTAGGGCAATGTGGTGTCTGAACTTGAGTTAGGACAGATGTGGCTTTTAAGATTTGGGATCTGCTGCTGTGTAGCTGTATGTCCGTGGGCAAGTCCCCTAATCTCTGAGCCTCAGTTTTCTTACCTCTAAAAATGAACTGAGAATTGTTGTTATATTCAATGAAATACTGTGTGTGGAACTCCTTGTGTATCTGGCACAAAGGGAAGCCCCAAGCATGATACTAGTTCTATTCTCTCCAAGTCTTATAGTTGCTGGCAGTCTTAGAGATTAGAATGCCCAGACACAGTATGTTTAAGGGTTTCACTGCTCTTTCAGAACCCTTAGTTTTCTAAAACTTGATGTTTTAAGTTAGTATATATATTAAACATCACTAAAATCTTTCTTAGACCTTGAATCATAGGAGATGAACATTTTCAGTGGTTCCTGGATTTTTAAACAATTTTCAAAATTATTTTTAAATGTTTTTATAAAGTAGAAAGCTGTACCTTTACTTATTTGAGTGCGAAGGTGAACTTTGTATTCCTTTTGATGATAATTATTAGTAGAATTGGTGGTATATTTTTTTGCACAGAAACTGGAGTGATTAATATCTCTACCTAATTTCAGAAAGGCGATCTCATGGGTGGCAGATCTACTTAATCAAAGCAACTGGCAGGTATATTTAGTGGCTTTGCTTTAGAAGGCTGGCCAGCTAAATTACTGTCGGATTCTGGGTTTTCTATATCCCCCTGCCCAGAATGCATAATCTAGTATTAACAGTACTTGACTCTTGAAAAATTAGTTAAACAGTTGACTGTTTTGAGACAACCAAGATAGGTGTATCTGGTGACTTAATCTTTAGAAAATAAAAGGGAAAAAGCTGGTAAACTGCAACTGACATTACATTTAAATAACTAAAATAAATAATAAATAAAAGACTCAATATAAGAATAGATGTACATGAAATCGAACATATTTATAGTAAGCCCTTAATAATCTCTGCCTGTGTTGAACAGGAAATGTATTAATGTGAAATCTGCAGGTGGAATAATAAAATAGTTTTTCTCTCTCCCCTCGTTAATCTTTTTTTTATTCTTTAAACTTACCTTAGCAAGTAGTAATTGATTGGCATTTTAGTCCCATTCCAGTTCTTGGACTGTCCTTTGCTTGAGCATATAAAGTACTAAAGGGGTGGTGGGAAGTAAAGAAAAGGGTTCTGATGATCTGCAGAAATGGTCATCATCGCCACATATGGAGAGTTGTTTGTATTAAGATTGAATCTTATTTCAGTAATATTTTAATTCGTGACATCCCTGGGAGTGACGAGATCTGCAGTGCTTTTTTGGGTGGTTTTGTTAGTTTGACTTTTTCCTTTATAATCAGCTGTAAATAAAGACAGCCATATTTAGGCAAACTTATGAAGTTTTTCAACTACAGTGTCCTTTAGCTTTCCTTTCTTTGTATTTTCCTCCTCTGAATAGCATTTGGGGAACTCCATGTTCTATTTCTGCTTTCTAGGATCATCTTCTTGTCAAGTCTTTCTACTAAATCAAAACAGGAAAGAATAAAGTTTTTTTGATTTTATTTGATTGACTACATACATATTTATAACGTCACAGGATTTATATGAAAAATGCAGTTTGATGAAAAATGCAATCAGAATTTGGTGAAAAATGCAAACTCCTCTCTCAAGAAATGCACATTTACATCAAATTTTGCTCTAATTTCAAGGTATCCAGAAACCCAGGTTCTTAAAGTGAAAGTTTTGGGCAAAGTAATTATGGAGTGAAAATTGATGAATCCTCTTTAAGGAAATTTAGGCATAAATGTCTTAATTAGATGGAAATTTGGGAGAGGAGCTAGATCTGCTTGAGATGACATTTGGGTCAAACCTGAAGGCAAATTTAATTGAGATCTCTTAGGATGACTGCTCTTACTCTCTTCGGCATGCCTTCTATTCTCCATGAGAAGAACACCTTGTTCCAACTGCTGGCGGTCTTTTCTCAGAAACTCTTGATATTAGAAAGTAAATGCTTTATCATCTATCATTAACTTCCTTCTGGAATAAAGAGACTGCTTTAATTTAGCATCGATCTGTTTATCGGCTCCTTCCTCTTTGGTTGGTTGTGACCTTTCAGAGGACCTAGTGAAAGCCGTGGACCATCTTTTGAAGAAAATGCCTGCGTGTATATTCATGCGTCTGGTACCACTGGGTTCACAGTCCACAGGAAACTCTTTACGTCCACCTCCCTTTCACCTTTTTCCTGACCCTTTTCTCGCCTTTGCCTTTTCTGAGACAAGTTGGTCTCTTCTTTACCTTTCTTATGAACTTTACCTGTCCTTCTGCCTCATGATCCTAGATGCACTTGGCTTTATTTTACCCTTTTCTGCTTTAATTCCTGTCTGTTAGTCAGAACTTAGTGGTAGAAACCCAACTGTGCCTAGTTTAGGCAAAAGGGAGTTTACTGGCTCATGTAACCAAACTAGAGGAAGGGTTTATTCATGTAGGCATTAGGGGTGATTGGAACTAAGGCCTTCTCACTGTCAGGATTCCTTTTATCCTTTCTCTCTTACCTCTGATTCCCCTTCCATGACTCTGTCATTCTTCCAAACAGACTTCTTCCACATGGCTGTAGACAAGTTGCTGGCAAGTGCTAGGGTCACATCCTTAGTTTTTCTATTAGAGCATCTATTTTTCCTCCCTTAGTTCTAATTCAGAAAATCTTGGAGAAAGAATTGGCTTGGCTTGGGTTATGCTTATGCTTATGACCAGGGACATGGTTGGACCATACCCAAACTGCGTAGTTGGAATTTGAGGAGAAGCAGTTCCCCCTCAGAAGTGGCAGATGTGCTGTTCCCAGAATAAGGGAGAGGTGCCAGGCAGGCATATAATAGTTGTCGACCATGTCTTCTTCTTCTGAGGTCTTCCCAGTTCACACCCATTCTGTGCCAGGTCAGTTGTCAAGTGCCATGAAGGCCAGGGGAAGAGCTGGCCAGGACAGAGTTATCAGACTGATTCTAGCTCAGCGTAGGAAGAGCAAAGTAATATTCCCTTTGTGCATGTCCTACTCTCTTCAGATTGTAGTCTTTAAAGCCAAAGATTGTATCCTACCCATTTCTGCCAGCAAACTTCTGACAACAAATAATATAGTAAAGAATCTGTATAGTGAAGGCAATACTGATTTTAAAAAAAGCAACTTAATGTGCTTAACATGATATGTCTACAGTTGATAAGAGGTGAACTTGTGATGGTTAATTTTAAGAGTCAGCTTGGCTGGACCATGGTGTCCAGATACTTGGTCAAACATTATTCTGGATGTTTCTGTGAAGGTGTTTTTTGGATGAGATTAACATGTAAATTGGTGGACTTTGAGTAAAGCATGTTGTCCTCCATTATGTGGGTTGGCCTCATCCAATCGGTTGAAGGCCTTAATAGAACAGAGAATAGAACCTCCCCTTGGTAAGAAGGAATTCTGCCACCAGACCACCCTTGAGCTCGAACTGCTATGTTTCCCTTGGTCTCCAGCCTGCCAGACTGCTCTGTAGATTTTGGACTTGCCAAACCTTCACCCTTGCATGAGCCAATTCCTTAAAGTAAATCTTTTTCTATGTCTGTCTATCTGTCTGTCTGTCTGTCTGCCTGTCTATACACATCTTCCTGTATCTGTTTCTCTGGAGAACCCTAATATACAGGTTACAGCCGCTGACTGCGCCACGCTTTTATCATCACAGTCAGATCCAGAAGAAAGACCTGAAGTGCGTACGCGAAATCCTTTGCAGGGACAGCTCGCCTTAGCGTAATCAGGTCTTGTGCTCGTCTCCGGACCAATTCCTCTGGTAGGCGGGCTGAGCACTCTGATGCGTCAGCACTGTCCTTGTTGCCAGCCCATCACAAAGAAGGCGTGAGGTGCGCAGGGCAGTATGATTGGCCGTACCATCAGAATCACATCCTTCGGGGGAGGGCAGATACCCGAAGAAAGGCCGGCGGTGGTGCTCGTACCTGAAAAGAGGGCCTGCTAGGCGGTCAAAGCAATACATGTTCACATGGCACAAGTATTTGCTACACGTTGGAATATATCTATCTTTTGGAATATGGAATGAGTGTATTCTTTATGTTTTAGAATTCTTGGATACTGTGTGACATCAATTGCATATAAATTTCTTCACTTCTGTAGACCAGTTCTGATGGACTTTAATGCATGAATTTTCCAGTTTGTGATTTTAAGTCTTAGACATGTTTAAAGATTAAAGTCACAGTGTCAGTTGACTTGAGATACTGGAAATTTCTCTCTGTCTCTTTAGATGTATGTATGCATGCATGTATGTATGTGCGTTTGTATGTGCGTGTATGTGTGTATGAGTGTATGTATGTGCACACATGTGTGTACATATGTATGCGTGTATGAATGAGTATGTATGTGCACACATGTGTGTACATATGTATGCGTGTATGAATGTGTGTATGTATGTGTGTATGTGGGTATGTGTATGTATGTGTGTATGTGCGTATGCATGTGTGTGTATGTGTGTGTATGTATGTATACACACATACATAATTTTAGTATGATTGTAGTAGAGTAGCAGTAGAAAAAGATGGTTGGAAAGATGACATAATTTTAAGAGTCATTTAAAAATGTGTTCATTAAAAATGTTAAAATGTTCTGTGTTTTCACCCTGTTTTCTTAGTAGGAAAGAATTTGCTAATCTAGGTGACATATCAACAAAAACAACAGATGTGGAAACATTTTTGCATTTTTGTTGAGAAAAATCTCATCTGTATGCATAGAATATCTTTAGCAACTGCTTCAGTAAATGCCAGACAGATGGTTTAAACTCAGGATGACTCCTTGAACAATTTTATCACAACAATTATTTTGAAGCGTGTTATAACAACACTCGAGCTCACATTTCTGGAGAATCATGAATGTAACTTGGTACATTAAAGGGAGAGGGAAAGGGCTAGGCTTCTAAACCAGAGAAATTTGTGTCTCAGAGCCTTTCTACAAGATGCTTGACTTCTGAAGCCCTCTTTCTGTAACCTATGGTTGAATACTACCTGTCTGTTTTTCTGTCTCATAGAGAGGAATTCAGTAACTTAAAAGTGGTTGGAAGGTAGGTGAGTGACAACTTGGTTACAGAAGAGAAATAGAAAAATGAAGAACTAGAGGGGATTCATTAATATTAATATTACAGTGAGAGGCAGGATGATGGAAGGAACTAACCATGGTTAGTTGAGCATCTTTCCTGTGTCAGGCACTAGAATAGATGCTTCCGTGTGTGGCTGCTTCCCAGCTGCTTTGTAAGGCAGGTAGGGGTAACTTTCCTTTTACATTGAAGAAACTGGCATATTCTCAGTTTATGAAGTCAGGGGAGTATTTATACCTTTAAAAATACTTAAAAATAATTATATCAAAATTCTGACCTTGTTTGATTTTTTTTTAATATTTATTTATTTGGTTGCACTGAGTCTTAGTTGTGGCAGGCGTGGGCTCCTTAGTTGCCGTACGTGGGCTCCTTAGTTGCAGCTCACAGGCTCCTTAGTTGCGGCATGTGAACTCTTAGTTGCAGCATGCATGTGGGATCTAGTTCCCCAACCAGGGTTTGAACCCAGGCCCCCTGCATTGGGAGCATGGAGTCTTTAACCACTGGGCCACCAGGGAAGTCCCCTAACCTTGTTTGATTGAGTTGTGAGTTTAACCAGTTACTTTTTTAATGGAACACCAGTTTGACTTGAAAGAATGACTGACAGACTGCTTATTCATAGCAGGGCATTTGTTAGACATTTTCTCAAAAATGAACAGAGTAAGGCCATTGCTTTAAAAAAAAATTGGTTTTTGTTGCAAATGATAAAAATCAAGCTTTCAAGTGAAAATTAGAATCTTGAAAACTTGTATCTGCCGCCGTGAGCTTATAGTTTTTCAATCTCGAGACTTTCCTGATGAAAGCAGTGGTGATGTTAAAGATTTTGTATTTGTTTTTTTGTTTTTGATACTGTGTAATGGAATGTTCCAACATTTGGAAAATAAGATAAGCCTAACTCAGTGAATTAATATTTTTCAAATGACCAATGCATGATGGATACAAGAATCATTCAGAGGCAAGATAGACCAATGGATTTTAATGTGACAAAGTACAAATCGTTAATTGATGTGATTTTAGATTCCCCATTGCAACTAATTTTTAAGAAACTGCTACTCATTGAGTTTTGGAGGATGTTAAAGAATGTCCACAATTATCTGAAAAGCTTACTAAAATAATTCTCCTTTTATTGTCTGCATGTCTGTATAAGACCATTTTTTCTATATGTGCTTCAGCCAGAACAACATATTGCAAGAGGTTTAATGTGGAAGCAGGTATGAGAATCCAGGTAATGAGGAGATTTGAAACTGCGAGACAGTGCTGTTTTCCTCACTGATGTTTTTGGGGGAGGCTATCATTATTTTTCTAAATACATATTCATATTAACGTGCAATAGGTTTATTATTTTTAAATAAATTTAACAAATAATTTAAAAATTTCCTAGTTTTAACTTCTAATGGTAAATATCAATAGATATGATATTGAACAGGAACAAAAGCTCTTTTGTATCCCAGGTAATTTTTTAAGAGGGTAAAGGGGCTCCGGGATCAAAAAGTTTGAGAATGCTATTTTGGTGAAAGGGTCTGCATTTAGCTAAGGGAAAGTAGTATCTGACTGAGGCCTCACAAGATTCTTCTCCTTAGAATCTAATGCCTTTATTTATAGGTTCAGGGTGTATGTTAGTGGTTTAGGGTTTGATGATGATAAAATTTTTTGGTAAAATGTTTTAAAATTTGGCCAGAGACATTTTGGCTGAACTCTATTTCAGTTAGAGAGATGAATTCTTTGTTAAAATCTAGTATCAGTTAATTTGGTAGACATATAGTCAGTGGTCTTTTTTTTTTTTTAATTTAATTAATTTATTTTTGGCTGTGTTGGGTCTGTTGATGCGCACGGGCTTTCTTTAGTTGTGGCGAGCGGGGGCTACTCTTGATTGCGGTGTGTGGGCTTCTCATTGTGGTGACTTCTCTTGTTGTGGAGCACGGGCTCTAGGCACGCGGTCTTCATTAGTTGTGGCACGCAGGCTCAGTAGTTGTGGCTTGCGGGCTCTAGAGCACAGGCTCAATAGTTGTGGCGCACGGGCATAGTTGCTCCGTGGCATGTGGGACCTTCCTGGACCAGGGCTCGAACCCGTGTCCCCTGCATTGGCAGGCGGATTCTTAACCACTGCGCCACCAGGGAAGCCCATAGTCAGTGGTCTTTTAACAATACATAGAATTAAATTTAATTTTTTTGCTGTAAGCATATATGCAGTGTTATGAACTATAGTAATATTAAAATGTTGGAAATTTCCTGCATTAGAAATTGTTCATACTTACATATAAAATTATATATAGTTTACATGAAGTCCCATCCCCACAGGGAGGGCACAGCAGGAGCACACTGAGTTTCAAGACCTGAAAACCCTGACCATGCAAAAATAGAAATGCCAAGAAGTGAAAGACGTGTGTCTCTAGTAAGGATGGAAAAGAGGAAGATTTCCCGCAGTCAGACTGTTTTAAATATTTTTTTGTGCCGAAGTTAGAAAATGGAAAGCTTATCAAAGGGGCTGGGTTGGGGGGAAGTCTGCCTTCTGAATCTGTTCTTCCTTAGGCAGAGTGAGAGACGGCTCAGTCAGTGCTGGGACTGTTTCTCAGTCCTTTCCTATAACATGAATTAACACCATTTCTCTTCTTTTATCTGTTTAGCTTGTTGAACTAAAATTTGAAGCACGTTCAGGCAAGGAGATAATTAATATGAGTCTTAGGGAGTAAATAAATAGGTAGCTTTTAATGCACTGAAACCTCAGTTTTTCTGGGGGATAGAAATTTTTGCCTAATTGAATATCCAGTATCTATGTTTCATTCAGCACCTATTAAAGGTTTTCTATGTGCTAGAAGAGATGCCACGTCTAGTCTGGTTTCTGCCTTTAAGGAGCTCATAGTTTAGTGTATTTCACTCTGCTCTCCAGAAATAGTAAAACTAGTGTATGAAAGATTATTGAACCTTCCTTCAAAGAATCAGACGTTTGTAGTCATCGTTATTATTACTCTTAGTTGTCTGTATAGTACATAGTATATTTGTTAGTTCATAGTGTCTCCAGGGCATACTCAGTGTTACTTCTGTAGGAAAAAAAATAATTGTACTGTCAGGTGTCATTTGGCTAATTCTGCTAAAGTGAAAATGTTGAAAAATTCCAGGTAACAGTTTTGGTTAGATAGGCTCTAATTACTATAATTTTTTTTTAATGTGTATGTTTACTTTTCTTTTTGTCTGATTAAAAAAAAATACATCTAAACCAAAACACTTGTTTCTCCTACTCTGTGATCTCTTTATCTCTGTGTTCATTATTCTGACATTCACTTAAAATCCTATGGATGTGGACTTACTTTGGTGACTCTACCCTCTGAATTTTACATATCATTCTTGGCCTCTTATTGAGAGCCCAGAGCATATGTCTGGCCTTCTTTATCTCTTTTTTTTTAAAATATAAATTTATTTATTTTTTTGGTTGCGTTGGGTCTTCGTTGCTGCATGCGGGCTTTCTCTAGTTGCAGCGAGCAGGGGCTACTCTTTGTTGCGGTGCGCGGGCTTGTCATTGCGGTGGCTTCTCTTGTTGCAGAGCACGGGCTCTAGGCACACGGGCTTCAGTAGTTGTGGCTTGCAGGCTCAGTAGTTGTGGCTCACAGGCTCTAGAGCGAGGGCTCAGTAGTTGTGGCTCATGGGCTCTAGAGCGCAGGCTCAGTGGCACACAGGCTTAGTTGCTCCGCAGCATGTGGGAATCTTCCTGGACCAGAGCTCGAACCTATGTTCCCTGCGTTGGCAGGCGGATTCTTAACCACTGTGCCACCAGGGAAGTCCCATGGCCTTTTTTATGTTTTTGTCTAATAGCTTCTCCACAGATGAAGACCAGAGTTGTGTTAGTTAGAATCTCATAAGTACCCAAGCACGTAATCTAGTGGAAGGTTGTCAGTGGGGGGAGTTCAGCCTCCCTGTCTCTTTGGGAAACTAGTTGAGTTGGGGGCAGGTGTCCCATCCCTGGCTTTGGGAGAGCAGACAGGTGTGGCACCTGTAGGCAGAAATGTATGTGAAGGTCATTTAAAAGAAAAAATGGTGGGTGTGTCTTGGCAGTTATTTTATAGTTCCCAAGTGATTGTGATTTTTTTTGTTACTTCAGCATACTGAAGAGCCATGAAATGAATCTTGAGAATTCTCTTTTCACTTAAAATTACCTAGTGTCCCATATTTACAGGTGCTCAGTGACTTGGGGTATTGAATCAAGGAATCTGTTTCCTAGTGAAACACACTTCCGCACTGTTAATCATCCTGCTTTTATTTTGCATTGCACACTTAGCTGGAGAGCTGGCAGCATTTTGAGCTTGGAATTTTGGTAGTGTCGTGGTGAGGCAGCCGTACTTACCAAACCAAAAGTCACAACATTTGTTCTGATGAGCGTAAGTGAGAATGTACTTCTGGGGACGAGTGGGAGGTAGTATTTGAAATCTGAACTGCGTCAAATGGTTGCCATGCTCATGGAGAGGAGAGCATTATTTATTTAGGTAAGTATTTATTGCTTACTTTTGCGTGACAGGCATGATTTAGAAATTATAGACCAGTATTCTCAAATCTTTCACTGGAAGATAGGCAAAATGAAATTAAAGTGGAATAACTTAGCACTTAATATTTCTTGTTAGTGTTTTTCTGTGTGTAACTTTAGGGAGAGAGAATGTGCCAGTTGTTAAATTTGAAAATATTTTACACTGTGGTAATAAGAGTATTTATTAAACACAGCTGTAAGATATGATTACTGTCACTTGTACTTGGTAGGGACAGTATAGGTAGTGAGTAATAGCGTGGACTTTGAAATCAAACAGACCTAGTTTTAAATCTTGGTTCAACAACTCCCTTGTGAGGAGGGAGGAATCATGGGTGCTGAGGACATTAATGACATGAGAGAGTCAAGTGCCTCGAACAGAGTATATGCTTAGTAAATATTCATTGCTATGTAGTATTTTTTTTATTGCTAAAGTAAAATTTTATTTAAAAAAAGACAGTTCTAAACTCTGTGGGTTTCTATTTGAGACCGTTCAAAAGAGATTTTCTAACTTCCAAGGACACAAGCAAAAAGTTTTAAGAAATGCATAGTTGGCACATTGGGTTAGAATCAGTTTATCTGGGTGTGTGCTTTATGTATTTTGTATACTATATTGGGCCTCTTGTAACATACCTGTGGGCCCAGGGCATTTATTCCCGTTTCTCAGCCTATAGGGATAATGTTACTCTCTTAGGCAGGTTTTTTTTTTTTTAACCATGACATTGGTCACTAGATTTATATATTATATTTGATAATCCTTTGTCAGTTTTAATGTCCTTATGGAAAGCTGACGTGATATAGTTTTGGGGGGAAAGCCTGTGATGTAAAGTCTGGGAAATACACTTTACTGCTTTGAGCCTTGCTTCTCATTCCTGAGTTGCAGAGCCTCTCAAGGGCAGGGATTTGTCTGTTACCTTTTTCTATCCTGTCGATCAGGATGTATTGAACATTTCTTGAATGAGTAAGTGAATGAAGGAGAGCATAAAAGCCTCTAGTTAAATCAAAAGACATTAAAGAGTATGACTTCTCAGTTCTGTTTCTTAATTAACATACGTGTTGTCAAACAGAAATCTTACTTTATTCACTGGCACAAGTCCTTTTCTTGTTTTTCCAATTTAGCCTATAATGTATTTCCAAAGAAGACATGAATTTTTGTGTGGTTTTACTTTTTATAGCTCATAACTAATAACTCTTTCTAAGAATTCAATATTATATTTATAACTTTCATAAAAGTTTCTCCCATTAATCAAGTATAGAGGCAGCACAGTATAAGAGAGGCAGAGAGTCAGGTTGGCTGGGTTCAAAGTTCAGATTGATCACTTTCTAGTTGTCCAAACCTGGACAAGTACCCAAACTTTTCTGGAACTGTTTCCCCATCTGTAAAATGGGACTAATAGTAGTACCTATGTCATAGGGTTTTTATGAAGATTAGTTGGATTTATATAAGTTCTTAGAATAGTGCCTGGTCCACAAATATACTGTTAAGTGTTTTCTATATTTATGTGTAGGTGTACTCTTACTACTTTGATCTCAAACATACCCATAGAGCTATATGTTTTTGACATTTTAATTAAAAATAGAAGAAAAATAGCACAAGCCTATTTTAATTATGTAGGAAATAAAGTTTACTTAGTAAGTGAATGGATGAATGTATAAGTCATAGAAGTATAATTATCTATCTGATCAAAATATTAAAGGTAGAACTTAATTACTAGGGTTATTTGATGTAGATAGTTACATGTGTATCTACATTTGGTTCTTTTCTATGAAGTGATGTCAGGCTCCGTTTTCTGGATAAGCATTTTTCTGAGACCATAAGTCAGGATATTTGAAGATAGAATCTGCAGTGTCTTCCCTGTGTTTCAGAGAGGTTTGGACACATCAAATGAAACAGTAGTTTTTTTCTTCTCTTCCAGTTGTAGCGAGATGCAGTTGACATACAGCGCTGTGTACGTTTCTGTACAGCATGATGATTTGACTTATACACATAATGAAGTGATGACCACAGTAGGTTTAGTGAACATCCATCACCTCATGTAGGTACAACATTAAAAAAAAGAAAACAAAAAGAGTTTGATGAGAACTCTTAGGACTCACTCTCTTAACTTTCATAGGTAACATACGGCAGCATTAATTATATTAACCATGCTGTTCATTGCATCCCTTGTACTTGTTTATCTTAGAGCTGGAAGTTTGTGCCTTTTGACCCCCTCCACCCGGTTCCCCCTCCCCTCACAGCACCCTCTTCCCGCCTCTGGTGACCACAAATCTGATCTCTTTTCCTGTGAGTTTGTTTTTTGGAGTATAATTGACCTACAACACTATGTTAGTTCCCGGTGCACAACATAGCGACTTGATATTTCTATACATTACAAAATGGTCACCACTAGGGGCTTCCCTGGTGGCGCAGTGGTTAAGAAGTCGCCTGCCAATGCAGGGGTCACAGGTTCGAGCCCTGGTCCGGGAAGATCCCACATGCCGCGGAGCAACTAAGCCCGTGCACCACAACTACTGAGCCTGCGCGCCACAACTACTGAGCCCACGTGCTACAACTACTGAAGGCCGTGCTCCGCAACAAGAGAAGCCACCGCAGTGAGAAGCCCGCTCGCCGCAACTAGAGAAAGCCCGCATGCAGCAACGAAGACCCAACGCAGCCAAAAAAAAAAAAAAAGTAATTAATTTAAAAAAAATGATCACCACTAAACAATAGTTTTTTTTTTTTAAAATAAATTTATGTATTTATTTATTTATTTTTGGCTGTGTTGGGTCTTCGTTTCTGTGCGAGGGCTATCTCCAGTTGCGGCAAGCGGGGGCCACTCTTCATCGCGGTGCGCGGGCCTCTCACCATCGCGGCCTCTCGTTGCGGAGCACAGGCTCCAGACGCGCAGGCTCAGCAGTTGTGGCTCACGGGCCCAGTCGCTCCGCGGCATGTGGGATCTTCCCGGACCAGGGCTCGAACCCGTGTCCCCTGCACTGGCAGGCAGATTCTCAACCACTGCGCCACCAGGGAAGCCCTAAACAATAGTTTTTTAATACCCACTGTGAACTATCGGCTCTAATAGAACTGTTAGATTTTTTTCATATATATTTGTTAAATATTTTAATCATTTTTTATTTAGAAAGGAAAACACTGATGGAAAAGAATAAAATAAAACAAAAACCATAACTTTAGATTTAATGGAATAATTAAATAATTCGCATTCACTAAATATTTGTTGAGCACCAGCTGTGTACCTTGTATCGTGCGAGGTTCTGGGGATTTGACAGTGAGCACAGAGCATATCTTTTAATAGAGCCCTACTTTATGAATGCATACAGGATATCTATGTAGAACAGTGGATCATTTCTGTTGCTTACCTATTATCTCCCATAAGAAAATTTTAATTGGACATTCCCTGACCGCCAGGGGTTGTTAAAAGTACCTGCAGAGAATTGCCGGAAACCTTGTAGAAGCGTGTAGGCGCCGTTACTGTAACTGTGGAGGAGCTGTGTAGGAGATTCTAGTATGGCTCTGGTAGTGCAGGTGGCGGCGATTTTAGTTAAGGAATACATTTGATATAAAAACTGCCAGCCTAGTGTCAGTCTCTTAGTCTATATTGGCTTTTTTTAAAACTGGAGCCGGACGTGAGCGTGTTAGGTGCTTTGTGGGGGTGCAGGTAATTAGTAGGGTAAGGCAATGAACTACGTAATACAAGATCAGAGGTCAGAGGAAAGATACATGGGGAAGGATAAGTTAAATAAGTTAAATAATAAAGTTTAGCAAGAAAGCTAGAGATTCTGCACTTAATTTTTGTGACTATTTGACTTAGGCTAGGTCTAATAAAGTTATATTTTTTAAATAAAATTTTCCTTTTTTAAAGGAAACCACTGAAATTCTCTGTGATAAGTGTTTATTTCCGTAGTTAAGGAAGAGGAAATTTCTTATCTTTGAAATAGGTATTAAAACTAACATGTGAATTAAGAAAATCAGTTGAAACTCACTGTTAACATGGAAGTGACACTTGTATGTAGCTGAAGATTGCACTTTCTGTCCGTCCTTTCTGAGGTTTCTAGAGAAGGAGAATGTCAAGGTTGAAGGAATCTAAAGTTTGTAATTATTTGAAGTAATTACTTTGGAAGAATGCAGCACAATGCATATCCATCTAATTTTTGTGTGCTTGGTTTTAATAAAATCTAGCTTAACTTGAGGAGGGCATTTTCACAGGAGTTGGCAAACTTTCTCTGTAAAGAACCAGAGAGCAAATATTGTAGGTTTTGTGAGCTATGTGGTCTCAGTCACAAGTATTCAGTTCTGCCATTGTGGCATAAAGCAGCCAGAGACAGTGGGAACAAAGGAGCATGGCTGTGCTTCCGGCAAGCTTCATTTACACAAACAGGCAACAGGCTGCATTTGGACCGTATCTTGCCTGTCCCTTTACTATAAATAGGGAGATGCCGCAGTATTTTTTTTCCATTTTCATAGTTTTACCTTATTTTAAAAAGTATAAAATTCAGTAAAATACTCAAATACAAGACTGCAGAAACATTGCTATACAGAGAAATCTAAGGCTTCTGAAACAGAATTGTTGCCATTATTTGCTCAAAAAGTTCATCAGCTGGTATAAGACAGTTCAAATTTTATATATGAAAGGAAGCTTAGGAGTTTGATTTTGAAAATATGGAAGTGCAAGATGTTTAAAAGTTAAAAATTCTAAGCAAAAGGTCACAGCCTGCACCTATTATGATTACAGCTTCATTGGAGACATCAATAGGTTATACTTGAATAGTTTTATGGAGGCTTTTTTTTTTTTTTTCCTTTTTAATTCTAGTCTCTATTTTCCGTTTTTTTATAAAAGGAAGATAGATTTCTTCTTTGCCTTTTATATCTGTATTTTATAATTAAAATCTAACATTTTGTGCAGCTTATTAATGCATCACTTTTCTAGCCAGCAAAGTATGGTTTCAAAATTTTATCAGTTATCTGCAAAATATCTCCCTTGAGTATGTCAGGTTTTCCTTTACTTGATTTATTATGCTTACTGTAGAAAAGCATTGAGAAAGACCCATGTCATGTGGATGTTATTGCTAAATATTCAAGTAATGTAACATATACATAGAGATTAAAACTTTTTGTTTTTATAGAAAAACCATCTATTTTACGTTTTAGTTAAAGTAATTTTTCTCATTGACAGTTTTGTTACTATAATTTAAATGAGTTTATGGAGAAAAACAATCAGTTTATTCTTCACTTACAATAACTTAATCGCCAGCTGTTAAAGAACACGTGACATAATCAAGTGGGGAGGAATGTGACCTTTTTATCTTTTTAGCTACAGCTTTAAAGATTTAAATAGGAATTAATAAATCTCAGTGTTCCTATAAAAACTAAATATGCTGTAATTAGAAAAATGGTATGGATACTCTTAAAATAGTTACTTGCTCTGACACATACGTATCATAGATTTTATGTTAGTGCATTCACCAAAATAGAACGCGGAGCCTGAAAACTGTGATAACCAGACTTGTTCCTTCCTGTGGCCAGCCTTTTCTTCTCTTAAAAGGAACCAGGCGTCTCTATGCCACTTTCAGTATGTCTCATTCTGAAGAACAACAGTATCCCAAAAGGACAAACTAGGCAAGAAGTTAATAAAGAATTTAGATCTCTGCCGCAGTTGTTCTCTAGAGACTTCTGAACCCTGAATGAAAACCTTTTTACTTCTCCTGTGAATGTTCAGATACCTGATAAAAAGGAACAAACATATAAATAACTGATTTGGGGGACTTCCCTGGTGGCCCAGTGGGTAAGGCTCTGCGCTTCCACTGCAGGGGGGGCACAGGTTTGATCCCTGGTCGGGGAGCTAAGATCCCACATGCCTTATGGCCAAAAAACCAAAGCATAAAACAGAAGCGATATTGTAACGGATTCAATAAAGACTTTAAAAATGGTCCACATCAAAAAAATCTTAAAAAAAAAAAAGCTGATTGGAAACAGAGGGAGCCACCGTGTCTCAAGTGAGCCTTGGAACAGGGTAGAGTAATTGTGAGTCTTAGATGAGGATTGGGGTTAATTTGACTTATGGGAAACATGTCTTTTGTATTTAGGAATCTTTTCTGAAAATTCTGAACTGAGAGCTAGCTGTGATGAAGAAGAGAGGTTGGAAGGGGCTCTAAAAGGAGACCAAGGATCTTGGAAAACAAACTGCAGCTTTGACTAGCTTAACTCTCCGTTGACCTGGAGTACATTTGTTAGGTGGATTTTGTTTCCTGCATGTTAAAATATAAGTAGAATGTTTTATATTTTTCTCCCTGGGAATGGGGCTATATGAGGAGGTCAAGAGGAGCAAAAACAAATTGCTTTTAAACTTATAGCTGCTGATTGATTTTCCCGCCTCTTTTGGATTAATGGTCTTCAGTGTGTGTAAGATGTTGGGAAGCGGAAAACATGTAAAGCATCAGTGTTATTTTTAGGTAATGACCTCTAAAGGTAATGGTAAGCCTTACTTAATCAGTTTCAAGAGAAAAGGGCTCTGGGTATAAATCTATCAGTCAGGGTTCTCCAGAGAAACAGAACCCACAGGGTATATGTAGATACATATCAGAGCATATTTATTACAGGAATCAGCCCATGCTGTTCGGGAGGCTGAGAAGTCCCACAGTCCGCCGTATGCGAGCTGGAGAACAGGAGAGCCAGTAGCGTAATTCAGTCCAAGTCAGACACCCTGAGACCTGGGGCGGGGTGGGGGGAGGGGTATGTCTCGTGGTCCAAGGCCCAAGAACCTGGAGAGCCATCATCCTGGGGCAGGAGCCGTGGATGTCTCATCTCAAGCTGAGAGTGAATTTGCTCTTCCTCTGCCTTTCTGTTTTGTTGAGGCCCTGAACTGCTGGATGATGCCCACCCCCACTGGTGAGGACAGTCTTCTTGACGCAGTCTGCTGATGCAAATGCTAATCTCTTCTGGAGACACCCTTACAGACACACCCAGAAGTAATGTTTTACTGTCTATCTGGGCATCCCCTTAGCCCAGTCAAATTGACACATCCAGTCAATCATCACAATACCCAAAGGAATTGAAAGCAGGAACTACAACAGATATTTGTATATCTATATTCATAGTATTATTCATGATAGCCAAAAGGTGGAAGCAACCCAAGTTCCATCAGCAGATGCATAGAAAAAATTTTGGGTGTACATACATACAATACGATGTTATTCAGCCTTAAAAAGAAGTAAATTCTGACATATGCTACAGCATGGGTGAATCTTGAGGATGTTATGATAACTGAAATAAGCCAGTTACAAAAGGACAAGTATTGTGTGATTCCACTTATATGAGGCACCTAGAGTAGTCAGATTCATAGAAACAGAAAGTGGAATGTTGGTTGCCACTGGCTGGGGTAGAGGGGGATGGAGAGTATTGTGTAATGGGTACAGAGTTTCAGTTTTGCAAGATGAAAAAAGTTCTGGAGATGGATGGTATTGATGGTTCTAAAGAAAGAAGGGCTGGGAATGATTACCCAATGTCTAGACAGGTCTCAGCTTGTGAAACTTTAAGATGAACGGCTCAAAGAGGTGCTAGACTTTTGATCACTGTCATTATAGAACAATCCCATTCTACCTACCCTGCTTTATCCATTAGCTACTTGGAGAACTTGCTAAAGGGAACGCTATTCTCATTGTGGCTTATTATGAGGATCATAATTCTAAGTTCAGTGACTACATTTTTGGCTTAGAATGAACCCAAAATATCGATGACCATGAACAAGCCCTTCCTCCTTGCCTGCTCTAGACTTTCTGGGTAAACTTGAAGTTTTGAGTATTGACATCCATGGATATCATAAATGTTCTTGCCTTTGTAGCTTAGGCTATAGAACTTCCTAAAGGTCATTCCAGAATTGTTTTGTGGGTTTAAAACTAATGGCCTTTTTTTTCCCACAGATTTTTAATCTTCAAAATAAATGTGCTCCTTGAAGAATAAATTAGAAAATACAGGACTTCCCTGGTGGCGCAGTGGTTAAGAATCCGCCTGCCAATGCAGGGGACACGGGTTCGAGCCCTGGTCTGGGAAGATCCCACATCCACGGAGCAACTAAGCCTGTGCACCACAACTACTGAGCCTGCGCTCTAGAGCCCACGAGCCACAACTACTGAGCCCGTGAGCCACAACTACTGAGCCCATGTGCCTAGAGCCCGTGCTCCACAACAAGAGAAGCCACTGCAATGAGACGCCCGCGCACCGCAGTGAAGAGTAGCCCCCGCTCGCAGCAAGTAGGGAAAGCCCGCGTGCAGCAACGAAGACCCAACACAGCCAAAAATAAATAAATAAATAAATTTTTAAAAAGAGAAAGAAAATACAGATAAACAAAAACAAAACAAAACCAGCCATAATTCCATGAAATAAATTGCAAAATCTTACGTAGTGTGTGTGTGTGTGTTGTTTTTTTAAAAATAAATTTATTTATTTATTTATTTTGTTTTTGGCTGTGTTGGGTCCTCGTTGCTGCGCGGGCTTTCTTTTAGTTGTGGTGAGCAGGGGCTACTCTTCTTCGTGGTCCGTGGGCTTCGCATTGCGGTGGCTTCTCTTGTTGCGGAGCACAGGCTCTCGGTGCGCAGGCTTCAGTAGCTGTGGCTCGCAGGCTCAGTAGCTGTGGCTTGCGGGCTCTAGAGCGCAGGCTCAGTAGTTGTGGTGCACGGACTTAGTTGCTCCACAGCATGTGAGATCTTCCCGGACCAGGGCTCGAACCCGTGACCCCTGCATTGGCAGGCGAATTCTTAACCATTGTGCCACCAGGGAAGCCCCTTACGTAGTGTTTTGATCTTCTTTCATGCATGTATGTATGTGTGTGAAAGTATACACATATTTTTATATGTATAGATTCATACTATATGTATTTTAATACGTATTTTGAATATTTTTTAAGGAATTCAGGGCTTAAGTATTTCTTGCTGGGCAATCGAAATGATGGTAAATCATCAATTTTTTATTCACTTTGTATACTTAGACCTTCTTTCAGTATAGCTTTAAGGAAGTAATGATTTAAAACATAACTAACACTCAGTTTGGAATTAATATAATAATAGATTATCCAAGGAGTTGTATTACAGTGTTCTCATGCAGACTTGTTAATGAATTAGGACATGTGGTAAGTTAGAAACCCGTTTATTTAGTTGTATTATTCGAAATAACAATTTATAAATTACTTTCCTTAGATAATGAAAGTTTTTCAAAATATTTTATTTCCAGAATCTTATTTTTGAAAAGCAAAAAGGAATAGTCATTTGTCAGAAAATTAGAGGAAAGATAGTATGTCAGCCCTTTAAATGTATCCCATATTACTATGGATTAATTTTGTACCTTTTTGAAATTATTATATTTTTTGCTGTTGCCAGATGCCTCAGCTTCTAAGCTTAGATTTGTACATGTAGTACATGCTTTCAATAATTAAACACAGATGAATTATTTTTCCTTTGTAATTGTACCATAAACTTTTACCCTCTAGAAATTTCAGCAACAGGGTATTCTTTAGTCATCCCCTGGGTGCTGATCCTAGAGTTACCATTCAAGTTCCCAGGGAGGGAGATTTGTAACAATGAATGGCAGTGCACCAGGCCATTGCACTGTTGCTTCATCAGCATAAAATAGTAACTAAGTCTTGTTATCTCAGCATTATGTCCTGCTGAGGAATTTTGTTTGCTTAACTGACCAAGGACAAGCAACTCTGGATGAATACTTTTAACACAGATTAATAATGAGGTTTCATCAATAAATATTAGTATCTAGCCGCTATCCCCTTTACCTTTCTACTTTAAAACATACTCTGGACTGGGAAAGCAGTTACTGGGAAAACAGAAATCATCAGAGTCTGAGTCAGGGCTTGAGAAGGGATCTTCAGTTCTAGACTTTGAGAGCATATGATGATTAAGACGTGGTCTTGCTCTGAACTCTTCAGGGACCTACAGTTTACTGGGAGGCAGAAGAACAGCAAGTAATTACTGTGGGGTGTGCTGGGAACAGTTAGTACAGGTGAATACGAAGTGCTGCCAGTTGGCCCTATTTGATCTAGCGGCCACTGGCCAAGTGTGGTAATCGAACACTTTGAATGTGGCTAGTGAGGCTGAGGAACTGAATTTATTTTATTTATTTATTTATTTATTATTATTATTTTTTTTAGAAATTCATGTTCTTTTATTTATTTATTTATTTATTTATGACTGTGTTGAGTCTTCGTTTCTGTGCGAGGGCTTTCTCTAGTTGCGGCAAGTGGGGACCACTCTTCATCGCGGTGCGCGGGCCTCTCACCATCGCGGCCTCTCTTGTGGTGGAGCACAGGCTCCAGACACGCAGGCTCAGTATTTGTGGCTCACGGGCCCAGTTGCTCCGTGGCATGTGGGATCTTCCCAGACCAGGGCTCGAACCCGTGTCCCCTGCATTGGCAGGCAGATTCTCAACCACTGCGCCACCAGGGAAGCCCAATTTATTTTATTTTATTTCAGTTACTCCAAGTTAAAATTTTAAAACTCATACTTGATTCATTTATGGGAAAACTTTTAAGACTGTTTGGAATCATTTGAGTCTGTGAATCTAGTTTTCAACTGTAAATTTTACGAAATCTGTATACAGATCAAGTATTTTTGATGAAAGTTTAGGATCTGAATTGAGATATGCTATGAAATACATGCTGGATTTTGAGGACTTAGTCCAGAAAAAATAAAATATCTCAATAATTTTGATATTCATTATACAGTAAAATGCTAATATTTTGAATATTGGGTTGAATGAATATTAGAATTCATTTCACCTCTTTATTTTTACCTTTTTAATGTGGTCATTGGAAGACTTTAAACCACCTAGCTCATGTGATATTTGTGTTAGTGCTGCCCTAGAGGCACAGGAAATCTACAAATTCTGCCCTTGAGGAATAGAGGTCCATCGCAAAGAGAAAGTGACCTTTGAACCAACTCGTTATGGTTTATATGTGGTTCACGGGTTGGTGGTTGGGGACAGTATATTGTAGATAGAGGGATAATGATTTGAAGGTGTAACAAGGGAAAATAGCATGACATTAATAGAATTGTGAGTAACATGGCAGTTTTAGACAAAGAATGTAAAAACAGTCGCAATAAAAGGCAGAAAAGATTGTTTGGGACTGAAGTTTTTAGGAGCCTTCAGTTCTCTGCTGTGATATTTGAACTTCCACAGTCAATGAAATATTCATTGATGTTTTTGAAGTGGGTGAGTAACGAGATCAGATTTGTTTTTGGAGAATAACTCTTGGGACTGGAGGATCAGTTCGAGAAGGTGGAGAAATGGGACTTGTCCTCACTTATTCACCGCCTCGATTAAGGCGGTTGTCTTGGGATAGGAGAGGAAGGAATTCAAGACAGAGTAGGGGGAAGAGTTAGTAGAAGCTCACTGGGGTAAAGAGAAGAGACACAGGGTGACTTTGAGATCTCCCCCTGAGGAGCTCGCGATGCCGCTGTTCGAACTGATGAGGATACTAGGGTAGTGTGTTATGGACAGAGGCTGAGGCCGAGGAGGTGATGAGTCTGAGCGTCCGGAGGATGCATGCCAGTAGGTCTTTCACAACACGTCTGCTGTTCAGGGGAGGGAGGTGGGTGTTTGAGAGAGAGTTTGATTTTTTCGAAGCAATGGAGTCAGTTGAGATTTCCCAGGGAGACTGTAAACACAGGAGTAGGAAATTAACTTTAGTGCATGGATTTCATGATAGCTTCTTTAGTTCTATAAAGTAATTTTCCTTTAAGAACATCCTGAGTGTTTACCGTGCGCGAGTGCTGTGCTTGGCGCCAAAGACGAAGCGAGAAACCAGGCAGACGTTTCTGCCAGAAAGGCGATCGAGCTCCAGAGGGAAAGGCCGGCAGTCCATGTGGGATGACACTGCAGTGTCGTAAGTCCCACGACAAGCTGCAGGGTAGTTAGGCCCAGGAAGGGCCCACGTGAGGACAACAGAAGCTGACACTGGAGAGGTGTGGGCTTGATCTCCAAGGGGAAATTTGTCACTTGTCCCTTTTTGGCAGATCTTTTACTTATGATAAACCTCCCAACTGTACGCACACCCCCTCACGACTATGTATGTGTTGGGCCCCAGGACCCTGGGCTCTTCGCTGTGGTGTCTGTCAGCTGCTGTCTACCCACCCTGTAGGTCCAGAGTCTTGAACCACAGTGATTTCTGTTGATGGCGTGGCCTGGTTGCTCTGTTGGCAGCGGTTACGGCAGGTTTGGTGGCACAGGAATGACTCCAGTGTGTTTGTGTGGTTCCCAGAGCATCCGTCAGGCCTCCGTGCTTTCCCGCCTGGGACCTGCCTTGTTTATGTCTGTCGGGGAGGAGGCATAAGTGACGGACCTGTGATGATGTGAAGGGCTCCTTCAGGTTGTTGGCCACGGTCCGCGGAGCAGGGGGAGGACAGAAGCCAGGTGGAATGGGAGCCCTTAGTAGCTGAATGTAAGACAGCAAGCCCCGGAGGAGTTGGGCAGCCTTGGGTTGCAATAACTAGAAAACCAGTAAGAAAAAGAATTTATTTACCATGAAAATAGTATCTGTGAAAGCTTTTCACAGCATTGAATTCACTTAGCTACCAGTTATGTTTCATTATTGAAAGACTGCGTTTCATTTCCTTGTGTTATGTCAGCTTAAACACCTAAGACCGTGAGTGTTCTTGGAGGGTCCTCACCACTTCTCGGCGTCCCTGGCTTCCTCCTGCTTTCCTTAAAGATGCAGTTAAACCTGCCGGGAGCCTTTTCCCGACCACCCCATCTCACCCTCTTCTCTCTGTTGAGTGCTGCTTCTCTGTATAACTCTCAGCTCCTGCCCCTAGAGTCGTGTTCTGCCTGTCTCTTCCTCTTTGCTAGGCTGCTGGCCCTGAGGGACAGGGACTGTCTCATGTTCCTCTCCCACCGGGCTCATAATTAGTTCTTAAATGATAGCTAAATAAGTGAGTTGCAGAAAATATCAGAATACTGTACAGAGCTTGAAATCTCAGTGCAGCCATGCTTTAAGATATGAACACTTCAACTTGCAAGTGTTTGTATTTAAAAATTATTAAACAAAGGGTAATATATTTCCCTCCTCCCCCTAAAATTTGACTTTAAGTGAGAATATTGTCTTTTGGAAAGTTGCATTTTCCAGTTTAAAGTTGATGTGCAGGGCTTCCCTGGTGGCGCAGTGGCTAAGAATCCGCCTGCCAACGCAGGGGACACGGGTTTGAGCCCTGACCCGGGAAGATCCCACATGCCGCGGAGCAACTAAGCCCGTGCGCTACAACTACTGAGCCTGCGCTCTAGAGCCCATGAGCCACAACTACTGAGCCTGCACGCCACAACTACTGAGCCCGCGCGCCTAGAGCCCGTGCTCTGCAACAAGAGAAGCCACCGCAGTGAGAAGCCCACACACCGCAATGAAGAGTAGCCCCCGCTCGCCGCAACTAGAGAGAAGCCCACATGCAGCAACGAAGACCCAACGCAGCCTAAAATAAATAAATTTTTAAAATAAATAAATAAATAAATAAAGTTGATGTGCAATTTTCAGTTGTGAAACTAAAACAAATTTCAGTCCTATTTTAACTGAATATTGGCTTGTTGACCATATTTTTTCTTTTTGTCCTCATTCTGTTAACTGACCCAGTGTTATTATAATTAGCAATTATGGTAAAGCAGAGTTTAAGCAGGTAAATTACCAAAGGCACATAAATGTCTTTTTTCCACATGAATTAAAATAGAGTTTAAAAAGTAATTAGAATTCCATTTTGGAGTTTGATACTTTGGTATATGTTTTTTTCCCATAAATCTAAATCTAAAGGTATGGTTATAGGCTGCAGGGACTGATTATTCTGTAACATAAATTACTGATTATTCAGTAATATAGATATAATTTGGCATTTATGGTAAGGTAGATATAATACTTAAGTATTAGTACAGAGTAGCATATGCTAATTAAGAAACAAGAAGTGTAGCTAATATGTATTCTCCTGTTCTCTGAAGTTTATTTTAGAAACAATGACTGAATGTCAAAAGTAAAGAGGGCCAAATCTCAGTATTTTTGGTATTAAAGTAAGAATTCAGGTACAATCGAAGTTTAAAGTTACCTTCTTTATATATGGCTCCCCAGTTGTTCCTTTCTGTGGATAGTGGGAAGACTATTTTCGTCTGCATATAGATAGAAGTGGAACAGGCCAGGTCTTTTT
Organism: Balaenoptera ricei; assembly: GCF_028023285.1. Lineage (NCBI taxonomy): Eukaryota > Metazoa > Chordata > Mammalia > Artiodactyla > Balaenopteridae > Balaenoptera > Balaenoptera ricei. The sequence continues at coordinate 3,769,185 of NC_082640.1, read as the reverse complement.
TTAAATATTAAATTGGGTCATGTGCAGAGGTACAGGTCCCAGTTCAGTTGTTAATTAATGACAGATATGACCCATAAAATTAACTTTGTTTCTGTGTTCTCCTTTTAAAGATGTTTTTTTTGGTATGAAAAATCCACTTATTTTTGTTGCTGACAGTTAATGAACAAGGCTCTTCGTTCAGTTTAAGTGTGTAATACTTAAGTCATAAATATTTGAGAACTAATTTTTATTTGATTCATGTATTGGAAGTACTTCTTGTTGCTTATTCTTTTAAGACTTCTTCCTTTGAATTATCTGCAGAGTAAGAAGCTGGTGGTATGGACTTAAGAATTGTCTTTAAGTTTTTTATGTTTTTTTATAATACAAGTATATTGGACCAGGGGCCCGGTTTGCCCTAAGTCCATTCAGAAAGATTGAGTATCTTCTGAATAATAGTATACATAAAGATCACATAGGGTACTTAAAAATACAGATTCTTGACTCCCACCCCCATTACTGTCCACCCCCAGTAACAAGACTTTTAATCAGCACCCCTAGAGGAGTCTGCTATGGATGATCCACTGACCATCCCGTAAGAAACACTAGTTTGTATAGTGTTAATACTATTGCTGTCACTTTATGAGTCCAGTAGACTAGACGAATGCCCCAGATTCTTGTCCTAATCAAACTCTACGGGTAATAATTCTCATTGTGATGAAATTGGGTAATAAAGCACATAGAAAAAAATATAATTGCATTATGCAGAGAAAACTGATTTTTTAAATTTTTGGCCATGCCGAGTGGCTTTGGGGATCTTAGTTCCCCGACCAGGGATTGAACCCGAGCTCTCAGTAGTGAAAACGCCAAGTCCTAACTCCTGGACCACCAGGGAATTCCCGAGAGAACTGATTTAAAAATTTTTAAATTTTAATTAAAAAATTTTTTCTTCCAGTTTTAATGAGATATAATTGCCATACAGCACTGTGTAAGTTTAAGGTGTACATTATAATGATTTGCTTTACATACATCATGAGGTGATTATCTCAGTAAGTTTAGTGAACATCCATCTTCTCATATAGATACAAAATTTAAAAATAGAAAAAATTTTCTTTTTGGGATGAGAACTCTTAGAATTGACTTTCTTAACAACTTTCATATATAACAGACAGCAACATTAATTACATTTATCATGCTGTACATTGCACTCCTAGTACTTCTTTATCTTATATACCTTTTGATCACCTTCATCCAAGAACCACCTCTGGCAACCACAAATCTGATCTCTTTTTTAATGAGTTTATTTGTTTTTGAAGTATAATTGACCTACAACACTATGTTAGGTCCTGTTACACAAAATAGTGACTCAGTATTTCTGTCTTCTCTTCCCTTGTGTGACTTCCTGACTATCTTTATTGCTGTGTTTGGATTTCTTTCTCTTTTTTGTGTGTATCTATTATAGATTTTCGGTTTGTGGTTACCACGAGGTTTATATCTATCTATCTATCTACCTATCTATCTATCTATCTATCTATGATTATTTTAAGTTGCTGATCTCTTAAGTTCCAACGCATTTTAACAACCCTGCATTTTTACTTCCCTCCCCCCCCAGGTTTACTGTTTTTGACATCGTATTTTACACCTTTTCGTTTTTTGTATCACTTAATTACTTACTGTGGATAAGATGATTTTACTACTTTTGTCTTTTAACCTTCCTACTAGCTTTATATATGGTTGATTTACTACCTTTACTGTGTATTTGCCTTTACCTTTCATAATCTTTGTGTTTCTAGTTGTGGCCTTTTTCTCTTAGAGAAGTCAGTTTAACATTTCTTGTAAAGCTGGTTTGGTGGTGCTGAACTCTTAGCTTTTGCTTGTCTGTGAAACTTTTGATCTCTCCATTAGATCTGAGTGAAAACCTTGCCAGGTACTCATAATGTTTTAGCTTGTTTTTCTTCACACTTTAACATTTTAAGTTGGAAGTTCGATGCACTTTTATATTTTGCTTTTCTCATTAACCTCAATTTTTTTTTTATCATGTTAAGAAACCGTTAACATTTCATTGCTTTTATAGTATTGCCTTATATATTAGATCATTATTTACTTAACTATTCTTCTGTTGTTGGATGTTTAGATTGTTGCTAATTTCTTTCTGATAAATAACATTGGAATGAACATCTTTGTGGGAAAATTTTTTTTTATGTATACAATTTTTTTCTCCCCTTTCCCCTACAAATATTTTTAAAAGCTTTTGAAACATACTGTCAAACTGTTTTCCAAAAGGGTTCATCTAGTTAAAGTTACCAGCAGTAAACTAGAGTTAACATTCATCTTCACCAGCATTGTGTTCATTTAAAAAAAACCCATAGTTTTGGTTCACTAGACAAAATGGTATATAATTATGTAAACATCCTTTGTTGTGGTTAATACATGTTTTGGGTGTATGTAAAAATAAGTTTGATATTTTATACTAAGTATTTTTTCTACCAAGAGTTTAAGTTTTCATGAGTTCTTGAAGAAACTTGTTAGTGATCAATCAGTGGTCATTCCCTTGAATTTTTCTCAGTGGTTTGAGTAGTTGATAATTAACAGGGACAGTGTCTTTTTGCCACAGATCAGAATATTAAAAATACTGGGTCCTTTTCTGTTCTCTTTCTGCACATTTTGGAAATTGAAGGTTTAAGCTGATCGTAAGTTTGGAGTTAATTTATTAAGAAAACAAAGTTCTTATTTCTACTAGAAGCTGTTTGTAACAGCAAATAAGCAATATTTCAAATGAACATCTGTCCAAAAATTTAGTGGTAAGAGCGTGAAATATTAAAGTTTTACCATTCATCCACCATCAGTAAACCTCTTCTTTTTTTTAAAATTAATTAATTTATTTTTGGCTGTGTTGGGTCTTTGTTGCTGTGTGCGGGCTTTCTCTAGTTGCAGCGAGCAGGGGCTACTCTTCGTTGCGGTGCGTGGGCTTCTCATTGCGGTGGCTTCTCTTGTTGCGGAGCACGGGCTCTAGGCACACGGGCTTAGTAGTTGTGGCTCATGGGCTCTAGAGTGCATGTGGCTCGCGGGCTTAGTTGCCCCGTGGCATGTGGGATCTTCCCGGACCAGGGCTCGAACCCGTGTCCCCGGCATTGGCAGGCGGATTCTTAACCACTGCACCACCAGGGAAGCCCCGTCATGTCTTCTTAACTCCTGAATCTAGTGGTTGTTTCACGGCTCTCGTATTGAAGTCTTCAGAGTGAAACAAGTTCCCCTTCTTTTGAAATTTTCCTTCTCCTTGACTTTTAAATACCATCTTTTCCTGTCAGGCTGTCTACTTCTGACTTTCTGTTTCCTTTAGTGGATCCTCTTACTTTGCTTAGTACCTTAATTATATTAATTGCATCAGTGGTTGTAGTAACACCGCCAGAGGTCACGGTGCCAGGCCGCAGGCTAACTTCATGCCTGTGTCCTCACTTTACCTCGTAACGCGGCTGCGTGGTGCTCCCCGGGGCCTGTCCCCTCTCCCTCTGTGCGCTCTCTTACGGTCTGGCCCCACCAGTGTGCTGATGGCCTTTATGTTTTTCGCGCTGATTCTGTACTGAGCTCCCCATCTGGGTACCTGGCAGTCTGAGCGTTTCCACCTGGGCTTGAAAAGGAGTTCCAGCCTACCACAGTCTAAGTGGAGCTCCTCTGTGTTCCTCTCTTCATCCTGCTCTTCATCTCGACATTACTTAACCCAGGGTTAAACACACGCACACCAAAAAACATGCTTCACATAAACAGACATACAATCTGCATGCTAACATAGCTTCCTAATTGTTTCTCGCACCTGGCCCTGCTTCTCTATTCCTACTCCTCTTGTCCTGTTGCCTCTCTCGTCTTCTGTCTGTACCGACCTCCTAACTGACCGCTGCCTCTAATTGTGTTCATCTAAAATCTGCAGTATTTCAAAATTTTGACTCAGAATGTACTTCCTGGCTTTCCTTCTCCAGTTATTCCCTACATGCTGCTGGGTAACGTCTGCTGCTGAACATGACACACAAACTCTCCTTGTTCTGGCATTTGCTTCTCTTTACATCTTTCCCGTGCCTCTCCTCTCACCTGCCCTCTGAGCCGGCATCCTTCCCTGAGTGCACCGTGCTTTTTTTTCAGACGTTTGTTCTTCTGCCCCCTGTGTCCCCTGCTTTGACCTGGCTAATTCTGATGTATTCATTTCTGAGGCTCATTCCCTTGGTTCCAAGTCTCTTTGATTTTGCTCCTACACTGTCCCATGTGTAGCTCTAGCATGAGGTCTGTTATGCATTTAAATGACCTTTGTTTCACGTTCTTTTACTACATTATGAGGTCCTGGAAGACAAGACTAATTTTTAATCGTATTTGTAACCTTAGCACCGCTGCGTGTTTGACGCTTAGTCCACTTTTAGTCCTGTCTTAAATGGTGACACAGTTGTCCATCCTTGTTCCCAAGCTAGAAATGTGGATGATTCCTAGTTTCCTCTCTTTATCACGTGTAACCATTTCCAAGTCCTTCAGTTTTGCTTTTACTTGGGTATATATGTTTGCATTCTTTTGTTCACTTGTTTGTTGATTCAACAAATTTCCTTCAGTGCTCCTGTATGCAAGGCTGTGAACTAACTATACTGTGTGCCAAACATTGCATTGAATTTATAGAATTTATAGATTAATTTTTTGAGAAGGAACACATTTACAAAATTAAGGAACAACAGTTTATCTAGAAGTACTCCTCATTTTTTTTTTAAGCTTATTTTTTTTAAAGCTTTTTGTTAAGCTTATTAACTGTGTTTTAACAATTCTTAGTGTGAATGAGATTTTTAAAATTCTGTTACAGTTTCTAACTTGTCATTGCTCATGTATCAGAAACTGATTTTAAATGATCTTTTTATCTGGCCAACTTATTAAACTTCTTAGTAGTTTTCATGGACTTAGGTTTTCAAATATTCATTATGTCAGTGACAAATATCAGGGTTGTTTTCCTACTGGGTATTTATGAGTTAACTCATTTTTCATGTCTCAGTACATTTCATATCTTAGTATTGTACATTTGTTGAATAAAAGCCATGGTACTTGGCATGCTGGGATTTTTCTTCTTTTGGCTGTGCTGCGTGGCTTTCAGGATCTTAGTTCCCTGACCAGGGATTGAACCCAGGCCCCCTGCAGTGGAAGCGCCAAGTCCTAACCACTGGACTGCCAGGGAACTCCCCCTGGAATTATTCTTGACTTTAATGAAAATGCTTCTCTCAGTGTCTTGCTGAGTATGATGTTTATTTTGAATAATAATTTAAAAAATCAAATTAAGGAGGCATCACCTGTTCCTCACTTGCTAAGAGTTTTATCCTGAATCCATGTTGAATTTTATCAATAGCTTTGTTGGTGTCTGTGGAGATGATCAAGTTAATCTGTTAATGTAAAGAATTACAGTAAGAGATTCCAGAAGACAGACTCCCTTAATATTTCTGCTTTTTCCTGATTTATTTAATGCAGTGCTAGATTTGAGTGCTAATGTTTTATTTAGTATATTTTCATTTATATTTATAAGTGAGATTGGTTTGTACTTTTCTTTCATTTAATTTTCTGCTTTTGTTTCAGAATTATGCTAGCCTTATAAACTTTGTTAAGGCATTTCAGTTTTTTTAAATTGGGGAAAACTGTTTAAATTTGAATTGTTTAAACGACAGGAATGAGTTATTTCTTAAAGCTGTAGTACAATGTGTCTCTAACATTGTTTAGAAAGTTGCTGTTTCTTGGCGTCTTTATTTCCCCAAGTCTAGTGAAGTATCAGGAGCAAAGAACTTTAACACTTGTTGAATTTTCTAGATAAGGTCCTGGGAAATGATTTACTATATAGAATTGCTTGTTATATTAACAGAGTTGGTTTTAGTCAGAGAAGCACTGTTATCCAGCTAAGTCATCAGGATCTGGAATTAGTCTGGAAGAGAAACACATGGAAATCTGTCTTCATGGATAGACTTTCTTCATAGAAAAATGCTCTTTGGTGATAGTCTAAATTCAAAGCTAACATTTATAGGAAAATGGTCTAATTTGTATCACTGAGTACAATATTTGCATAATTACCATGTTTAAAAAGACCAAAGGTAACCGTTTTATAAATGTATTCAGGTGTTGGGTTAGTTTTACTATTTTCTTTCATTTTTATTTTTCTATTTTTGGCTGCGTTGAGTCTTTGTTGCTGCACGCGGGCTTCCTCTAGTTGCAGCAAGCGGGGGCTACTCTTCGTTGCAGTGCACGGGCTTCTCATTGCAGTGGCTTCTCTTGTTGCGGAGCACGGGCTCTAGGCGCACGGGCTTCAGTAGTTGTGGCTCGTGGGCTCAGTAGTTGTGGCTCACGGGCTCTAGAGCGCAGGCTCAGTAGTTGTGGCGCACGGGCTTAGTTGCTCCGCAGCATATGGGATCTTCCTGGACCAGGGCTCGAACCCGTGTCCCCTGCATTGGCAGGCAGATTCTTAACCACTGAGCCACCAGGGAAGTCCCTACTGTTTTCTTTTGTAAAGCTTATTCTGTAATTTAGATTCATTATAATTAATTTATAGGCAAATAATATTTTAGAAGTTAAAGTACCTTAATTTCAGTAAAACTGATTCAGTGTATCCATCCACATTTCCCTTTTATAAAATTTTTATTAGAGTCTAGTTGATTTACAGTGTTGTGTTAGTTTCTGCTGTACAGCAAAGTGACTCAGTTATACATATACATATATCCACTCTTTAATTTTAGATTCTTTTCCCTTATAGGTCATTACAGAGTATTGAGTAGAGTTCCCTATGCTATGCAATAGGTTCTTATTAGTTATCTATTTTATATCTAGTAGTGTGTCTATGTCAATCCCAGTCTCTCAATTAATCCCTCCCTCCCCCTTCCCCCTTGGTAACCAAAAGTTTGCTTTCTACATCTTTGACTCCATTTCGGTTTTGTAAATAAGTTTATTTGTACCATTTGTTTAGATTACACATATAAGCAATATCATATGATATTTGTCTTTCTCTGACTTACTTCACTCAGTACGGCAATCTCTAGGGCCATCCATGTCACTGCAGGTGGCATTATTTCATTCTTTTTCATGGCTGAGTGATATTCCATTGTGTATATGTACCACATCTTCTTTATCCATTCCTCTGCTGAATTTAGATTGTTTCCATGTCTTGGCTATTGTGAATAGTGCTGCTGTGAACATAGAGGTGCATGTATCTTTTTGAATTATAGTTTTGTCTGGGTATATGCGCAGGAGTGGGATTGCTGGGTCATATGGTTACTCTATTTTTAGCTTTTTAAGGAACCTCCATACTGTTCTCTATAGTGGCTGAACCAGTTCACATTCCCACCAACAGTGTAGGAGGGTTCCCTTTTCTCCACACCCTCTCCAGCATTTATTGTTTGTAGATTTTTTGATGATGGCCCACATTTCCCTTTTTTTTTTTTAAACATCTTTTTTGAAGTATAATTGCTTTACAATGGTGTGTTAGTTTCTGCTTTATAACAAAGTGAATTAGTTATACATGTACATATGTTCCCATATCTCTTCCCTCTTGCATCTCCCTCCCTCCCACCCTCCCCATCCCACCCCTCTAGGTGGTCACAAAGCACCGAGCTGATCTCCCTGTGCTATGCGGCTGCTTCCCACTAGCTATCTATTTTACATTTGGTAGTGTATATATGTCCATGACACTCTCTCACCCTGTCACATCTCACCCCTCCCCCTCCCCATATCCTCAAGTCCATTCTCTAGTAGGTCTGTGTCTTTATTCCCGTCTTGCCACTAGGTTCTTCATGGCTTTTTTTTTTTTTTTTCCTTAGATTCCATATATATGTGTTAGCATACTGTATTTGTTTTTCTCTTTCTGACTTACTTCACTCTGTATGACAGACTCTAACTCCATCCACCTCATTACAAATACCTCCATTTCATTTCTTTTTATGGCTGAGTAATATTCCATTGTATATATGTGCCACATCTTCTTTATCCATTCATCTGTCGATGGACATTTAGGTTGCTTCCATGTCCTGGCTATTGTAAATAGAGCTGCAATGAACATTTTGGTACATTACTCTTTTTGAACTATGGTTTTCTCAGGGTATATGCCCAGTAGTGGGATTGCTGGGTCGTATGCTAGTTCTATTTGTAGTTTTTTAAGGAACCTCCATACTGTTCTCCATAGTGGCTGTATCAATTTACATTCCCACCAACAGTGCAAGAGTGTTCGCTTTCCTCCACACCCTCTCCAGCATTTATTGTTTCTAGATTTTTTGATGCTGGCCATTCTGACCGGTGTGAGATGATATCTCAGTGTAGTTTTGATTTGCATTTCTCTAATGATTAATGATGTTGAGCATTCTTTCATGTGTCTGTTGGCAATCTGTATATCTTCTTTGGAGAAATGTCTATTTAGGTCTTCTGCCCATTTTTGGATTGGGTTGTTTGTTTTTTTGTTATTGAGCTGCATGAGCTGCTTGTAAATCTTGGAGATTAATCCTTTGTCAGTTGCTTCATTTGCAAATATTTTCTCCCATTCTGAGGGTTGTCTTTTGGTCTTGTTTATGGTTTCCTTTGCTGTGCAAAAGCTTTTAAGTTTCATGAGGTCCCATTTGTTTATTTGTGTTCTTATTTCCATTTCTCTAGGAGCTGGGTCAAAAAGGATCTTGCTGTGATTTATGTCATACAGCGTTCTGCCTATGTTTTCCTCTAAGAGTTTGATAGTGTCTGGCCTTACACTTAGGTCTTTAATCCATTTTGAGTTTATTTTTGTGTATGGTGTCAGGGAGTGTTCTAATTTCATACTTTTACATGTACCTGTCCAATTTTCCCAGCACCACTTATTGAAGAGGCTGTCTTTTCTCCACTGTATATGCTTGCCTCCTTTATCAAAGATAAGGTGACCATATGTGCGTGGGTTTATCTCTGGGCATTCTATCTTCCCTTTTTTAATTCAGTGTTTTCAAGTGTTCATAAAACGGTGTATTATAGAAGTAATTGAACATCTGAATAATTCTAGGACTAATATGGCAAAGGTTCTCAACCAGGGGCAGTTTGTCCCCATGAGACATTTGGCAGTGTCTGGAGACTCTAATTGTCACAGTGAGGGGAAGCCACTGTCATCTAGTGGGTGGCGGCTGGAGATGCTAGTGAACATTCTACAACGCCCAGGATAGCCTCCCGCAAAAAGAATGATCTCTTCCCAAATGTTAGTGGTGCTGAGGTTGAGAAACCCTCTTGTAAAAGGAAAGATGTACACACAGATACAAACACACAGTATTAAAAAGGCGTACTTTTTCTTTCAGTAGTTATAATTCTAACTTACTACGGTTTACAGTGTCCTTCTGCAAAGTGTATGAAGAGTGTTCTGCTCTTGACTGACATCTAGTGAGACATTTAAAAATAAAAAGTAAAACTGAAGGTTGAGACTGAATAAGCATGTAAATCAGAGTTACTACTAATTGTTTTTCCAGTCTTAGGAAATTCACAAATAAGTAGACTAGGAAGAGAGGAAAGATTTGTTTATGGCTACTGAGAAATTATGGCTGAGAAGTAGTATGTGGTAAATTCTTAAATGCAGTATCTCCTTTGTCTTTTACTTATATTCTTGATTTAATATTAGAGCTTAGGATATGAAATCTTTCTTTTGACAGTTTTCTGAATAAATGCTGAGTTACCCATATGTAAGCTTTTTATATTTTAAAAATTGCCTAAAATCATAGAATTTTAGAGCCTATGGGGACCTACGTGGTTTAATCCAGTTTCTTCACTTACAGAGATTAAATAGTTCAGTTTCAGAGAGATGAAGTGATCTTTTCCGTTGTCTTACAACTTGTTAGGCCAGATCTTGAACTGGAACCCACAGCTCCTGACTTCTAGTCGAGTATTCTTTCAGGGTGAGGGGAAGTAATTAAGCACACTTTAAAAAAAAAAAAAAATTAATTAATTAATTAATTTATTTTTGGCTGCGTTGGGTCTTCGTTGCTGCGCACGGGCTTTCTCTCGTTGCGGCGAGCGGGGGCTACTCTTCGTTGCGGTGCGCGGGCTTCTCATTGCGGTGGCTTCTCTTGTTGCGGAGCCCGGGCTCTAGGCCTGCAGGCTTCAGTAGTTGTGGCTCGTGGGCTCAGTAGGTGTGGCTCGTGGGCTCTAGGGCGCAGGCTCAGTAGTTGTGGCGCACGGGCTTAGTTGCTCTGCGGCCTGTGGGATCTTCCCGGACCAGGGCTCGAACCCGTGTCCCCTGCATTGGCAGGCGGATTCTCAACCGCTGCGCCACCAGGGAAGCCCAAGCACACTTTGGATTCTCTTTAAAGCTTATGTTTTTTTCAAACTATGAATATTAAAACTGTTAAATTCTTATTTCCTTAAAAAGAATATATACACCTGTATATATGTTTTAAAATGAATTAGTATTTATGTTTATAAATCTCATGTTTAATTATAAGCGTTATGCCAGTTTAAACATGGATATTTCACATTTTTCACAGGCGACAACACCTCCAAATCAAGGGCGGCCAGATTCTCCTGTCTACGCTAACCTGCAAGAACTGAAAATATCCCAGTCGGCTCCCCCCCCGATCCCTGGAAGCCCAGCAGTTCAGATTAATGGAGAATGGGAAACTCATAAAGATAGTTCAGGGCGTTGTTATTACTATAACAGAGGAACACAGGAAAGAACTTGGAAACCCCCTCGTTGGACTCGAGATACAAACATAAGCAAAGGAGATTCCCAGAGTCCAGGAGATCAAGAGGTATGAGGAGTTAGGGGGTCAACCAGTGAGTTACCAAGCTTTTTCTCTTCTTGTTCCTCAAAGAAGTGAATAGGTTTGCTTCTAACCCTTGAAATCTCTAAGATACTAAATCTTTTTCCCACGTTTTATTATATTACTGCTTGTTGCTTCCTAATCTCTAACTAGTGGACAGCGGCTAGCCTTGTAGCATGCTTACTAGTTCCGGAATTAACTGGGTTAATGTTGCCTAGAGCCAGTAGTTTCCTTCATGCGCTAGAAGATACTAATTCAATCATTGTTATTGCCCAAGGAGTGACATCTTTTAGAAAAAGGAGAGAAGATATGTGATATGATTTAGCCAAACAAATAAAAACAAAGTTATTTAATTGACACTTTTCTTTATGGTTTGGTGGGGCTAGCAAGATACTTGTCAGTTTTTGTTAGAGATACAAGATCACTTTTTATTTCTATGTAGGGGAAATAAGTGTAATTCCTTTGCTGTGAACGGACCACCCTCGAAGTCTGACAGTTCACTCTGTATCGTTCTTTTCTCTAACACGTGTCCATGCTGTCTCCCCACCTGCCTTGGTCTCACCCCCCTCCCACCTCTCAGAGGGTGGTGCGGTGAATTGGTCAGCGGGGTTTTGAGAAACACTTATCTCCGAGGCCTGGAGAGAGTCCTTGGGACTGTTCAGATGTGCAGGAGAAGCTTGGGCAGGGTGGATAGAGTGGAGTTGAATCCTGCTGTTTGGTAGACGGCGGCCCCCGCACCCGCACAGGACACCTGCTCTTAGAGAGAGCGGCTGGCTTGCACAGTAAGAACAGAACTCCAGTTAGGTAGGAGCTGGAGAAGTCAGGTAACACATCCTGTATCTAGCAGAATCTGAAAGCTTCTTATAGTTAATGACCCCTCGTCTTATCCCGTTTTTCAGTTGTATATTTATAGCTTTGCTTTGGTGGTAACTTGCACTTTTAGTGTTCAGGAATGAGGTGGAGGATAGTGAGAAATTGTTCATGTGTTACTATAATAGGAAAATGTTAGGAAAGTTATTTGAATTTGTGTGTCCAGAAAGATTTGAAAATAAGTTGTCCTGTGTATCAAAGTAAAATCTTATAATTTGGAAAATTTAGGGTAAGGGCCAAATTGTAGAATAATTTAAAGAGATTTGAAGTATACATGGGAACTTTAACAACCCTTCTTAGCTTTCTGTTTCAGTGACTAGATGGGAGTGATTAGTATGTCAGAGTCTGAGCTCACACCACTCACTCTCTGCAGGTATTGTGTAAAATAGGTATTTCCAGAGTGGCTGGAGCATATCTTCCAGTAACTTCTTGAGAAAGGTTGTGCATGGGAGGCAACACTGAGACTTTGTGTGTGAAGAAGTCTGTATTCTGCCCTCCTATTTAATCGATAGTTGGCCTGAGTGAAGAAGTCTAGGTTGGAAATCATTTTTTCTCACAGTTGCAAGGCATCTTGAACTTGACCTTACGGCGATCTCAGTTGGCTGCGTGTGGGGTGTCTCCAGGGTTGGAACCATTCGGTCTTCCCTTTCAGGCTGACCCGTCTCTGCAGAAGTCTTCACGCCTGGACAGTAAGGGCCGCCTGGGTCTTGGTACCCGGCGTTTAGTTTGCACGTAGTTCCTTAGTCTCCCCGCTTTCTGTTTGGTACCTGCGTCCCAGCCGTGCCTGTTGTCTTCCAACTCAGCATCCCTCTTGAGAGGGAGTAAAACCCTACACTTGGGCTGGAATGAGGGAGGGGTGCACACCTAGTGGCCAGGCATGAGGAAGGGGAGTCTGGCGATTTCAGCCCTCAGTTCAGTACCCGCGGTTCCAGGAGGACCTAATACTGTCAGTTCCTGGGCCATTTGAAGATTTCGCTCTGCAGACCTGTTGGATTTCATCTTCCCTCCCCGGCGCCCACCCCCTCTACCAGTTTAGATTCTGCTTTCTTTGCGGATAATTTAGGTGTTTGTTCCTCTGCTTCTCAGCCTCCAGAGTTTTGTGGCTGTTGTGTCTCCTTGTGTTCTCCCTGTTCTTGACGGTTCGGGTCTTTCTAGGCTTGTTTCGATACTTTTATTTTAGTAGGGTTTGAGAGGGGGCAGGTGCTCGCCCTCTCGTCCGAACTCAGAAGCTTGTCATTTCAGTGGTTGCCCTAGAACAGTGGTTCTCACGTGGGGCAGTGTTGTCTCCGGGGGGACCTAGGCAACGTCTGGGGATATTTTGGGTTGTCACAACTCAGCGAGGGCTACTGGCATCTCGTGGGTAGAGGCCAGAGAAGCTGTTGAGCATCCTGTGATTCACAAGACAGCTCCCACCACGAGGAACAATCTGGCCCTAACTGTCCACGGTGCTGCTGATGAGAAACGCCGCCTTAGAAGTTGTAACTGGCGTACTTATCAAAGTCTGCGGTTAATCAGCATCTTCTTGCTCCTTGAAACCGTACAAGAACTATACGTGCAGTGGTGCTATTGTTGTTTATTTTATTTCTATTTTTTAGCTCCCTTACTACTTGTTCTACATGGTGACTCTTAAAATTTATCCTCATACGTACCACTTTCTTTTTTCACATTTCTTAGGCAAATTAGGTTATCTTGGATAACTTTATACTGTCTTAAGTACCTACTTTTAAATTTCCTTAGTGAGCCTCTGTTAGTGATAGAATCTTAGTTTTCATTTGCCTGCAAATTTATTTTTCATCCTTATTTTTCAAGAATATCTTTGCCTGGTACACAGTTCTAAGCTAATTGCTTTTTATTTTTCCCTTGTTCGTTGAAGACTTTATTCTCATGTTTTCTGGCTTCCATTGTTGATGTGGAAGATTCAACTTGTAGGTCTCTTCTTGCGGGTGGCTTTGAGGATCTCGTGTCTGTAATTTCACTATGATGTGATTAGGTGAAGTTATCTTTTTTATTTCCTTCCGGGGCTTTGTTGGGAATCCCAAATTTGAGGCGTTCCATCTTTGATTAGTTCTGGAAAAACTCTTAGGCGTTGTCTATATACAGCTCCTGTCCCATTTTCTCTTTCCTCTTGTTTTGGGACTTTGATTAGATGAACGATTAATTTGCTTACTCCGTTTATCATGTCTCTTGATTTCCCTTATACTTTAACATTTTATTGCTGTGTCTCTCTCTGCTTGTTCCCAGTCATTTCCAAGTCAAGCTCCTGTTTACTGTTTTTCTCTTCATCATGTATGTTTGTTTGATATTAAACCAACCCTTGAATTTAAAAAATGTGTTATTTTTAATTTGTTTTGGGGGAGCTTCCCCATCTTATTATTTTGAGAAGTTTGAAACATACAAAAAAAGTAGAAAGAATAGTATAGTGAGCTGCCAGGTACCCTTCATCTGGATTTACAAGTTGTTAACACTTTACCACATTTGCCTTATTACTTTCTCCCTCCTTTTACCCTTCTAACTCTGCAGTAATTTTTTTTTTTCTGAATCATTTGGACCAGACAACATAATATTTTATTCTCTAAGTATAGGGACTTTTTCCAGCAAAATCTTTTTGTGTGTGTGTGAAAAATACATTATCACACCCAAGAAATTTAATATTAATATATTATTTAATACAAAGGTAATGTTCGTGTTTCCCACTTGTCAACTCATATCCTTTATAGTTTTTTCCTGCAGTGAAGGACCCAGTGAAGGATCATATATTGCATTCATTTGTCATATCTTTCTTAAGTCTTGTTTTCTACTTTATTTTTGATAATTTCAGTATATAGTCTTTAAGAGTCTGAATATGCTGTTTTTCTACTGACTCTCACTCATGGTGTTTGTTTTACATCGTGTGTGTGTGTGTTTTAATGTGAGATTATAGTTGTTGGAAATTCATATATAGCAAGTTTAATGCTAGGGTTGAAAGTTTGTTCCTTCAGAGAGGATTTGCTTTTGTTTCTGCCAGGTGCCTGAGGAAACTAGTATGCTGTGAACATTTGAAACTAAATTTTCAGTTTGCGTTTTCACAGGCCACCTAAGGTAGTAGTAATTTTGGATTGCATGAAGAGTGGCTTGTTGCGTTCTCCCCCAGTTTCCCCTGATTAGTCCTGTGATTTTCCTAGCATGGAATAAAGGGCCAAGATTTGTTTCTGGTTCACCCCATAAACTGCAGGTATAATTCTTTGGGGTCCCTTTTCTTTATTGTGGGACTCACTGCCTTAGGTTGTTCCGAGTCCTGTTCCCCAGCACTTCTGCATGGCCTTGAAAACTAATGTTCTAGTTCAGGATTTGGCAAATGCCTTCAAGGAGGAAGCTGCTTTTTTATTCTACTTACCTTTCTGGATTCTTCTTCTTCTTTTTTTAAAATAAACTTATTTATTTATTTATTTATTTGTCTACGTTGGGTCTTCTTTGCCGCACGCGGGCTTTCTCTAGTTGCGGGGAGCAGGGGCTACTCTTCGTTGCGGTGCACGGGCTTCTCATTGCAGTGGCTTCTCTTGTTGTGGAGCATGGGCTCTAGGCACGCGGGCTTCAGTAGTTGTGGCTCGTGGGCTCTAGAGCACAGGCTCAGTAGTTGTGGCGCATGGGCTCAGTTGTTCCACGGCATGTGGGATCTTCCCGGACCGGGGATCGAACCCGTGTCCCCTGCATTGGCAGGCGGATTCTTAACCACTGCAGCACCAGGGAAGCCCTCCTTCTTTTTTTTTTGATGGTTGAATAATATTTTCCTGTACAGATTGCCTTCTTTTATTCTGTTTCTAAAAGATTTTATTGTACCTCTCCTATATGAGCTTACATTTTAAGTAGTCTCAATTAAATTAAAATAAATCCTGATTTTTGAGTTAGGTGTTTCATTTTTTAAAAACATTACTGTTACAAAACATATATAGCTCACTCTACACAAGGCTTCTGTTAAGTTGTCTATGTCAGTTTTTGTGAACATATTACTAACGTTAGGATGTTTACGTATGTTACCTCTACAGCATTGAGAATCTACACATCTTAGTGTTTCAGACCAAATTATGGTAGAAAATCCAGTCTGATTGAGTAGATTTAATTGTAGAAGCTATTTTACCTGAACGTGACCCTGGAAGGGTCATTTGCACATTAGAGTTAGCCTAGTAAATATTACATACTGAATTTTTAAATCTTTCTGTATTGTGTTTGTATTTTCTCAATATTATTTTTTCTTCTTTCAAAGTGTAGTTTTGAATAGTTTTAAGAAGCATTTGGTTGAGTGAGTTAAGAAAACTTGACAGTAAATTAGAACATAAAATAGAGTGTTACAAAGCTAGTGTCTTTTCTCCCCCCATCTCCATCCCACACGCTTTAAAAAAATAGTTCAAGATATATTTATTGAGCACTTTTTGCGGGGCATTTGGCTAGGAACTTGCAATAAATAGGTGAGAAGTTTCAAGAATCTCAGTCTAATGAAGTGCCCTCACCTCCTGCTTTGCTTACACATAGATGTGTGTACACACACACACATGCACCCCTGTCATTTTTTAACCTGATTTCAGTTCAAAAGCAGCATTAAATAGAAGGCAGCATTTTATCTCTCAGTCTGAAAGCATTGTCCTCAATTTCATTCTAGTAAATTTTTCTAGGCTTGCATTAATGCGATAAAATAACTTACTAATTTCACCTTACCACTTACAGTGTACCATTAGAAAGACTAAACAATTTGTTTTGAAAACTAAATATTTAAATATATTCGAGATATATTAGTATGTATAGCCAAATAAAGTCAATTGCTTAGATTTTCAACTGCTGCATACATATATATATATATATATATATATATATATATATATATATATATGTTCAAAGAAGAAAACTCCTTATGTTTCTGACTATTGATAGCTTCTTTCATCGGAAGAAAACTACCACAGCATGTGTTACAGCCAGTCAGATAGTCAGTATGGTTCTCCTCCAAGGGGTTGGTCAGAAGAGTTGGATGAACGTGGGCACACCTTGTATACCAGTGACTGTACTAATGAAAAGGTACTTTCTTTTTCTCTCATCTAGTTTTCTTGGCAGATTCCTCTCATAAAATCATTGTGTACTGCAGCTTTAGTAGTATTTTTAAAACTCATGAAAATATTTTCTTGTAATTCTGTAATCATGTCAACTGACAATATGAAAACTCAGTGTAACTACTTATTCATGGTTTTAAACTACTTCCAGTTTACAGTAATGTTTGTGGTGTCAACCTGTTTAAGACAGACCCTTTGAAGAGTAGACCCGTTGAGTGTCAGTCTGCTTACACTTCTTCAGTAAACATATTTCTTTGTGTTTTTCTTGGGGAATAGTGTTTTGGGAATAGTTTTCTCAACATGCTGTTATGACATACCACCTCACTTCCTACACTCCTTTTTCTTTTGTAACCAAGTTACATAAAACAAAAACCATGAATCTAGTATTTTATGATTAATTAACTAGTTTGAGAATGCATGTTGAAATTTTATGTGTTTATCATCAGAGAAGGTAACGGGTTGTTGTGCTAGTTTAAAGAATAAGACCCTTGGGAATAAATGGAGATATGCTTTTTTTTTTTTTTAATTAATTATTTTTGGCTACATTGGGTCTTCCTTGCTGTGCGGGCTTTCTCTAGTTGCGGTGAGCGCGGACTACTCTTGTGTTGCGGTGCGCGGGCTTCTCATTGCGGTGGCTTCTCTTGTTGCGGAGCCCAGGCTCTAGGTGTGCGGGCTTCAGTAGTTGTGACACATGGGCTCAGTAGTTGTGGCACATGGGCTCTAGAGCGCAGACTCAGTAAGTTGTGGTGTGCAGGCTTAGTTGCTCCACAGCATGTGGGATCTTCCTGGACCAGGGCTTGAACCCGTGTACCCTGCATTGGCAGGCAGACTCCTAACCACTGCACCACCAGGGAAGTCCCTAGTTTACTTATTTTTAACAAACTTAAAATGCAAGTCTATTAGTATAGGTTTGTTATATTTCTTTTGCAGTGGTCTTGAGCAAGTAGAATAAAATTCATAAGACTGTCATCTAATATCTCTGGTTGTATAGGCTTAAACTCAATTTTATGTACATTTAAAACATAACACCTGTTTTGTCTTTATAGTGGCTCAAGCATGTTGATGATCAAGGTAGACAATATTACTACAGTGCAGATGGATCTCGGTCAGAATGGGAGTTGCCAAAGGTAATAAACATTAACACTGGATTTCTGTTTAGAAATAGTAGATGAAATAATATCTGAAAATGGTTACAGCAGATTCACTTTTAAATTTTTATTCAACGTCTAAAAAGCAGCAAGACTAGTTTTTTCAGAATTCATCGAGAATCCTTTGGCTAAATTTTTCTAAGATGTGCATTATCTTATAGCTATATAATACTGATAATCCCTATTTAAAGATTCTTTTGGTTTAACTTGAAATCAGTTTTTCATTGTTCCTGGATACAGTGTCCCCTTCAGTGCCAATAATGCCAATAGTTCCCTTGAATGTATTGCGTTTTCTACATGAAGTTGGTCTTATATTTATTTTTTTAAAGAAAGAAAAGCAACTCAGTATTCAAGTTTATTCTTGTATGTAGATGCGTGTTGTAATTGAGTCAGTCATCAGCAGCTTGTGGCAATGAGATCTAGGGTCTCACTGGCTCTCTCGAGCTAAGTGCACCAGGGCTGAGTTTATCTAAAGCAGGAGGTTTCATAGTGGTCATATACTTATCACTACTAGTATTCAGATAATTTTAAGTGAAATCTGAGCAAACATTTAAAGTTTAATTGGTACATTATTTTAATGTTTTAGAAGACAAGTGTAAGTAGACATATCTGTAGTGTCAATTACCAGATAGACTTTAGTTTTCTTTGTCCTGGAGTAAGTCAGTTTAAAGAAAAATATTATTAGTATAAAGATACATGGATATAGAAAAAAAATCATTGAAACATAAAGTGCAGTGGATAGTGTAAACTATAGACAGAGGGACAGGAAGGTAACGAATATTAAAGCATGGTTAGGAGAAATGGAAGATGGGTGGAAAGTTTCCTATATTCCTATATCAGGAATTCTAGAAGAAGAAAATGGAGGAAATGGTAGAGAAATAGTATTGGAAAGTATAATTGCTGGGAATTTTCTAAAACTAAAGGAAGGCATGCATTTTTAACTGGAAAATACGCCCTCAATACGGACCAGAAGAGAGAAAAATAAATACACGTGTTGACAGATTTTACTGGATCTATGGAAGTTCAGTAGAGGAGACAATCTTAAAAGCCATCAAAGGGTAGACAGCCAAATTACCTGTGGTGTCAGATTGCAGCATTGGACCCATTCCTTACCCACTCCTGTATCTGTGCTGTCTGCTGTGTACCTTTGTAGTGGCCTCCCGCTGTGGATGGGGCGTATTGTCCTGCTGTTACCATGACTGAATCCAGTCTAGTCATGTGACTTGCTTTCACTGGTGGGACATGAGCAAATGTGTCACAAACATGGTATTGAAATGGGCTTGTGCGCCAGGGCTTGCTCTTCGGCTTCTGCCACTGCCATGAGAGGAATGCACCAGGCTAGTAGCCTCCTGGACCCAGAAGGAGTAAATACATTTTAAGAAAATCAACAGAGCCTCAGAGATCTGTGGGAAAATACAGAAGATCTAACATTCATTTCATCAGAAATCAAGAAAAAGTGGAGAAAGAGTGTGAGGCTGAAAAATATATGCAGAAACAATGTTTGAAAACACCCAAATGTGGCAAAAGACAAATCAACAGATTCAAGAAGCTGAATAAATACTAAACAGGATAAACTCAAAGAAATCCACATCCAGATGCATTGTAATCAAATTTCTGAAAATTAAAGACTTCCCTTTTTCCTCCTCCAAAAAAAAAATCTTGAAAGCAGCTCAATGAAACAACACAGTACCTGTAGGGTAATAATGATTTGAATGGCAGTGGATGTCTTATCAGAAACCATGAAGCCAGAAGGAAGTGGTGTAACATTTTACAAATGCTTAAAAAAAAACCTGTCAAGCCATAATTGTACGTCCAGCAAATATATCCTTCAGGAATGAGGGTGAAATGAAGACATTTTCAGATGAAAGTAAACTAAGAGATATATTACTAGCAGTCTTGTTCTCAAAGAATTGCTATAGGAAGTCCTTAAAACAGAAGAGAAATGATAAATGAAGATAACTTGGAACATTAAGAATGAAGAAAGTACAATGGGAAGGGTGACTGTCTGAGGAGAGTTTTGTCCTGAGTTTTAAAAATTATGTTTGACCTTTAAAACAAAAATTATAACATTTCTGAAGAAGTATTCATTGTAGGTGGAGATGATATTTAAAACAACTATATCATAAAGAGGGGAGAGTAGTGTGATGTAATTGTTGGTAAGGTTTCCACATTTCACTTGAAATAGTAAAATGCTGATACTGGTAGACTGTGAGAAATTAAGTATGTACATTGTAATCCCTAGAGCAAGCACTAAAAAACTGTAACAAGAGATAGACTCAAGAAACTATAGGTAAATTAAACTGTAATAGTAAAAACTCCTCAGGGTAGTCCACAGGAAGGCAGGAAAGGAGAAACAGGAATGATAAACAGAACAGAAAACAAATAAAATAGACTTAAATCCTAACATATAAATAATTACATTAAATGTAAATGGTTTAAACACAGCTGTTAAAAGATTCTCAGAAATGACAAAAAACCATGACCCAACTATATGTTTCTACAAAAAGATCACTTCACATGTAATGATATATTACATCATGCTAAAGGTTATTTATCATATAATCAACAATAAATCTCATACTTCATCGTGCGATTACAGAAGATTTGCCAATAGAGTTAGGACCTAGACTATAACTTTCCCATCAGTGTTTCTATTCAACAATAAAATAAGAAAAAAAAATGAATTGAAAGATTCAGTTGTTCTTTTGATTATTAGAAAATCAGGAGATTCGGCAAACTGAAGAGTGATGATATTAAAATCAACCTAAAAACTACCCATGTCTCTAATAAAAAGTCAATTTGAAAATGTGATAGGAATAAAGATCTTTTTTACATTAGAAGCAGCAGCAACACTAAGAAGAGTCATAACTAAGAATACGCCTGTAGAAGGTTTGTAAGATCTTAATGAAGAAAATTTCAGAGCAGAATTGAGGGACATAAAAGTTGACCTGAAATGGTGCAATACACCATTATGACCTTGGGTTGGGACTTAATTTTATAAATGTCCCCATTGATCTGTAAATTCACTGTATTTCCATTTCCTGTTGCCGTCCCTACCTTTTTTTTTTTTTTTTTTGCAAACAAAGGTCTATGAAGAACCAAAATATTCCTGAGTAGGGAGAATCTGGGGGCAGGGATGGGGTTCCTGCTGTAGTGATTAAGTTGTGGGCACATGTGTAGAGAAATAGACAAGCAGAACAGAATAGGAATCTCAGATGTGGCATCACAAATCAACAGATAAAGCATGAGCTGTGCAATAAATGTTGCGAAGATTATTGGTTATTCACATGAAGAAATGAAATAAACATAGATCTTGACTTCCTACCTAGTAATTAATTCCAGGTAGATGACAGTTGTCAACATAATAAGCAAAACTTTAATGGCTAAAGAATGATATGTCAAAGAATATCTTTGACTTCAGAATGGGAAGGATTTCTTAAACAAGACTGTATAAGGAAAAATTATAAAGGGAAAGATGGACAGATATAACTACATAAAATTCAACAGAGCACCTTTTGATACAAAAGATACCATACACAAAAGGCAAGAGATGAGCTTCAGACTCGGAAAAGCTACATTCAACTCACATAGCTTACGAAGCCTTAGAAGCCTAAATATATAAAGAGCCTCCTGGTTCTTTCTGTACACACTAGTGAGAGAGAGAACCCAGTCAAAAATAGGCAAAATATATGACTAAGCAATACAGAGAAGGGGAGATTCATGAAATAAGTATTTGAAAAGATGTTCAAATTTATAAGTAATCAGAGAATGAAAAAGAGGTAACATTTCACTCTTCTAATAG
This sequence comes from Balaenoptera ricei, assembly GCF_028023285.1. NCBI lineage: Eukaryota > Metazoa > Chordata > Mammalia > Artiodactyla > Balaenopteridae > Balaenoptera > Balaenoptera ricei. The sequence continues at coordinate 3,747,566 of NC_082640.1, read as the reverse complement.
AATTTTAAAAATTTGTGCACATGTACATACATTTATTTTATATACACAAATGCATATAAGTTCAACAGTACCAAGTAGGGCAGTCCAAAGTATTATGTTCTGCTGGTAGAAGTGTAATTAGTACCACCACCTCAGACATGTCCATTTATAACAGAATGGTTAAATCGTGGTATCTGCGTATAATGTAGTGTTACATAGAAGTGAAACACAAATGAGTTAGAGCTGCATACTCACCAATATGGACGCAGTTTTTTTTGTTTTTTTGTTTTAATAAAAACGTATTGAGTGAAAACGCAAGTCGAAGATTGATGCATGTGATATGATTCCATTTATATAAAATCTAAAAGCTTACAGGTACTGTGTATTTATAGATACATACATATGTACTAAAGTGTAAAGCGTGTGAGAATGGTGAGCACGGAACTATATGGTACTGTCGGGGAGGGAGGGAGAGGAATGGAATCTGGAAGATGTCTTCAGAGGACTCTAATATTTTTTTTCTTTAAAAAAAAAAGGTACCTGTTTTATGTTAGATGTGCTGAAGCTTGTGGTGGGTTTTTATTATAGTCGCTGTTCTTTTGTATGTTTGAAATAATTCAAAGAAAATCGCAATTAAAATTCTTAAAAGAGAAAAGGTGTTCTAAAAAGATTTCTAAAATGTTGTTTTAGCCATCTTGTTTAACTAGACGTGTGTGTGTGTGTGTGTGTGTGTGTGTGTGTGTGTGTGTATTTTAGCTGTGGTGTCATCTTATTTTTCTTTTCTCTGATTATGTGACACTTTATTTTTGTCTTCTGTCTACCCTAGATTTTATATGACGTTTTATTGGTGGTTTATTTGCTTTTATGAACATACTGTTGCCTAATAAAATTACCAGCACCTTTTAAATTGTGAATATTACCCCGTTTAATTTTACATTATTTTTTTTGCCCCTTGGAAAGGATTTCTAAACAACTGTAGTTATAAAGCTCAACAGCTAGGGTAGGTATCCATTAAAGTTCATACACAAGCTTACACGCAACTACACATTTTAATTATTGCTAACGATGATTGTCTGGAAGGAGCTCTGCTTAATAACTCGGTCTCTTTTCATTTAGCGATTTACGGTGCAGAATTTTTTGGGGGGAAGCCTTTAAGCTTTGCCTTTTGTTCATTCTAGAAATGATCCCTTTGTGAACTTCTGTGACAAATTTTAAGATGGCAGTTTGTTAAGCAACAATGAAGGAAAAACATATACCCATATGTGATTGCCTGGCTTTGGCAAATTTTTAATGTAAAAAACAAAGTAACAGCTTTGGAAACAGTTTGGGGGACCTGTCTGGACTCATTTTGGAAAGTGAAAAAATGGCATATTATGGAGAAAGATGTTGGAAGGTTTTTAAATATTAAAAACAATATAAATAATAATATATTACTGAGATTTAGTAGTATAACTAACATATAATAAAACATAATTTCACTGAAATTACGAGTCATTAAAATTTAAGATTCACTGGGCTTTTTAGAGAAGTAGATATTAGGTATCCTTTGGTTTCAGGAGAAGAATGTACCCCTTAAAAAGTAGATGAATTTTCTTTTGTCATTTTATTATAATTTATTATTTGTAATTTATTAAAACTGCCTGTATAAAACAGCATAACTCTTAAACCTCACATTTCTCAAATGTTTATGCCTGGTGGTCTACTTGACATTTCAGACACTCACAAGACCTAATACCTTATTGATAATGTGTTCTTAATTTTATATTTCATTTTCAGTTGGTAGTTATTACTTGTCCTTTGTACACAACTGATATGTTCAGGATTGGTGTTTGGAACTAGTACCATCTCCACCTTTTGACTTGGTTATGTTTTACCACTTCAGAGAAACAGATAATAGTGTGTTTGGCCTATATATGGAAAGTAAAAGTAAAAACAAAAACTCCTTTAAATGCGAGAATACTGTTGTATATGAAAGCATCATTAAAAAAACCTGAACCACAAATTGAATTCATGTGGATTTTCGAAGTAGAAGGAACCTTATAAAATTAATTTGTCCAATGACCTCGTTTTATAAATTATAACTACTACTATTTATTGAGAACCTATCAGGGCTACATCTGGCACTTTTTATACTGTTTAATCCTTAGAACCCTATTTCTATTATATCTGTTTTATAGTTGATGAAACTTAGCCTTGTGGAGATTAAGTGTTTTGCCAAAGATAACATTAACTTGGTCTCTCCAGTACCCAAATCTCTGATCTTCTTGATTGTGTCACAGTGCTGGTCAAAGATGAGAAAACTCAGGTTAGTGTCACATGGTGAATTTTGCCTAACACCATGTGTCACTTGGAGCCAGCATGTTTAGATTCCCCTTTTGTTTCTGTTATTTATGAGGTATAATTTGTTTTCTTTAGTATAATGCCTCATCTCAGCAGCAAAGAGAAATTATTAAAAGTAGGAGTCTGGACAGGCGGCTGCAAGAACCAATAGTGTTAACAAAGTGGAGACATAGCGCCATTGTGCTGGACACCAATGACAAGGTAGGACCGTCTGAGAAAATCTGCTGCGGACTTTGCCAAGTTCTTTGTTCTGTATTTTCTCCTCGGCTGAATCTCATACCTTGGTGATGACTGTTTTATTGTATGTCATATCAGTTTGTCCCCAAGTGGGGTTTGGTTTTGAAGTTTTTTGATTTTTGCACAGTGGACTGACTTACATGTGGCATAACGATGTGTTTCGTGATACATTTGGGCCTAGTAGGTGACAGGTGTTTTTTCATCATCTCTTTTTAAAGTCACATATCCATTATTGTTTGTCTTCAATCTCTAGGAGGTTTAATGGTAAAGACGTTTAACTAACTTTCCCATCCCAGGGAAGATTGGAACCCTGCTCCTCCTGTTTCCCTAAGTGCTCTTTGCACAAGTGCTTCTGAGAAGTCATGTTCTCTGTTTCAAATAGGGAATGCATTTTGATGCAAACATGAGATTGGAAAAGCCATGAAGTTTTGAATTTCCCTGTGAGTTACATCTTTACATTGTGGCTTCATTTTGGGGATAGAATAGGAAATTAGTACGAATTTGTAGAACAGCAGACATACTAATGTTAAAATCTGAGGGTGGTGGCAACACCCTAAAGCTAAAATATTTGTCGCTGGGGACTCTCTGTTATTTTACCACCAGGCTGCTCCTTTGACATGATTAATAGGTTTCCTGCACTTTTAGGTAGTTAGTGAAAACAGGATGAACTCTCCTGAGGCATATTTCTCTGTGTTTGTGTACTTTCAGTTTTAAATTCCTTTCTAAATTATCTCAGTCAGTCAGACAGGTACTTCGAATTTCTACTTGTAAGGATGTTATGTGGTTGAATGTAGGGGGCATATTAAAGGAATGAAATTTTGGAGTCTGTCTATTGAAGAATGCTTGAAAATATTGGGCTGGCCAAAAAGTTCATTCAGGTTTTTCATAAGCACTTGTGGGAAAACCCGAACGAACTTTTTGGCCAACCCAATATACTAGCATTGAGGTTAACTTGTGTAGGTAAGAGTCCTAGAGATTTTAATAGAAAAATTCATTTAACTCCAAGAACCAGATTACAGTTCAGTGTATACAGAAAGCGCCTACTGTATGTAATGAAAGCTCTAGTGCAAAAGCCGTTGTTGAGCCAACTCTACTGCCTCTTCGTACTAGAACAAAAAGGATGGTTATTTTAGTGATGTAGACTTAAAATTCGTTACTCCCTTACAGTCTTTCTTGAGATTCATTTTCAGTCTATTGTTAGAATAACCTGCATGAAGTTCTTATTATATATCCTTTTCCATCTAATTGTTTCAGCCTGTGATAACATGATTTTCTTGAGACCAGAGCTCTTCTTATTTTTGGTAGACATGTCTTCACCCGCCACTTTTGTAAATGGAGTCATAGATAGCTACTTCACCAAGTAAACTCTTCTCTTTATCATCACACAGTATACACGTTTTTAAGATTTGAGATTGTAAAAGAGAGACTATACCAGAACAAACTAGCTGACTAATGTATGATAATGGGTGAAATGCGTATAACTTGAAAGGTAATCAGAGAAACCTAATACTATGTAGCGAATGTCGTTATGATGATATGGGTTCTAATTCAGTTGCCAGACAACCTTGGTGGGGCTAGGTGTGTGTGTGTGTGTGTGCGTGTGCGTGTGTGTGTGTGTGTGTGTGTGTGTGTATGGATACATCTGTTTGTTTCTGCCTATGTATGATTTTTACTAAAACCTGCTGCTTGTAGACATTTAAGATGTACTTATATATGCATATACATTTATAAGTATACATAAACAAATGTGTAAATGTAAAATTGTTCGTTTATAATAATTATAATTGTTGTGTTTACATTATTACTCCATTTGCTATGGTTTTCATTTCTGTAGGACTGATGCCATGAAAAATAAGTTATAATTACCATTCATTTTATTCAGTTACTTATTTTCTAGTTTATGGGTCATCAAATCTTTCCTCTTTTTCTCAGAGTGTTTTCATATTAGACACCTTTAGAAGTCAAGAAATTGAAAAGTAAAACATCTGAAGCTGTTAGAAAAAATACTTAAATGAGGCTAAACTGATATTTGGACATTAAATGTAGTTAATTTTTATAAAGATATACTTGATAATGATTTTAATGTTTTCTCCATTTAGTGTAGGTCTTGGATTTTAAGGTTGTTACCTTCAAGGATTTTCCCTGTACAGTTTCACTGCTACCTGGTTTCTGTATTTACGAATTGTACAGGATATAAACCTGAAGACTTTTTTTCTAAGTGAATGGATTTTATTAATGGTTTTTTGTATTGTGATTTAGTACAAATTCCCAGGCTTATCAACAGTACGTTATCCAGTTTCATAAGTATAGTAAAGTAGATGATACAGATGTGAAGATGAATGTCCAAGTAAATTATTTGGTTTTATAGGAAAAATAATAATAGACATTGGCATATGATTTTCCTAATTCTCTTTACCTGAAATTATTCAAAGCTTCTAGGAGAACAGAGAAAAATAGAGCTTGGCTGTTGGTACCAAAAAATGTTTTTTTCAGTCTTATCCTCCATGAATAGTTTTACAAATATCTGAGGTAGAAATCACATACCGTGTTTTAATATTGACAAAGCAGAATTGCTTTAAAAATGCACATTATTGGTTTGTTCTTATTATATATTCTTGTAGGCTTAGACATTAAAATATTTCTTTTTTTTTCCTGGTGAGTTATTTATCTGTAAATCTGAGGTTTCTTCTTTGCATTTTAAACAATCTTGCTTATTTCTAATAATTGGAAAGTTCGCTATAAATTACATTAAATATTAAGAGCAATTTAATTTAATTTCTTAATACAAGTTCTCATTCTGGCAGTTGCCAAGTAGTTCCTGTGACTATTCCTTGCCTAATCCTACCAGGATTCATACCAAGAGCACGTTAGTATGGTGACTGTTACATTTTTATCCGTAAGTGTTCAGATTTTACTTATGTTAACTATGGTTAATTTAAGCTCATGCAACATCATGATTTTAAGGCAACATGCATCATTTCTTTTGAGTAATTACGTATGTGGTATTTAAATTTACTGTAATTGGTATAAAATATGCCATATTTCATAAACTTTATGACATCTGTAGTTTTCACATCTGTACCATATTAGTTTCATAGCTGAATATAGAAGGGAAATAACTAGGAAAAAATTTTTCTTAGCCTCCGTTATTAAGCTTTCCCACTGTGAGTAGAGGGAGAAATATAATTATATGAAATAGAGTAACATTTTTCATTACTTATTTCTTGTAGGAATCTCCAACTGCCTCAAAACCCTGCTATCCTGAAAATGAGTCTTCTCCCTCTTCACCAAAGAACCAAGATACAGTTAGTATGATAGCAGCATATAGATAATATAGTCCAATTATTTCAATCAATTTCAGTAAATTAATTTTCTCTAAGTGTAATGTTTAAAAATATCTCTTGGGCTTCTATTAAATTTCATTGGTCTTTCAAAAAATAATCAGATAATAGGTTTAAATTAAAAGTCAGATTTTATTGATGTAAAAATTCCCCCTTTTATGCAAAATATGGTATCTTCGTGATCAACTTGTATACCATATTTGTAAGCAGTGAATTTATGTTTGGCTTTTAAACATAAATATAAAAATCCCTGGAGAATACTGTCAAATTACACTTTACCCTTCCTTCCTCAGGCCAGCAGTCCAAAGGTAAGAATCATTTCCCTCCTTCTTAACGAGCTTAGATGCCTTTTTTTCCCCGCTCAGCTGTCAAGTGCATTGCCCAGCCTAGGCCAGGTAATATTGGTGATACAGTGACTTCTCTTTAGTTATTCATTCATTCATTCATTTATTTATTTGCTGCGTTGGGTCTTCATTGCTGTGTGCAGGCTTTCTCTAGTTGTGGTGAGCGGGGGCTACTCTTCGTTGCGGTGCGCGGGCTTCTCGTTGCGGTGGCTTCTCGTTGTGGAGCACAGGTTCTAGGTGCTTGGGCTTCAGTAGTTGTGGCGCACGGGCTTAGTTGCTCCGCAGCATGTGGGATCTTCCCGGACCAGGCCTCGAGCCCGTGTGCCCTGCATTGGCAGGCGGATTCTTAACCACTGCGCCACCAGGGAAGCCCTTCTCTTTAGTCGTAGCTTTGGAGGAATTCTCCTTGGTCTCGGTGTTTGCAGCTTCCCCCGTCCCCAGGTCTTCCCTGTGACTTGCTCCTCCTGCTCGTCCCCTCCAGTGGCTCTCCTTTCCGTTTAGCAGGAGGACTCAACTTTGTGACGAGGTCTGCAGCACGGCGCCTGTCCCAGGTCCTCGTCCCCCCTCCTTGCCCCCCCTTGCGTGTTCTCCTGCAGCCCCGCTGCTCTCCTCTCTGCAAAGGAGCCTGTTCTTCAGCTCCAGGCCCTTCACGCCCTGAAACCCGTCTCCCCCCACGTCTTTGCCTGGTCAACTTCTGGTCATTCCTTAGAGCTTGGTTCAGACTCGGAATTTTCCTCAGATCCTCTAGATTTGGTCAGGTTTCCCAGTGATACTCTTAATAACATTTAATTATATGTTATTTGATTCCATAAAATCGAGTAACTCTTCTCATTTCCTATTTCTTGAAGGAACTTCCAACCCTCAGTTAATGTCTTCCCCACTAGACAAGGGAAAGACTCCTTAGAGCAGGGCCAGAGTAACCCCAGCGCCATAGAGCAGCTGTTCCGTGGAGTTCTGCCGAAATGAAGAAATGAAACTTTTAAAGCTTTCCAGAAGACAAACTTTTATTGTTACTTCCTTAATTTTAAGAAACTATAGTAGACTCTTGGTTATTAGGATACTTCTGATTTTCTACAGGCACAGGTTTTTCACAGATGCTCTTTTCTCCATCCCCTGAGCAAATCAGGTCTTCTGGTTCCCATCATGTGTTGTCCAGCGGTCCTGCTGACATCGCTCGGACGGGTTCCCTGCCCACCATGGTCCTCAGCCTCTCTGCACCTACACTTAATCTTGTGCTGACCAGTGGGTGACCCCTTAGGGCCTGCCCACGCTCACCTCGGCATAATAACAGCTCTTCTTTTTCTCTGAGCTCTCAAGTCACTGATGGCATTAATGGTGTGAAAGTTACCTCGTGTGCCCCTCAGCTCTCTGCTAAGGGTTTAAACTCTGAAGGGACTCAGAGAGAGAGGGGCTGCTTTCTAATGGTTTTTGTCTTTTGCATTATTTAACACAGTCCTGGGTGCATGAACATTAAATAAAGATCAAAGTGAACATGATTTTAGTGGTTTTGTCAGGATTTCCTGTGTGAATGTAAGGTGCTATTACCGCAGTATTCTTAATCTATCCATCCATCTAGAAAAGAAGCAGAAACCCTTTTTAACTTATTTTAAATATGGGTAATACGTAACTTCTGAGAAGACCTTTTATAAATTATTTACATTTTGGTAAAAGGGAATTTCTCGGTAATCCTGGAAACATGAGTTTATAAGTGTTCGCATGGGAGTTACAAAGGACGGTTTGCAAGTTATTTCCCCGGGCAGTTACCCCTTCCTCAAGAGCTTGCCAGTCACCTGACCGCCCCGGACTCAGGGTCCCCTCTCATGGCCACGGCCGGGAACTGCGTCAGCAGGATTGCGTTTCGTTCTTCATTCGCCTTCAGGTGGAAGACAGGAGCAGCTCTGTTAATGTTGCCGATGCAGCTCTGTCTCGCTGTAAGTGTGCAGCGTCCTCCCCCCCAAGCCCCGGTCTGGCCCCCCAGGCTTCTGCTCCCCGGAGCCCCTTCTTTCCTCCTGCAGCCTCTGCCCCCTCTCCTCTACGTGCCCTGTTTGAACGGAGTCTTTTGCCTGCCTTTCCCACTCTTGCCCAGTTAATACAAGCAGATGTTTTTCTTTAGTTCTTTGTGAGTTAAAATCTGGTTGGTGTAAAGCCTTAGTGGTAAGAAAAAGAAACTGACATTGTAATCAGTGTTCGTTACCTGATGGCATCTTTCAATCTCTGCAGATTGCCTATTGACCTCTTGAATCTCTCTTTTTTTATTAAAACCGTATTGAAATATGACTAACGTACTACACCGTTCACCCGTTTGAAGTATACAGTTCAGTGGTTTCTAGTATGTTCGGATAAGTGCACCCATCAGGACAGTCATTTTAGACCATCTTTATCACTTCGAAAAGAAGTACTCGTTGCTGTCACCCCTCTACTTCCACATCCCATCAAGCCTTAAGCAGCCAGTAATGTGCTTTCTATCTCACGAGATGTGCCTCTTCTGGACACTTCACATGAGTAGAGTCATAGAATACATGGTCTTGTTTGACAGGCTTTGTTCACGCAGCATAGGATGTTTTCATTCAGTCTCCTCTAATCAAACCAGATTAAAATTTCATCCCTTAATATAAATTTTAAACATGTTCATTTTTTCTTGTTGTATTTCCAGTTTTCAAATGCATTGTTATTTTTCATAGTCACTTCAAGTCCTTTTTTGAAATAGGTAGTGTATACATTTTTTTAAAATTGATATTTCTCTAAAATCTGACTGCAACATGGATTAAACAGGATTTTGTAGGCTGATCTGAGAACCTCATTCTATTTGTCCCAATGTGCCTATGAGGATATGCGTTTTAAAGTTCTCATTTACTGAATACTGAATACAATTTTAAGTATATAATTTGGAAACTTGAGCTTTTGACCTTGTGTTTCCAATTATGGTATTAAAATGCTTTACTCACTTTGGAGAAAAGGACATTTCAACATGTTCGTTACGAAAAGGGTTTAGTGGACAAATAGGCTAATTTTTTTCATTGAATATTACTATTCTAAAGCCTTTTTTAAAAACATGATTTAAACAAATTTTTATAACACTGGTTCTTTAAACATTTTTTTTTTAATTGAGGTGAAATTCACATAACATAAAATTAGCCATTAACCACTTTAAAGTATATAGTTCAGTGGCTTTAGTGTATTTACAATGTGTGTAGCTGTCACTCCTGCCCAGTTTCAGGACACTTTCATCACCTCAGAGGGAGACCCCTACCATTAAAGAGTCATTGCACCTTTCCCCACCTCTTCTCCCCTCCCCATGGCAACCTCTAGTTTGAAGGTCTGTATGGATTTACCTGCTCTGGAAGTTTTATCACACTGGTTCTTTTTCAACATTATATCACAGGGCAAGGTTACTCACTCTGTATAGAAAGAATCTTTTTATTACATGATTATAACATGATTAACTGAAGGTAAAGATTTTAATGGGAGGTATTGACTTTGATATATAATAATTATTAGCCAAAATTGGGAAATGCTTATCTTACTAAATGAATGTAAAATCAATTAGAAATTCTGGAGCCTGCAAAGTGATTATGAACCTGTGGAAGTTTTCCCAGATTACTCAATAGAACTGACATTTTATTGTTTTCTTGCCTTAATTAGGATAGGACAATCTTACTACAATATTTTTGGTTAAAATTTAACTATATTTTGCCAGTTCATATTAAAACATTCCTGCTTATTTTCAACACGAAGTTTCCTTTGGAGTATCGACATATTTAGACTAAGAAATATTCATGTGTGAGTATGGGCAGTTTTTACAGGACGTAACAAGGTATTTTTATGAAGTTATTTTAGTAGGCTACACAAAAACATTGGATGACTTTGAATCATATTAAGTAGAGAAAAGTATACCAAACAGTATGAAATAATAATCTGCCTAAATTTCCCCCTGAAATCTACACCTGTATAGCCAAACCTATATCTGCCTGCTTGTCACTTTTATGTCCAATTCAGAACTTCAGTGTTTAAGAGTTAAAGCTTTATTTTCTCCATCACTGACCTTCTCTTACATTTCTTGGTAGTGTGATGGCACGGCTGCTTTGTTGCTTAATTACTTCAGCAAACACGTGTTGAGCCCCGGCACCGTGCTCGCCGCTGTGCTGGGCGCTGTCATACATGGTGAGCACAGCAGATGTGGTCCCAACGCAAAGCCTGGCAGCAGGTGGCGAATAAATAATATGTAATTGTGCTTTGCATTAGGTGCGACGAAGGAAACAAACTGGGGGCCGTCGTCACTCACTGGAGGGCGGAGGAGCTCTTACCGGAGGGGTCGGGGGCGGCTTCTCTAAAGATTGTCGTCACAGCTGAGGGCCCCCAGCTACCCAGCTGCTCAGGCTGGGAGTCTCCCCGATCTTGCCTCTTACCTCCCGTCCCGTCTCGTCCCTGTCAGTTCTGTCTTCCGATTCGCTCTCACGTGTGGCCTCTCTTCACCCTCTCACGGCCTCTCCCTGGGCCAGGCCGCCAGCACCTCTTGCATTGATAGGAATTATCAGAATAGCGTTCCGGTGGCTCTGCGTCACCTGCTCCTGCCTCACTCTTTCCACTGCCCCCTCTCTCTTGCTGCTGTTTCCCTGCACCACGTACGCTGAGGGAACTTAAGCCTCGTAGAGATGATGCCCTTCCAGCGTCTGTGCCTTTACCCGTCTGTCGTTTCTGTCTGGCCGACTCCTGTTCCTCACTCCTGGCTCAGGGTCTCCGGGAAGCTTCTCTTCCTCCCTACTCCCCTCTCAGGTGGAGTTAAGGATGCCTTCCTCAGAGCACTTCTCACACCGCGTGGTCATGGTCATTGCAGTGGTACATTTTGGACGTGGCACATTGTGTTCTTATTTTATGTTCACGTTAGAGTGCTTACTACTTAGAGCATTAGTGCTTGGGTCTTGATCCCTGTGAGAACTTCATGAGAGCTCTGGGCCTTTCCCTTGATTGATGCGTGTACATGCACGATTATGTGCAGTGTTGGTCCATCCACGACCCAGGTAAGAATCCCTGATCCAGAGTGTCTCCTTCCCCTTTAGGCTTTGGCCGTCTGTCACTGCTGCTGTCCCTTGCATTTTTCTTCCTGTTTGGATGCTGGTATTTCCTTCCTGTCTCGGCTGTTTTACCCTGCATAGTTCCAGCTTTGGTGTTGTTTAATAGGCTTATTCCCACCTCCGCCCTTCCAGCGCCTGTGCTCCCAGATTAATGTGACTTAGTTCCTGGATCGTTGAAAGGTTTTCTTTCCCTCCCTGCTTCTGATGGTAAATTGGGAAAGTTCTTACGTAACATCCTGTGCATACTTATCACCGTGTCATTGATGTTTTTATTGAGAGGCAACAGAGAGCTCTTATGAAACGTATCAGGCTTCCATATCTAAGGAGATCCAACCTAAGCTTTGTGAAAAAATTATAGTAATATGGATATTTCCCAAGTTCCCAGTATAACAAAAGTGAATAGCATAATAGTTTGTCAGCTTTGTCTATAGATGTGAGTTATTATCAGACCAGGCGAAACTTTCAAACATTATCTTTTAGACATTAGTGAGAAAATAATGCTATGTTTATCTCTCATACAAGAAAGAATTTTTTTTCTAATTAAAGTACATTGAGAAAATAGCTGAGGTAAATAGTTAGAAATAAATTCTGAATGGAGAATATTTTTTCCTGTATGTGTGTGTATTGTGTGTGTGTGTTTTAATTGAAGTAAAATTGACTGCTTTGTCGTTCTCATACAGTGCTCACTAATGGATGATTGCTGTATGCACAAACTCATTTTGATTAAATTCATTTGACTGTAGAAGGTTAGAGCAATGAGAAAGTGCTTCTTCACTTCCACCTGGAAGAATTTTAAGATAACATTTAACTTGAGCACAGTGACTTTTGCCTTCCTAGGGTTTGATGATAAAGCTGTGTTGCTGTTTTTTACATCAGCTGACTAATAGATCTAGTTCGTCCAGAGCCCAATTTGCCATCTGATAATATGTTTAATGAAGTACATATTGAATTCTTTATGCCACATTAAGGCCAGTTCTATGCATAGTGCCACTTACTTTTAAGTAATTTATTAAATACAGTCACTGCATTTGTTCTACCTACTTATTTTCACATTCTGATAAAGTAGCTTAGTATCTTAAATAATTTTCAGACTATACTGTTGTAAAATGACAGCAAAGTAAACAGTTCCTTTTTTGTGGTATTTATAGCATCGTATCACTTGCTTTGAACAGGAAGTCATAAATCATTTTTCCAGTGCTGACTTGTAGCATTCATATGGAAATTTAATTTGATTTCACCTTATGGCTGCTATTACTTGAGAAGACCAAGTGTTTAATTACAAAAATAACTGAAAAAAACTTTACAGACATATTAAGAAATTATATTCTTAAGGTAGTCTAGAACTAACCATGTTACACACTGACTGATCTTTTCTTTTAAGCTAATATTTAGAATACCAGATCATTTTGATTCAGTCCTATGTAAGAATTTGGACCTCATTGTATGAATGATCTATAAACAGTAATACCTCTGTTCCATATCATAGGGTCAAGAGAAATATGGATTATTAAATGTAACAAAAATTACTGAAAATGGGAAAAAGGTTCGGTAAGTACACAGATCATTAATGTTCTCACATGTTTCATCTGATTGATATAAATAAAAACTGAATATAATTATATTCTAGTAGAAGTGATTAACAGGTTCAAAGAATTTCAAATGTATTTTCTAATATCATGTATATAAGATTGTCAGGAAGTAGAGGAAAATTTTTCTTTGCCTTGACGTATTTCTTAAGGTAAGATTAAATTCAGAGGTGATAAGGCAGAGGATTCTGAGCAGGCATTAGCTTTATTAAAATTTTTTTTCAATAAGTAATAAATGCACATGACAAAATACAAACGTACACAAAACATGTAGTCAAAAGTCAGTCACCAGCCATCAGTTTCCCTCCCCAGAGGTAACCAGTTATGTCTAGTGAGATGTACTGTCTTCCTCCAGAGATAGAAAATAGATATATTTATATGTGCATAGATGAAATTTTTTTTAACACAATCTTTTAACAGTTTATCTTGGAGATTGTGCTATTTCATTGCATGTACAGCTGGCACATAGTTTTTAACTGCTGCATAGTTGTATGTTGTATGGTTGCATCATAGTTTATTTAACTGTTATTTATTTGAAAGTATGTAAATATACCTGTCTATTGGTAGACATTTAGGATGTTTCCATTTTTTGCTATTACAAACAGTATTACCCTCCGTGTCTTGCACAGCTCATTTTGCAAGTATGTAGATATGCCTGTAGAACATATTTTATGAAAGTGGAATTGCTAGGCCATATGCAGTTGGTCATTTTCATACAATTCCAAATTGTGCCCTAAGGCCCTCAGTCAGTTCCAACCTCAGGAGCCTTGGATTTCTCCATGCCTTTGCCCATTCAGTGTGTTGTCAAACTCTTTGATCTTTGCTAATAGAGATTTGAGAGAAAATGGTATTTTTATTTGTGTTTCTTTTTAGTGGGGTAGAGTGCCACAAGCCATTTATATTTCTTTTTTGTTGTTGTTGTTGAATTATCAGTTTATACCCTTTGTCTCTTATTCTGTTGGGTTGTTGGGTTTTTTTGGTTAATAAATTAAGGAAATTAACTCTTTGTAAGATAAGTTGCATTTTCCCCAGTTTTAAAAAACTGCTGAAATGCTATGGTTTTATAGCCAAAGTGAGATCAGTCTGTTGTTTAAGAAAGAGTTTAAAATTTACATGTAGTTGAGTTTTTAAGATTTGCTTTAATTGAACTGTCTTTGTCAGATTTTGGTACTTGGAAGTTTTTCTTTTAAGTGCTTTGAAATAGTTTTACAAATACTGCAATTATCTGTTCCTGAAGCTGTTCCTTGGTAGAAATCATGTGAATTGGATCTTTTTTTCTTTTCTCCCTTTTGGGCGTATGTAGTGCAGATAGGTCTTTGGCCACTTTCCCTGTTTTCATTGTTGTCATTTTTCCTGTGATAATTAGTTTTTTAGATTTTCTACTTATTTTGGAATACTTTTTGGAATACTTTTCCTAGGAATATCATCCATTTCATTATATTCAAATTTATTTATATAGAGCTGAGCACAGTGGTGTTTTAATTTCCTGTATTTTAGTGTTTATCAAACATTTAGCTCTGAGGACCTCTTTAAACTCTTAAAAATTATTGGTTAGTGCAAAGAACTTTTGTCTATATAGTTTATCTAGAATTATTTACTGTAAGAAATTAAAACTGAGAAATTTTAAGAATCTCTATTAACTCTTTTAAAACTAATAACCTGTTACATGTTAACATGAATAACATCTTTTATGAAGAAAACCCCCTGTATTTTCTAATGCAGAAAACTTCCATGAGAAGCGTGGCATTGTTTTATGTTTTCAGAAATCTTTACTATTTGGCTTAATGGAAGACACCTGGATTCTCATCTCTGCTTGCAGTCAGTCTGTTGCGACATATCATTTTGGTTGAAGTATATAAAGAAAATGCTCCTTTACATAGATAAAGTTGGAAAAGGGAGGAATATTTTAATAGCCTTCTCAGATAATTGTGCGTATTTTTCTGCTACACCAAAACGCCAAAAATGTTAGTTGCAATGAAGATTCTGAAAAACTATCCTTGAATTTTCAGTACTCAGTTACGTTAAAATCCATGGGTCTGTGTTGCATTGTGAATGAATCTTTACCTATACATAATTTTGTAGCATCTTGTAGGTCATTTGGAAAATACTGGTTTACTAAGTTTGCCCATTTTTCAAATGTTGGCACATTTTATTTTATAATATCAAAGAATCATAAATCAGTAATATCATCATCAAAGTCAGTAAGTTTTGGAATATTGTCAACCTCACAGTGGCAGATGTGCCAAGTTTTCCAAAATTCTGCTTTCTGTTTGAAAGTTTTAATTTGTTACTGTGAACATATACTATCATTTCTTTTCCTTGAAATGAAAGGCTCACTTCATTTATTTTTGAGATAATGTCTACCTGCCAAGTAGTCAAGTCTAAATAATCACAGTGTATCCGTCAGTTGTTTGTTCAGGAAAAAATTGGTTCCATGAAAAAGGTATGACTAATTCTACCTGCAACTCAATATTTGGATACTGTCATTCATTCAGTATCCAAATATTCAATATTTGTTCTGAGATATACATTCTACAGTTTTTTTGATTTTGAAAATTAAACTCAAAAAGTTTATTTAAAGTGGAAATACATACATATATATTTTTAAAGTGGGAATATATTTTAGCATTTTTCAGCATAGAGAAGTTAGATATTATCTAAAGAAATATAAGATTGAATATAAAATAAATTTACCAATGAAAATAAATCCTTCCAAAATATCTTGAGATCCACACAAAACAAAATAATAAAATAAAATGAAAATATAATAAAATGATGACAGAACAGGTACCAAACATATGTGTCATATCAGTATAAATAATGTAAATGCACTATATTCATCCGTTGAAAGAAAAAGGTGCTCAGACTGAAACACAAAGCAAAACCCAATTCAATATTACATACAAAAGAGACATCTGAAAAATGATTCAGAAAAGTTAAAACAAATAAAAAGGCATATCAAAGGCATAAAAAGTAAAGCAGGAATAGGGATCTTAATAGCAGACAGGTTCAACTCAGGGGGAAGGCACTGAGCATCTTTAAAACGATAAAGCACTGTGGATCAGTCCACAGTGAAGATCTCATCATTAGAAATAGCCATTCACTGAGTAAGTAGTGTTAATGACCATAAGCAAAACAACAGGAAATAAAAGGAAAAATAGAGACTCAGTAGGAGTAAACTTTATTTCGCTTTTCAAGTTCAAGTGGACATAAAATAATCAAGTAGGTCTAATTGGTAGATATTAAATTCTACATTCTGAATATGGAGAATAAACCTTTTGAGTGCCTATAAAGTTTTCACAAAACTGGCCATATGTTTGGCTGTAAGGTGAGCCTTAATAAATTCCTGTGGAAGATACATTTGACGTTCATTTTAGCCTGCCAGCAGTTATATTGCCTTATAAGGTAAACACTGGTTACCTCTGGAGAGAGGGTTGAAGGAGAAGAAATGGGGCCTTTTTCTGTATACATTTCTACGTTCAGAGTTTTGATGGAGTATGTGTGTTGATTTTGTAATTTAGGGAAGATTTTTTAAAAGCCTCATTTTAGTAATAGTAACCTTAGTTATCAACCAGCATGTAATTTATACGATCTACCGCTTACCTGGTGTAGCCTTATTAGGGGAAGGAAGATAACTAAGAGATATGAAACAATCTGTATCTACAGAGAATGAGGTAAGATGAGCATGCTTGTCGAATTTTGAACTGTGAATAAGAATTCTTGCCAAATGCAGTGTTCAGTCCGTGTGACTCTAAATTAGTGCCCTTGATCACAGATGTGCTGGATCACCCCCAGTGCACATAGTTAGGTGTGTAGTTATTCTGATAACTTACATCTCTCATTGACTTCATTTGTTTTGGGGCCGTTAAATGATTGTAATTTCCATTAGAATTATATCCCCAATAAAAACAATTAGAATGTCAGTATGACTGTAAATTGTGGACGACGTTGATAACAGCTACGTAGGTTTTAAGTTTTTAAATTTGGTGGGAAAAACTGGATATGGAGCTTTAATTGGCCATCTTTATCATTACAGAAAGAACTGGTTGTCTTCTTGGGCCGTGTTGCAGGGTTCATCTTTACTGTTTACCAAAACTCAAGGAAGTAGCACAAGTTGGGTAAGTATTTCTTTTCTTTGGAGGCTTTCTACATTTAAATTATGTGGATGGTGTTGCACCTGAACTTCACGAAGTATTCCAGAGTCCTCCTAGCTACCGCTAGCTTGCAAATAAGAGTAAATGAGGTTTTCTTAGTTAAAGATGCATTTTGACTCACAAGAGAAAGAAAAGGGCTACTTAGAAAAGTCTGACTCATATTGTTAAAACCAACCAATTATATTTTATGCATTGAACTGAAAGGTGGCCTTACTACTTGGGCATTAGAGAACAGATATATTTCTTGGTTTGTTTTCAGGATGTCAAAGCTTTCCTGTGTTTGTGACTTGGCTCTTTCAGATATTTAGTCAGAAAATAAGCAGTCATGTGACAAGCCCCACCTTGAATTGTGATCTGACCCTTGGAGACTAGTCAGGTTTCCATGTCTATATATGATATCAGCCAGCTTTGAGAAGAAAAAGAAATGTCACCATTACTTGTGGGACTTTGAAGCTTTTCGTATATTTGAGTGTTTACTATCGTTACTCCTTGGTTATTTGTAATACAAATACCAAAAATTATAATTTGTGACATATCATAATAGCTAACATTTTTTGAATGCTGAAAATGTATTAGGTCCTGTTCTAAGTGTAGAGGATGGTATATATATTATCCTCTTAACTCTGGGAGAGTGCTGTTTATCATTCCCTCTTACCCTGTTGGAGATGAGAAAACAGTTCAGTGCCTCGCTCAAGGTCTTACAGCTACTAAGTGACAGATCTGGGTACCATTTTGGCTCCAGAGTCCATGCTCTGGGTATTTCCAAAAAGGTTTTAAAATGAAATTAGTCTAATGTTTTTAGTCTGCTTTATATCCTGCCTTAACCAATATTTCTTACAATTACGGAGTTGATTTAAAATTAACAGGACCTATTGACGTTACGTTTGATAAAAGAGAAATCCATTTGTAAAATTCAAGCAAATTTTAGTCATCCACATTTACAGTGCAACCGTGTAACATTGTTCTGACCCAGGACTGCCACAAAGCATATTAGTCCTCTAATACTCTGATATGGCAACCCCAAAAATCTGCTGGATTGAGCACGAACGTGAACTTTCTGGAATGTTTCCTCCCTTTTGCTTGACTGATGCTTTGGTTTGCTCTCTGGTCAGCCAGTACAGTGGAACTGACCTGTGATAGGCTTTCCACATTAAAAGACTGAAATTTTTGTTTGACTTGTCTTAAAGTAAATTGATAATTATTTCTCCTTTTTCCCCTGAGGTGAAGCATATGGTACTTTTTTGTTTATATTAATGCATTTCTAGAAGAAGATGCAGTTAAATTTCTTCTTCCTACTCGTGGCTCAACTTTTATTTGAAACTGAGTGAAGTGAATGAAAGAAAAGGAATGGAGAAGCAATTAGAGATTAAAATAATAAAAAAAGTTCCTGAAGAAAGCTGGATAATGGTCATTTGTTTGATAATTACTGACCCCTAAATATTGAAGGTTGTGGTATATACAGATAAAGCAAGTACATAGATCATTTTGGTAAGTGAGGCATCATTGAGGTAGGCAGATAATGTATGTGATTTAAAGAAAATGAAATTTAAAAAAAAAATTTGAAGATGTTAAGTGAATACCCTGGCACAGAACCATTAGTACAGGCTGGTTGCATTTTATGAAGGTCTCTTGAAGACCTTACATAACTCAGAACTCATAATTAAAACTAATGCCGACAGAGGGTGTGGGGTATTTCTGTTTATCAGCTAAAGTTGTGTTATTGCATTACCAGAAGCGTAGCTTAAAATTCACTGAGCTAGCTAATTTTGAAATTGGAGAATTCTTAATGGAGTTTTAACTTTAGAGATTTACTCTTTGAATTTTTGCCCTTAAATGAAATTTTATTAATATGTTGTTAATAATACAGTACATTACGGTAATCATTTCAGGTTGGTATAATTAAATAAAATATAGTCATACGGTGTTTTATAGTCTTAAAAACTAAACAGATATGATAAAATGCTTGTTTATACAGTCAATTCTTAATTTTTATTTTATGGCTAATTAAAAAATCTCAAACTGCCTTGCTTTTTCTTCCCATATGTAATACATATTAAGAGAACGAAAACTAATTTAAGTGACCTAAGTAAAAGCTAGTAAGATTATTCAAATAAAAAGTGTGTAAGTATGTGTAATATATTTTGGCATATACAACACTCATGAATATTAAAAATTGATGAAATATGCAAGATGCTTCTTAATTAACTCTGTAATTAGGATTGTTCAAAAAGGGTTTGAAAGAATCCTAGCTTTGTTTCCATGCTTGGTCACCAGCTAGATCTTTCGTAGGTAAAACGTTATCCTGTTTATACAGTGAAATCACACCTAACCTGAGGCTAACACATAAGCTCAAAAGACAAAAATCACCTATAGTGAAAATTTCCCTTGAGTGTCTCTCAGGAAGATGCTGTGAGAAGTTAGTCTCTCGCAGAGCCAGTTTTTTCCTTTGATGTTAGAAGAGATTGCTCTTCCTTCAGTTGGGTTCAGATGGTTTGTTCCGGGGCCATGCTGGAGAAGTATGGTTCTTTATAGATTAGTTTCACACCTGGTGCAAAAACCTATACCGAGATCCACTGGAAGAAATAGCCAGTTCAAATCTTACAGTCGACCCCAGGGCATATACTCATCTATGGGATGCTGGGCAAAATCATCCGTACTGTTTGAAGCTCTGTGTTTAGAAAACCATTCATGCTTTGTGTTTATTTTTGGTTGCATGGGTAGTAAAAACTGAGTAAATGAAATGTGCATATGCCACACGCAGCTCCACTCTAAGATAACTTTACACCAATGCTGTATCATCCAGAATCCAGCGAGCCTTTCCTTCTCCTTGGGATAGGTAGACGTCACTTGTTTTCCGGAAAATATTAGTTATCTCCCGGGTTGTTATATCAGTAACTTAAATTTTACTTGCCCTTTTCTTACTTCCTTCACCTCATTTGTTCAGCAGACATAAAAGCCTGCTCTGTTCTGGGCCTGGTGTTAGGCTTGGGGGTTCAGAAGTGAGTAACGTGACCCCCGTCTTCAGAGCTTACACTGTAACAGGGGGACCAGCACGTGCACAGTCACAAGACGACACGACATACACTGTGTTCCTTGCAGATTTAAATACTCATATTCCTTGAGTATATCAAAAGTCACTCCACAGATATTGGTAGTTGTTCAAATTCATTTACACGATGCTTTCAAATTTCTAAAAGTAGTGGCTTCTTTGGACCAGATAATACTTTGTTGTGGGGACTGTCTTATGCATTGGGGAGTTCAGCAGGTAACGGCAGCACCCCACCTCCAACTGAAAGCGTCTCCAGACATTGCCAGACGTCCCCGAGTGGCAGAATCGCCTCTGGTTGAGATCCACTGTCCTAGAGGAAGGGGAGGGCAAGCTGGGTGGCAGGGCCTCTCCCGAGAGAGGACGCAGACAGGGACCAGAGGACAAGGCCCGCAGGCCACAGGAGGGGCTCAGGGACTCCTCTCCATTCCCCCAAGGCTTCCATTGTGAGTATACAGGAGAACAAGTTAGCTTAAAGTAAGTTGTATGAAGCATTCATCTTAAAAATAAAACGTGAATTTATAGAATAAATTCAGAAGTCAGAAAATACTCTGAGATAAATTCTAGGGCCTTTGAAAAATATTTTGGAGGTGCAGCTTGGCCTGTGTTACCTGCTTACAGAGTCCTGTTTTTGTCCTCGCTGGTTCCGTTATGGTTTTCTCTTGTACGTCACTTTGCCATTGTGCACTGTAATGACATCGTCATTTTCTTCCCTTTTCCCATCAAGTCATTCTGCCGGCAGGGTTCAGTCTCTGAGCTCCTGCTCTCGCTGCTTTCTTCCTGGACAAACTCTGTCAGCCGCCGGCCTGCTGTCGCATATGTAAAATCTGCTCCTGTGTCCGCTGTCACTGTATGTGTTCTTGTTGCATGTCCTTTGCCACGGTAGTTCTGTTTTCTTTGCCATGAATGCATTGGAGCGATTTACAGTAGAGAAAAGCAGGACTAGATTTTGAGAAATAATGGATAACAAACCCAAAATTTTGCCAACCACATTGAAGCATTTTTATAGCATTCCATGTCATGTGATTGTATTGACATTTATATTTGGTTGCTATAACTTATTTGGTTGGCTACTTATAGCTTACCTTATAGCTAACTATCTACAGAGCATGTCATGATGACAAATTAAGTTGATTTCTATCATTTTGTTAAATGTGTCCATTTAAGTTTTGTGACGTTTGAGATATATCAAATTTGCTCAGAAAGTTATCTGTACCCATCATAGCTTTATGATTAATTACATGTCTTTTGAATGACAGAAGGTACTAAGGAAGGCAAAGGCTTTGTAGAATTGTTGAAATTTTAGTTGTGAATTTTATTATGATACCACTAATAAAATTCCATGAAATACCCTAAATTTTGTTTTGATTCCACTAATAAATTTCATATACTATCCTAAGTTTTGTTTCGTTATAACAAGTATATTATTTAAGTCCACACTGAAAAGATGAAGTAAGCGGGAACAGATGAAATCAAACCATTTATTAAATGTGAAACTACGAAGTAGTCATTAATGTTATGAATAGCGGTAAGTTACCACAAGATGGGGGGGGGGTAAGATCCATTTCCAATGACAAACATAATTTGAAAATATTTTAGCAAATGAAATTTCCTGTAACAAATCTTTATGACCTTAAAGATTACAATTCATCAGCCCTTAAAGATTTTAAAACCCCCAAACCCTACACTAACATAGGAATGCTATTTTCTGTTCTCAGTTAACAGACTAAACAGAAATTTAAGTTATGATGGCAAGATACAGAGTAGGTCTATATTTAACATAAATGTTCTGATATTTTCTAATCTTTTCCTTATCTGGTTAACAAAATATAATAGCTAAGTGCGGCTTCTTCTCAAACCACCCATGTCAGCTGTTTTCCTCTTCTGTTCACGGTTCCTCATTAAATTGCTGAGGCTTTAGAGCACGTGGCTCTAGTTTTTATTTCTAGCAAAGGCTGAATAGAAGAACATGGGGCTTAGGATTTTGCTTTTACAAGTTATTGTTAGTTGTCGACAACATAAATAGTTGATAAGAAAATAACCCTTGAAAGCACAAAAATCAGGTTTAGAGAATATTTATTAGGTGGAAAAGAACTTGGTTTTCTGTCAGATATTATTTATACGTATATAAGAATATTGCCTTTTGAACACATCATTTTACCTAGTCATAGATAGGTTAGAATAAATTCCAAAAAATAGAATTGCTAAGCCAAAGGATACGTGTGTTTATAAATTTGTAAATATAGTATGAGCAATTTTTCTTCTCTAGGAGTTCCAATCTATATCCTACTTGCACATGAGGGCCTATTACTCTGTAGCCTCACCAATGCAGTTTTTCATCGAACTTTTTTTGTTGTTTTTGCACTAATGGGTGAAAAAAGATTTTACTATGGCTTTATTTTGTATTTTTCTTATAATGATGGAGGTTGAGCCATTTTGTTTCCTTTTCTATGAACTATATATAATCATGTCTTACATTTTTCAATTTCAATTTAAAGTAGAATTTGTTATTTTATAATACAAAAAGAGAAGAGGAATTTGAGGTGACCACCTTTTTGATTTATTGTTAATATAAAATTGGCCTTATTCTTTTTGGATACACACATGTACATGAATATAACATAAAGGTTTTTCCTTTTTTCTAAAACGAAGTTTGGGAGTAATCAGTCCAAACCAGAGTTCACGGTGGACCTTAAGGGGGCGACGATTGAGATGGCTTCAAAGGATAAATCCAGCAAAAAGAATGTATTTGAGGTAATAAATTATTCTCTAAGTATAATCCACATTCTTGACCATAGTAATTTCATGTTCTGTTTTGAGTTATTTCGGGAAATGGTCTTTCAGTGTGACTAGTTAAGGCAAAGTTAGTCATTAAGTTACTTTGTATCATAATTTAAGGAAAAAAGCTGGTGTAAAGATCTGGCTTCATTTGCATAAGTCATTGGATCTCAGATGATGTATTACAAGCCTTTGTTCCACAAGTCGTGCCTTTCCCCAGCAACAATAAAAGGGTGTGGTTCCCTTTGCCTACCAACTCTAATATTAAAGAGCAAATTAAAACCTTCCTATTTGTCATTAAAAGCCGGCTGCGGTAATACATGATCCTGTATCAGTTACCTATTGCTGCCTAACAGACCATCCCAAAACTTAGTAGCCTGAGGAAAGAACCGTTTTGTTTGTTTGGTTTGGCCTGTGCGGAGGTGAATGGTTCTGCTGATCTCACCCCGGACCGGTCACCCGGCTTCAGTCATCCTGTGGCTTGACTGGGGCTGACAGTCTAGTTCCCACCTCCAGGGTTGGTGCCAGCTGTTGGCTGGGCTCCTTCTCACCATCTCTCCTCCTCAAGGAGGTGACCCCAGGCTTCTTCACATGTCAGGGTTCCAGGCGGGCCAGAGTGGAAGCCGCGAGGCTTCTTGGGGCCCGGATGTGAGAGTGAAACAGCAGTGTGTTCCGTGGCCTAAAGCAGGGCGCGGGGCTGCCGAGGATTCACGGTCCCCCGCTGGTGGAGGGGCGGCAACACTGCACAGGGCTGCGTAGGCGGAGAGCAGAGGGCGCTCGGCCCGTCTTTGCAGAGAATCTCTCCTGTCTCAGGTCTTTCCTGCCTGTCGTCCAGGCAGATTAGAAGAGTTGATACTTCCCGAGTGGAACCCGGGTTTTCACTCCTGATGAACCTGCCTTTAATACCAACGGCTGCTGGTCTCTCCTTGTCCAATGTTCCCTCTCTTCCAAGACCCACAAGAAACGTTACCACAGCACAGATGCTGCTGCTTTATGCTTTTAACATAGCACTTGTTCTCATGCACCTGGAGCTTTAACGTAGCACTTGTTCTCATGCACCTGGAGCTTTCATCATCTGTACATAGCACTTGTTCTCATGCACCTGGAGCTTTAACATAGCACTTGTTCTTATGCACCTGGAGCTTTAACATAGCACTTGTTCTCATGCACCTGGAGCTTTAACATAGCACTTGTTCTCATGCACCTGGAGCTTTAACATAGCACTTGTTCTCATGCACCTGGAGCTTTAACATAGCACTTGTTCTCATGCACCTGGAGCTTTAACATAGCACTTGTTCTCATGCACCTGGAGCTTTCATCATCTGTACATAGCACTTGTTCTCATGCACCTGGAGCTTTCGTCATCTGTAAATTATTCCCCCGCTAGGTTATTAAAAAATTTTCTTTTCGAGCAAAGAGACTGCATGTTTTTCCTTATTTTTATAAAGTGAGAACCTCTAACAGAGTACCTTGGCCCACTCTGTAGAAGAAATGCAGGAAAGGAAGTCACTGTTACCTGAGATAGCCTTGTTTCATTCCAGAATGAAGAAGGTCCCACGGTCAATTAAATTTGGGAAATAGTGTATATTTTATTCCTCTGTTACAAGGTCACAGTGCGCCCTGGAATAGCAAAACCCTGAGAGGTCTCGAAGGATAGAATCTTGTTTAGCTCTTTTCAATCCAGCATTTCCCAAATTAACATCACATAATGAGTTCTTGATTTTTTTTGAGGAATGCCTTTTAAAACATTACTTCAGGAGCTGTTTGAGGAATATATCTCAGAATGTTGTTTGGGAAACATTGCCATATGTTTCTCTAGGAAAAAAGAAAATCAGACACTTACCAAACAGAAAATAGAAGGAATGATTTCTATAAATACCTCAAAATTCTTCCTCAGTCAGGTGTGAGAAACTTTGAGCCCAGGAGATCATACATAAATGGGTTATTGCGTTCATATAGAATCATACATAGTGTCCTTACTTTAGTTAGTTCTTGATTTGACAATTTAGTGATGTTTCTGTCCAAAAGGGTTGTGACATTTATTGTCTGTGCCCTCTCTTTGTACCAAGTCATTATAATTTCCTCTTATATAGTCAATATTGAAAGTCTAACTCTTATATATTCTCTTTCTACATATATTTTTTTAGCCAGAGAGAGAAGTTCTCAAATTTATGTTAAAATTTTATAGATTTTATTTCTTAACAAATTATGTTTCAATTCTCATTTAAAATGCACAGCGTAGATACTTCAACTTATTTTTTAATGATAAAGTATTCTAGATTCCAGCAAGTTTTATGTTGTTTGTGTGACGGAGTTTGGGATCCTAAATTATTAGATTTTCATTGAGAATTTACTGTGAGAAAAACGTCATGTTTTGTAAAATAATCCGGCTGGTATTCTTTTATACTAAAATAAAAGATAATTCCATCACTGTGGAGTACTGTAACCTTTCCACTATTAATATAACATATGGCATCCAATCTTCTGGTGGTTTTGTAGACTTTGAATTAAATGTATTTATTTACTTCATTGAAAGCACTAACCATACTTTTTTTTTTTTTTTTCCTTCTTATCTCTAAAGCTGAAAACCCGTCAAGGAACAGAACTGCTGATTCAGTCTGATAACGATGCTGTTATTAATGAGTGGTTTAAAGTTCTCAGTAGCACTGTCAGTAATCAGGTATGTGTTTGACTCAGGTAAGTTTTTTTTTTTTGACTTTAGAGCTGTTTTTCTTTTCCTTTTTTTTTTTTGGCTTTCTAACTGGTTATTATATATCTAGTTTCCAATTTATATTTGAAAAAATACTTTTAAAAAATACATATTTTGACAGAGGTAGGAAAGACAGTGATTAGTTTAGCAATTCCCAGGGGCTGATGAGTGACTTAACATTGTCATTTATAGGATTTTGCCACCAGTAGATTTCACATAACTTTCACATGAGGCATTGGTTCAAAAAAAAAAATAGCTCAGGAGGTAGGGACAGTCTAACTGTGCCTAGTACGTAGTATTTATTCATGGAGCGAATGCTTTGGAAATCATCCTATTTGGTGGAAACAGGTCCTGAGCAAAATGGTGAGATGCATGAAGCTGTCGTCTTGTCATTCATACTTTTTCTTTCCTAGTGACCTTTCTACTCAGAGTACCCCATGTTCCTGGAAAACTTCTTCTCATGTGTATTACAACCAAAAAGAACCTCACATTTATATTCTGAAGCTGTGTTTGTAAGAGCAGTAATAAACAACTAGAAGCTGTACTTTCTTAGACTGTACTCTTACCCCCTCACCATATGGGGACATGGTTCCTGATTAAGGATCATGTATCAGTGACAGAAGTGAAATGAAAGTGAATACTTACGGGAGTATGTGATACAGGTTTTAAACTAAATGGAGACAAAAAAAGTTGGGGAATCACTGGCTTTAGTAGAGATGGAGATGTCTTTCAGAGACTTTATAGGTGATGCTTCATTATTCATAAGGTTTGTGATTGTACCAAGGTGTTCTCCTTCTGTGGGTCTCAGTTTTTCTACTTAAAAAAAATAGAGAGATTGCACTGGATTGTCTGCAAGTATCCTTTTAAGCTCCAAAATTTTATGATTCACCCAGTTCAAATCACCCAGATTTGGAATCTGACTATTCTTTAACTCTTCCGCCTCCAACTTTTACCTCTTCTAGCAAATTATTTACCCATCTAGATGTGAATTCTTCCTTTGCAATTTGCAATATTGTGTGATATTTCTGAACCTTGTCCCTTTCTTTCCATTTATTCCTGAAACCATGGACAGGCCTTTAAATGTTGATATTAAGAGTAACCTCCTAAACAGTTTTCCTTATTTCATCTCATCCCCCACCAATGCATTGTTAATGCCACTACTGTATGAAACTTCCTAACGTCACTTTTATAATCCTCCCCTGCACAGAAACCTTACGTGACTCCTATTAGAATTCAACAACCTGAGCCCAGTCTGTCTTCTCAAATGTACCTTCTACTCTACCCAGGACGGGCTTGCAGGTCTAGTCACTGCGATGTGCTCGCTACCCCTTGAAAGCAAGGGTGCCTGCGTCCATCTCACACACGTGTGAGTGCCTTACGCACTGGGGTATAGCAGCGTGCAACCGGATGCTGCACCTTTATGCATGGAGCTTGCAGTCAAAGACAAGATTATGGAGGACAGACAACTGAACAGTTAATATAATGAACATATAAAAACTCTGACTAAGTAGGGGCTAATCTAGTGTAGGGATCAAGGGAGGCCTTGCAGAGAAAGTGGCTTTTTAAATTAAGGCCTAAGGGTTCAGGGAATAAGCCAACTGAAAAGAGAGGAACATATAATTGACTCTAAAAATTTTACATGTATACTGTTTACAAAGTGGCAAAAGATACTGAGGGCAAAGAGATGGGCAAGATTACAAAACTTTATTAAGAGACATTGACAAAAACTTAAATGAGACGTATATCATGTTCATGGATTAAAAGATTCAATTATGTAAAGATATAATATTCTTCCAAGTGACTTATAAATTTGTAGGTTTGAGATTCTGGAATCTCATTCAAAATCCCAGTAGGTTTTCTGGTGGAACTTGACAAACTTATTCTAAAATTCATATAGAAATGCAAAGGGCTAAGAATATGCAAGACTTCTTTGAAGAAGACTTGCTGTAGCATATGTCAGGACCTTATAAAGCTGTGTATCCATAATGGGATAGATATACAGACCTGTGGAACAGAATAAAGAGCCTGGAGACAGACCCACGTACCTTTGGACACTCTGTGCCAGGTAGAGCATGTGCTGGGTCAGCTGGATGTCCGAGAAGAATTGGAGCCTTTCCTTACACTGTGCACAAAAATAAACTCTGGGTGGAGAAAGGACCTCAGAGTAAAAGGCAGAGCAGTGTTTTTAGCTTTGAGAATTCAGTCCGCTTTTTAACTTGTAAAAGTGACCGTAGTTAGGCTGTAAATGAGTTCTAGGATTTCTTTCAATTCCTGATATCCGTAGGTCTGTGAGTAATGAGTAATGTCAATTAACAATTGACACAAAGTGCAATTTTAAAAGATTGTTGGTGTGAAGCAGTTAAGGTACCATTGCTAGTTAGCTTTATCTGTCCTATTATCAACAATGTAGCATCGTCCTGTTCTATCACCACAGATTATAGCCCAACCTTTTAACTGTTACTACTTGTCACCTGATCAAAATGAGGCAAGATAGCATCACCATCAGTACAAGCGCATTATCCTTGTGAATTATCAGTAATTTTTTCCTTATCGAAATTCAGAGTTAATGCCATCAGTGGGGGTGGGGAGAAGAGTATTTTTAAAGATTTATCAAATATCTAAATCATATATCCTGTATACTAATTGGTTCCCTAAAATCATTTGGAAGAGTTGATTACTGATCATTCTGAGAATTACATCTAAAGTAATAGCAAAAGTAATATGTGTTTGGAAAATCTCTAACCAACAGACAGTAGAACCCGATGAAGCGATTGAGGAGGATATACCAGATTCACCAGGAATAGAAAAGCACGATAAAGAAAAGGACCATAAGGATCTGAAGAAATTGCGTTGTAAGTTTTCTTTCCCTGTGTTGCTAGTGGTTTGAGTGAGCTTATTCTCTTAGCAAAGGTTTAGAGTAAATATATAAAAGCTGAGTGGACTCTCCAGTGTCACAAGACTTCTGAGATTCAGGAGTTGCAGCCTCACTGGTTCAGTGTTCTCTCTCCTCATTAACTCATCATCATTTTTCAGCCTAATCGTATGCACCCCGATGGCATCATATTAATTTTAAGAGATTATGATACCCTTTCAAGAGAAAAAAATGCGCACAACGGAATGCGCTTATGTTGAGGTCTCTAGGAAGCTGAACTTTATTGATTGGAAAGTATATGATTACTGTTTAAGGTCCTAGACAGACCCTTAGACGTTAAGAAGCCAGAAGTCACGGGACATGTGCCTGTGGTACGTACGGAACTGTGCTCCCTATTGGGTGCCGGGCAGGCGTCTCCAGACCGGGCTATGTCTGCGCGTTTAATCTGCAGACCACATGTTATGTGTACAGGACCAGAGACACCAGCAGTTGTAAGGATTTCATTTTCTTTCCTTTTTTTTTTTTTTTTTGGCCACTCCATGCTGCATGGGGGATCTTAGATGGAACCCGTGCCCCCTGCAGTGGAAACACGGAGTCCTAACCACGGGACCGCCAGGGAATTCCCAAGGATTGCATTTTCTAACACAGGCCTCTTGTGAATTATGTGCTTTAAATAGGCCATTACCCGTGACTTGAACCTGCTTAAATCTATTTTAACAAATCCACATTTAACTGAGAAATTTTTGGTCTTCACATTAACTGAATGATTAGAAAATCAGTTCTCCTTTTTTTCTCCCACATTCTTAAGAAGTTTAGGCCTATTACTGACACTGTCACTGTATAATAGTGTAAACCACGAAACTTTTATTGTTTTAATTCTTTACTAATATATTGTTTGTGCTCTCAACTTTCTTCAAATATGGTTATTTTCAAGAAATTTACTTTCTGGATTTTTATTATTGTAACCCAAAGAGAAATCAGGACTGCAGGCAATGTGGAAATCCAGGTGGTCCCATCCTTAGCTCGGAGTAGAGATAATTATGAAGAGTCTTAGCTTGAAGTACAAATAATTGTGATGGTTATGTATACATATATATCCCCTGACTCCTAGTTCAGTGAGGATGGGGAAGGGTAGCGATTTTGTTTATGTTTTATGGGTTGGCTACTTTATTTTTTGCTGGTCATTTTACCGTCTAAACCTGATGGAGAGTCCAAGACTATATCATTTGTGAAATAATGAATATAAATTAGAATGACTTAAAATGTCTTGGCACATATACTAAAGAAGGCACAGTTTGCGTTCAGTGTTTAGTGATAAAAATGAAATGTTTCATTTGGTTTGTCACTTTGAAATTGTGTTAGTTTTTGATTCTTCATGTGTTACTCTTAAACCATATTAAAGTTAGAAAAACAATTTATATACGGTGATTTTTTATATATGAGATTAATACATTTTGAGTACTAGGTGGAAAAATTTTCATCAAAAAAGTATTTTATAAAATGCTTAATATCTATCTGTCTTAAGCCACGAAAGTATCTAGCATAGATTCTTCAGAACAGAAAAAAACCAAGAAAAACTTAAAGAAGTTTCTTACACGACGCCCTACTTTGCAAGCTGTTCGTGAAAAAGGTTATATTAAAGGTAGGTAGAAGTGATGTTTATAATAATGAACTTTGGCCCAAATCGGAAATAAGATATTTTACATTAAAAGCTGAAAATTTTCCAAACGGCAAAAATGTCTCATTCTTTATTCATAAAGTTATCAGGTTCAGTGATTAAAATACATTTGAGTAATTAAAATTGATTTTTTAATGGACATGAAGAGTTTATTTTAACTAAAGCATCAAACAGACATAAATACCAAATTAGCTTTTTAGAAACCCTGTACCAGAGGAGCTACATGGATGTGATGGGATGGCGTGGCAGATTTTCAGAATGACAGATTTTTAGTTTTGAGATGCACAGATCAGAAGAAATTTCAAATAAATAATCACTAGCTGTAGAAAGAAAGAAAAAATAATGTACAATTTTATTCTTGATTGTTTGCCTTCAGTTCTCATTTAAGGTAATTTTAAAATTAGGATAAAGTGTTTTTTTCTAACTAATTTTTACGTTTTATTTTCATGTATAAGAACCATAATGTACTAACAGAATTTTTTCTTAATAGGAAAGTATTCTTTAAAATCACATATACTTGTATATACCTTTAGTTTTTACAAGCATGTTTAATTCCAAAGATAAAATTTTCTAACACATGACTCAAAACAGAGACATTTGTTCATAATAAAAATATAGCAAAAGGTAACATAATTTATACCATATATGTTAGAGCTGTCTTTGATTATGAAGTTTCTAACAAAGACCATTGCAGAAACATCTGTTATGCAAAGCATCTAGATTAAAATACACAAATGAGTTTCATTAAAAAGCTATTTAAAACTTCTAGGAAGAGTCCAGCTAATTAAGTGATTCAAATTAGCGACCTTAAAGAGTTAAGGGTAGACAGGTACCCCCAGATAATGCACGTGAATTTAGCACATTGAGCTTTAGAACCTCAAAAAAAAGCCTGACAAATAAATGAATAGAAACTGCGGCTCATTGTTCGTCAGACCTTTTCAATGAGAAATATAAACGGTTGCCGCTTTCTGGTGGTGTTCATCCACTTCAAATACTGTATTTTATTTGTTTTCCTGAATATTTAGCACTCATGTGGAATTTCAAAACTGTTGGGTTGAAAGATTACTAGAGCGGACTTTGATATATTTTGTGAAATCAGATGTTGGCACACGATGGGCATGTGTTGTTTTTTTTTTAGATTTAATTTATTTTTTTATACAGCAGATTCTTATTAGTTATCCGTTTTATACATATTAGTGTATATATATCCATCCCAATCTGATGGGCATGTTTTAATAGTTTAAAAAATATTTGAGTATTTGCTAAGTGGTGGACTTGAACCTCAGTGCTGGGAATACCTGTTGGCATTCAAGAATTAGAGGGTCCTTGCCCGCATGAAACTTCTATAAAGATGAGAGACAGACAAGGTAATTCGGAATAATGGTGACTTACGTGAAGAATCTGACACAGTGATAAAACAGAGAGTGACGGGAACTGGGCTGCCTTAGGATGGTCAGAGGGTTCCTAAAAGGAGGTGACATTTTAGCTGAGACCAGGAGTGGTGAGAAGGAGCTCCGTCTGGGGGAAGGTTGATCTCTGCACAGGAGGAGAAGGTAAGAAGGGAGCCCGGCAGGAATGAAGGAGGGTGTTCTCGGAGCTTGGAGTCGGAAGAGCTAGGCGAGTGCAGGTCAGGCAGGCGTGCGTTGTGGTGAAAGTGTCTGCGTGCAGGGGTATCTTCTGTTGCACTGTGCATCATTTAGCCATTTTGTGAACTAAAGTTTAGCAAGGTGACTCATTTCTTGAAATCTCTTTCAGATCAGGTATTTGGAGCCAACCTTGCTAATCTGTGTCAGAGAGAGAATGGCACAGTGCCAAAATTTGTGAAGTTGTGCATTGAACATGTTGAACAATATGGTAAGAAAATGAATTTTTTTTTTTTTAAAGTTAAGCACACAACCCATTGTTTTGCCAGCAAAATCCCTAGGATTTTTATGATTTTGAGTGTTGCAACCAAAAGTTCTTTATAGTCATAAGTTGTCAAGAAAAGCATCTTTTTTGCAAAAAAACTTATTTTTTTGGTATTGTTTCAAATTAAGACCTTTGCAGTCATCTATTGCATGTTCAGTACTTAGGGTTGATTCAGCATATGGTATTCCTTGAAGCCATTGGGAGTTGGCATTGGCTTAAAATGGACGTGGTGATTGTGAAACTGTGTTTATTAAGAAATGATCCAGCAGTGTAAGAGACAGGAGGAGAGAGTGTTTGCTTACTAAGGGGAAGTTTCTTCTGTTTATAATAAAAATGAGATGACATTCCCAAACTGCTAAATCAACTCTAAAGTGTGCAAATGGACAAATCCTCTTTATGTCATTTCCTGTACTTCTGAAGACTTAAACTAATTTCTGTTTTGGTTAATTTTAACATGTTTATAATATTTATACTAGCTTTTAAAATAACAGTATCTTGACTGCAGTCCCATTAACTTATATCAGTATATCATCAGAAATATCTCGTGTAATTAAAATATTTGCATAAAATGTAATTTCTGCTAGTCACAGATCTCTGACTCTCAGCCTGACAATAGAGATGCCATGCTACTTGGCTTTACTAGAAGTTAAATGAGTAGCACATTAGATAATGTTAAGTGTGTGCATCATTATCATTTACTGAATATATGAATTTTTGGGCTTCATTGTGTGAATTTCAAATGATTCTATTTCACATATAAAAGAAATTAATAACTATCAAATTATCAGTTGTTATAGAACCATTATTTTAGTTGCTGGCTTGTATTAAGTTTATTTATTACAAGCACTTAATATGAGAAGCACTTTGATTCAGAGAGCACCTTAATATGTACATTTACACTCTCAAATGACGTGCAAAGAAACGGGTGGGCTGATTTTATCTACTGGCTTCCTTTACTTCTTGAATTATCTTCAGGTGTTTGCCGAAGTTTATCTTAAATTGCTAGTATTTCAAGTTTGAGATGATTTCCTTGAGATGGTGATCCACAGTCTACATGATAAAGTAGATTTGTTGCTGTTTACCAGACAATTCAGAGTGAATCTCCACCCCTCTCTCTCTGCCAAGCATCTATAAAAAGCCATTTAGAGGAAAAGAGTAATTTTATTTTAGGCTAATGTTAATAAGAATTCTAAAACATGAAAGCATCTTTAGAAGAAGACAACAAGAACTTTAAACATAAAATTATTGTTATTTGTCTCTTAGGGTTGGATGTTGATGGGATTTATAGAGTTAGTGGCAACCTCGCAGTGATCCAGAAGCTGAGGTTTACAGTCAATCATGGTAAGATCATATATTGTTACATACAGAATAAATAACTCATGACTGTTAGAATTGGTTTAAAATAATTTCAAAAACTTTCCCGTTCCTACTGTTTTCCAGATGAGAAATTGGACTTGAAGGATAGTAAATGGGAAGATATTCATGTCATCACTGGAGCACTGAAAATGTTTTTTCGAGAATTACCAGAACCTCTCTTTACATTTAATCATTTTAATGATTTTGTTAATGCAATTAGTAAGTATGTAATTAATGCCACTCAGTTTTTTCCCTAGATGTTGAAAACCCTCTGTAGCTGCTACAACACTGTTTGATATTTTAAACAAGTTTTTTCAAAGGATTGTTCTACTCCAGAAATTTTAAATGTAACCACCAGGTGTCACTGTGTATTACCAAATACCAGGTTCCAAAATAATGTCACTGCTTTCAGTTTCATGCAAAATCTCCAGTCATTGTCTTTTTTCAGAACAAGAACCAAGACAGCGTGTCTCTGCTGTGAAGGATCTAATCAAACAGTTGCCAAAGCCAAATCAGGACACAATGCAGACTCTGTTTAGACATCTCAAAAGGTAAGAGTCTCACCACAAAAGAGAAGGAGTAATTAGGGGGAAAAAGAAGGTCGGAGGAGTGCACAGGTATGAGATGCGGTGCAGGCCCCCCGGGGCCGGGCGGGGCCACGCAGACCTAGGTTCAGAGCCCGGCTGTGCTGTCTGCTGTCTTTGTAACATGAGAAAGGTGACTTCTCTGAGCCCCAGTTCCTCGTAGGTAAAATGGTTTGGTATAAAGAATACCTTGAAGTAGATTTCATATGTGAAGCATTTATATAATGCCTAGCAAGTAGTAAGTGTTCAGAAATTGTTGCTAAAAGTTAATTATGATGAAGATGAGATTGGTTAAGTGAGGAATATTCAGTTACCTTGAAGTCAAGGTAATTAGGTCTAAGTTACTACATAGTCACTCTGAAACTTCTGATAGAAAGAACACGAGATTACTAAAATAAGTGATCACAGTATGAGAGATTTTTTTTAAAAATAGCATAAAATGAGTAAAATTCAAAGTTTAATCTCTGTGCCCTAATGACATTTTCCCCCTGTCACCCTAGCGGAGGAATCATTGTTCCCTGAATTGTAATAGGTATTCAAGTCTATGTCTTATTTTTAAAACTAAGCTGAAATATCACACATTTAAAGTTTGTGAGAATACGTATACCTTTCAGCTGTGTTTATGCAAAAGAAAGCTTTACATGCTATTCAGACTGAATTCTGTTTGGTTAAATAGTTTATACATACCTTAGGAAAATGAGCATTATTTCTCTTTTCTAAATGCAAGCTGTTTATAATACTCTTTGAAGAATTTCCCCTATTTTAAAATTTTCTCTTTTAACAATTTTTCTTTTTCCTCTTAGAGTTATAGAAAACGGAGAAAAAAACAGAATGACGTATCAGAGTATAGCAATTGTGTTTGGTCCTACTCTGTTAAAGCCAGAGAAGGAGACTGGCAACATAGCAGTTCATACCGTCTACCAGAATCAGATTGTAGAGTTAATTCTTCTCGAGATAAATTCCATCTTCGGACGCTGACTCGTACTGAAGACAACCTGTGGAATAGAAGCCGGATTTCATCAGATTCCAAGTCCTTATACCTGATGTATTTTGTGTGTGGACCAAGCAGTGACTCTTTGATTTTGCACTTTTCTGAGGGATCAGAAGGGAATGGGAGAGTCCAGATGTGTGATAGGCCCTCATATTTGCTGCTTTGTTGCAAGTTGATAGAACTGTGTGTACGTTTGAATTAATTTTATCCTGAATGTTTGCATTTCATACTCTGAATTTCAGTAAAAAGCAAAACTTGCGATTCTAACCAGTCATATACACTGGATAATTTGGTAAGAATACTACATTTTTTCTCCTCAAACTGGATAACGTAGAATTTCTTCTCATGATTCAATAGGTTCATCACTCAATAGAACAATACTTAATATCAGCTATTTTGAAAACGCTCCTGGGCATTTAAAACAAAATGAAGTATAGCTGTTTTGAAACCTGTGTATTTTCTGGGGGGGGGTTTCTGCATGCAGTGGCAGTCTGATTGCTAGGACCCATTATAACCCAGATGCGATCCCTTGATGAAGGCTTGCTGTCTTTACGGAGTAGCACAGCAGCATACTAATAGTACTTAAAACACTGTGATATACTGGAGTTTAATTTAGCATAAGCCAGTTCAGGGTATTTTGGGGCTGTCTGTGCTACACTGACTTGTAGCTAACAATCCTAATCTACCTGGTGCCATACTGAGTTCTTGGTATGACCCTGTGGAAACCAACGTTATTTGATGTAAATACAGGCTAAAGACTCACTGTCCTTTAGCTTATGTATATAATTGTGTTATATAGTCTCAGAGTACATTCTAACCTCTCATTTCTAATCACGATATTGGTAATTCTCCGTGAATATTAGGTTTCCTCCAGAAATAGGCCGTTATTTGAGAAAGTTAACTGTGTGCACTTTTAGATTTTAATTACATTTACAGGCAAATCACTGTAATGCAAATGGTACTGGAACAATGCTGAATAGACTTGCTAAATGGTAAATGCACTACAAGAGGAACCCTTTAGATTATTTAATATGTACAGAATACATTAGAAAAAATTTATTACAGAATTCTAACTCTGCAGTACGAATAGTGGAAACCCATATGTAAATTAGAGGGATGTCAGATTGAAAATGACATTGCTAAATTTGAGAATTTCTTTTTACATTACTATTGTAGATTGGTTTGTATAATAAAACAGGGTTTGGAAGGTTTTGTTACAGAGAGCATGGTCTGCTGAAGATTTTTTAAAATGTATTTTTCTAGATTAACTGCTGTATATGAAATGTCTAATCTGAATAAAGAAAACTATAAGAGGTTTAGAGATTTTTCCATTGGAAATGTGCGTTTTGGTTTTTAATTTTGTTTCGTTTTTGCATTTACTGGCACACTCTTATAATACCTCATTTAAAAAAAAAATCAACTGAATCCAGTACTTCCTGTGGCAAATGTTTTCCTCATTTCACACCTTTTGTGCTCCCTGCCATGCCCGTGCCTCTGCCACCCACCCCACCCCTCCCCTCCCCCCTCCCCTCCCACCCCTCCCCTCCCCCTCCTCTCCCACCCCTCCCCACCCCCTCCCCTCCCACCCCTCCCCACCCCTCCCCTCCCACCCCACCCCTCCCCCTCCACCCCTCCCCCTCCCCTCCCACCCCTTGCCTCCCCTCCCACCCCTCCCACCCCTCACCTCCCCCTCCCCTCCCACCCCTTGCCTCCCCTCCCACCCCTCCCACCCCTCGCCTCCCCTCCCACCCCTCCCACGCCTCCCCTCCCCTCCCCTCCCCTCCCACCCCCTCCCTCCCCTCCCACCCCTCCCATCCCTTCCTCTCCCCTCCCATCCCCTCGAATCCCCTCCCATCACCTCCCGTCGCCTCCCATCACCTCCCATCGCCTCCCACCCCTCCCACCCCCTCCATTCTTTATTTCTTCATCAATATTTGAAAGTGAATGATTTGTAGCCAAGACACTTTTTCTTAGGGTTGCATCTGCAATTTACGATTACTTTTCTTGGGGACAAATATTTTTTGTATGACCTGCGTAAAAACCTCTCACCTGAGTTTTGTGGTGAAAATGTTGTTTGTTGTTGTGATCTTGTTAAATTGATAACAAACCAAGCTACTTGACAGCAATGGGAAAGCATTGTTTTGGGTAGGGAGAAAAAGCTCCCAAATGAGAATGTTTATATTTGCCTAAAGATGTCCTTAACAATATACAGTATGCTTTAGGCCTGGCCTATATAGTGATTGTATGCCAGGAAAACAATTAGACTCAAATCAGTGATGTTCTTTCTCTTGGTAGTTATGACATATCAAAGATTAAAATTGTCCTGTGTTTCTTGTTTCAAAGTACACCTGTGTGTATGTGAAGTCTTAAATGTTTTAATAGTCCACAGCTAATCAGCTTATTGTAATATTGTATGTATAATGAGATCAATGTCTAGTGTTTTCTCCCTTTGTGAATTAAAAATTCTCACTTGTTTTCTTGTCATAACAAAACCAGTAATATTTTTCTGTCTTGACAGCTTGATTTTTAGTAGAAAATATATTAAAGGCTGAAATAAATTGTCAGTGGAATTTCATTTACTAATGGGCTTTCCTTCAGAATGTCATTAAAAAAAGTCGTTGGAAATTGAAAGGAAAAAGTATATTCAATATGTTATTATAATCCAATAGAAGGAAAATACTTATTATTTAAATCTTACAGCAGTAAGAAATTTTACCTTTTACTCTAGAAAAATTATGAAATATTTCTGGGAAAAAGATGTTACCTTTTAGATAGAGGCAAATCTATAGATTTTTTTTTTTCTTATGTGAAAAGTACAGATGGAATAATTCAGCCAAACTTTGGGCCTAGGCAGTTGTGTTATATACACGTATGCACATATATGTGTATGTAAATGTGTGTGTGTACGTGTCATTGCTTACATACAAATGAAAACGCATCAATAATAATCATGGCAGATACCTGGAGACCTTTGTACTATTTTAGTTTTATCCTGTGATTCTTTGTAAGCCTGTAATAATAGATATTAAGATAGCAGTGAGAGGAAATTTTTCCTAGTTCGTGGGAGAGGCTTCTAATTAAATGTTTAAAGTAAACATGCAGTTTCCCATGACACTGATTGCTCCAACATCTTTGAGCATTTAAAATATATATATATACAGAGGAACCTACAACATGTCATTTTAGTAAAAAATAAGAATAGTCAAATGGGTGTCATCCTCTCACTGATCTTAAAAAGTCAACTGCTCAAATACTGCATCTATATAGAGTTGAAAATGGTAGAAAATAAGATTTTATTGAGTTTACGGGTCTCTGAACTCCAGCCGTCAGCTCTAATGATTCCCTTTTATAGAAAGCACGCCTCTAGTTTGAGACAGGGGTGTCTTAATTAGCGAGTTCAGCCTGTATGTTACGGTCCTGGAGGTGGGGCGTCATTTCTGTTTTTGTTTTTTTTTTAAACAGTATTCCTATATAACTAATACAGTCGTGTTAAATGCAACTTTAGTTTGAAACCAAAAGGAAGAAAAAAAAGGCAAAGGGGCTGCAAAACCACATCAGCAGCCTTACAATGATAGTGATTAGACACTGTTGGAAATTCACAAGCCGTGAACCCAGGCCGGGCAGAGTCAGACTTCGCCTTCTAGAGAAGGGGGAGGTTCAGAATGCTAATGAGACGTTCCGTAACTACTGAAGGCCGGGAGTTCTCCCGAAGAATCTCAATTAGCCTTCTCAAGTGAAGTTTTGTGGACCAGTGCTGGCTGTAAATGTATTCAGCTGCTTTGAGCTTTTACAAATTAGCCTTATGTGAATATGGCACTTAAATGAACTCTTTCATTTCCCTCATTGCTTCCCTTCTCCCACAGGAAAAAAAAAAGAAAAAAAGCACTTCCATGGTCCTCATAAACAGAGCACTTCCAGGACAAGGTAACTGTTTAACAAATCACTACAATACGAATTTAAAGAAGTTTGGTTTCCTACTTTCTCTCATCCCCCTGCCGCTCCCTCTGTTTTACTTGCTCTCTCCACGTTTTCAGAAGAGCAGTCTTTGGTAAAGGTTTTAACCGACAGCCAGATCTTCTAGGTGGTTCTAATCCTTGTGGCTGGCACTGCAGGTAGCACTGAAACTTGTAAATTGTCGTGAACCTTGTAATGTTCATGGAACCTACTGACACCAGAGTGACGGCGCCGTGGAAGCTCTTATCAACAGAGCCCTTGCGGAGGTAGAAGTCAAAACAGCTGTCTGGTCAGGGGTCATGACTAGTGCGGGTTCTGCGTGACCTTCAGGGCCTCCTTCTCCTGGGCATTTTGAGAGATTGTTTATATATGTAGTCAAGAGAAATGGGTATCTTGACAGTCACGTAAAACTGAGTCTCACTGATGGATAAAGCAGGCCAGAACCATAGGGACTCTCACACTCACAGTCTTGTGTTACGGAGGCCCAGGGTGCACGTGAGTGCCTACAGCCTGATGGCTGGTTAGCGGCTCAGAAGCCTGAGGGATCTTGATTAGTTACGTTATTTCTGCTTAAAGTTTGTGACAGGGACTTCCCTGGCGGTCCAGTGGTTAAGACGCCACGCTTCTACCACAGGGGGCTCGGGTTCAATCCCTGATCCCTGGTTGGGGAACTAAGATCCCACATGCTACACAGCGTGGCCAAAAAAAAAGTTTGTGATGAATTTAAGTAAAGCATATTGTGGCATGTTCACATAATATCATTTGAGGAGGAAACGTAGCTTGTCTACCTATTGTGGACATCTGTTTTCAAGCTAAATTTTTACTTATGGGGCGTGTTGAAACTTCTATTTTCTTTCTTTTATATGTTGTGTACATCTCTTATGATCTGGAGGTGGCCTGTCTCAGCAGTTGCTGTTTGCCTTGGACAGTCAGATGTGTGCCTACTCAGACAGGCCGTATTGGGGCTTGCTGAGGCCCTTGTGTCCACAGTGTCCAGGTTTCCTGGAGAGGGTGGACTTAAAGAGGAATCAAAGGCCTCTACAGAAGCCAGTACAGCTGCGTTATAAAGGGGGACAATAGCTAAAGATACCAATAGCTTTAGTTCTGACTATGAGGTTCCCTGAATTCAATGCCTTACGTTGGGAACCAGATCAGATGTGGTGTTTCTGACACCTGGCTGCATCTTATGACGGCCCTGTCTTCTGGCCTGTTACGTTAGCCAGATTGATTGCCTGAGCACTGCCAGTACCAGCAGCTCAGCCTTCTTACCATCTTACCACACTCGGAAGCGGCTGGAGCATATTCAGTTGGCATCAGTGGTTCCACAAAGCCAGCATCATACAATATGAAAGTGCTGTTTTAAATAACAGGTAGTACTGCAACATCCCCCACTGAAGAGAGTTTAATATAAACAACCTGCTAAGATCGCATTTATTCATTCAACAAATTCAGTGACGTTGTGTTAGGTGTTTACGCATAGTGTTAACCTCTGGGGATGTAGTGGTAAGCAAAACAGAAGCACAGAGTCTTAACCACTGGACCACCAGGAAAGTCCCATGTTTCTAGTTTTGAGATTGGTATTATGACAACTGGTATATATTTAGTTCTGACATAAACCCTTATGGAGTGGGTGAATTGAAATGGTCAGTCTCAGTAGTTTTATTATAAATGTGCCTTCCCAGTCAGCTACTAGTGGCCAGGCCAGGTTGCTGAGATTGAACTAAGATTTATTGCTACGTGATTGGGTATGATTTGAGAATGTCATAATCCTTGAGTACTTGTGGAGTTGAAGTTAGGCAAGTTTGTCAAATAAATACAGGCGATGTCAAAGGCTTTGATGAAGCATCGTTTCAATGGATGAGGCCTGGTTTTAAACAGCAGATGGATTATCGTGGCATGAAGCAATAAAATGTGAAGTGGGACATTCTCAACTAAAATGTCAGGAAAAGCATTTAACAACATTGTTAGTGGTCACACAAGTAATCCACATCATACCTCCTGTACGAAAATTAATATATGGAAAGGATTCCGGGGAGGTAGTGGTGATGGCATAGTTTTTCAATTCCCATGTTAAAACAACAGCAAGATGACATTGACAGCAAAGCTAGGTAACAAGATATCTTCACATCCCCCAAAATACGAGCAGCTGGGGATAAAGCACCACCAGCTGCAAGATCTGGAAGGGTACAGTATTTGAAGGAGGCAGTAGGGTAGCATCTGATAAACCTGAGGGCAGGAGAACCACAGTATAACCACCAGCACTGAAGGGGCTGAGTCACTGTCACCCCAGGAATTCTCAAAACTAACTTGCCAGAGATCCCTTCCAGGACAAGGCCTCACACTGAAGAAAAGTTGCTGGGCATAGAATCAAAATTGCGTGGGTTAGGGACAGTAGATAAAGGAGGTTGTCTAGTTCAAGGTGGGCAGGGGAAGTAGAGCCAGGAAGTCCCAGGAATCAAGCTGCCATACTTTTTAATACAACGCAGAAACAACACAAGAATGAATCTGTGAAGTTAACAAAGCTTTCCTGACTCCTTAGTCCATAAGTTCAGGAAAATTAATTTTACATGAAAATGAGCAAAATAATAACATCAAGGCCAAATCCCATATGAAATTATAAGGAAAAAGAATAAGCAGAATAACACCCCTATGGAAAATGGGAGCATTCCAGAAACATGTGCCCATAAAAGAAAACTGTATTTTTTTATTGCAAAATGAGCTTTTTAAGAAATAGTATGACATGAAAGAACAACATCAAATCAGAATTATAAGATGACAACTCAGGAAAGAATTAGAAATAAAATATTTTAGGATCATAAATAGAAACATAAGACCAGATAAATAAAACAGATAATGCCTTAAAAGAAATAGAAGGTGTAAAAGTTTTTTAAATAAAAAATGAAAGACTTAAAGATTTTTAAAAGATTAAAAAGTGACACTGAAGATAGGTAAAGAAGGTCAAACATAGTACCAGTAGGAGTTCATAAGAAAACCAAGGCAAGAAAAAGACATTAAAAATATTTTAGAAGTACTTCCCTGAAATAAGAAATTATGTATTGAAAGAGCACATCAGATAACTAATATTGACCAAAAATAACCATCAGCAAGATGTACTCTAGTGAAATTACTGGACTGTAAGGAGGAAATTACTAGATTATTAGAATTTTCAACCATACTATTTTATACCAGATGCAGGTGGAGCAATGTGTTTAAGATTCTCAAGAAAAGAAAGTCAAGGATTTCCTATCTGACAAAACGGACTTTGAAATATAAAAGGCACAAATTGTTATCAGCATTTAAGAATTCAAGAAAGGCTCTTCTCATGATCCCATCTTTAAGAATCGATTACAGAAGTTTACAGACTACAGATTACAGAGTTTCAGGCTACCAAAATGTCTTGGAGACATCAGCATAAGGACTGGTGGTTGAATATTAAATATTTAGTTACTTATAATAGAAATAAGACTAAATGAGGGCCAACAGGGAGGATAGATAGTCCTTAATGACTACATACACCCTTCCAAATGAAGATTTAGTACCATTGTTACGATGAATGGGGAGGACATATGCAAAAATTCAAAAATATTTTTAGTAATTGTATTGGTGGTATTATTCTGGTTGGTGTATGTGTAACAGGAGACTAAACAAATGAACACTTCTGGAATATCCTAATTCTGTCATCCCCTGGGTCCCTGAGAATCAAGATTCTCCAGCTGAGAACAACTGGAAAACCTGGTAACATTTTAAATCAACGTTATTGAGGTACAATTTACATACAATAAAATATGCCCATTTAAGTGTATAGTTTGATTAGTGACAAACGTACTCACCTGTGTAAACCACTGGCACAAACAAGACAAAGACCATTTCCATCACCCCCAGAAGTTCCAAGGGCCCATTTTGGCCAATATCTATTCTCCAGACCTGGTCCCAAGCAAATACCGATGGGCTTTTCTATAACTATAGATTAGATTTGACTCTGCTAGAGGTTCATATAAATATAACCATTATGCAGTTACTCTTTTCTGTCCAACGTCTTTGATTCACTGTAACGTTTTGTGATTCACCCAAGTGTTTGTCTTTTTATTGCTGCGTGGTATTCCATTGTGTCTGTTGCATTTGTTTATACATTCATCTCAATATTTATTTCGTGGGGAGAGGGAATTTATTGGGAAAGAGGCCCAAGGAGTGATAAAATGTGCCATATTTTGATAGATGTGGGTTGTATATTTGTCAAAGTTCATCAAACTATTCACTTAAGATCTTCACATTTCCCTGCATGTAAATTATGCCACAATAAAAAAAGGGGGGAAATGTGTTTAAAACTTTTAAAAGAAGCTTAGCCTCACTGTGGGACCAGAACATCCAGAACATCTAAGTCACAATTTTTCATACACAGTGTTTGGCATTCAATTTAAAAAACAAGACAAAACAAAACAAAAAAAAAGCAGAGAATAAAAGCAATAATTGACCAAAAATCAGTAGAAAAAATAGACAATAGAAATAGTTACACGTGAGTTCCAAATATTGGAATTGTCCTATTTTACAAAAGCTGTGATTAGTATGTTTAAGACATTGAATGAAAAGATAGAGAATTTCAGCAAAGAACTAGAAATTATAAGACTCAAATGGAAATTCCGGGACTGAAAAATATAGTAGCTGAATTTAAGAACTCTATAGATGAGCTTACAGATTAGACACGGCTAAAGAGAGAATTGTACCAGAAGATATCTCAACAGATAATATCCAGACTGAAACCTGGAGAGACAAAAGGATAGAAAATAAAGAACATAAGGGTTATATGGGAAATGGTGAAAAAAATTTAACATCCATGTAGCAGGGGTTCCAAGAAAGGTGAGAGAGGATATGGTAGAAGCACTATTTGAAGAGAGAATGGCTGGGAATTTTCCAAAGTAGATTGAAAATCGACAAACCATAGATGGAGGGAGCTCTCTAAACACACAGGATAAATACAAAAAAAAACCCCACATCATTGTAGGGATATCATAGGGAAAGTGCCAAACAGTAGAGACAAAAGAAAAACAACGTTACCTTCAAATAAGCAATAATAAAATTGGCTACTGACTTCTCAACAAAAATAGTAAAATACTGAAAGTAAACTGCCAATCTGGAATTCTCTACCTGCGTTATTGTGATTTGTAAGAAATATATATTTGGTCATTCAGATATATTTTGGTCATATATATTCAAATATATATAAAAATTTTTTTTCTGTATGTGTTTAGTATTTGTCTGCAATTCCTGGCTCACAGCTCCCAAAACACTTGGAATTTCCTGAGATCCTGAGAGGTAAGAGCAGTGGGAGCATCTTTTGTTATAATATTTGGTCTCTTGTCCTCAGTTCC
Source organism: Balaenoptera ricei (assembly GCF_028023285.1). Lineage (NCBI taxonomy): Eukaryota > Metazoa > Chordata > Mammalia > Artiodactyla > Balaenopteridae > Balaenoptera > Balaenoptera ricei. Next base: position 3,703,270 of record NC_082640.1, on the reverse strand, counting down.
TGGAAATATCAAAGCCATAAAAGTGAAATGTCTCCCCCTCCTTTGCTGGTCTTCTTTTGATTCTAGTAGTTTTCAATATTTCACTTCTCTTACTGTAACTTAGCTATATATTCTTTTACTATTTTTTTATGATTAACAAAATAGACAAAGAAATCTGTCATAGGCGAAGAAATAATCTCCCTAATATTTAAAGAGCTCTTAGAAATTAAGAAGTAAAAGACCAATAATCCAGGAGAAAAATGAACAAAAGAAGAAAGAGAAGAGCAACCATGAAAGTAATAAGCGATTCAGGCAAGAATCGTCAGTGGATGCTGAACTAGCGAGTGGAGGGTGAATGAGATATGAGGTGTATTCCTCCCTCTTATTTCAATCATACCCCGCACTGCAAGTGCTGTGTGATCTGTAGACTCTAGCCCTCACTACAGCGTTATTATTATCATTACTACTATTACTCCTCCTCCCCCTCCTCTTCCTTCCCTTCTTTTTAAAAATTTTTAAAATTATTTTTTTATAAATTTATTTAGTTAGTTAGTTTTGGCTGCATTGGGTCTTTGTTGCTGCGCGTGGGCTTTCTCTAGTTGTGGCGAGCGGGGGCTACTCATCGTTGTGGTGCGCGGGCTTCTCATTGCAGTGGCTTCTCTTGTTGCGGAGCACAGGCTCCAGGCGTGTAGGCTTCAGTAGTTGTGTCACTGAAGGCTCAGTAGTTGCAGTGTGCAGGCTCAGTAGTTGTGGCTTGCGGGTTCTAGAGCGCAGTCTCAGTAGTTGTGGCGCATGGGCTTAGTTGCTCCGCGGCATTTGGGATCTTCCCGGACCAGAGCTTGAACCCGTGTCCCCTTCCTTGGCAGGCGGATTCTTAACTACTGCGCCACCAGGGAAGTCCTCCTTCCCTTCTTATATCAACCCTCAGTGTCTCTGTGGTAGAAGGAGCTAGGATTGACCTTATTAAGCCTTGGAAACTGCCTTTTACCCTCTTTTGGCATTGACGTTCTTGAAATTACTATCTTTCCGCTTCTAAGAAGACACTATCTTGAAACTGAAGGTTTTCTCGGATTCTCAGCTGCTTTGTTTGGCAACTGGTTATAAGGGATACAATGGTAAAATTAGGAACATTGAAATGACATTTGAAGTGTAAGGAATCTACATTTTTTCAAAGTTGTATTCCACTATTTTTTTTCAAAACAGAGCATTGGGAAGAAAAATTTCCCCATATGACAGGAATATTTGTGTGTGAGGCTAATCTCAAACAATCTACCTGTTTTTGAAAACTCAATTTCTGAAAAGTCTGATAGGCAGGTGTAGCTGTTAAGACTCTTTTCATCATTTTTGGATGAATTTATACCTGGGCTTAGGGCACCAGAGCATGTGTGACATTTATTAATATATCTCATATTGATGTAAGATTTTCAGTAACTTTGTCATATGTTGCTTTGAGTTGGGGTAACCAACACAGAATTGTCAACTCACTTAAAAAATGACTACATTTTGCGTGACATTCGAAAAGGAAGGAGAAAAACATTTTTCATTTAGTGGCTGCGGAAGTTATTTGTGTGGAGAATGCCCTGTTTCCCTGCATTTCACCTAAACGGAGTGATAAATCCGCATGGTTTTCCAGCTGTCACAGTGATCATCAACAAAAGGCACATGGTCCCTTTGTCCAAGTAGCTGAGTCTGCTTGAAACTTTAATAGTACTATTTTATTAGCCACACTGCTTCAAGTTTTTCTCTTAGAGAACAGTTATATTTTATTGAGAATAATTGTGCTGCCAGGTAATGGAAAATAAACACTAAACACTGATACTATCATGCTCTTGACTTGTCTAATTTTCCTGGTTCATAATGCATTGGTGGCTAGACTGATGAAATCAAACCATTAATGGTAAATTACCTGTCAGACTGATTTGTCTACTCTGTTCATTATCTTTGGTGAAAATACGGCTGAGGGTGTGTGTGTGTGTGTGGTGTTTTAATTTCCTTGTGCTTGAGGTAGGAGTTGGAAATGTCTCTTTGCAGAAAGTAAACTTAGTATGTGTATATTTAAAATAAAATATCTACCCACTCATAACCTACATAGATGTCCAAAATATAATCATCAAGCACTTACTGTTTGGACTTGTTCTTGTTTATAGTAATTAATCTTAGGGTCCTAGAAAACAATAGTGGAAACTCTTCTGGTTGTCACTCTTTAAAAAAAAAATTAAAAAAATTTTTTTTCTGGTTGTCACTTGTTACCCCTGAGACGCACTGACTTCTGCTCCTTGGGTGATGGACATTGAAAAAAACTTTGCCATAAACACAGGAAGGCCTTCCAAAGAACAAAATGGAAACTGTAAACTGATTCCAAAGTGGATGAAGTGCGGTTCTATTCAAAAACTTAGGAAACAGGACTTTTGGATCTGGAGACAATGGCAAAAATTTAAAGCTGGTTTTTGTCTTAGGTTGAAAAATCACTTTTAAAAAACCTTTTGTAAGTCGAAAAAGAACTTCCTTTGGTGTCACCGTCTCCTTGCACGATCTTTTAGACACTCAAGGGCTGCTTGAACACGCCTGTGAGTGGAGGGCAGGGTGAGTGATCGTGAACTGAAGCAGATCTGGGGTGACCTGAGGCCGGTGGCCCCCTTCACCAAAGTCAGGGAGATGCTCTGCAGACCTGGGTTTCCCCAGGAGATCTGGGTTCTTGCCCAGCTGCCCTTATACTGGGGCATGCTGTGCTCTGGTGACTCTAAACTTCCAGTGAATTTGGGAAGGGCATGGAAAGCAGAGACCCTCTGGCGTTCCCTCCTTGATTCCAGCCAGCCAGTCAGTTCCAGAGCAGCTCTGGGGGAGGGGGAGCTTGGAGAAGACCCTGAGGCTGGGGGTCAGGAGAGTGCAGGCGCTGGGATCAGAGAGACCTGAGTTCCAATCCCACATTTCTCAGCTGGAGTCAAAGCAAATTTCTTGAACTTGTAAGGACTTCAATTTCTTCATGTGTAGAATTCAGACAATCACACCTTCTTTGCAGTTTTTAAGACAAGGATTAAATGAGAAAATGTCTTGGAAGCACCTTGCATAGTGTCTGGTTTACAGTAAGTGCCTAATCAGTGTTAATCACAGAGCAAAATATATTACTCCAGCTGCAATCCTGTAATAAAACTTACATTTTTCATATATTGGGTTTTATTTAGTCCTTATAAGAACCCCGGGAATTGTGGTGTTTAACAGACATCCTTGCAGTTTAAGATGACACTTTTAAAATAAAATTGTCTCCTAATGATAACTTGAGCCCTGCCATTCCATGGAGAACCAGCAGGACCTGTAGGGTCTTATTTGCAGTTGACATTTTCTATTGTAATTTTGTTCCTGTTTATTTTTCGATTTTTCATTTTGTTTCACTGGAGAGGAAAGATGACACTCAGTTTTAAATGTTAAAAGAGTACAAGTTGCTTTGCTACAGTAAAACTAAATGTGTACACACAAAAATAAGTCATGTTATTCCATTATACAAGAAGGGAAACCAAATTTCAGAAAGATCAGTGGCTGACGAAGGTCACAAGACAAGTGGCAAAGTTGGGACAAACCCCAAGTCTTCTGAGCTATTTGTTCAAAAACAATTTTGAGTCCATCCAATGTGTTAGACCCTGGAATTATGATGAATATTACCAGATATATTTCCTGCTGTCAGGGTGTTTATAGTCTAGTGAGGGATAGAGATATTAATCAAATCATCCCACTAATAAAAGTATAATTCAGAACTGATTTAAGCGCTCTGAAAGCAAGGAACCAGGTTTATAAAAGTGTATTTACAAAGGGGTTTAGGCTTGGGGTCAGAGCAAGCTTCCCTGAGGAAATGCCTTTGGGGCTGAGGTCAAAAGGATGAGTAGGGTGGCAGAGCTGGTGGCAGAGAGAATGTCCAGCCCACGTGGGGGCCAGGGCAAGAGAGCAGGGGGCTCCCAGCAAACGGGAGGAAGCAGAGCTGTGACGGGAGAGGGAGAGGGGGCAGAGGGGGTGTGGAGGGGTGATGGGGAGGCCGTCACGCTGGCGGCGTGGTGGGCGTGGCTGCTAGCATCCCTTGACCTGTACCTGCCGAGCAGGCCCATCTGGGACCCCCTGACACGCATGCTTGGCTCGAGTTTCCCTGTGAATCTAGGCTGCAAATTCAGTCTAGGGCCAGCGGCCAGGCCTGGGTCGTCCGCTTTCCTTGCTAGCTGCCAAGGCCACTGTCACATGGGCCCCGTGGTGAGTGTGCTTCGAGGGGGGGTGGGGTGGAGAATGGGTGCAGCCCCGGGGCAGGCCTCCCTGCGGGAAGGGTCTTCTGCTGGGCGCCCTATCACGGTGTGTGTGTGGGAGGCAGGCTTTGGTTTCTGTTTCTTTGCCCCAAGGGGCTGTTAAAGCTAAAACCCGTCAGTTTGCCCATTTTAGCAACAGCCGTTAGGGTAAAAGCAGCCGAGATGCTTGGAAATCTGACTCCCTGCAGGAGTCTGAAGTCCACCTGACGCTCTTGCCCGCTGCCCCGCTCCCAGCCTGTGGACGCCTGCAGCAACCTGGGCGTGATGTGGGTTTTTTTCCGCTGCAGAGTTAAGTAACTGAAGATTTTTTTTTTTTTAATTGTGGTAAAATAGACATAAAATGGACCATTTTAACCATTTTAAGTGTACAATTCAGTGGCATTAAGTATATACACAATTTTGTGCAACCGTTACCACTATCCAGTTCCAGAACTTCTTCATCATCCCAAATAGAAACTCTGTCCCCATTAAACAATAACTCCCCATTCCCCCTCCCCCAGCCCCTAGTAACCCCTCACCCACTTTCTGTATGACTTTGACTACTCTAGGTGCCTAGTATAAGTGGAATTGTACAATACTTGTCCTTTTTTAACTGGCTTATTTCAGTTATCATAACCTCCTCGAGATTCATCCATATTGTAACGTGTCAGAATTTACTTCCTTTTCTATGGCTGAATAATACTCCATTGTATATACACTATCTGTTGTTTATCCATTCATCCATCGATGGACACTTGGATTGTTTCCACCTTTGGCTGTTGTGCATAATGCTGCTATAAACACAAGTGTACAGGTGTCTGAGTCCCTGCTTTCAATTCTTTTAGGTATATGCCTAGGAGTGGAATTCCCGGGTCATATAGTAATTCTGTGTTAACTTTTTGAGGATCTGATCGTGTATTTTTTTCATTGAAGTAGAGTTGATTTACAATATCGTGTTACTTTCAGGTGTACAGCAAAGTGATTTCGTTATACATATATATGTATACATCTATAGTCTTTTTTTCAAATCTTTTCCATTATCGGTTATTACAAGATATTGAACGTAGTTCCCTGTGCTATACAGTAGGTCCTGTTGGTTATCTATTTTATATATGGTAGTTTGCATCTGTTAATCCCATACTCCCAATTTATCTCTCCTCCCTCCCCTTTGGTAACTGTAAGTTTGTTTTCTATGTCTGTGAGTCTGTTTCTGTTTTGTAAATAAGTCCATTTGTACTACTTTCTTAGATTCCACATATAAGTGATAATCATATGATATTTGTCTTTCTTCACTTAGTATGATAATCTCTTGGTCTATCCATGTTGCTGCAAATGGCATCATTTCATTCTTGTTTATGGCTGAGTAGTATTCCATTGTATGTATGCACCACATCCTCTTCATCCATTCATCTGTTGATGGACACTTAGGTTGCTTCCATGTCTTCACTATTGTAAATCGAATCATATATTTCTTGAAGTCAGTTTTTTTTTTTTTTTCTTGAAGTCAGTTTTTCTGACATGAACTTCATGCCCTGGGCTCCTCCTAGCACAGCTCCTCAAGGCTGATCCTCTCTGCAACAGTGTCCTGCCTGTGTGGTCCTGTAACGCCTACACTGGCCCTGTGACCACACAGACTTAGGTGCATCTCCTGGGGTTTCCAGCAGGGCGAGGTCTGTGTCTGCTGGACACGGTGCCTGGCAAGCTGAATGAATTCTCTTTGATGGCTATTTTATGCTCTCCCTCTCAAGGGTTGTGGCTTTGGAACGTGGCCTCTGAGAACTGTTTCCCCGTCAACTAGACTTAGTGCAGACACAGCCTGATCTGAGTGCTCTGAGCTCAGCCCTGCCCTGACTCTGGCCCCATGGACACGGCAGCCTTGGGTCTGCCCTGGCTTCTAAGGGTGTGTGGGCAGAGGGTGCAGCAGGGTGCCGCGAACTGAGGCGAGCCAGTGCTGGGCACCACTCGCTGGCCGGGGCTGGGAGCTCGGCTGGCCTGGCCCTCTGGGCTCAATGCTCCTCCAGGCTCCCGGGAGCACAAGGGCTTGTGCCTTCCCTCCAGAGGCCAGATCTGGAAACAGTGGACCAGTCTTCTCTTTATTCCCCTTAGGGGTTTTCCCCATTTAAAAAATGATGGTAAAGTTCACAGAACATAAAAGCTACCATTTTAACCCTTCAGTGTCCAGCTCCTTGGTGTTAGTGCACTCGCAGTGTTGTGCAACTTTCCCATCCGTTTTGGACAGATCTTTATCTGTGCTCAATAGAGGTTTTGCCTTTCTAAATGCTAAAGGGTTTCACGTGAAGGAGGCAGAGTGCCTCCCAGAGTGTGTGGCTCACTGGGCTGGTGAAGAGAGCGTGTGGGCCACAGAATGGGCAGCGCCCTTTCCCTGGGCTCCTGTCACCCAGTCCTCCCTCTCCTCCCCCCCCACTTTGTTTGCACAGTATTGGAAGTCGATGTTCACCTCCTAAGGCTTCAGCATCTTTGAGAGGCTGCAGGAACAGTGCTGCTCTGTGAACAGTAGTGATTAATTCCCGCTTTTGTCTGCAGGAGGTGATGAGGGTTAGTTGAGCCATGGCAAAACTGAAGAGCTGGAGCTGAAGGCTTTCTTATTTTTACCAAACAATCACTATTTTAAGCTATAAACCCGTTAGCTTTTATTTCAGCGTCATTGTTTCAGAGCACAAGTGCCATTTCAGAAATGAAGCGGCCACAAAGCAGAGCCTTGTTGCCTCGGGCACTGGGAAGGCCACTGAGGCGCCTGGGTCCTGCTCTCAGCTTCATCCTTAACCTTGGGCACATCCGTGACATCTCTGCAGCTCAGGTCTCCTCTTCTGCAAAACGCAGGAAGAAGGCTCAGTGCCTGCCGGGGTCTCTCCGCGCTCCGAGGTGCTGGGACCATCTTCGTTCCCACCATCAGGGGGAATCTCGGCCCAGTTGTGGACTCAGAACTGGAGGAGCTGGAAGGGTCAGAAGGGACTAATCCTGAGCCCATTTTGTAGATGAGTTCATTGTGGTTCTCGGGGAGAAGTGCCTTTTAGCTGCGGCAGATGCAGAAGCAGAAGCAAGCGCCCCGGAGGGAACAAGCACACCTTCTCCTGGCAGCTGCAGGACTGTCTGCACCAGGTTGGGCAGTCCTGGGCCCAAGCTGGCTGCCCTAGGGGTTCTGTTACCACACCGAACTTGGGTCCACTTGCCCTCGGCACAGCAAAGCCAACTTACTGACACCGGGTTGGGGTGAAGGAAGGAATAGTGTGTATTGCAGGCATCAGACAAGGAGCATGGGCAGCTCATGATCAAAAGATCCAAACTCCCTGATGATTTTCAGGGGAGCGTTGTTAAAGGCCACGTTTGGGGGCAGGGCTGCAGGATGCATGACTGTCTTCTGATTGGTTAGTGGTGAGGTAACAGGGCGATGCTGCAGGAATCTCAGTCGTCAGCCGGTTCCAACCAGTCTGGGGTCTAGTGCTTGTGGTCAGCGCCCTCCCCCTGGGGGCAGGGTGTCCCTAGTTCCTGAAGAACGACTAAACGGTGCCCACCCGACTGTTGCCCACATCCCTGGAGGAGGAACTAGGACCCTGTTTTGTTTCTTTTTGGCTGCGCTGCGTGACACACAGGATCTTAGTTCCCTGACCAGGGATTGAACCCGTGCCCCCTGCAGTGGAAGCGCGGAGTCCTAACCACTGGACCGCCAGGGAATTCCAAACTAGGACTCCGTTTTATCCCTGAACCATTGTCATTACTTTTCTTTTTTTTTAAATAAATTTATTTATTTTATTTGTTTATTTTCGGCTGCATTGGGTCTTCGTTGCTGCACATGGGCCTTCTCTCATTGTGGCGAGCGGGGGCTACTCTTCGTCGCGGTGCGTGGGCTTCTCATTGCGGTGGCTTCTCTTGTTGCAGAGCGTGGGCTCTAGGCACGCAGGCTTCAGTAGTTGTGGTGCACGGGCTTAGCTGTTCTGGGGAAGACGTGGGATCTTCCCCGACCAGGGCTTGAACCCATATCCCCTGCATTGGCGGGCAGATTCTTAACCACTATGCCACCAGGGAAATCCCTGTCATTACTTTTCTTGTTTAACTGCTTTTCTTTTTTTTCTGTGCATTCCCTCACTTCCCTAATTAGTAACTGCTTACATCTGCTCTTTGGAACTCAGGGAAGGCCTAGGAGACTACAGCCTTTTTCTACAAACAAGAAACGGAGAAGCAGAGGGGCTTTTGTAGCCAGGAGGGCCCCAAGGGCTCCTGCTTGTTTTCAATCCCCCCTTTCCTTTGACACTCCTCAATCTTGAAGGGAGCTGGTGTAGGACAAGAAAGGGAATAAAGTTTTGGATAGAGAGGGTAATCATGAACTCGGCAGAGGAACTCGGTTTTAGGGGGACTCGGTTTCAGTTCAGAGCCCTGGGATTCTCCCAGGGGCCCAGGACTGGAGACTGGGGACCCCTGAAGTTCTTGCTCCAGCTCTGCCCTCAGGGCCCTGTTCTCAGTGTTGGAGGACAGCCACTGACCCCTTCTTCCTTTTCCCCCGTCTTTTCTTAGGCAGGAAGCCTGTCTGGGCCCCAGGCTTGCAGGAGCCTTCCCAAGACCTAGGCCTGACGTGGATTTATGGGGACACGGCCCCCGTGTGTGCTGGGCGGCATCCCTTCACGGGATCTGTCACCTTCCCTAACCGCCACACACCTGGGGCCAGAGCAGCTGCCTTCGGTGCCTTTGTCTCTGCTCTCGCCCGCCCCACAGCAGTGGCCCCTCTCCTCCCGCCTGCCCGGAATGAGAGCTCACGGCCCTGCCTACCAAGTGCTCGCGGTACACACAGTTTACGAGAGTGACGGTAAGCAAGTGTCCTTTGTAAACAGAGAGTCGTGGGTGGTAGCATTAGCTCTTAAACATCATAATCAACTCTCCTGGTGGCCTCTTAAATTTGTGTGAGGCTTTTCTTCTCCTCCATAAATAGGAGGAGGCCCAGAGCTGGTGAGAGTCGGGAGCACGTGTGTGGCCTTTGGAACCTCAAACTAAAGTGCAATCCCCGACTCAGGCTGCTGAGAATCTGGGTCCCCCTCAACACACACTTGGACGTGCACTCACAGACACACACATGCACACACACACTGCCACACACTCACACTCACAGATGCATACATGAACAACACATTTACATATGCACACACATGCACACACCCACATTCACACATGCACACACATGCACACACCCACACATGCACACACACACATGCACACACCCACACATGCACACACACATTCACATATGCACACACATGCACACACACGCACACACTCACACCTACACACACATGCACACCTCCACATTCACATATGCACACACACATGCACACACATTCACATGTGCACACACACACGCACACACCCACACATGCACACCCACACATGCACACACCCACACATGCACACACACATTCACATATGCACACACATGCACACACGCACACACACGCACACATTCACACCTGCACACGCATGCACACCCCCACATTCACATGCGCGCACACACATGCACACACATTCATATGCGCACACACATGCACACACCCACACACGCACACACACTCACACACTCACACATGCACACACCCACACATGCACACACACATTCACATATGCACACACATGCACACACACACGCACACACGCACATTCACACCTGCACACACATTCATATGCGCACACACATGCACACACCCACACACGCACACACACTCACACACTCACACATGCACACACCCACACATGCACACACACATTCACATATGCACACACATGCACACACACACGCACACACGCACATACTCACACCTGCACACACATGCACACCCCCACATTCACATATGCACACACACATGCACACCCACACACATGCACACACTCACACATGCACACACCCACACATGCACACACACATTCACATATGCACACACATGCACACACACACCTGCACACACACGCACACCCCACATTCACATATGCACACACATGCACACACATTCACATGCGCACACACAGATGCACACACCCACACACGCACACTCCCTCGCGTGTGTCTCGGTGGGCTGAGCTGGGGGCCCAGGAAGCTGGTGCGTCGGCCACGTGGGCTCATGGCAGACCCAGTTGTATTTCCCCGCATCCCGGGCCCCCTCCTTCTGTCAAATCTCAGAGAAGATCAGGTGTGGACTGGGAAGGCCTAGTCTGGGACTTTGGTGCTCGCAGCCCCACCTGGGTCTGGGTGGGGAGTGAAGTCCCACCAGGGGGAGGGGGTGTCTCTGAGAGCCGTGTGCCCAGCTGCTGCCCCCGGTGGCCTCGTGCCACACCGGCCGATCTGCCCCGTCCTCGGTGGGTGCCAGAGTGTACCTTGGGACAGAGTTCACGACAGACACCCCAGCGACCTGCCTGCCGACTGGTCGGAACTCCAGCCGCGCTGTCTCAGAAATGGACTGCAGGGTCCCCAGACACACACGGGCTCGCAGGTCCAGCTTCCCACTTCCGGGCTGTGAGGCGACGGGCAATTTATTTATCCAACTTCCCTGAGCCTGTTTCCTCATCTGTAAACGTGAAGATGAAAGAGCCCACCTGCCCCGGGCTATTGATGGGATTAAAAGGCAGCACGTGTGTAAAGGGCCTGCCGTCTGGGGCTCAATGCACTGCAGGTGCAGTCAATAACATCTTCAATTCCTCGTCTCTCTGGGCGGAGGCTTTGCCCCGCGAGCAGGCTGCCGGGCCCAGCGCTGGTTTCCGCAGCGGGCCGGTGGAGCCTCAGCTTTTAGGTGAGAGTCTGAGAGGCAGGAAGCCCAGGCCTTGGGGCGGGGGGTGGCAACCCAGGGCCCCCGGCTCACCCGCTTCGTCTCCCCGTCCCCACGCTCCAGTGGGCGCGGGGTCTGAAGCCACCGGGATGGGCGGTGAGTCCCGGGTCACCCCAGGGATGTGCGCTGGGCCCCTGCCGGCCCTGGAAGGGCTCCCAACGCAGAGGTCAGGACGGAGGGCGGGGGCTCGCACCGGCCGCTCCAGGTCAGCCTGGGCGGGAGGCCGGTGTGGAGGGGAGGCCGGCGGGACCGAAGGGCTGAGCAGGCCCGGGGGGAGCAGGGAGTGTGGCACCGCAGCCCTGGACCACCGGCCTAATGTTCCCCAGGTGCTGGCGCCTCATGTCTGCGTCGCTTGTGAAGACCGACTCTCTCCTGACCCAGCGCCCAAACCACGTTGTCGGACATGCGAGGCCAGGACGTGAAGTCTGGTGAGGTCCCCTTGGAAGAACCGTGTTAGAATAACACAGGTCGTTGCTGAGACCAAGCTGACAGGCAGTCTACCGCCGGGGACAGGGCGGGAAGCTGGGAAGCGGGCCGCGGCCCTGTGCTCCCCCTCCGCCGGCACCTGGTACCCGGCGGGCTTCGCGCAGCTCCTGGCGCACCTGCCGCCCCCGTAAAGCCGAGTCCTGACTGCAGCCCCCCACCTCCCACCCCCCAAGCACAGAAGCACAGCTCTGCGGCTGTGTCCGCTCCCTCATTTCCAGGAGGACGTGGGCAACCCCGCACCCACTTACCCCGAGGGGCAGGCAGACACAGGTGGTGACAGCGTGAAGCATTTGCTGCCTGCCGTGTATGTGAATAGATGTCGCGTGTGTGTATACACTTTTTTCGTTTTCTTTTAAAATTTATTTTGTTTTTATTTATTTATTTTATGCCAGTGTGTCATTTTCACTGGCCCATTTCTGAACGTCATGGCCAGTAAAGTGGATTCCTTGGTCGCTATGGGTGTCCCAGGGGTCCTATATGTCATGCACAGCTGTTCTAGATCCTGAATAGTGGTTTTTTTGCATTGCTCGACAACTCGAGTAGGCCTTTTATAATGTCTTCCACCAGTTACAATGCTTTGTGGGCTGCATGTAGCTGCAGTTCCATCACACTGCGTTGCTGCTCTGCCCCCTTCCACAGCCGGGAACAGAAGCCCAAGGGTAGTCTTATTAGTTTGCCATTGCCACAGGCCTGAACCAAACCCTTCTGGGTAACTGGCCATGTCCAATTCACAAGCCTGTCCCTGAGTTAATGTCCCTAAAGCCTGTGTCTGTAGTTGTTTAGGGTTGGTGGGTTAGGGGTACGCTTGTCCTTCGTAGGTAATTCAGGTCCTTGCGTTCTGTCTGGATTCACCAGCCAACCCCTTGCAGTCACATGAGCCACGAGGATGGGGCTGCTACTTTTAAACTGGAAAGAAACTGAGTTTAACAGGATATCATCAATATTATATAGTTGATTTACAATGTTGTGCTCATTTCTGGTATATAGCAAAGTGATTCAGTTATATATTGATATATATATATTCTTTTTATATTCTATTATTGTTTATTACAAGATATTGAATATATCACTAGTTCCCTGTGCTGTACAGTAGGACCTTGTTGTTTATCCATTCTCTATATAATAGTTGGCATCTGCTCATCCCAAACTCCCAATCCATCCCTCCCCCACCCCCCTCCCCCTTGGCAACCACAACTCCGTTCTCTATGTCTGTGAGTCAGTTTCTCTTTCATAGGTAAGTTCATTTGTGTCACATTTTAGATTCCATATATAAGTGATATCATATGGTCTTTGTCTTTCTCTTTCTGACTTACTTCACTTCGTATGATTATCTCTAGGTCCATCCATGTTGCTGCAAATGGCATTATTGCATTCTTTTTTATGGCTGAGTAGTATTCCATTGTATATATGTACCACATCTTCTTTATCCATTCATATGTCGATAGACATTTAGGTTGTTTCCATGTCCTGGCTATTGTGAATAGTGCTGCTATGAACATAGGGGTGCATGGATCTTTTCTAATTATAGTTTTGTCTGAATATATGCCCAGGAGTGGGATTGCTAGATCATATGGTAGCTCTACTTTTAGTTTTTTGAGGAACTCCATACTGTTCTCCATAGTGGCTGCACCAATTTACATTCCCACCAACAGTGCAAGAGGGTTCCCTTTTCTCCACACCCTCTCCAGCATTTGTTATTTGTAGACTTTTTAATGATGGCCATTCTGACTGGTGTGAGGTGGTACCTCATTGCAGTTTTGATTTGCATTTCTCTAATAATTAACAACGCTGAGCATCTTGTCATTGGCCATCTGTATGTCTTCTTTGGAGAACTTTGTCTATTTAGGTCTTCTGCCTATCCTTTTGAGTGGGTTGTATTTTGTTACTGAGTTGTATTAGCTGTTTGTATATTTTGAAAATTAAGCCCTGTTGGTTGCATCATTTGCAAATATTTTCTCCCAGTCCATAGGTTGTCTTTTTGTTTTGTTTATGGTTTTCTTTGCTGTGCAAAAGCTTACAGTTTGATTAGGTCCCATTTGTTTATTTTTGCTTTTATTTCTATTGCCTTGGGAGACTGACCTAAGAAGACATTGGTATGATGTATGTCGGAGAATGTTTTGCCTGTGTTCTAGGAGTTCTACGGTGTCATGTCTAATATTTAAATCTTTAAGCCATTTTTAGTTTATTTTTGTGCATGGTATGAGGGTGTGTTCTAACTTCATTGATTTACGTGTGGCTATCTAGCTTTCCCAACACCACTTGCTGAAAAATGTCTTTTCTCCATTGTATATTCTTGTCTCCTTTGTCAAAAATTAATTGATCTCAGTTGTGTGGGTTTATATCTGGGCTCTCTGTTGTGTTCTATTGATCCATATTCTGTGTTTATGCCAATACCATGCTGTTTTGATTACTGTGGTTTTGTAGTATGGTCTGAAGTCTGGAAGGGTTATGCCTCCAGCTTTGTTCCCTTTCCTCAGGATTGCTTTGGCAATTCTGGTTTTTTATGGTTCCTAAAATATAAATTTTAGGATTATTTGTTCCAGTTCTGTGAAAAATGACATGGGTAATTTGATAGGGATCACATTAAATCTGTAGATTGCTTTGGGTGGTATGGCCATTTTAGCAATGTTAATTCTTCCAGTCCAAGAGCATGGGATATCTTTCCATTTCTTTGAATCATCTGGAATTACACTTTTATATACAAAATAAAATTATTGTGTATATCCTGTTTTTGAACCTGATCTTTTCCATTTAGCATATTGTGACTCTGTTCCTGTATCTTTGTATATAGTCTTCTATAACATAATTTTTAAAAACTGCAAAGTATTCCCTTGTGGTCTCCAAAGTGAGGCACATGCAAGATAATCCCCTGGGGTGAGGGAAGAAAATATTGCAACTTCCTCTGCTATTTATTTTTATCCCCAAATAAGCTGATGTCTGGACTCACCATGGTGCTGCATGCAGTCTGTGAGCCTGATGGTACCCATGGTCCTGGGGGAGGCTGGTCGGGGTGGGGAACCCCACAACTTTCTTTGCTTTTAGTAAACTGCAATTTACTGCTGTTTATGATTTTTGGTTAGAGAGATTTCCCGATCATACTCTTTTAACTAATAACCATCACAAAATGGCTGAAAAAGCTTCCTGCAAAGAAAATGTAGAAAGTGAGAGGAAAACAAGAAAATAACAGAATAGGTTCTTCAGTGTCTGGTATGAGCTTGTCATAGTTCTTGTTAGATGTAAGAACACCACGAATATAAACAGACCTGGAAACAAGTCAGCCTCAAATGTATTAACGTTTTGAGAGAATAATGGATATATTAGCCATTCCGTTTGAAATGGCCTTACCCTAAGTGTACCTTGAGAGCTAATAAGAATATCACCATAAGCAGGACATTTAAAAAAAAAAAGGCATTGAGAATATAACGATAAATTTCAACATTTTCCACCGATGTTTAAAGACATGAAATATTTCCGAACTTATACGTTTTGACTCAACTACTAATAATAAATGTTTAGAAGCTTAAAAGCCACATACCAGGGTAAAACTGGCCAAAATAACACGTGGGGAAAATGTGGGGATGAACTTAAATGTAGTTTTTGCCAGAAAATACTACCGGGTGATGCATAGAAAGCAGTTGCTGAGTATTTGGAGAAACAAGTATTAGAACACACAGCACAGTGTGGAAGTTTGGCTCTAGAGGTGGATGAAATCACACACGTTTTCAACATGATTCGGTTACAGCATTTGCTGAGTTATGTTTCAAAAACAAAACACATGAAGTATGTTTTTGTAAGCCACTACAAGAAGGATAACTGAAGGATATATATTCTCAATATTAAATAATGTTTGCAATAATGGTTAAAAACAGCAACAACAAATGTTGTTCTTATACATAGGTATAAGAGGAGATAGAAAATAGAGTGCCCGCTTTTTTTAAAAAATTTATTTATTTAATTTATTTATTTTTGGCTGCATTGGGTCTTTGTTGCTGTGCGTGGGCTTTCTCTAGTTACGGCGAGCAGGGGCTACTCTTTGTTGCGGTGCACGGGCTTCTCGTTGTGGTGGCTTCTCTTGTTGCGGAGCACAGGCTCTAGGCGCGTGGGCTTCAGTAGTTGTGGCAGGCGGGCTCAGTAGTTGTGGCTCACGAGCTCTAGAGCGCAGGCTCAGTAGTTGTGACGCACTGGCTTAGTTGCTCCGCAGCATGTGGGATCTTCCTGGACCAGGGCTCGAACCCATGTCCCCTGCATTGGCAGGCGGATTCTTAACCACTGCACCACCAGGGAAGTCCTAGAGTGCCCTCTTGAGCCACAAGGTTCTTGAACTTCAACAGATAGACGTAGACACATAGATAGTAGTCTAGCAAGTGGGGAACAGCACTGTCCTTGGACCTGGGCTGTCATGGTTCAAATTCCAGGGCTGCTGCTTGCTCGCTGTGAGACAGCAAGTTACTTGACCTCTCTGGGCCTCAGGTTCCTCACCTGTAAAATGGGGATAATAATTATATCTACATGAGGGGTAGTTGCAAAAGTTAAAGTGAGTTAATATATATAAAGCGCTTAAGCTATGCCTGACCCATAGTAAGTGCTCCACAAATATCAGCTGATAATTTACACCATGCTTGAAATTTATTTACAAACAAACTACTGTAGCAAGGAATTTGAAACTCGAGTACAAAATTCTATGCTGAATATCAGTCACATGGCTCCATTTATAAAATGAAGCTTTAAACATATAGTAGAATCTTTATAATATTTTTTAAGGACATAGGGAATGAGCAAAAAAGTCTTTTATGTACACAAAGTTTGGATGTGTATCATGTAGCAAAACATGTATCATGTATCATGATAACATGTATCATGTTACTTAAAAGAGCTAATAAATACAGGAATTTGGTGGCTTCTCATATTATGTCATTTAAGTTTCAAAACAAATACATGGGATCTGTCCCTTCAAGTTATGGTGACATTTTAACAATGAAAAATAAAATAATGCTTTTTGAGAGAAGTAGTGAGTGCATTTTGATTTCCAATGTTATGTGATTTTATTGCTGGGAAAAAATGCAGTTATATATAAATACTCTCATATTTGCTCAGTTTAAAATTTGGAAACAGAAATTTCTAACTTATTTAAAGATTTTCCCATGAAATTTTTCGTGTTTTGGATGCATTTGTTAAAAGTATTAAAAATGTAGGATGGACTAATTGACATCATAGAAGTGGAAAATTTACTTAGCCCAATTCCAGAACAAATCTCTGTATGCTTAGTTTATGAGAATGAAAAATTAACTTGATTTATTGTGTGCCCAATTATGCCTTTCTCCTATTTGTATCTGCCTTCATAAAAGATTATTTTCAATTATGGCAGCTTTATAACCAGGCAGAGAAATATATTGAACTTTCAACAGTTGCATCACAAAGTGGTAATTACTATTTAAAGAAATAATTGAGCATGTCCAAAATCACTTGCTCTCTCAAAGCCTAAATATTGCTGTGGTATTCATGAATAAAATAAAAATTAAAATATTGCTTAAAATGCCCATATTGTATGTTTTTTAAATGCCATAACATTTTTAGTACCACAGTACCCATACACAACTTATTATAAACAAATACACATTTATTTATCAGGATGTGTTCTCAAAAATTATGTTTGCTAGGGGTCTGTAACTGTTGACTCAAAGTAGAAGAGACCATTCAATCCCCTATGATTGGGCACGTAGGTTGTTTCCCATTTTTTCTGTTTGCCACATTCCTGGCTTATTTTCTGGGGATGGATTCCTAGAACTGGAAATGCTTATTCAGAGAGCCTATCCATTTTAAGGGAGTAGTTTATACTTATTTATTTATCACAAATTGCCTGCAGAGACGTAGGAAATCCACAATATCTGATGTACTCACAGGCATCCATTAGAGTGTTTCTCCCCAGCCCTGGGTTTGTCTTCATGTGATCTTATCTGCCTGTTGGAGGAGAGGATGGTGGTCTGTCTCAGGCAGTCGTGGAGCCCAGGGGCCCCAGAGAAGGCAGTTCTGGGCAGGGAGCCTGGATGACCTCAGACAGCGGCCACCAAGAGCATCATTTGCCTCAGGCCCTTCCTCTCTGCCAGGATGAGCTTCCTGGGGACTTAGCGGTCCAGCTCCAGGTGGTCAGGGGGGCGGGTGCAGGATGGTGCGGGGACGCGGTCACCTCCCTCAGAGGCGGGAGTGGGATCAGCCAGTGAGGTGCTGTTTCTGGAAACTGTCTGTGGGATGATGATTGTTTACACGCTGCGGTGTCCAGGGATCACATGCAGGGGGAAAGAAGCCTCCTGCACTCAGACCATGTGGAAAGCATTTCTGCCTCACAGGAGAACAAAAGCAACCTTGCCGAGTACTTGGGGCCCTGGCTGGCTGGCTGGCTGGCTCTCTGTCTGGCTGTCTGTCTGTCTGTCTCCCTCCCCTCCCTCCCCTCCCCTCCCTCTCCCTGTCTTTTTGCTAACAGAGCAGAGTGGGACTTCCCACCAGAATCCAAAAAGGCAGATTTCGCAAGCGGGGTGGCCTCACAGCAAAGTGCTGGCATTTTCTTCTCCGTTTCCGGGTAGCCTAAGTCGGCACATTGCTCCACATCAAGCTTGTTTCTCCCTCTGGAGGCCCAGACCCCACGAAGGAACAGCCGATCCGACACAGGATTCCCACCAACGTATTGAAAGCGGCTCCTGGTGGAAGGTGTCAGCCTCACACGTGGCAGGCGCCTGGTGGCCTGGACCCCGTGCGCAGCGGCAGCCTGGGCAGTGGGGGTCGGTGACGCGGTCAGAGAGCCTTTGGCACCGACCCTCGGCACTCTGGCACCCACCTGTGTGCAGGGAGGGTCCTTGGGGATCCGAGGACCAGCCCTGAGGTTGGGATGGGGGTGGATTCTGCTTCCACCTTGTCTCTGGCCCCACGGGGAGCCCTGACCTGGGGTCTCAGCAGTCACACCCCCTCCTTCCTTCCTGGGCTCTCCTAACCCCGCTGCGGCTAGAGGGGGCATCTAGGGATGTGGAAAGCCTGGGCTCCCAGAGCGGGGTGGATGCAGTTGTGGGGTCTGAAGAGAAGGCGATCTATCTGCCCTCTAGGCGCAAAGCACCTGGGGAGATTCTGACGCTTGCTTCAGGCCATTTACGTAGCCTGTCTCCAGGCGGCCAAAGAGCCTGGAAGGCAGACTGAGCGCTGTCCCAGAATAAGCAGGCGGCGCTTAAGAGGTGAGATCAATCTCTCCGCTGGCGCTCTTGATCCATCCCTCCTCCCCGGGGGCCCTTCCCTAGCTACCTCCAGCGCGCCCTCATTCTCTCTGTCTCTCTCCCGCCCCACACACGTTCCTGCCAGTCAGCCATCTACTTGGTTTTCCATTGGTTCATTCAGCAAACATGACGATGGTTTAAAGCGGAGGGCTCCAATCCACTCACTGCTCACAGGACCTCACAGGCGGGCAGGACTTTGGACAGAATCTAGTTCACAGCTTTGCATAAGAGGTTGATTTACAAACCTGGAGGCCCAAAAGCAATACCCCAAGCTAGACTGGGTGGGATAACCGTCCCCTCCTGGGGCAGATTAAAGTGCAGAAGGGGATGTCTACTCAGGCGGCTGCACGGATTTCTTCTCATGCCAAGAAGATTCCTCTCTGGATAATGCTACAGGAGCCCCAGAGCAGCCAGAGCAGGGTTTACAAATGTAAATCAGGTTATGCCTCTCTGTTGCTTAAACCCTGCAAAGGATCCCCGGCGACGGTCCAGTGGTTAAGACTCTGCGCTTCCACTGCAGGGGGCGCGGGTTTGATCCCTGGTCAGGAAGTTTTGCGTGCCTCGAGGTGCGGCCAAAAATAAATAATAAAAATTTAAAAAATAAAGAATTCATTGTACTTAAAATTCCAACTCCTCAGAGTGAGTTCGAGGCTCTGGGGGATCTGGCCCTGCTTCTTCTGAGCACTTGGCTCCGGCCTCACCTCTCTCTCTGCTCCTGCACCATCCAGCCCGAACCCTTCACGCTCTCCTGTGCTGGGAGCCCAAGCCTGCGGGCTCCGTGAGGCCTGGCCTTGCCTGTCTTGTTCGCCAGTGTACCAGGGCGGGCACAGAGCAGGTGCTCAAAGTGTTGTTTAAATGAACGCGCAGTGCCAGTTAGCGACAGGGTAGGCTCTGCTTTGAACCGGGTGGTAAAAGATTTTGGACTTTGTAGGGTGGAAAAGGATGCATTTTATTTTTTTTCATTTTTATTTTATCCTGGAGTATAGTTGATTTACAATGTTGTGTTAGTTTCAGGTGTACAGCAAAGTAATATATATATATACATATGTCTATTCTCTTTCAGATTCTTTTCAAAAGGGATGCAGTTTAGCCCTTTGCCTTTTTTTCTTCTCCCCCTCCTCCTCCCCCTCCTCCTTCTTTTGGCTAGACATCACCATCAACTTCCAGCTTCTACGCAGATGGTGAACCAGTCTGGCTGACTGCTGTTTGGCTGTCTCAGAGCAGCCCTGGACAAACCACGGAGGCACCTGGAGAAGCTGGATTCCAGGAATTGACCAGAAAACTAGGAGAAACCATGGGAAGCCTGCGAAGGGTTTTGAATTGGCGCATGTGATGGGAAGGGAAGAGGCTGCAGCCCGGGTCAGAAGGTGGGCAGAGGCAGCAGGGCAAGAATAGACCTGGAGGCTTCTGAGATTCTCCCCTTGTCTCATAAGTGCTGAGATTGTATTGGAGTTCAAGAAACACCTGATGCTTGGGTAGAGGAGGTTGTCCGAGATGACAGGGAATGAGGTGGGTTTAGTGAAATAAAGGAATGTATCCTGGGATGGCGGCAAGACTTTGCAGGTGCCAAACCCAGTGGATTGTGTTTTGTGGATTTGGGAAATAAGAGGATCTGCTGTACTGCTGAACTCCATCACTCTGCTCTTTAAGGCTTCGAAAGTTTGTGAAACCAGCTGCAAGTCCTGTAAAGCTGAAGCCTTTGTGTTGCAGAATCACTGGAATTTTCAGAGTTTCAGATTATGGCCAAGTTAGAGGCAGCCTCTTCCTTCTTTTTAAAAGGAATGCACCAGAAACTCAGCTTGGTCCTGGCCTCTGAGGTTCCAAGGCTGGATTGTATGTTGCCAGTTATTATTGGACAGTGTGCAAGGAAGAGGAGGAAGACGAGGGGGAGGCACAGCAAAAGGGGGTCCCTGAGTTAAGCAAGCGGCCAGAGCTGTCCACGATGGTGTGGCAGAAAGGATGTTGACTTCCACCTGGCCCGGACAGCTGTGCGGCCTTGCACAAGTCCCCTAGCGTCTCTGGGCCGCAGACTCTTCATCTGTAAAGCCAGGGGGCTGGACGGGATTGTTCACGGCCAATGTCGGCTCTGGCATGTGACACTTCTATCAGTCCTCAGCCCAGAGCAGTCCCGGATCTCCTCGGCTTAGTTGGGAAATTCATCTCCCTTGAAGATTAAACACCTATCGATTTTTTTTCCTCTGGCAAATGGGAATGAGACAGCTATTTCTTTTCCTGCAGACAGAGGCAAAGAAAAAAAGCAAAGTTACATCAGCCTCCCATTCAGGGCTTTCCTGTTCAAGTCTGAACGCTAAACATCATTGGCTACCCCCCGGGGGCGGGGGTTGTAACTCAGACTCTGCAGCTCAGAGAAATCTGGAGTTGGAAGGGTCCCGACAGACTATGCAGTCCTTCTCTCTAAGCTGAGGAAACAGAGACCCCCGGGTGGGAAGTGACACGGTATCAGGTAGTGATGGAGCCTGAACTCCCGTCTAGACAGACAGACGTCCAGGATCAGCGCAGTCTGTTGGCTCTTCGCACAGACACCATTCCAGGGCCGGTTACTAGGAGCTGCTCGGACTCTCGGTTTGCTCCTTTATATACAGGCGATTAGATAATCTTGCTTGCTTTTTGCTTCTCCAATTGGAGTTTACGTTGACCTCAATTAAGCCATCAGCCTAGGTTTCGTGCACAGAGCGCGGCTCCTGGCCTGAGGGGGTCTCTCCACTCTTTGTAAGGAGACGCGGCCGGTGATTGGTGGCTTCGGGGAGCGCCGGGGCGGGCGGCCAGTGGGGAGCGTAGGGAGGCGGGGCTTCCCGGGGCGGGGCGCGCGCGCGGTCGCCGTGGTTACCGCTCCCGCGGCGCCGCGCGGTGGACGCCGGTTCAGTCTCCGCCCCGGTGCCGGGCCGCGTGCAGGAAGCTGAGAGTTCCTCAACGCCGCTCGGACTCTGCTGTGGTTTTAATTTCACGGCTCCGTCCTCGAGTCTGTCCGAGCGCATCCGCATCACGTGCAGGGCTTCCCGACGGGACTCTGATGGCTGTGGCTCGAAGGGAGGCTGCTTCCTCGGCCACAGCAAAGCCTCCCCCACGGGTCTGGTGGGAGAGCCCTGCGACGCCTCGGGTGGTCCCTGATGGAGCAGAAACACCGCTCCCCCCGTGCGAGGGCCGTGGTCGCCCACCGGGACGCCTGGTAGGGATGCGGGGTGGGGCCTCACCTCGAGCCCCGCCCCCACTGCCTCCACCTGTGCTGCCACGCCCACTCTCCCGCGCGCAGGTGGGCACTCACTGTCCCGCTCCCCCGGGGGCGGGCGCTGGAGGGACTTGAACCCCGCACCGCGCCGGGACTGAGGCGGGCTTGTTTCTAAGTCTTGGGCATTTATGACCCTGCTGACCCCCGGGGCGAGGGCCGCGCAGTCAGCCCATCAGGATGCTGAAGGTCAAGGCAATGCACATTCCCCAAGAGCGTGGCTTCACAGTCCTTGTTCTCGTGACAAAACCTGGCAGTCAGTATTTAAGGAGAGTTTCCCTCCTGTCTTCCGGCCACTGAGAGAATAAAAAACTGAAAATAAAAACGAACCTGTAAGTAGAGTGTAGACGTCAGTCTCCTGTCACCTAGGACCTGTCTTGCATCCTCAGAGCCAGCACTGATGTGAAGTGAGTTGGTCTGCGTCCTTTGCATTCAGGGTTTGTTTTCCCTCAGATTTTTAGAGAATTTCATTTTTTCCACGAGCTCTCGTGACGCAGTCTAACTTATGAATTGCACCAAGTAGAAAATGGACCCGTTTGACATAACATCAATTTTGCAATTTTAAATTTCACGGAGCTGGAAGGCCAGGAATAAGGTGTGTGAGCCTTTCAGGGCCTTGAACCTCGTCTCTGTCCCACCCTGGGAAAAAATGTGCTTTCATCATTACTTCTGTGCTCCAAAACCTAAGCTGATCCCTGGTTTTGCCCTCAAGTACTAAGAACGCTAAGGGCTGCCTCTGCCACCTGAGGCTCTAATGAAACCAAGCAGACGTGCTGTGTTGTCGCCCCACGTCCTGACTCAGCCCCGCCCGGAATCCCTTCCTTTCCTCATCTGATTCCTCTCCGCCCTGCAGACTCCCCCTTCTCCATCCGCAACTGGTCAGTCCCACAATCCGGCCCTTAACGGCCTTTGCCTCATTAGGTACTAGAAGAAAGGGCCTTTCAGATGGGAGGGCTGGTCCAGTCCTGGCTGAGGGCCTCCGGTTCCCACAGGGGCTGCCCCTGCCCTTCGTGTGGTCCTGGGTTTGCGGGGCAGCGTGGGAAGGGTCGAGGAGAAAGGGGTCCGTTTGTTGTCAGCGAACGGGGTGTGAAGGTGAGGTGGGAAAGTCGAGAGAGGTGCCAGCACAGGTCAGCATCCTTAACTGCTGGGACCTGTTTGGGGTTTGTCCCAAGCTCCATAGTAACCCTAGACCAGACACCAGAAGAATCTGGAGAGCTGGGTTCTTCCCTGTCAATTTCTGACTGGCCGCGTCTGGCCAAGAAAAAGGAGTTGGAGGGAGCATGCCAGCAGCGGTTTGCCAGCAGGCTCCGCCACTAAGGCTGAGTCTGAGACCCAGGCAGGGCCAGAAATTGCAATTAGCTTGCGAATGCCGATCATTTCAGAAAAGAAAACGGCCCCAGCGCTGGTTCCCTGTTGTCTCTCCCCTGCGCTGGCGCCCACCCAGACAGCCCTGGGACGCCCCCCGGGCTCGCGGACCTGCCGCTCACCTGCCCCCGCGGGGAACCAGGCCCTGAGGCTGGGGGCAGGCCCCACCCCCGGCGGGAGGAGGAGGGCCTTCTCCCCCCGGGTCTTCGTACTTTCGGGCAGCGTTTGTAGCCGGCCTCCCAAGGAAACCCTGTAGCCAAATCGTGCAGAGTTTAAAACAGGGTCCGGAGGCCATTCACCACCTGAGAAGCAGGTGCTCTCCGTGAGGAGGCTGGGCGCTGAGCTAACGTCCGGGGACACAGGGCTTTTCGCCGTTTTTGGCCATGAAGAGGATCGGGTGTGTTTCCACTTTCGTCCTCGTTTTGCTTGTGGACTGTGGGTGGGAGGGCCTCCGTGACGCCTGCTCTAAGGACCGTCCATCACTTGACAGCTCGCGCGGGGCGCACGTCCTGCACGCCTCACACCGCTCTCCTTCGCCAAGTACCGGGGTCACAGGTGATCGTGGGCGGACCCTGGCATCTAGTCAGCTTAGGGAGGCCCCCCCCCCCCCCCCAGGAAGGCCTCCCCTAAGTCCGGGAAGAGAACGAGGTAAGGGCGCGGGCGGAGAAACAGAGGCTGGGAGGAGGGCGAGGGTTCTCCCGGCCGGGCCCGGACGCCCGGCGGCATCATCCCGGCGGGCGCTGCCTTCTCCTCCGGCGGGGCTGCCCGGGGTCCTGGCGCAGGTACCGCTGCCTGCCCAGCCCATCAGGTGTCCCCTGAGAGCTGCCAGGAGGGACCTGTGCGCCCGGCGCAGAGAGCCGGCAAAGCCAGGGGCCGTGCGGTGGGGCAGGAAGGGCTCCTGACCCGGCCGGGCTGTGGCCACAGAGTGGACGCCTAGCTTCCCTGATGCTCCTGGTGCCCGTCCAGCTCTGGGCAGCCGTTTAAACAGTGCAGGCTTCTTGTCCCCAGATGATGGGCCATCTGGGACTTGGAGGCAGACAGACTGGGGTGAGTCCCGGCTCCAGCTTTATTGTCTGTGGGACGTTGGGCAGGTCTGTGTAACATAAAATGTGGGAAACGAGGTCTAAGGAGACAGGGTCACTCTGGCTTAAATGAGATGACGCCTGTGAGGTTCCTGGCGCTCAGGGGGCCGGCGAGCCCCAGCGGAGTCCGTCAGGGTCACATGCAGACGCCCGAACGGCGTTCGAGAGCTCCCTGGAGAAGGCGAGAACCCACGGGGCATCTGGAAACCTGCCTCTGGCTCCAGTGGGTCATGGTCCGGGCGAGGCTGCCCCGCCTGGAGACTGGTCTCTTCCAGGTGGATGGAGGAGCTTGGACTCCGTGACCCTCTCGGTGCCTTCCAGCTCCAACATCCTGTGACTTGTGACTCGGAGCAGAGATCATTTTTAATGGGGCGCCACTGAAGA
This sequence comes from Balaenoptera ricei, assembly GCF_028023285.1. Classification (NCBI taxonomy): domain Eukaryota; kingdom Metazoa; phylum Chordata; class Mammalia; order Artiodactyla; family Balaenopteridae; genus Balaenoptera; species Balaenoptera ricei. The sequence continues at coordinate 3,678,391 of NC_082640.1, read as the reverse complement.
CTGGAAATAGCAGGCAAGGGCCCATCCGACGTCACAAAGGGGGTTTCAGAGGTTTTCCCCAGAGCTGGGGGGCGTTTTTGTGTCAATGCACTCTACCCTTGGAGGAGCTGCTGGTTATTTATTTTATATATAGTAGAGTGTATATTTTAATCCCAAACTCCTGATTCATCCCTCCCGCCCTTTCCCCTTTGGTAAGCATAAGTTTCTTTTCTACGTCTGTGACTCTATCTCTGTTTTGTAAATAAGTTCGTTTGTATCATTTATTTTAGATTCCACGTATAAGTGATATCATACAGTATTTGTCTTTCTCTGATTTACTTCACTTAGTATGATAATCTCTAGGTGCATCCGTGTTGCTGCAAATGGCATTATTTCAGTCTTTTTTTATGGCTGAGTAATATTCCATTATATATATATATATATATGTAAACAACATCTTCTTTATCCATTCATCTGTCGATGGACATTTAGGTTGCTTCCGTGTCTTGGCTATCGTATATAGTGCTGCAGTGAACGTTGGGGTGCATGTATCTTTTCGAATTATGGGTTTCTCCAGACGTATGCCCAGGAGTGGGATTGCAGGATTGTATGGTAGCTCTGCGTTTCGTTTTAGGAGTCTGCATTTTGATCAGCCCCCCACCCCCCTGCAGGTGATGCTGACGGCTACACAAGGGCACACCTTTGGGACCCCCTGGAGCACCGTGTCTGAGAAACATAGGACACACTCTCCCGAATGTCTTAGCAGCGGGACAGAAATCGCCCCTGAAGCGGCCTTTGACTCAGAGTGTCCTGGCCAGACAGACAGGAGGGCGCTGTGACCCGGCGTCGTGAGCGCTTAGCAGAGCCGGCTGGGGGAGCGCTTCTGTGGGACAGCACCAGTGGGGCAGAAGGACGAGGCAAAGGCAGAAGGGGCTGTATGCTTTGCCAGGGTGGCTGTTACATGGTATCACCGGCGGGGGGCTTAAGCACAGAAATCTATTTCCTCACAGTTCTAGAGGCTGGAAGTCAGAGATGGAGGTGTCGACAGGGTAGCTTTCTTCTGAGGCCTCGCTCCTTGGTTTGTAAACGGCCGGCTTCTTCCGAGCCTTTCACAGGGTCGTCCCTCTATGAGCATCTGTGTCCCAATCTCCTCTTCTTATAAGGACACTGTCATGTTGGATTAGGGCCCACCCTCATGACCGTGTTTTAACTTGATCACCTCTTTTAAAGACCCCGTCTCCAAATACAGTCACATTCTGAGGTGCTGGGGGGTAGGACTTCAAGCTACGAGCTTTGGAGGGACGCTTCAGCCTGTGGCAGGAGCACCTGGCGAACAGGTGGGGCAACGTCACATTCCCTTCCGCAGGTCCCAGGCTTGTCCCGGGGCCCACCTGGCCTCTCCTGGGCCCCGCCTCTGAGGGCCCACCTTTGCTTGGAAGGGAGCCCGGGGCTTGCTGGAAACCTCTCCTGGTTCCTGTCCCATGTGCCCTTCACCGCCATGCTGTGAGCGGGCAGGGCACGTTTATCTTTATTTTGCAGGGAGACAGAAGTTCAGAGAAGTTAAATGGTGGATTCGAGGACACCACGATTGGCACCCAGAACACTGTTCTTTCCACGGGCCCACTGGGCACCTGCTATGCCTTCTGCGTCCTTATCCTTGGCTTCCAGGGACTTGGGTGCAATGTCTGAGGACAGCTGAGAGCTGCAAGGGGCCCCAGGGATTTCATTTCTCTTTTGCTTCGATCACCTCTCACACTCTTGTCTCTAATGGAACTCCTGGGAGAAGTAAGCCCGTTCTGTGTCTGTAGCTAAGTGTTTTTCCCTTTTTGCCTCTATTAAAAGCACAGGGCTTGTCTCGTTCATTAATAATACATGTTCCATGTGCCGTGGTGGGGATGCCGAGACGGCTGTAGAGCCGAGGACACCAGGTTGGCTCGCGTTGGGCTGGGCCCCGGGGGCGGGGCCTCGGGGGGTGCATAGCCGAGCTGGGGATTAGTGAGCCGTCTGGAGGACTTGTTCACTCCGCAAGCACTGAACAGGGCTCCCTGTCCTTGGCCGCAAACCAGCACTGCCTCTGCTGCTGTCCTTCTCGGGACTAGAAACGGAAACAGTCAAGGAAATGGACGATGACGTGGCAGCGTAGTGAGCAGAGTAGTGAGACGCGAGCATCAAGGTCCTCAGTAATGGCAGCGCAGACGGGGCGGCAGACGGGGAGGAGGGGGAGTCAGGGGATAAAGAAGGAGCTGCGCAGGGAGCGATGCTTACCCCGGCTGTGTGTGTGTGTGTGTGTGTGTGTGTGCAAACACACACATGCATGCACACGGGCTCTTGTGGTGTCCTAGTCTGCGCTCCCTGTGTCCCCTGGAACCCGAGCCTGGCAGAGGGAAGCTCTGTGTGATTCCCAGAATTCCCAGGCTGCCCACCTGCCCTTAGCCAGGGCTGGGGCTTCTTGCAGGCCAGCTGGAGGTGCTGCAGGCAGCAGGTGGCCAGTGGGGGAGTGACCAGGACTGGTGCCATGGGGCTCCCCACCCTGTGGTCCCCTAGTTGACAAACTCCTCTGCCTAGGACTTCTCCTGACACATCTCCGAGTCACCGGGGGTGGGAAGGAAGGTGGAAGCATGATCTGCAAAAGTCAGAAACCGGCAGCAAGTGGGCAGACATGATTCCAAGCCACCAGCCTGTGCGGGGCTTGTGAGTGCAGCGTGACCGGCTCTCCTGTCGTACCCTGACTTGGGGACTTCCCCCAGAGGCGCGTCCTTGACGGCCTAGGCCCTCAGGACAGGACTTTCTCCTAGACGTGGGGCCCGCTAGTTGCTGGGGAAGAGGTTCCTGCAGTGACAGGGCCTGGAGGTCACATTCGGCGCACCGTACCCGTGCTCACCGCTTCCTACTCTGGCGCCGTCAGCAGTTGCCTGGAGAGACGCAAAGCCCGGGTTGCCCGAGAGTCTTGGGCCACAGAACAGTCTGGGCCCCTCAGTTTATAAACCGCTCTCTCTGGCCAGGCCAAGGGCAGAACTGCTTGCTTGTTGGTTTTTACATCCTTGCGCTAATCAGGGGCTGATGACAGACTTTTACGTCCTCCCAGCCAGGCTCATAGAATCGGGTCTGGATCCTTGATATTGTTTTCCTCCAAAAGCCAATTCCCCATCCCAGGACCGAATCCCCGCCCCCTGCTTCCCCATTTGGTCCAGGCGCTTCGGCCAAGGGCAGGAGAAAAGCTGCCGGGGTCGGGGGCTGCTTCTTCACCAGCCGCCAGGGAGGCTCCAGGCTGGTGACTCGGGGGGCCCTCGCTCATCTGCCACTTGCTTCTCCAGCCCCGCAAAGCCCCCATCCCTGCGTCAGACCAGGCTGGACGGGACCCTGCCCCCCCGCCCTGGCCGGGGCCCAGAGCTGCAGGTCAGGGAGAGGCCCGAGGTGGAGGGAGGCAGGGGACCGCAAAGCCTGGACGGCCGCCAGCAGACAGCTTTGTCTGTGATGCTTCTCCTTCCCCAGACGCCAGCTGAGGGGGAGGGGAGGGGAGACAGGCAAGGGAGGGGCGGGCTGGGCACAGCTGCGGGCTGGGCCCCCTCGGAGCTCCTGCATCCGCCCTCCAGATCCCGGGGCCAGGGGAGCAGATGTCTTGCTGGAGAGGGCCCCCGTCAAAGCCCCCCTCCCGGCCTCCCCCGCTCCCTGAAGCCCAGCGGGGCAGGCGCCGGCCTCAGGGCCGGCCTGCCAGCTGTTGGCTCCCTCGGGCGCGGGCCTGGCCCTGCCTTGTGGGTGCCAGGCGGCAGGTGCTGGGCAGGGGCCCCGGGGTGGAGGCATCGGGGATGAGGGGCTGCTTGCGGGGCAGCAGGTGGTGGAGACGAAGGGCAGCTGCCTCTTCAGGATTCAGGCCCGGAGGGGGTCCGGAAGGTCCCCCGCCAGCAACAGCTCCGACGTGCGCTAAATACCAGGTGGACGAGGGCATTAAGTCTTGGCCTAAACCAAGGAAGCCACGTCATTCCCTTTTCGCTTGGAGAAACGCCCTCCAACCGTGGTCTCCCCCTCCAGGCCTCAGATTTTCCCAGGACAATGCAACACAGAGGAAGCAGCACGTGGATGCGGGGGGACATTTCTCAGGCTGGTCTGGCAAAGCCTGCTCTGAAGCGGCCCCTGAAGTCTGCCGGGAACCGCAGGAGAGGCTGAGCAAGTGGCCAGGGTTTCTTGAGGCTTCAGGCCTCTGCTGGGACCGCCCTGGCCCGACCTGCCTCAGAAGCCCTTCAGACACCTTCCCAAGGGTGGGGACCGCAGCAGCTGCAGGCTGCGAGGTCGCCATGGTGACAGGCGACAGCCTGCATCCCCCCACCCGCAGGCCGGCTCCCAGCCTCCAGCCCACCGGCTGCCTCGGGGCCTCTTTGCAGTGACAGCTTTCCCTCTGGCAGCATCAATGCAAAAGCAGGGCTCTAAGTTGAGTCACAGGGGCATAAAGGTGTCTCTGGAGGACTCTAAGTCTTTACAAATGTAGGCTATTGTCCCTGTTATAAATAAAATCAAACTCATGACTCAGGAGATAATAAAAATTATGATGTTAGAAAGAACCTCTCCTGGTCAGAGTAGCCTGCTTTTCCTCCTGAGGGTCCCCAGGCCTGGTGACTCATTCGTCTGTTTTCTGGTGTCCTGCTGAAATCTGTGCTTTAAGATCGTTTACTTTCATTTTGTCTTCTGAGGTGAACAATGACCGATAAGCTCCCTTCTCAGAAATCTTCAGCTATTTTAAGGCCAATCAAATCTCCTCTTCTTTAAGCTGAGCCATCCCAATTATTCTGACTCAGGCTTTTAATGACTGAACATCTCTTTTTCTTTCAGGAGGATATTGACATATCTGCTCAGTAAATTAACATCAGCTGACTTATTGGGCTCTTCCAAGTCCTCTTGCCGATAGAAAAAAGGGAGAGGAACAGAGGATTAGAGGAAAGGGTAGGGGAGCCATCTCAACATTTATCAAGGTAAGAGGACCAGCACCCATTTTTTAAAAAAATGCATTACTTTTAACCTTTTTTTGAGGGTCTATTTCTCATATCTTTAATCATCTCTATTGCTCTTCCCTGAATCCCTTCTGGTTCTCAATGTCCTTTTCAAAGGATGTTCATCAAAATTCCCCATTATTCTGGTCAGGGCTCAAGGAGCTACATCAACTCATAGAAGAATTACTTTCGAACCTCTGTAAGTCATACAAGCGTCCTTTATTATAGCCCAGGTATCAGGCTAGCTTGCTTTCTTTGCGTCTAGTAACACTAACTTGTTACTTCACATGCAGCTTGTGGTCCACTGGGGTCCCTGGATTTTTGTTTTTGTTTTCTCTCTTCTATACCTGTGCCTAACTAGCAAGGATTTTTGTGTTTGTATGATCTCTCTGCCATCTTATTTAAAATATTTTCACTGAAGCAGAATAAACACATGCAAAAGTGCTCATATAAGTGTACAACTTTAAAAATTTTCACAAACCGAAAGAGCCCATGTAACCAACATTCAGATTAAGCGACATTACTTTGTCAACAACCCAGAAGCCCTCCCCGTGGTCTTTTACCACCTTTTCCCCCAGTCCGCCTATGTTAACCACTCTCCTGATTGCTAATGCCATAGATTAATTTAGCCTGTTTTCATTCTTTATAAAATGCAGTCAGTGTGTGCACAGTTCTGTGTCTGGTCCATTCATGTTGCCCTTCATTTCCACTCTTTTATTAAACTCACCCTTTTCATTTGTAGGCCTAGGAGGATCTAGGGACCTGAGGACCAAGGCATTTCAGCCTCAGACCTGTCAGTGTTGACTGCAGCTAACTAACTTAGTCCCTGTGACACACCAGAGTTCTAAGTTAGTCCCCGTGACAGGCCAGAATTCTAAGTTAGAATTTTACTTTAACCATTTATTGGTTATTTTGTCCCTCTTTTTCCTCAAATCAACCATCTCCTCCCAGGTCATACTTTTATGTCAGGGTACTCTCAGAAGACGTGTGTGTGTGTGTTACCATATAAAAAACCCAGAAGGGGGTTTTAACCCTATGGGGAATTATTTCTGCTACTATGAAGGAAATGATTATAGAGAGCTGAGGCTACGTTTAGGGAGACCCTTAATTCAGTGGTTCCGTTCAGCATTTAGTCCCTAGTTGTGGTTTGTCTACTACACTGTAGGCACGGCAGGGGTCGAGGCAGGGAAATGAGGGTCCCCAGTACCTTAGGGCAAAGCTTCCCAACCTTTCCCACAACATGGCACCACAGAAAATAATACTACTTACATTGTAAACTGGGTACATAGAGGAGATATTTTCGTAGTAGTGGGTCACAAAATGTAATACAATGTTTTACACCATTCAGATATTTACAACAGTTACATTTATGTATATATTTATATATAAACAGATATATTTAAATATATTTAGTAAATATATGTAATATATGTATTTCTATTATTATATGGATTTATATTTAAGGAATCGAATAGCGCCTCCTTTTTCATGTCACATATAATGTTGACTTTTGTGTAGGTGATGATGTGAGTAGAATTTCAAATCCAAGCTAATTTATTTCCCATCAACCGTTTTATTTTTTTAATTTAAATTTAAATTTTAAAAATTAATTAATTAATTATTTTTGGCTGCGTTGGGTCTTCATTGCGGTATGTGGGCTTCTCATTGTGGTGGCTTCTCTTGTTCCGGAGCACAGGCTCTTGGTGCACAGGCTTCAGTAGTTGTGGCATGTGGGCTCAGTAGTTGTGGCTCGTGGGCTCTAGAGCACAGGCTCAGTAGTTGTGGCGCACGGGCTTAGTTGCTCCGCGGCATGTGGGATCTTCCCGGACCAGGGTTCGAATCTGTGTCCCGTGCATTGGCAGGCAGATTCTTAACCACTGTGCCACCAGGAAGTCCTGATACTATTTTAGAATAAAGCAGTTCTGATTTGCAGAGTGAACATGCCTTGTTAGAGAGATGCTTCATCAGTTAGCTTAGACATGACTCAAAGGCATGTCACCCAGAATTGCAACAGAACTGTCCAATGTAAGTGAAGCTGGAGGTTGAGTTGAGCCTGTCCGGAGCCCCTGCCCACCCCCATGGTCCTTCTCTGGGCACATGGAACACAGGGTCCTCCAGCAGCTCACGGGCCCCTTGTCCATGAGCAGCAGCTGCAGACTTCGTGGCCTGCTGCCCAAGTCCAGGGCCAGGTGGTGGAGCAACGGGTGCGGGGCGTTGCTCTTGTGTGTGTGCCTGCAGGACCATGCGGCATGCCATCGGACCCCGCTCCCCCTGGCTGCCTGCCCAGGAGCCTTTGATGAGGCCACTCCAGCTGCTCAGGTCCTGCCCAGCTGCCCTGGAGGATGGGGTCCTCTCCCGGGTCATTGCCGGAGCTCATTTGCAGCACACTCCAGTTGGCTCACCATTTGGGACCTTCTTCCTAAGATGTTTCAGTGACTGAGCCCAGGGCTCCAGAACCCTTGACCCACTCTGTTTGGGCTCCTGTAACAAAGTGCCATAGATGGAGTAAATTTATTTCTCAGAGTTCTGGAGGCTGGAAATCTGAGATCAAGGTGCCAGCATGGTCGGGTTCTGGTGAGGGCCTCTTCCAGGTTGCTGACTGCAACTTTTTGTCGTAACCTCATATGGTGGAAAGAGAGGATTGCGCTCCTAGGAGTTTTTTGATAAGGTCACTAATCCCACTCATGAGGGTACCACCCTCATGACCTAATCACTTCCTAAAGGCCCCATCTCCAAATATCATCACGTTGGGAGTTAGGATTTCAACATATGAATTTTGGGGAGACACATTCAGTCCATGGCACCCCTCCAGCAAGCAAGTTAGTGTTTGAACCAGTTGAGACCAGTAGGGCCCTGTTGGGCAACTTCTTGATTATCTATTCAGAAGCTGGTGAAAAGGTGTCTGAACACGTGTGGGGCTGAAGACCTTTACACAGGATGCAGACAGGTGAACCATGGATTTACTTTATTGGAATAAACTCTCTGCTGCACTTTCTTTGCACTTAAAGAACATTTTTTTCCTTGTCTCAGGCAACATGTGGTCTATGGTAATGAATAAGGCATTCTGTAGGGAATGATGGTGCTGGCAGTGTGTTATGATCAGGGAAAGCAAAAACGTAGGTAGACTATGCATCTGTTCGTACAAGGGCAAATCACTGCCCCCACGGTGATGGAAAGGATTCAGTGTCATCAACCTGTCACCAGGTGATTGGCTATTCAGCTCAGGGAATAATACCATCTTGGGAGTCTATTCATATGCCCCTTCCCAGTCCTCCTTGTCACCAATCTTCCGATCTCATGCTTTCTAAGTCCTTGACTAGTTGGCCAACCCATTAGTCTCTGCTCATGAATCAGTGTAGATCTATACTTCAATCGTTTCCCCTGTAATGGGTCAGAGCAGCAAACCCAAGTAGGGTGTATGTTAGCCCCAAAACCCACAGGTTATCCTGTTTCCCACTGTTTCTCTTTCTTTGTATTAGGAAGTGCATTTTGTCACTCATTCCTGACATCTTTCAGACCCCTGGGTGCCTAGAAACTTTGCAATATGGAACGCCTCTAAACTTTCATGGAGTTTGTCTCCTGTTGCCTGTTGTCTCCTGTGCATGTATCTTACTAAGACACCTAAAATATTTGCTACTTCCTGCTCACCAGGTCCAATTTGTACAATGTCATGAATTAAATACAGTGATGTTCTCTGAGAATCAAGACGATCAAGTTCTTGTGGACTATAGTACAACAGAGAACAAGATAGTTGATACAGCCCTGATATAAAGCCTCAGGTGAAAGTGTACTGTTGTCCCTGCCATGTGAAGGCCATCAGCTTAGCTGCTTGGAATTGAAGAAAAGCTTCCTCTAGGACTGTAGCTTCATAGCAGGTGCCGGGGGTGTTTTTGATTTGTCCTAGTAAAGATATCCATCTGGAACTGCTGTGAGACTTGGCATCAGCACGTGACCAAATTCTCTATCATCTATACTCATTCTCTCTGATCTATCTGGTTTCTGCACCAGTCAAACATGAGTTAAATATTAATGTGGTCAGAATCACCACTCCTGGATCTTGTAAGTATTTGATGGTTACACTAATCTGTGCCATTCTCCCAGGGTTATGATATTTCTTTGGGTTCATTATCTTGGTAGTGGGGGGAGGAGGAAGTTCCACTTGAAAGGAGACAGTTCCCCCTTGGTCCTTCCTGCCATAATGGGCTGCGTTCCATGGGTCAGGGAGCCACTGTGAGATTCTGTGGGTTACTAATGTATCTATTACTATTATATATTCTGGGAAGATAACAACAGGATAGAGCCTCAGTCCTACTGAACCCACTGTAAGACAGACCTGATTTCCATGAGCTCATACTCTCACTGTGGAACCGCTATGGAAATTTGAGTCTCCTGTGGTTAGCATGAGTTTAGAAACAGTATCTACTAGTCCCTGGAAGGTCTGGGTATTTCCCTTTTCCTGTTCTGGTCAATGGTGCCAGGTGTCTTTTGGGGAGGATTTGGGGGAGATTCATAGTATAGACCTATGGCTGCATTGCAGGTGCTTGCTCAAAGAGAGCCCTACCCCCCACCCCAGCTCCACCCCCCAAGTCAAGGGATTCTGGGCCTTTGGGTCCAAACACTGGGTAAGTTTTGATTCTCTACTATGATTTTGCCCACCAGGCCCAGAATTTTTCTGCAAATATATGTCAAGCAGTATCTTAATAGTCTGTACATCTACTGCAGGCATAGGGACCCCATGATCAGTTAGCCAGGGCCACAGATCCCTAGAGGCCCAAACAGTCCAACGACTGCTCCAGTCTTACGTTATTGCAGTTGTGCACATTGTGTCTTTGAGACACCTGACCCCTCCTCTGCAGGGATCCCACTTTTTCCATTAACATCAGAGACCCTAATTCCATTGCAGTCTCTCCCACTGTCATTTCCTGCCTGCAGAAAACAGCCAAGAAGAGCTTTTCAAGGAGGCCTGTGAACACTTGACAATGGAATTCTTCTGGCCTCGTGAAGGGAGTTATCCTCTGGCCCTCCCAGGGAGTGTGGTTAGGTGTGGCTATGATATTGTACAGAAGAGACCCCTCCAACATTCCTAACTTCCTGAGCCTTCAAGTTTCCTTTCCTTCAGAATGCTAGAAAAGTCCTCCTTCACTGCCAGCCGCTGTTGAGTCCAGCATAGCTCTGAATGCCCCTCCCTGGGGTTCACGCCAGCACATGAAATCCTGAATCTTCAGTGAGCATGACTGTATCATTAAATTCTCTCCGACCCAGTTTTATATTTTGTCCATCTCCATCCAATGCCCTTGGAACTCCCTCCAGTAAACACGCCATGATTCCTGCTGGTTTCCCTGCGAAACTTTTGGCGTACAGGCTCTCTCCTCCTGTACCAGGCTTTGTCCTTCTCCATCTGGGCTATCCTGGGATACGACTCTGATTATGGGCCTGGAGACACTAAGTGTGTGGGATGGGTCCTGAGGCAACTTGGCGGCCACATTTGTCTCTGCTCCATCGTTCCAACCAATGAATCAGGGTCCCACCTTTCCAACCAGTGGGAAACATAAGAAATCTGGTGGGGTTGAAAATCTAATTGACTCTGTATCTCTGTCACCTGGTCCCCTTTATAATCAGTCCCTGGGCATACCTGCCCAGCAGGAGATCAGTGACTCCCTCAAGGCCACCATGGAGGATTCGGGGGTTTCCACCCATGTTCTGAGTTGGGCATTCAGGGCCTTCACTTTGTCCCTTCTTTGTGTAGGTATAGTCTCTGGGGCTGTCAGAAAAGCCATCCACACCACAGACCTGTAATCACCATTGTCAGCACAGACAAGGCACTCCATCTGCCAACATCTTGCCTTCCATCTGCATTCTTCCAATGCACCACTGGTGATGATTTGAGCAACTTTGATGCCACCGTATTTTATAGATTACCTGTGTTCTATCTCCCTCTGGTAAGGGGGTCATCCCTGTACATCTCCAGCATGTGAGCAATCCCATCCTAGAATCTCATATGAGAGTTATTTTCCTCTGGGGCCATCTCTGGTACCGATGACTTCATCAGTCAGGGTCCCAGTGGGAAAGGGAAAGCACAGTGAAGTGGGGTAATTGAAGAGGGTTTTTACAAAGAGATATTTACAAGGTGTGAGCAGGGTAGCACCCTGGGTCTGGAAAGAGCTGGAATCCCTTGTCTTATCTAGGTCTGAGTGGTTCCCAGAACCTGGAGAGAGAGCTGTAGGTATAGGAAGAGGCCGCAGAAGAGGGTCTGTGGTCTTGGGAAGAGGAATGCTCTTACTGTCAATCCTCAGCTCCAAAGGGCGAGAGCCTGGGAGGGGGGCTGCAGTGTTGTCAGGCCCGGGCTGGGGAGGGGCTAGGGAGGGAGAGAGACCAGCCTTTCATCTGCGAGCTCCTCTGTGGGTACAGGAAACCTAGGGGACTCCCATCAGCAAGTCACCCTGGAAATCCTCAAGCTCTGTCTAGACTAGTCACCTCAAAACTGGTAATGCACACTTCCTGATTTAAAAAAAGAAGTCACCTATTAAAGACCTTTCGGGGGAAATTGGGGAAATTATTATTAGGTAATGTTGAAGACTGAAGCCGTTCTTCTTCAATAGAACGTCTGAAGAAGATGCTGAAGATGTTTTGTTAAGTGTGACGATTTCTTGTGGATGGTAGGATAATGTCCAATTTTTAGGCGCAGTTTAAAAAATGTCATGTTGTCTGTAACATACGTTAAGTTAGTTCAGCCAAAAAGGAAAATATGTGGATGTAACATAGATGCTGCAACGCTAGCAGCTCTTTATTCTGGGTGGTGACTCTGTGGGTGGTCATTGATGGAGTCTTTTTCTGTATGTTTGAAATTTTTCAAAACGAAAAGTCAACACCATGGTAGGATTCTGTGGCCTCCCGTATCCTCAAAGAAGTGGTAGCACGTGGAAGCACTTGACAGCTCACAGCTGTTTGGCAACACGGGTGGACAACATTGCTCACCGTGGGGTCACTGTATCAGCCTGCATACAGATAACAAGGGAGCTGGATGAAATGCAGATTCCTGGGCACCGCCTGCCTGAATCAGATTGTCCTGTGGGCGGGGCAGAGACCTCTGCATACGGAACAGATTCCCTAGAAGAGAAGCATAAGTGTGGTCAGTTACCAGTCCAACTAAGGGTCAAGGGCGAAACATTTGGATTCTGTTTCCCACTAAATGGCTGTGTGACCTTGGGCAATTTGCTTAACTTCCCTGGGCCTCAATGCAAAGTGGTGACCTTACATAAAAGCTACCTAACCAGAGCTACCTCACTGGTTAGTTTAATTCCATATTGTATTTTTCTTAATGCTTTCTAAGGTGCTTTCCAGGTAAAGGTGATAAGCTAGGCGGTCAGAAAGAATAAGTGTTGTTTATCGCACATTCATTACGCATATTTGTAAGCATGGCATGCACAACACTGGTCTGATACTCAGACCAGTGGGGAGAGACAACGATGACCCTGTCTTTCCAGATGAGGAAATGTGCTTGTCCAGGTTTGTGTCAGTTTCCTGCCGCTGCTGTAACAAATTACCACAAACGGAGTGGCTTGAAACGACACAAATTTGGGACTTCCCTGGCGGTCCAGTGGTTAAGGTTCCACGCTCCCACTGTAGGGGGCGCAGGTTCGATCCCTGGATGGTTGGGGGACTAAGATCCCGCATGCTGCACAGCGCGGCCAAAAAAAAAAAAACGACACAAATGTACTCCCTTACAGTTCTGGAGGTCAGATGTCCTAAAATCAAATTCAGCAGGGCTGTGTTCCTTCTGGAGGCCCTGAGGGAGAATCTGTTTCCTTCCCTTTTCCAGCTTCTAGAGACGGCCGGCATCGCTGGCGAGGGCGCCTTCCTGTATCTTCAGCCTGGCAGTGCAGCGTCTTCACATCTGTCTCTTGCTCTCTCTCTGACCTTTGCTTCTATTGTCACATCTTCTCCTCTGTGACCCAGCTTTCCCCTTAAAGAACCCTGTGATTACACTGCCCCTGCCCCCCCGAATAATCCAGGATCATCTTGCCACCTCAAAATCCTTAATCACACCTGCAAAGTCCCTTTTGCTGTGTAAGTTGCATCATAGGCTAGGCTTACACTTTAAAATCAAAATGTAAAGCAAACGTCGAGTACAGGTAAAACTAATCTTGAAAAAAATCCTTAAATCAAACTTAATTCATTAAGACCACTGGAAGCTCAAAGCTGAGAGTTAACCATTTGTAGGTCTCTTTGTTTTTCAGCTGTGGCTTCTTTCCCCAGGGCAGTGGGGAAAATATGGTTGACTAGGAAAGGTTAATGGAACAAACAGACATTTTCCTCCCTGTTTCGCTTCCTCTCCATTCCCTCGCTCCCTCTCTCCCTTCCTTTCTCAGATATAGTTAAATAGACATCCACTCCATATTTGGATCTTTCCCGTAGACGGATGCTCTGATGGGTAATTCCGAGACAGTGTGTCCGCTGGGGGCATCAGTGGGGCATCAGTAATGGCATCTCTTCCCATTACTGAGATGAGCATCGGCTGGCGTAGGTGCAACCTGAGCGCGCCTCCCCCCACCTCTAGATCCCTGCCCTGGGGCTCTTCTGAAGCCTTGGCATGGGCAGTTGCTGCAAGCCGCTCTCACCCCCAGGTGTGCCATCTGGAAGCGTCGTTGCCCGAGAGGCCACTTGGATCTGTGGCGACGAGAGCCGCTGGGTGACGGCTTCCCCTTCATGCCCAGGTGGGCACTTGCAGAACTGGGTACCAGCATCCACCTCAGGGGACTTGATGACACATCCTCGGGCTGGCTTCCCTCCTTCCCTGTTTCCCACCCCGTGTCCTGCACTGCTGCTTCCTGGGATCACCTCCAAGTCAGCCTTCTCGGGCTCTGCTTTGGGTGAGACAGGCTGGGACCTGGGACGCGGGACCGTTTGCTGCAGTGCTTGCAGCTGGACAGACGTGTCCTCCAGCAACAGAATGCAAAGAAACTCTACGGGACGAGAAATAACTGCACGCAGGCGCAGTCAGGGTAATTACGAACAGTAAGATTCAAAAAGGCCACAGATCACCTGCCACTTCTGAGGGGCTGGGCGCACAAGCAGGGGCGTACTGCGCATGATCCTTACAGGGCACCCCCCCCCAGGGGGTGGGCCGACCAGCTAAGCCACGCCTCCGGCCCCACCCCCCGATCTGCCTCCACCCTCACCTTCTTTAAGGAACCAGCCCGCCCTCCTACCCGGCGAGCAAGGGCACGCGTTACTTGCTTTCGCTCCCTCCTGCTGCAGCAGGAAAGTCATGCCCGAATTCCTCGTCTGGCCTCTTATCAACTGCTACTGACTAAAGAGTCCAAGGACCCGCGTCGGTAACACGGGGACACCCAAGGTGAGGCTCCAGGTGCGTCCCGCTAGCAAGGCGACAGGGGGCTCTTACCCTCCCTCTTAGTACCACGTGGATCACCCCCGTCTAATCTTCACTCGCTGTCACGCAGAACAAGGGAACCTCAGTGTTGTCCTAGCTTACATTTCTTTGACTAACAGTGAGGTTGAGCATTCTCTTTCCGTGGAAAGATTGTTTTCCATGTCATGTAATTCCTTCTTTTATGCTTTAATTATTGAAAGTATACTTATAAGGCTGGGGTTCTAATCTCACTGTGGATTGAGACTTATTTTTTCATACATGTTGTAATTTGGATCATGTACCCTGTTATCTGGCTACTCGGGGGCCCCTCAGAGCAGTTTTTTTTTTTTAAACATCTTTATTGGAATATAATTGCTTTACAATGGTGTGTTAGTTTCTGCTTTACTCAGAGCAGTTTTGCATCTGTTTCAATCAGACAACAAAGGGGCATTACCATTCTAGGACCACCTTTTTTGGAGGTCTAATTGACATACAACATTATATCCGTTTCAGGTGTGTGACATAATGATTCGATATTTGTATACATTGTGGGCTGATGGCCACAGTGACTCTAGTTCTTGACTCCCCACCCCTACCTCTGACAACCACCAATCTCTTCTCTGTAACTATGAGTGGGTTTTTTATTTTAGTTTTTAGATTGCACATATGAGTGAGATCATATGGTATTCATCGTTTTCTGTTTGATTTATTTCACTTAGCATGATGCCCTCAAGATGGTGCAAATGTCAAGATTTTCTTCTTTTTTATGGCTGGATAATATTCCACATTTTCTTTACCCACTTATCTGTTGATGGACACTTAGGTTGCTTCCATGTCTTGGCTATTGTAAATAATGCTGCTGTGAACATTGGGGGGATATATATCTTTTCAAGTTAGAGTTTCTTTCAGATAACTAGCCAGAAGGGGAATTGCTGGATCACATGATATTTTTAATTTTTGGAGGAACCTCCATACTGTTTTCTGCAGTGGCTGCACTAATTTCCATGCCCACCATCAATGTAAAAAGGTTTCCTTTTTTCCACATCCTGACCAGCATGTTGCATTTCCATTTTCACTTGTCTCAAGATTTTTAAATTCTTCTTTTGATTTCTTCTTTGACCTGTTGGTCATTCAGTAGCATGTTGTCTAATCTCCATGTATTTGTGAATTTTCCAGTTATCTTCTTGCAATTGATTTCTAGTTTCATACCATTGAGGTTGGAACAGATGCTTGATACAATTTCAGTCTTCTTAAATTTATTAAGACTTGCTTTGTGGCCTGACATATGATCTCTCCTGAGAATATTCCATGTGCCCTTGAGAGGAGTACATGTTCTGCTGCTTTTGAATGGAAAGTTCTGTAAATGTCTGCTAAGTCCCTCTAGTCTGGTGTGTAGTTTAAGTCCATGTTTCCTTACTGATTTTCTGTCTGGATGATCTGTCCATTGTCGGAAGCAGGGTATTGAAGTCCCCTGCTATTATTGTATTTCTGTCTGTTTCTCCCTTTAGGTCTGTTATCGACCCCTTTAGAATGTAAGCTCCATGTAGGGAGGGATATTCTCTCTTGTGGTCATTGCTGGGGCCATAGCACCCAGCCTGGTATGTAGTCTGCACTCAATAAATATATGTTGAAAGAGAGAGAGAGAGAGGAAGGAAGGGAGGGAGGGAGGAAGGCAGGCAGGCAGAAATGTGGGTCCCCTGATGGGGGTTCAGCATCCTCCGCTATTACCCTGGCTCCCCAGCCTCCTCTCTCTCTCCGGCCTCCCTGCCTCCATCAGCTGCCCATTCTCCTCCCACACCACTTCCAGGTATTCTGTGTTCTCTGCACTTTCACTGAGTCCACCAAACTCACCTCTGGGAAGGTTCAGGACCAATCACTGTCTTGTTAATATCATGCTTGCTGCTGAAACACATAAAACCCAAAATTTGCTGTGACTTAACACAGTAACAGTTTATTTTTCACTCACATTGTCATCCAATGTGGCCATGTTTGTAGGTGACTGTAGTGCGTTGAACCACAGCCTCCAGAAAGGTGCGTTGAAGTTCTAACCCCTGGTACCTGTACATGTGAGCTTGTTGGGAAAAAGGGTCTTTGCAGATGTCATTAAGTAAGGCTCTCGAGATGAGATCACCCTGCATTAACTGGATGGACCCCCAGTCCAATGACAAGTCCTTATAAAAAACATGAGAAGAGGACTTCCCTGGTGGTGCAGTGCTTAAGAATCTGCCTGCCAATGCAGGGGACACAGGTTTGATCCCTGCTCTGGGAAGATCCCACATGCCGTGGAGCAGCTAAGCCCGTGCACCACAACTACTGAGCCTGCGAGCCACAACTACTGAGCCCGTGTGCCACAACTACTGAAGCCCGCGAGCCTAGAGCCCGTGCTCTGCAACAAGAGAAGCCACCTCAATGAGAAGCCCGCGCACCGCAATGAAGAGTAGCCCCTGCTCGCCGCAACTAGAGAAAGCCAGAGTGCAGCAACGAAGACCCAATGCACCCAAAAATAAATAAATAAAGTTTAAAAAAATTTAAAAAAAGAGAAACACGAGAGGAGAAGACACAGAGGAGCAGACCACGTGAAGATGAAAGCAGAGATTGAAGTTATGTAGCTACGACCCTAGGAACACCTGGAGCTACCAGAGGCTTGAAGTTTCAAGGAGTCTCCTCTAGAGCTTTAGGAGAGCATGCCTTGATTTTGAACTTCTGGCCTCCAGAGCTGTCAGACAACAAATTTCTGTTGTTTTAAGTCATTAGGTAAGTGGTCCTTTGTTAGGCAATCCTAGGAAACTAACACGGTGACCTTCCTTGTGGTCTCCCAGGACCCAGGCCCCTTCCTTCAGGGACTGTGCTTTTGTCTAGCTACACAGAGCCCTCTCATTCTGCCTGCGCCTGGGGAAGATGACCATGCGGAAGGCGCCTTGATTTCTTAACCCCTTTAGCTTGGAGGGGCACGCAGCCCCCCGGGTGCAAGGCCATCTGGAGAACATAATTCCCTGCTGGGAAGCCACTTCCCGGTAACTGCTTGTCACCATGAAAGGGCAGCACAAATCTTTGGTGGTCACCTGGCTGTTTCTACCAGGGTCACTTACACTTACTGTACATTCGGATCAGTGTTCGACCTTGGCCTCAGCCGTCTGCCCTTCACTATTTAGCCTAATTGGTGTCTGTCTCCCATGAAGGGAATTGATGGTAGCAGCAGGCAGGTGGGTGAGGCAGAGTCCTTGAGGGCTCCTCCTTTGGCCTCTGCGATGTGAAGAAGAAGATAACGGGTTAGAGCAGTTTTCAAAGACAGCCTTGAAAGGGGAAAGGGAGCATCTCAGAAGCCCACCTGAGCGCGAGAATTTTGTGAAACGGGAGGGGGAGGACAGCCTCGCTCACGTGGATCCAGGGACCATGGTCTGGGCTTAATATCGCTTCCCCTGGTGTTACCAAGAACTGAAGTCCTAGCACTGCTACAGGGGACTCAGGGTAACTGCTGGGACCCTTCCTGGCCCCGCGCTTAGCATGGAGGCGTGTAAGACTCAGTCCTTCCCGTCACCTCCTGGCCCCGCGCTTAGCATGGAGGCGTGTAAGACTCAGTCATTCCCGTCACCTCCTGGCCCCGCGCTTAGCATGGAGGCGTGTAAGACTCAGTCCTTCCCGTCACCTCCTGGCCCCGCGCTTAGCATGGAGGCGTGTAAGACTCAGTCATTCCCGTCACCTCCTGGCCCCGCGCTTAGCATGGAAGCGTGTAAGACTCAGTCATTCCCGTCACCTCCTGGCCCCGCGCTTAGCATGGGAGGCGTGTAAGACTCAGTCCTTCCCGTCACCTCCTGGCCCCGCGCTTAGCATGGAGGCGTGTAAGACTCAGTCATTCCCGTCACCTCCTGGCCCCGCGCTTAGCATGGAAGCGTGTAAGACTCAGTCATTCCCGTCACCTCCTGGCCCCGCGCTTAGCATGGGAGGCGTGTAAGACTCAGTCCTTCCCGTCACCTCCTGGCCCCGCGCTTAGCATGGAGGCGTGTAAGACTCAGTCATTCCCGTCACCTCCTGGCCCCGCGCTTAGCATGGAGGCGTGTAAGACTCAGTCCTTCCCGTCACCTCCTGGCCCCACGCTTAGCATGGAGGCGTGTGAGACTCAGTCCTTCCCGTCACCTCCTGGCCCCGCGCTTAGCATGGAGGCGTGTGAGACTCAGTCCTTCCCGTCACCTCCTGGCCCCGCGCTTAGCATGGAGGCGTGTGAGACTCAGTCCTTCCCGTCACCTCCTGGCCCCGCGCTTAGCATGGAGGCGTGTGAGACTCAGTCCTTCCCGTCACCTCCTGGCCCCGCGCTTAGCATGGAGGCGTGTGAGACTCAGTCCTTCCCGTCACCTCCTGGCCCCGCGCTTAGCATGGAGGCGTGTGAGACTCAGTCCTTCCCGTCACCTCCTGGCCCCGCGCTTAGCATGGAGACGTGTGAGACTCAGTCCTTCCCGTCACCTCCTGGCCCCGCGCTTAGCATGGAGACGTGGAAGACTCAGTCCTTCCCGTCACCTCCTGGCCCCGCGCTTAGCATGGAGACGTGGAAGACTCAGTCCTTCCCGTCACCTCCTGGCCCCGCGCTTAGCATGGAGGCGTGTGAGACTCAGTCCTTCCCGTCACCTCCTGGCCCCGCGCTTAGCATGGAGGCGTGTGAGACTCAGTCCTTCCCGTCACCTCCTGGCCCCGCGCTTAGCATGGAGGCGTGTGAGACTCAGTCATTCCCGTCACCTCCTGGCCCCGCGCTTAGCATGGGAGGCGTGTAAGACTCAGTCATTCCCGTCACCTCCTGGCCCCGCGCTTAGCATGGAGGCGTGTGAGACTCAGTCCTTCCCGTCACCTCCTGGCCCCGCGCTTAGCATGGAGGCGTGTGAGACTCAGTCCTTCCCGTCACCTCCTGGCCCCGCGCTTAGCATGGAGGCGTGTGAGACTCAGTCCTTCCCGTCACCTCCTGGCCCCGCGCTTAGCATGGAGGCGTGTGAGACTCAGTCCTTCCCGTCACCTCCTGGCCCCGCGCTTAGCATGGAGGCGTGTGAGACTCAGTCCTTCCCGTCACCTCCTGGCCCCGCGCTTAGCATGGAGGCGTGTGAGACTCAGTCCTTCCCGTCACCTCCTGGCCCCGCGCTTAGCATGGAGGCGTGTGAGACTCAGTCCTTCCCGTCACCTCCTGGCCCCGCGCTTAGCATGGAGGCGTGTGAGACTCAGTCCTTCCCGTCACCTCCTGGCCCCGCGCTTAGCATGGAGGCGTGTGAGACTCAGTCCTTCCCGTCACCTCCTGGCCCCGCGCTTAGCATGGAGGCGTGTGAGACTCAGTCCTTCCCGTCACCTCCTGGCCCCGCGCTTAGCATGGGAGGCGTGTAAGACTCAGTCCTTCCTGTCACCTCCTGGCCCCGCGCTTAGCATGGAGGCGTGTAAGACTCAGTCATTCCCGTCACCTCCTGGCCCCGCGCTTAGCATGGAGGCGTGTAAGACTTAGTCATTCCCGTCACCTCCTGGGCGCAGAGGCAGGTGCCTGCCCACAGCCGCGGTCGTGTAAGCCGCGTGTTCACGGGCAGGACTTGTGGGTGTGTTCACAGAAGCAGTTCTGGTTTTGGTCTCCCACTGTCCCTCTGAACTTGTCACAGCCGCTACCCTCCTTCTGCTCTGAGTGCAAAGTTCCGGTGGGTGCCCTGGCTTTTCTGAGCACTGTTAGATCATTAAAATTGCTGTAGTGAACTTAAGTCCCAAACATAGCCTGGGTTCAGTAACTCCTAGAGAAGGCCAGCCCAGACCCGGAACAAAACTCCGTCTTCACCCGCAGATCAGACTCCGCTCAGCTCCCTCAAGAGGCCTCTGCCGGCCGCAGGGGAGGTTGCCTCCATCCCAAAGGCCTCGTCTTCTTTTTCCTTAGTTTGCACATCTTCCTTCCCCAGCTCGGTAATCTGCTTCTGCCCCCTCCGAGGTTGGACGTGAGGGGGATGAAGAGAAGGGGACCCAGAAGTTCTTAGTCCGGTGGTACTTCTGACTCGCTGACACTGCTGCTTTGGCTTTTCCAGGCTGGAGTCGGCACCAGCCCTGCGCCCCCAGCTGCAGGGACACATCGAGCTTCCTGACAGTCCCCCCGAAGCCTCTCCCAAGGCAAAGGGCAGAGGCCTCCCCGCTACAAAGCCACCCTTGAGATGAAGGTGGGACCCACAGCACCCAACTCTTGTTGTGAGTGAAGGGATTCGAGGTTGGGTCACCAGTTTTCAATTATCTACTTCAAAATTCTGCAAACGGCCTGGGATCTGCATTATAACGTAGCAGTTACTATAGCTTGGTGCCTTGGCTGAAATGTCCAGTTTCACATTCTGCTACGATAATCACCATATCAAGGTGCTACGCTAGGAGTTTTAGGAGCTTTGATCTTCACAGCCAAATTTCTAGGTGAGTGTTGTTATTCCCAATTTACAGATGAAGAAACTGAGGCCCGGTTCCTGAAAGAGCCAGTGCCAGAGTCTGAAGCCAAGTGTCTCCAGCCATGTGTGCCCCTTGCTGTGTCACACCCCTGAAAAGGGGTTGGGAGGAGGACCGTCCCCTGCACGCCTCTCTGCAGAAAGGTGAAATGTGCTTGTCACAGTTGTCCTTAATTATTACGTCATCATTTGCTGATAGTTCATTTTCCCGCCAGAATGTCGGCTTCATGAGCTCCACCCCTGGGTCTGTCTTGATTACAGCTGGCTCCCCAGCCTGGTCCAGCACCTGGCACCAGTGAGGGCTGCAGAAGTGTTTTTTCTATATCAGGCAGGTAGGTGCTTGGAGTGGAGATGGGCCAGGGTGGGTCTACGTGGGACATTAAGGAATCGGAGGAAAAGGGAGGAAGTAAGAGAAGAGAGGGCATTGTGTTTTTGTTTGTTTTGAATTTTTGAATTTTATTTTTTTATACAGCAGGTTCTTATTAGTTATCCATTTTATACATATTAGTGTATACATGTCCATCCCAATCTCCCAGTTCATCCCACCACCACCCCACCCCACCACTTTCCCCCCTTGGTGTCCATACGTTTGTTCGAGAAGAGGCGGCACTGTTGTGTGAGAAGGACAGAGGGGCGGGGAGTTTAGTCTGCTTGCGGGAAAGGGTGTGTCAACAGCAGAACCATGAGGCAGAGCCTGGAGAGAAAGGTTGCAGTGAGAGTGGGAGAGGCCCTCGTTCCAAGGAACCGAGGCTCAGAAGGGGCACCCTAGGGTGGGAGCATGGGTTTCCTGAGACTGAAACGCTTTGGACTTTTCTCTGGGTTCTACAGCCAGTAAGAGTGAAATCAACCCCAGACAACCAGGGCATCCCATGATTTGTAGAGATCATTATCTCTTGGAGATCCCTGAATGAGATCTGCCCTGATTTTTTTTTTTTTTTTAAAGACAAAAAGCCTATTGAGGGCCAGCGCCAGAATTCTTCTTAGGGAGGGAATTCTTTTTTGTTTGGGAAAATATCTGGACTAAGCTCTTTGGGACACACAATGAGACTATGAAAGGCACATTTCATTTGCACAGCAAATGAAAGAGCTGTTGAAACTAGACTGCAGGAGAAAATGAAGAGAACTTGATCTCAGTGTGAGAGGAACAGAGAGGAGGGGAGAGGACCCATGAGTTGGTGAAAGGCTGTGTGGCCACAGGAAGCAGGAGGTCTCTCAAAGTGGCTGGAACCTGGGAGCTTAAATGGTCTCACATGAGGAGGGTCCTGAGGTCAGGGGTTCCAGAAGACCCAGGCTCTTCCCACATCTCTGCCCCGCTGGCCTTGGTCTGGGGATTCTCCCTCCTGGTTGTGCCATATCTGTCCAACTCTGGGCAGATGGTCCTCATGCAGCTGCGTTCAAAGGCAGGGCAGAAAGGGGAGTGGAAGAGAGCTTTTCCTTTTTTATCTTATTATTTTTACTAAGAAAGAAAATACACTCCAGAAGCTTCTAGGAGACTACTACTGGCTAGCTGTGATTTCTCTGATTTCCTGTGCCCACAGCTATTCCCATCCCTGGCCAAGGTCAATGGGATGGTCAGGCTCACTCAGGCCCATCATGGTTCATCCCCTGGTCCTGTCAAAGGGCTCACCTTTGGAGAGCAGGGCCCCTATGCTTGAATAAAAATGAGGTTTCATTAGCTGGGAAAAGGCAGGAGGTGGCTGTTAGGGAGACATCTAATGGTGTCTGACACGCGTGAAGAGTTCGTGAGGTGGGCGCTCTGGTGGGGGCGTAGCCACAGTGAATTTTCCAGTAAGAATGATGATATAAGATCGTTCGGTACACAGATGACCTCCCCCCTCGGCTTTCAACAACTTGTACAGCTCACTGTTCTCACCAGCACCACGTGTATACGCCTGTGGGGACTCTTTGCCTTGCTGGTGTTCATCTGGTAGCCATGGTGGGCTCGCCCTGATGTTTACAGCTGGCATCTATTCTGATTGTCAGTGCCTGTGCCGTGAGGGGCGGGTATGTCTAGTGTCACCCTGGGTGTGTGTAAGTCAAGGATGGTGTGACCGTCATGTCTTGGTCAGAAAAAAGTGAGTCCAAGATTTCAGAGGTGGAGGCAAAAATGACATGACAACCGAAGCCCCCAAATGCACGTGTGAGATCTCCGGGAATGCTCTGAACACCCGCGAGTCATGGAGAAGGAGAGCCAACCTTATCTAGATCTGAAGTGACGCGAAGATTTAGCTGACATGCAGGTCATCACTACTCACCACTGAGGAGGAAGTACAGGCTCAGGGCCATTTTCAGAGAAGACTCGGATGGGTTTCCCAGGTTACTGTTAAGTACACCTTCCTTGATCTGGATGCTTCTTGCTCCTTCTCTTCAGAGACCATCAAGGTTTGGGGGAGGTCTGTGCAGCTGCAGCCTCTCAAGTCCTCCCCAGACCCCCCAGCCACAGCTTGGAGAGGAGTGGAGTCTCATTTCCCTCTCCCAGCTCTGGAAAGACCAATGGGAGCTTCCACTTGGAAGGACCCTCTGAGAGCATGGAGGCAGGAGTCATAGGTCCAAGGCTGGGAGGATTCTCTTGAGGTTGTCAGACGGGGGTCCTTACACCAGCATATTTCCCATGAACTGGGCTCCTTCTCTAAAAGGAATTTTCGGGCACATCCTACCTCCCATATGAGCTTCTGAGGCATAGCTGCATTTGATTCTCTTGCACGTAGAGCCAAGGAGTTATTTGACAGCAATTGTGAGGAGCTCTGAATAAAACCTACAAAGACAGTTATTAAACTAATCCAGGACAAAGGCAAGAAGGGGTGTTAATTGTACCCGGCTTGACACCAGCCTAATTTCTCTGGCATCTTTCTACAAGTTGAAAGTGGGTAGGAGGTCAAGGTGATACAAAGAAGAATGGCATCTAGTTATGCAGAGCAGGTGACAGCTGCTCTGAGGAACCAGACTCCTCTCCCAGCAGGCAGGAGGCAGAACCTCCCCTGACGAGGCCAATGCTGGGCCCCCACCTTCCAACCTCTTCTCCTCTTTGGTGGCCCCAGATTCACACAGCGTTTGGGGGAGTTGTGCTCACCCTAAGGTTAGCCAGCTCCCTGGGCTCCTTATATCTTATTGCTCCACTGTGTTGGGCTCTGTTTCCCAAGTTTACCTCATGGCCCAAGATGGCTGCTTCAGCTCTAGCACTCACATCTGCATTCCAGCCAGCAGGAAGGAGAAAAGGGGAAGATACGGGCCTGTCTACTCCTTTCATGACATTTAGAAATTGTACACACCACTTCTGTTAATATCCAATTGGCCAGAACCCAGTCTCATGGCCTCGCACAGCTGTAAAGGAGGCAAGTTTGCCAAATGAGGCAAAGAGGCACCTGAGAGTAAAAATTATAATAAATGACAAAGGAGTCAGGAGCAGTATGACAGAATAAGCACAGGGCCTTAGGGAAGAAGGCAGCAGGGGCTCTGGGCTTAACACCAGCCTGCCCTTGGCCCATCCAGACCTGGCCCTGGGCTTTCTACAGGCCTGGGAAGCAGAAACTGAGGCATGGAAGGTATTCCCTGCCAGAAATCGGTGCCTGACATCAAGGGTAGGTTGGCAACACCTCTTTCTGCAGATTTCATGATTAGAACTTCTGAGGTAATAGCATATAATAAGGTTAATCATATAAACACTGTTTTGTTCTGATAATATTTCATCATAAATGATCATGTTACCAAGTCCAAGCTCATTCTGCTGGCCACATGAGAGGCCAATAAATCGAGAGACAAGTTGTTGAGGGAATGAATAGCAACTTTCTTCGGAAAGCCAGCAGACTGAGAAGATGGGGGACTGGTGTCCCAAAGTACCATCTAATCCGAGTTAGAATTCAGGCTTCTCTTATACTAAAAGGGGACGGGGTGTGGCTGCTTGTTGCAAACTTCCTGGTGACGGAATCCTTTGTTCTTGCAGCTGTCCAGTAGGTCAGGTCACGATGTTCCTGTAAACCTCCGACAAGACACATGTTATTCTCTGTTCTGCCACGTTTTATCTCTATATGAATGGAAAGGTGTTATGCCTTTAAAGGTCAGGACCTTGAGGATGAGCTATCCTGTATATTTCAGGCAATAGGTAACATTCTTAACTTGTAGCAAAAGCATAGAATACAAAGGTTAGAGTGAAAGAAACAGATCTAATATGGAGTCAGATTTGTTCTTCCCTGTCACAATAATGCTACTGGCAACCAAGTTATACCCTTCATGGTGTAGGACACACTCAGGAGGCAGAAACATAAAGAGTTGTTTCCAGAAACATTTAAAGTTTCTGTTTCCGCTTCCTCTCACAAACTCCACTCTCAGCATTAGTCTATCTGTCGCCAGGGGTGTGTGTGTGGTGGATTTGTGGGTGGTGTGAGTGTTGCTAGAAGGATCTCACTTCTTTAAAGGCTTCACATCTACTCTTGATTATCTCCACATGATGCTCTAATAGTGCTGCATTTATTTATATTTTTGTAAGTATTTAAAGTGTTTGTTAACTGTTATTATATTTGAAAAAATTGCTTTGACATTTCTTAATTTTTTTTACATGGAGAGATTCAAAAATGGAAGTGACTCATGTCTTCCTGTGTCCACCCTACTGGGTGTATCTTGGCATTTCCTCTCTGCTCAGCACCACTGATCAGTGATCTGGATGGTGTACCGCCCTCTCTCCAGCCCTGCTCACCCTGCACCAAAGATTCTCTGCCCCTCCCTCAGCCATTTTCTTTCCACCTTCATTAGATTTTGGCGTCAGGGTTATGTGATTTATTAAGTAAATTAAGTTACTTTCCTTCCATTTTTTGTACCCTCTGAAAAAGTTTATGTGACATAGGAGTTAATCACACATTGACAATTTAAAGAAATCTATCAGGAAATCCATCAGCATTCCAGGTCTGCTTTGAAGGTGGTTTCTGCATAACTTTCTCAGATTTTGTTCTTTTCAAGCCTCCTACGTGTTGTTGCATTGATTTGCATTGCAAAAACTTTGGTTATTTATATTTACTAAGAGAAGCATTTTGTTTTTTGGTAGAGATTCCCAAATTTATTACTATAAAATTGTGAATAGTTTTAATCTCCTTTGTACCTTTATCTCAGATGTTTATCACTTTCTCATTCTAATTAATTTTTTGTTGAAACTATTTTCTTTATTATATTTGCCAAATGTTTATCAACTTCGTTTCTTGTCAAAGAATCAGGTTTTTAATTTACTTATTTAATTCATTTTTCTACTAATTTATTTTTTTTTCTGCTTGTATGTTCATTTTTAAGGTATTTTCCTTATTAAAATTTTTTTTAAATAATAAGAATATTTAAGGCTATGACGTTGCCTTTGAGTTTAACTCTTTTTTGAAAACAGACTTTGTCCTTTAGGGCAGTTTTAGGTTCACAGTAAAACTGAGTGGGAGGTACTGAGATTTCCCATAAACTCCCCTCCCCCCCACATGCATCCCTCCCCCATTATCAACATCCCCCACCAGAGTGGTATGTTTGTTACAATTGTCCAGCCTACGCTGACACATAACAATTACCCAAAGCCCATAGTTTACATTAGGGTTCACTCTTAGTGCTGTACATTCTGTGGGTTTGGACAAATGCAAAATGACATGTATCCATCATTATCATTATAGTATCATAGAGTATTTTCACTGCCCTAAAATCCTCTGTGCTCTACCTGTTCATCTCTCCTCCCCTTTTATCTCATCTTTGAGCCCAGTTGGTTTCAATAGTGAGCTCATTATTATTTTTTTTTCAAAATAGCCTGCCATTATATTCTTAAATTTCTTCTTAAACCATTGCTACTTTGAAGAGCATTTTTCAATATCCATGGGATTAGGGTTTTAAAAATCATTGTTTTAGTGTAAAACATTGAATTTTGGATTTTTTTGTTTAAGATGACAGAAGATGGACTGAAAATTTTATGACCAAAATTTTATTAGGAGATTTGTTTTTCTTAATTAGCATTTCATCAATTTTATAACTGTTTCACATAAACTCCAAAAGAATGTGCATTATGTGTTTTTAAGAGCCATCAAATAAGTCAACATAATACCATAGTGGTCAGAAAGTACACTGTGTATTATTTCAATCCTTTGATATTCATGGAGACTTATTTACTGCCCATTTTATGGTCTACTTGCTGAATGTTTCATGTGCACTTAGAAAGAATGTACACTATAGACTTGGGAGTTGTGTTATAAAAATATTAATTACATAAAGCTAATTGATCATGTTGTTCAAATCATCTATATTTTTACTAGTATTTTTCCCCATCAATTATTGAAAGAAGGATGTTAAAAAAATCTTCCACTATCTTTGTGGCTTTGTCTATTCTTCCTTTAGTTCTTTTGATTTTTTTTTTAATTTTTCAATTTTATTTTATTTATGTTTTTATACAGCAGGTTCTTATTAGTCATCAATTTTATACACATCAGTGTATACACGTCAATCCCAATCGCCCAATTCATCACACCACCATCCCCAACCCCCCCACAGATTTCCCCCCTTGGTGTCCATATGTTTGTTCTATACATCTGTGTCTCAACTTCTACCCTGCAAAATGGTTCATCTATACCATTTTTCTAGGTTCTACATACATGCGTTAATATATGATATTTGTTTTTCTCTTTCTGACTTACTTCACTCTGTATGACAGTCTCTAGATCCATCCACGTCTCAACAAATGACCCAATTCCATTCCTTCTTATGGCTGAGTAAAATTCCATTGTATATATGTACCGTATCTTCTTTCTCCATTCATCTGTCGATGGGCATTTAGGTTGCTTCCATGACCTGGCTATTGTAAATAGTGCGGCAGTGAACATTGGGGTGCATGTGTCCTTTTGAATTATGGTTTTCTCTGGGTATATGCCCAGTAGTGGAATTGCTGGATCATATGGTAGTTCTATTTTTAGTTTTTTAAGGAACCTCCATACTGTTCTCCATAGTGGCTGTATCAATTTACATTCCCACCAACAGTGCAGGAGGGTTCCCTTTTCTCCACACCCTCTCCAGCATTTGTTGTTTGTAGATTTTCTGATGATGCCCATTCTAACCGGTGTGAGGGGATACCTCATTGTAGTTTTGATTTGCATTTCTCTAATAATTAGTGATGTTGAGCAGCTTTTCATGTGCTTCTTGGCCATCTGTATGTCTTCTTTGGAGAAATGTCTATTTAGGTCTTCTGCCCATTTTTGGATTGGGTTGTTTGTTTAATACTGAGCTGCATGAGCTGTTTATATATTTTGGAGATTAATCCTTTGTCCGTTGATTCGTTTGCAAATATTTTCTCCCATTCTGAGGGTTGTCTTTTCGTCTTATTTATGGTTTCCTTTGCTGTGCAAAAGCTTTGAAGTTTCATTAGGTCCCATTTGTTTATTTTTGTTTTTATTTCCATTACTATAGGAGGTGGATCAAAAAAGATCTTGCTGTGATTTATGTCAAAGAGTGTTCCTCCTATGTTTTCCTCTAAGAGTTTTATAGTGTCTGGTCTTATATTTAGGTCTCTAATCCATTTTGAGTTTATTTTTGTGTATGGTGTTACGGAGTGTTCTAATTTCATTCTTTTACATGTAGCTGTCCAGTTTTCCCAGCACCACTTATTGAAGAGACTGTCTTTTCTCCATTGTATATCCTTGACTCCTTTGTCATAGATTAGTTGACCATAGGTGCATGGGTTTATCTCTGGGCTTTCTATCTTGTTCCATTGATCTATGTTTCTGTTTTTGTGCCAGTACCATATTGTCTTGATTACTGTAGCTTTGTAGTATAGTCTGAAGTCAGGGAGTCTGATTCCTCCAGCTCCGTTTTTTTCCCTCAAGACAGCTTTGGCTATTCGGGGTCTTTTGTGTCTCCATACAAATTTTAAGATTTTTTGTTCTAGTCCCGTAAAAAATGCCATTGGTAATTTGATAGAGATTGCATTGAATCTGCAGATTGCTTTGGGTAGGATAGTCATTTTCACAATGTTGATTCTTCCAATCCAAGAACATGGTATATCTCTCCATCTGTTGGTATCATCTTTAATTTCTTTCATCAGTGTCTTATAGTTTTCTGCCTACAGGTCTTTTGTCTCCCTAGGTAGGTTTATTCCTAGGTATTTTATTCTTTTTGTTGCAATGGTAAATGGTAGTGTTTCCTTAATTTCTCTTTCAGATTTTGCATCATTAGTGTATAGGAATGCAAGAGACTTCTGTGCATTAATTTTGTATCCTGCAACTTTACCAAATTCATTGATTAGCACTAGTAGTTTTCTGGTGGCATCTTTAGGATTCTCTATGTATAGTATCATGTCATCTGCAAACAGTGACAGTTTTACTTCTTCTTTTCCGATTTGTATTCCTTTTATTTCTTTTTCTTCTCTGATTGCCGTGGCTAGGACTTCCAAAACTATGTTGAATAATAGTGGTGAGAGTGGACATCCTTGTCTTGTTGCTGATCTTAGAGGAAATGATTTCAGTTTTTCACCATTGAGAATGATGTTTGCTGTGGGTTTGTTGTATATGGCCTTTATTATGTTGAGGTAGGTTCCCTCTAGGCCCACTTTCTGGAGAGTTTTTATCATAAATGGGTGTTGAATTTTGTCAAAAGCTTTTTCTGCATCTAATGAGGTGATCATATGGTTTTTATTCTTCAATTTGTTAATATGGTGTATCACATTGATTGATTTGTGTATATTGAAGAATCCTTGCATCCCTGGGGTAAATCCCAGTTGATCATGGTATATGATCCTTTTATAATGTGTTGTTGAATTCTGTTTGCTAGTATTTTGTTGAGGATTTTTGCATCTATATTCATCAGTGATATTGGTCTGTAATTTTCTTTTTTTTTGTAGTATGTTTGTCTGGTTTTGGTATCAGGGTGATGGTGGCCTCATAGAATGAGTTTGGGAGTATTCCTTCCTCTGCAATTTTTTGGAAGAGTTTGAGAAGGATGAGTGTTAGCTCTTCTCTAAATGTTTGATAGAATTCACCTGTGAAGCCATCTGGTCCTGGACTTTTGTTTGTTGGAAGATTTTTAATCACGGTTTCAATTTCATTACTTGTGATTGGTCTGTTCGTATTTTCTATTTCTTCCTGGTTCAGTCTTGGAAGGTTATACCTTTCTAAGAATTTGTCCATTTCTTCCAGGTTGTCCATTTCATTGGCATAGAGTTGCTTGTAGTAGTCTCTTAGGATGCTTTGTATTTCTGTGGTGTCTGTTGTAGCTTCTTTTTCATTTCTAATTTTATTGATTTGAGTCCTCTCCCTCTTTTTCTTGATGAGTCTGGCTAATGGTTTATCAATTTTGTTTGTCTTCTCAAAGAACCAGCTTTTAGTTTTATTGATCTTTGCTATTGTTTTCTTTGTTTCTATTTCATTTGTTTCTGCTCTGATCTTTATGATTTCTTTCCTTCTCCTGACTTTAGGTTTTGTTTGTTCTTCTTTCTCTAGTTCCTTTAGGTGTAAGGTTAGATTGTTTATTTGAGATTTTTCTTGTTTCTTGAAGTAGGCTTGTATAGATATAAACTTCCCTCTTAGAACTGCTTTTGCTGCATCCCATAGATTTTGGATCGTCGTGTTTTCATTGTCATTTGTCTCTAGGTATATTTTGATTTCCTCTTTGATTTCTTAAGTGATCTCTTGGTTATTTAGTAACGTATGGTTTAGCCTCCATGTGTTTGTGTTTTTTATGTTTTTTTCCCCTGTAATTCATTTCTAATCTCATAGCGTTGTGGTCAGAAAAGATGCTTGATATGATTTCAATTTTCTTAAATTTACTGAGGCTTGATTTGTGACCCAAGATGTGATCTATCCTGGAGAATGTTCCGTGCACACTTGAGAAGAAAGTGTAATCTGCTGTTTTTGGATGGAATGTCCTATAAATATCAATTAAATCTATCTGGTCTATTGTGTCATTTAAAGCTTCTGTTTCCTTATTTATTTTCATTTTGGATGATTTGTCCATTGGTGTAAGTGAGGTGTTAAAGTCCCCTACTACAATTGTGTTACAATTGTCGATTTCCCCTTTTATGGTTGTTAGCATTTACCTTATGTATTGAGGTGCTCCTATGTTGGGTGCATAAATATTTACAATTGTTATATCTTCTTCTTGGATTGATCCCTTGATCGTTATGTAGTGTCCTTCTTTGTCTCTTGTAATAGTCTTTATTTCAAAGTCTATTTGATAGGAGAATTGCTACTCCAGCTTTCTTTTGATTTCCATTTGCATGGAATATCTTTTTCCATCCCCTCACTTTCAGTCTGTATGTGTCCCTAGGCCTGAAGTGGGTCTCTTGTGGACAGCATATATATGGGTCTTATATTTGTATGCATTCAGCAAGCCTGTGTCTTTTGGTTGGAGCATTTAATCCATTCACGTTTAAGGTAATTATCAATATGTATGTTCCTATGACCATTTTCTTAATTGTTTTGTGTTTGTTTTTATAGGTCCTTTTCTTCTCTTGTGTTTCCCACTTAGAGAAGTTCCTTTAGCATTTGTTGTAGAGCTGGTTTGGTGGTGCTGAATTCTCTTAGCTTTTGCTTGTCTGTAAAGCTTTTGATTTCTCTATCAAATCTGAATGAGATCCTTGCTGGGTAGAGTAATCTTGGTTGTAGGTTCTTCCCTTTCATCACTTTAAGTATATCATGCCACTCCCTTCTGACTTATAGAGTTTCTGCTGAGAAATCAGCTGTTAACCTTATGGGAGTTCCCTTGTATGTTATTTGTCGTTTTTCCCTTGCTGCTTTCAATAATTTTTCTTTGTCTTTAATTTTTGCCAATTTGATTACTGTGTGTCTCGGCGTGTTTCTCCTTGGGTTTATCCTGTATGGGACTCGCTGCGCTTCCTGGACTTGGGTGGCTATTCCTTTCCCATGTTAGGGAAGTTTTCGACTATAATCTCTTCAAATATTTTCTCTGGTCCCTTCTCTCTCTCTTCTCCTTCTGGGACCCCTATAATGCGAATGTTGTTGCGTTTAATGTTGTCCCAGAGGTCTCTTAGGCTGTCTTCATTTCTTTTCATGCTTTTTTCCTTATTCTGTTCCACAGCCGTGAATTCCACCATTCTGTCTTCCAGATCACTTATCTGTTCTTCTGCCTCAGTTATTCTGCTATTGATTCCTTCTGGTGTAGTTTTCATTTCAGTTATTGTATTGTTCATCTCTGTTTGTTCTTTAAATCTTCTAGGTCTCTGTTAAACATTTCTTGCATCTTCTCGATCTTTGCCTCCATTCTTTTTCCGAGGTCCTGGATCATCTTCACTATCATTATTGTGAATTCTTTTTCTGGAAGGTTGCCTATCTCCACTTCATTTAGTTGTTTTTCTGGGGTTTTGTCTTGTTCCTTCATCTGGTACATAGCCCTCTGCCTTTTCATCTTGTCTATCTTTCTGTGAATGTGGTTTTGTTCCACAGGCTGCAGGATTGTAGTTCCTCTTGCTTCTGCTCAGTTCCTTTGATTTTTTAAATGTGTTTTGAAGATCTCTTATGAGTTGCATGCATTTGTCTTCTTGAAGAATTAATCCTTTTATTATTAGGAAGGGATCCTCTTTAGTAATACTCTTTGACTAGTAATACTCTTTAACTTAATCCTCTCTGACTTTAAGAGTCAATACTCTTCAACTTAAATACTCTAGTAATAATCTTTGACTTAAAGTCTACTTTGTTTGGTAAGTATATAGCCATACCAACTTTCTCATGCTTAAAATTTGCATGGTATGTTTTGTTTTCTACCTTTTTACGTTCAACCTGTCAGTGTCTTTATATTTAACAGTATATACTTCATCTTGCTTCTGTATTCAGTCTGTCAAACTCTGACCCTTAATTGGAATGTTTAGTCCATTTTCATTAAATGTCATTATTATATGATTGGATTTATATCTCCCAATTGAATTGGCTATTATCCATCTCATTAGTTCTTTATTCTTTTTTTTTAAAAATTTATTCTTTATTCTTTTTTTTAAAATTAATTAATTAATTAACTAATTTTGGGCTGTGTTGGGTCTTCATTTCTGCGTGAGGGCTTTCTCTAGTTGCGGTGAGCGGGGGCCACTCTTCATCGCAGTGCGCAGGCCTCTCACTATCGCGGCCTCTCTTGTTGCGGAGCACGGGCTCCAGACGCGCAGGCTCAGTAGTTGTGGCTCACGGGCCTAGTTGCTCCGCGGCATGTGGGATCTTCCCAGACCAGGGCTCGAACCCGTGTCCCCTGCATTGGCAGGCAGACTCTCAACCACTGCGCCACCAGGGAAGCCCCCTTTATTCTTTTGATTCTTCTTTCCTAACTTAAAAAAACACTTTATTGAAATATGATTGACATAGAAAAAACTGTCCATATTTAATGCACACACTTCATGAGTTTGGAGATAAGTACACGTCTATAAAACCATGACCACAATCTATGCCTCAGACCTATCCATTACCTCCAAAGGTTTCCTCTTACCTTCTCTTTTCTTCTTCTTCTTTTTTTTTTTTTTCTTATAGGAACACTTAACATAAGATCTATACTCTTAGCAAATTTTGAAAAATATAATACAGTATTATCAACTATAGGCTTTATGCTATACAGTAGATCTCCAGGATTTATTTACCTTGCATAGCTGAAACTTTGTACCCTTTGACTAATACCTCCTTGTTTCCCCTTCCCATGCATTTTCTGCCCTTTTTGGTGTGTGGGTGAACTGTGTAATTTTTAGTATTCCATTTTATATCCTGTATAGACTTTTTAAATCTTTGTGATATTTCTTGTAGTGGTTGCTCATGGTCTACCTTCTAATAATACACTACTTCATGAGGTGTATAAGAATTCCATTTGCTCCAGCCCATATTTTGTGTTATTACGCTATAAAACCCACAATACATATTATTATTTTTGGTGTAAATGGTCAATAATATTTTAAAAATTATTTTAAAGTATTATACACATGTTTTCACATGCATATATGCATTACTACGAAGGTGAAGTCTTTTATTTTAACTATTAGCACAGATATTTACCCTTCCTGCTGGTCTTCATTCCTTCCTGCAGATCTGGGATTCAGTCTGCTCTATCTGGTGTACTGTTTCCCTTCAGAAAGATATAACTCTTTAAGTCTGAAAAGTCTTTTAGCATTTCTTGCAATATAAGTATGCTGGAGACAACTTTTTAGAGTTTTTATGTGTCTGGAAATACCTTCATTTTGACTTCATTTTTGAAGCAACTTTGTATGGGGTATAGTATTTTAGGTTAACAATTTTTTTCTTTCAGTGTTAAAAGATATTATTCCATTGCCTTTTGCCCTCCATTTTTTCTGGTGAGAAATGATATGTTATTGTTCTTCGGTTGCTCTTAAAATTTGTTCTTAATATTTGATTTTCAGTAGTTTGATAGTGATGTGCTGAGGTGTGGTTTTCTTTTAATTCATCCTGCCTGAGATTTGCTGGGTTTCTTGGATTTCTGGATTTAGAAGTTTACTGACCATTATCTGCCCAAATATTTTTCTGCTCGTTTCTTTCTGTCCTCTCTTTCTGGGACTCCAATTACACATACATTAAAATGTTTGATATTTGATATTGCCTCACAGATCTCAAATTCTTTGTTTTGTTCTTTTCACTCATTTTTCCTTTTGTTTCAATCTGAAAATTTCTGTTGCTCTGTCTGTAAGTTTACTGTTTTTTTCTTTGCTGAGTCCAGCCTGCCATTAAGGCCATCAATTGAGTGCTTTATTTGTAATGTTGTACTTTTTAGTTTCCAGCATTTCCATTTGATTCTGTTATAGTTTCTATGTCTCTAGAAATTCCTCATCTCTTCATGCATGTTTTCCACCTTCCTACTAGGTCCTTTAGCATTTCTATCATAGTTATTTTAAAATCCCTGCCGGAAAAATTTAAAATCTGTTTCAGAGATGACTGTCTGTTTCTATTGACTATTTCTTCTTTTGATCATAAATCATATTTTCTTGATTCTTTAGGTGTCTTGTAACTTTTTATTGATGCCAGTCATTTTGTATAAAATAACAACAGAGAGTGAAGTAAAGAATATCTACCTCCAGGAAAGGGGTACTAGAATTGAGGGGCTGAGTTAAAATTTGTGCGATTGGGTCTGGGTTTTATTTATTTATTTTTGACTGCATTGGGTCTTCGTTGCTGCATGTGGGCTTTCTCTAGTTGTGGCGAGTGGAGGCTACTCTTCATTGCGGTGCTCAGGCTTCTCATTGAGGTGGCTTCTCTTGTTGTGGAGCACGGGCTCTAGGTGTGCGGGCTTCAGTAGCTGTGGCTTGCGGTCTCTAGGGTGGAGGCTCAGTAGTTGTGGCGCATGGGCTTAGCTGCTCTGTGGCATGTGGGATCTTCCTGGACCAGGGCTTGAGCCCGTGTCCCCTGCATTGGCAGGCGCCACCTCTCAACCACTGTGCCACCAGGGAAGTCCAAAATGACTGATATCAGATTTTTTTTTAATTTAATTTAATTTTTTTGGCCACGCCATGCGGCATGCGGGATCTTAGTTCCCTGACAAGGGATTGAACCCGTGCCCCCTGTAGTGGAAGCGCAGTCTTAACCACTGGACCACTAGGGAAGTCCCTTGGGTCTGGGTTTTATTGCAGCTTTATTTGATTGGCAAATAGATGAAAATGTTTTCAGTATATAATCAGGACTTTCCCTTCTCTAGGCCTTGGGGATCTGAGTACTGGTAAGATTCTGAGAATTCTTTGTTCTTTGCAGCTTGGTGACCAGCTTACTGAGCCATAGGAGGTCTCTCCCACTGCTTTATAGGTTATCAGAATTTTGAGTTATGAGGCGTTCCCTTTGCTCTCTGCTCTTGCCCCAGACTTTCTATACTATATAGAAAGGTATTCCTAGAGCAGTTTCTCTCAGCTACCCTTCCCTGCCTTCATCTCTTGGCAGTTGGAAATCCAGAGTACCTCATATTGATTTTTCTCAGCTTTCCTACTCTGCTCCCCGCTTCCTTCCCAGATTGGCTGACTTGAACTTGGTGGGGGCCCCACATACTTCAGGTGATATCTCTCCGAGATCTCCTGTCCTGCCTCTCATCCTTTGGCGTATTGCTCCTGAGGACTCAGTGAAATCTGTGGGGAGGCATCGGTGGTTGGGAACACACTGACGTTGTGGCTGGGACTCCTTGGAATTCTGATATGTGATGCCAGTCCACACATGGTTGTTAAAAGGCTTCTACAGCTGGTTTCTCTCTATCCACTACTATGGAGGATTCTCCCTCCTCCTGACCCTTTCCTAGAGACCAGGAATGAGAGCAGCTGTAGGTGTCTTATCTCCCTCAAATAGCTTCTTACTTTTGGTGGTTGAACTCACTTAGGTTACTTTGCATCCTCAGCTCCAAAAAACTATGGCTTAGTAGTTTATCCAGGCTGTTTTGGTTGTTAGGGTGAGAGTGAGGGTCTCTTGTGACTTTTACACCCTAATCAGAAGCAGACTCAACACAACATATTACCATTATTGTTTAAATCTTTCGATTTACTTTATCCACTATTGGTGCATCACAGATCCATTGAAATATCCCCTGGCAATTGTGTTTCTGTCCATATGTATTTCTAGTTTTCTTACATTATGTGATTTTTGCCATATTTGGCAAATAAACCTTTTGATTATTTTGCTCAGAAAGCAATGGATTGAATAAATAAATCCCAGAATGGTTCTTTGGCACACCCTTAAACAAACAAATGAAAACCCATAAAAACAAATAATTCTCTGGCAAGTTCAGTTGATTTTACCTTTGACAATATAAAATTATTTGATTCAATGATTTGTCTTAAATACTACTTCTTCTGCTATATCAATATTGCCAATTCTGTTTTCTCTGTGTTCATGTTTCTTTTTAATTTTCATTACCACGATCTTTTTATATTTAGCACTTTTGGGCCATTTATTTATTTTTAAAATTTTATTTATTTTATTTATTTATTTTTGGCTGTGTTGGGTCTTCGCTGCTGTGCATGGGCTTTCTCTAGTTGCGGCGAGCAGGGGCTACTCTTCATTGCGGTGCATGGGCTTCTCATTGCGGTGGCTTTTCTTGTTGTGGAAAACGGGTTCTAGGTGTGTGGGCTTCAGTAGCTGTGGCACATAGGCTCAGTAGTTGTGGCTCATGGGCTCTAGAGCGCAGGCTCAGTAGTTGTGGTGCACGGGCTTAGTTGCTCTGCGGCATGAGGGATCTTCCCGGACCAGGGCTCGAACCCGTGTCCCCTGAATTGGCAGGCGGATTCTTAACCACTGTGCCACCAGGGAAGTCTGGGGCCGTTTATTTTATATTTTAGATACAACTCTTATAAGCAGAAAAGTTTTAGATTTTGTTTTTCAATTTAATCTGAGGCTTTGGAGAAATTTTAGCTCTTTATGTTTATTGTCATAATTTGATGCTTAGTATGACTTTATTGATATATTTATCAAATATTTATTGAACACCTTTCTGGAAATAAACATATGAACAAAGCAAAATCCTTGCATTTGGGGAGATCACAGTCTAGTAAGAGGGTGTGATAACCACCACTAACAATAACTTGAACCAGGGAAAACGAAAGAGTGATGTGAAAACTGGAGTGTGAAAACTCACTCCAGAGAAAAACTGATTTTAAGTTCTAGTACATTATTCAGTCGAAATGATATGAGGATACAAAACACATGCTTGTTCCTTGTTTCTTTTTATGGTTACATGGAGGACATTTTTCCCTATCAAGTAATATGTTTTATATGTAAAGGAGTTTTCTCGGATCCTGTACTTGGTGTACCATGTTTCTGGAAGAATAATTTTATCTTTGCAACCATTGGATCATTTCAATGTTATTTCAATGTAATTTTTGCCTAGAGGTTGAGGATAAGGTATGTTATAGAATACTATTTTGTAGGCCAGTGGAGTGTTTCTACCCTAGAAAAGAATAATCTTTTTCATGTGAATGAACACATTTCCATCAAACAGTTAAGGCCTTTCTGATTCTGGGGGGGTGGTCTGAGGAGAGAAAAGTTAAAATGTAACTACTTCAGATAATTTGCCTCTGAAGATAGAGGAAGTTGTCTTTTACAAAACTGCTGGCCGGCTGGGTTAATGGGAGGCCTAGAAGGCGATGGCATTTGATCCTCTAGCCTTGCTCAGGACGGGGAAAGAGTCTAGAGCAGTGGCTCTGTCACTGTGTCTGTTAGAAGGGATGATGGAGAATGCCTTTGGCCTGGACCTTTAGACCAATAGCCAAGGATGAGTGAGTGTGGCAGCCCTGAGTCTGTCTTCTGATAGACCCCACAGAGGCTGGCTTGGAATTCCAGCCTCTGGACTCAGGACTCTGCTGGTTTTTGCAGCTGGAGAGAGGACGCTGGCAGAACTCAGGTACTTTGCTGAGAGCAGCTGACAGCTCAGACAAGAAAAGGAACCTGGGTTTCCCCAGTCTGGAGCAGAGCCCCCTTTTCTGGGATGAACAAATCCCCGTTCTCCCCATTCCCGACCCCCGCATGGCTGTCAGTCAGGCGTGATGGCTGAACCGCGCCTTCCTTGCCCTCCTCAGCCCCTTCCACCCATCAGACGTAGGGTCACTCAGGCGTTGCACTGAAAATGAATGGATGCCCGACATTGGAACCAGGACCAACTTAGAGCTCACGGTTCATAGAGCGACCACACGTCCCAGTTTGCCTGGGACAGTCACCCTCTACACTTGGTGTTTCAGCACAATTATTAATAGCTTTCCTTTTCACTCTCAACAGTGTCCACATTTAGACAACAAATGATATGGGTACTTTAACTTCTCATCTGTGACAAGACCCATTCTTTGGCTTATACTGACACCTGTAGGCATGCAAAATGGCTTTGAAGAAAATGAAAACGTGCCAGGCTTTGCGCATCCTCAGTCTCCAGGATTTCTGCCCACCTCCTGAATATACCGAGAGCCCTAGCTGTGGGGCATGTTCTAGAAAGGGGTCCAGGCAGGGAAAGACGTCCACTGGAAGGTGCTGCACTCTCCGCTACCATGAGCGTCCAGGGGTGTACTGACACTTGGAGTAACGTTTTGATCACTACTATTGGTGACAGGAGTCACCCTCAGCTTCAGGTGAAAATATGAGCCCAGATGGCTCTATGAGCTGTGACAGACGTTGCCCGGGTTGGGAGGTGTGATACTCGGGGCCGGTGAACCTTGAGGCTGCAGGTGTTCACAGCTGGGGAGGCTTGAGAGGAGAGTGTAGGCAGGTCAGTTTCAAGGCCCCCCGCTCATCTGCTGGAAATCAGGTGACCCTGGGTCTCCCTGGACCAAGAGGACACGGACAGTGGAGGGCGGATGTGAGCTGTGGTACCCAAGGGCCTCACATTCTCATCCCCCTCAGGCCCCATCATTGACACCTGGATTCCAATCTGAACATCAAAAACAACACAATACACTTAAAAAAAATTAAATTCAGAGGTCAGGACAGCTTCGGGCAGGTCTAATTTGTGTGCTTGGCTGTCATAATGATGGATTTGAGACAGATTAACCTGTGGTCTCCTGAGCCTAACAGCCCTGTAGGGCCCCCCTCCCTCCATGAAACTGCCTTTAAGGGGGGCCCCTGTCCCCCCCGAGGCCACCCCTCCCGCTGCCTGACAGCCCTGAGCCAATGGCTCTTGAGGCCGGAGAAGGGAAAATAGACCGTTGTCGAGATAAGAAAGGAGGCTTAGCAGGCGTGTTTGCCCTACTCAGTCAGAGTAAATCAGGATGAGGAAGGGAAACACCGGATGTCTGACTTCCAGCTATTCTTGTAGGATTTTACTGCAGTTCTTGTTTTTGTCTTCTTCTTATTTTTTAAATGATGTTGTAAAGTCCCTGGCAAGATAGAAACCTTGGGCTTCACCAACTTCCTTCGAAAGGGCTTGCGCTGGATTCTTCCAGACTGTGTGAGAAAACCTTGGCCGTGCCCCCTGACCTGCATCTGGGGGATGGGGGGCAGCTAAGCGGGCTGCCTTCAGGCCGTCACTCGCCGAATGAACAGACCATAATGAGTCAATTCTCTGCCGTCTGCTATTTAAAACAACGGGTTCCTTCCTGTTTCCTACGCGCTGACTGAGACTTCTTCTGTGTTCGGGGAAAAAAAAGGAATTCCGGGATAACGTGGGCCCTCTGCGACTGAATGAGCCATACATCTCGGCCCGCGGTGGCACAAAAGCTCCTGACTGTTTTATCTGTACAGATGGCTCTAATTTGGTGTTGGTGGCATGACTCCGTGAGCTCATTTTCCAAATACTTGGTTCATTGAAGTGGAAGAAGAAAAAAAAAAAAAACCCTCTAAGCCAAGCGAGACTCCTCCAAAAAATAGAAGTCCTGAATGTTTAACTGCCGTGCTGCTTCCGACGGGGCGGGAGGGGGAGTGAAAACCTCCAGGCTGCATCTGAGGGCGCCCTGGGCTCTGGTTCCTTTGTCCGCCACCCCAGGGAGGTCCAGGCACCCACTGGGAGTGAGGCCCGCCCCCGACCCGCTCCCGCCACGACCTGGTCCCCTGGGGAGCTGGACCGGGGAGGGCCGAACGTGGCCTCAGATGATGGGCTGGGGTCTCGGCGATGCCACGTCAGGGCCTAACTCGGGCTGCTTCTCTCTTTCTCCAGCCAAGTGTAAGGACGTAGGAGGGGCGTAACGGTGGTGAGTCTCAGCCGTACCTCCCGGGCCCGCTGCCTGGCCGCTGCTGGGGCCCAATGGGCACCGACACGGTGCCGCTCCGGCCGCCCTGGGGCTGGGCCTTCCTGGGGGCGACAGAGAAGCTCCGAGAGTGCTCGGAACACTGCGGGGACATCCGACCCCTCGCGCATGCGGCAAGCACGCTGGGCCCCGTACCGGCCGCGGGGTGCTTAAGATTAGCGATTCCCAGCCCCACCCCGAAGGGGCCGTCATCTCACCGCTCCAGGCAGGAGGGTAGGAGATGCATCAGGGTCTTCACTTGCCCGGGAAGCGGGCGAGGCGTCACAAAGGAGGCGCTGTAGAGCCGAGTCCTGGAGAAAGGGGGTGGGACCATATTAGGTGGAAAAGCACAGAAAAGCTGTGTGTGATATGCTTAAGAAACGGGGGCTTCCCTGGTGGTACAGTGGTTAGGAGTCTGCCTGCCAATGCAGGGGACACGGGTTCGAGCCCTGGTCCGGGAAGATCCTGCATGCCACGGAGCAACTAGGCCCGTGCGCCACAACTACTGCTCCTGAGCTCTAGAGCCCACGAGCCACAACTCCTGAGCCCTCGAGCCACAACTACTGAAGCCCGCGTGCCTAGAGCCCGTGATCAGCAACAAGAGAAGCCACCGCAGTGAGAAGCCCACGCACCGCAACAAAGAGTAGCCCCAGCTCGCCGCAACTAGAGAAAGCCCGCACGCAGCAACGAAGACCCAATGCAGCCAAAAATCAATCAATCAATAAATTTATTAAAAAAACAAAAAACAGTACCTACTTTATAAAAAGAAAAAGAAATGGTGACAGGTATCGGTGTCGTCTCCCAAGTGCAAATAGTTGGCACTCTGTAAATAATCGCACATGTGAAGGAATAGATGGCTGCCGTCTACATACGTGCGCACGTGTGTGCACGTGTGCACGTGGGTGTTCATGTGGGGGGGGGCAGGGGGAGGAATATAGGACGCAAGGCTTTGCCCGGTAGGCTGGAACCAGACTGAGAAAAACCTGTTGGCAAAGAAAAGCCTAGAAAAGTTTTCAAAGTCTCGAAATAGGTAAGAGTTGGCTAGAAGGAAACAGTCGGACAGGTATTTCTAAAAGCTCATCGTGGATACTGTCTGGGGAAGGGCTGGAGGGGCGCAGATGCGGAGGTGGCCACTCGGGCTGAGGGAAGGGCAGTGGCCGTGGGGGCACATCCAGCGGCCGGGCTGGAGCTGGACGGCAGGGGCAGCAGGGAAGGCAGGGGTCAGTGACCCTGAGACCCCCGGTTCGGGCGGAGGGAGGGTCTGGACACCCACTGGGTGCTGAACACAGGGAGCAGCAGGGGCAGGGCAAGCAGGTGACTTCAATGTCGTTGGATCGAGGTTCAGAGGGGCAGCAGGACCAAGCCCATCCCGTGGTCGCTGGGGCTTGTAAACCTAGTGGAGGGCCAGGCAGGGCCCTGGAGACAGGGCAAGGTCTCCGCAGCGGGGAGGGGAGGCCAGGAAGGAAGCCGGAACCGCCGGAGGAGACAGATGCTGGGGCCGAGGGGGACGCAGAGCCCGTCCGGGGGTGGCGGAGGGGGCACGGGCTCCCAGCCACGGCCACGTGGCCCTTCTGCTTCTCCACTCAGGTTTGGGCACCTGGACTCAGGGGGCTGGTGGGAGGGCACAGGCGCGGGGCCAGGGGCGGGCACGGGGAGGGACGTGTGTCCCCCCGACATGCTCACCCACATCCGAGGCCGGGTCTGCATCCCGGGCCTGAGCTCTGGCTCCTTATTTCAGGAGGGTCCCCCTCAATGGGGTGGGAGTGAGGGTTGGTGGCGCCTGTCTCCAGGGAAGGGTGGGCACTTTCTACCATGGCTCTCTCAGGACACGGGGCTCCCCCCTTTTCTCAGGGGCGTGGAGCACAGGGGGCAGGGTCCTCACAGGGAGAGGAAAGGGAAGAAGATGGTAGTTTGGACAAAGCAGAATGGCCCAAACCAGGGGGAGCCGGGAGCCACCAGTTGTGGGTGGGAAAGCATCCTTTCTCTGGCCCCACTGAAGGGCCGCAGGCCTTTACGAGAAAGGGGAGCCTTGGAGAAGACTTCAAAGAAGAGAAGGAGGACAGATACCCTGGTGGGGTCTCTGCTCCCTCCCCTCAAACAGCCGGATGGGCCACCACGTCTGGATGAGGCAGGACCACCTACTCTAGATAGGGGTGTTTTGGAGGAGGCGAAGGACAGAGTGGGTGGAGGGATGGTGTCCAGCTGGGATGCGAGAGAGACGTGAAGGGAGGG
Source organism: Balaenoptera ricei (assembly GCF_028023285.1). Taxonomy (NCBI): domain Eukaryota; kingdom Metazoa; phylum Chordata; class Mammalia; order Artiodactyla; family Balaenopteridae; genus Balaenoptera; species Balaenoptera ricei. Next base: position 3,635,791 of record NC_082640.1, on the reverse strand, counting down.
TACAGAGGATGGGAAGGTCAGGTCTGAGCCACCCTGGAGGAGTCTCGGGCAGCCAGAAACGAGGTCGGGGAGAGGCCAGCGGCGAGGTGGTCAGGAAAGTCTGAGGCGTGAGCCAACAGCCAAGGGTTGTGTGCGCAAGGAAGGGAGCAGGAAGCCAGTCCTGGGACGCAGCTGTGGGTGGGAGGCTCGCGGGCAGGGTACCCCACTGAATTCACCGGAGAGCCACGATCACAGGCCAGGGGAGACTCTGGCCTCCTCCGTGGTCAGGGAGAAAAGAGCAAGGAGCTCTAGCTTGGTCTGGGGGACGAATAAGGGTGGAGTTAGAATGAGCTCAAAAGAGCAACGAAGCTGGTCAAGCCATTAGGCTGGTGCCTCTCGGAGACCCTGGTGGGTCCTCACTCTCTGATGAAAGTAGCTTAGTCGCCTACAGGCCTCACTGGGTACGTGCTCCCTAAAGAATTCCCCTGGGGGAACCTCAGCCCCAAGCGTGTGGTCTGAAGGAGAAACCCTGGATCCCTTCAGAGAGGCAGGGGGAACCTCCCGTCCCGGGTGCCGGCACCCAGGAAGGAACCAGCGCTGAGGTGGCCACCCAGACGACTTCACACGTACAGGAGCGAAAAGGGCGCCCACGTTTCAGAGCCTTCTAAGCCGTTTTGTGCGTGTATGTGTGGACCATTGGACCGCTTTGTCGATTTGGTGAAGCCTATAGATTTCTTCCCAGAAATGTGTGTGTTTTTTTTTTAAATCAAAAGGCATCTTTTGTGTGTGTGTGTGTTATTTTTAAATGGATAAGATAGAATACTAGATTAAAATTCATACTCAAATACAGTTATTAAAGCATAAAAATCGTGATAATTTAATATGCACACCTCTTACTTAACCCATTATTTAATAAGATATAGGGGGAGGTTTCATAACCACCATCCTTTTGAAGTAGTGATGAGTATAAGTGGTATTTTGATATAGGCAAAATAACTGTATTATGATGTGAAAGTATCTGATGTCTGTTACAAATACTGCCAGTGCTGAGGTGACTTACTGACTACATTTATTATTGAGGAAAGTGCTAAGTTTAGGGAAAATAAAGATGTAACCCCTTTTCCCATTCAGGCTCACTGTTCTCCTGAATTCTCTCTAAGGCTCCTCTGCGGGTGCTGGGCCTCTGTTAAGAGCCTCTGTTTATCGTATAAAGCCACGGAGATTTGGGGGTTCATATGTTCCAACAGCAGCAATAGCATTAATGATCCTAACACATTCGTTGGTCTTATTTGGCCTGGAAGGGGCACCATCCCTACGCAAGGAACTTGACCTTCACATCATCTTACTGTGAAGGCTGAATAATGCCCCCCAAAATGCCCATGTCCTCATGCCCAGAATTATGAGGATGTGACCTTATATGGCACAAGAGACTTTGCAGCTGTGATTAAATTAAGGATTTTGAGATGGAGAGGTTATTCTGGATTATCCAGATGGGCCCAAAGTTATCACAAGGGTCCTTATAAGAAGGAGACCAGGGATCCCCCTCCTGGTGGTCCAGTGCTTAGGACTCTCTGGGTTCAATAATCCCTGGTCAGGGAACTAAGCATCCTGCAAGCCGTGGGGCGTGGCCAAAAATAAAAAATAAAAAAGAAGGAAACTGGACAGGAGTGGGGATGTGATGACAGATGCAAGAGGTTGGAGTGATGTGAGAAGAGGCCACGAGTCAAGGGACGCAGGTGGCTTCTGGAGGCTGTGCAGGCCTCCCTGAAGGCTCTGGAAGGAACTCGGCCCTGCTGACACGTTGGCTTGATAGGCTTCACGTTGATAGGCTTCCGACCTCTTTGGGTCGTTTTAAGCCACTATGTTTGTGGTAACTTATCACAGCAGCAGGAAGCGAATACGCTTACGTTAAGACACATCATCCCACTTCAAGACATTTTGGGGAGGTGCCCTGTGTGCGTGAAGGGCCGTGGTCTTACTCACAAGCTGAGTGACTTTTTACACTTTCTACTCTGTGTAGCCGCCCCGGGACCAAGATACGGGACAGCCCAGCTCCCAGAAGCCTCCCTCAGGGTCCCTCCCAGGCAGCAGCCCCGTGGGACCCCTCTTCTGACCTCCGTCCCCGTGGATTAGCTATCAGTTCGCCTGCTGGTGAATAGGTGGAATCGTGCCTTACGTACTGTCTGCTTCTTTCACTCAGCGTTGCATCTGCGAGGTGGATCTTTGTTCAGTTTAGTCCTTTTATCAGTTTGGTAGGAAATTATTTTTATTTATTTATTTATTCATTTATATTGAAGTATAGTTGATTTACAATGTAGTGTTTTAGGTGCACAGCGCAGTGATTAAGTTATACATACATATATATCTATTTTTTTCAGATTGTTTTCCCTTACAGGTTATTACAGAATACTGAGTAGAGTTCCCTGTGCTACACAGTAGGTCCGTGTTGGTTCTCTGTTTTATACACAGGAGTGTGTATATGTTAATCCCCAACTCCTAATTTACGCCAGCTCCCCAGGAAATTCTTACAACCATGCCCCCAGGAAAAGGTGGAAATAGAGACACCGTCCTCTTCTCCCCCAGTTTCACGGCTGCCCTGAAATGGACCCCAGCCCTCAGATCTCGTCCTTGTTCCTCCTCCCAGAGACCAGGGCCTTGCTCAGCGGCCACAGGGATGGCTACCTGGACTTGGGTTTGTCTCCCTCCAGGACCCCTCCTGACACCATTGCCTGAGCTTTTTGTGGTGAAGATTGTCTTCAGCACCAGAAGGTCCTGGGGACCTTTTATCTTCTCTGTCCTTCCTGCCGCCTCTGACCTTTCACGTAGGGTAACTCTACCCAACCCCCCGGAACCACCCTGCACTCTGTCCCCTCCTCTGTCCCTTCCACTTTGTCCCCTGCACTCTGTCCCCTCCTCTCTCTGCATTTCCATCTACCTCAATCTGAGCCCTCCACAGGGAGGCCCCTAGTCTCTCCCCACTTTGGCAACATTTCTTTAAGGCAACAGTCACCCTGGCCTTTCCAAGGATCCACCCAGAGGGTCCCTCACTCTGCGAGGTGACATCTTCGTTGTATACAGCCAGGGAAGCCTCACGGGGTGGGGGGGATTCCTCGCTGGCCCTTCCTGCCCCCTCGCCCCCCCCTCAGGGTCCCCTCTGGCCTCGGCTCTGCCTGGAGAGGGTCCTCGCTGGGCCATGGGCCCCCAGCCTGGGGTTTCCGGTTGCCAGAGTGACTCAGTGTGGCCGGGCTGGGGGTTGGTTGGCAGGACAGCGGAAGAAGACGTTTCAGGAGCCGCAGGGCCTGGGCCCGGAGTCCAGGGTGACGGGCCTCCTGCCAGACAGCCAGTCACGGACCTCAGCCTCCGGTTGGCACCCTCGCCTGCTGGCAATTCACTGCTTTTGTTTTTAAATCAAAATATCCTATTCATTACTAATAAAGCTGATTGGTGAATTCGGCCTTCCATCTGCAGTCAAGAGGGTTGCCAGTATCCGTCACTGCCTAGTTTATTTTATTGTTTTTTATTTTGTTTTGGAGTACAGTTGATTTACGTGTTGTGTTAGTTTCAGGTGTACGGCAAAGTGAATCAGTTATACACATACATGTATCCACTCTTTTTCAGATTCTTTTCCCTAATAGGCTATTACAGAATATTGAGTAGAGTTCCCTGTGCTCTACAGTAGGTCCTTGTTGGTTATCTATTTTATATGTAGTAATGTGTTTATTTTATTTTGTTTTGTTTTAAGCTTATTTATTTCTTTTTATTTTTTCCAGACACGAAATCCAGTTTTAAACCATTTTTTATTGAAGTGTACTTGATTTGCAATGTTGTGTTAGTTTCAGGTGTACAGCAAAGTAATTCAGTTATACATACATATATATACCTATTCTTTTTCAGAGTCTTTTCCATTATAGGTTGTTACAGGATGTTGAATATAGTTCCCTGTGCTATACAGTTGGTCCTTGTTGTTTATCTATTTTATATATAGTAGTGTATTTCTGATAATCCCAAACTCCTAAAAGAAATCCAGTTTTAAAGCTGTTGCCGTAGAGAATTTTACATTATTCCTAGTGTTTTCTCAAGCACTTTTTTTTTTTGGCCAGCATGGACAAGAGTCTATTTTTATTTATTTATTTTCTGGCTGCACCGCGCGGCTTGTGGCATCTCAGTTCCCTAATCAGGGATTGAACCCAGGCCACAGCAGTGAAAGCCCGGAATCCTAACCACTAGGCCACCAGGGAACTCCTGTTTTGAATTTTTTAGAAAATATTTTTAAAATTTTAATTCAATTTTTAAAGGTTACTTTCCATTTACAGTTAGGACAAAATATTGGCTGTCTTCCCCGTGTTGTATTGATACAGTAGTCCCCGAACCTGTCTTACACCCGGTAGTCTGTGCCCTCCCCTCTCCCACCCCGTGTTGCCTTTCCCCCTCCCCACTGTAACCGCTAGTTTGTTCTCTAGATCCGCCCCACTCCCTCTTTTCATTGAACTGACTCCCCGCAAACTTCCAACCGGCCTGTGTGAGAAAGAACTACAGCCTGTGATTTGAGAATACGGGTCACAACCCAAAGGGGGAGACGCAAGGAGAGAGTCAGGGGGGCCTTTACAAGTTTTATTTAGGGGATGACGGGGGTAGAACAGAAGGAGGGAAGCAGCTCTACCCGTGGGCATTTCCCCCTCCCTCTAAGAAACTCCCCCGCGCCAGGACCACAGACAAACCCCTCCCTGTAAGACAGCCTGCAGAGTTTTGTTGCGAAAGCTGCTCCCAGGCTGCAGATGCAGATGCCTGCCTCCTCCTGCCGCCCTTGCCTCCTGGGAGTTCAGGTGCCTCGGCCTCATCAGGGTTTCAGATAAGAAAGATTTGTTGTCCTTGCCCTCATTAGTTCTTTTTTTTTTTCTTAAAGAAAAATGAGCTCAAGAAAGAGAAGTCTGCGCATAAGAACGTCTCTAGGGCGGGCTGGAGAGTCGAGGAAGGAAAGCTACCTAAGATTCATTCTTATAAACACCATGATAAATAACACGGATTTCAACAGACGGCTATAAATAACGTCTGATGTTTGCACTCAACAGTTTCAGGCTCTCAGGTGATGGCCTGGGACAAGTGGCCGCCCGGTCCTGCCCTGCTGGCTCGCCGCCTGGTCACCTAAGCCTCCCTGTTTTCAGAGGTTGTTTTCTGCATCTCTCTCAGAGACTGTAGGCGCGCCAGCCCCTCCCTCGCTGGGCCCCGGGCGATCTCGGGGACCTGCCCCTTGGTGGGAGGACATCTGACGGGGAGGCCACTGGGTTACCGGTTTCCTTCCTCAGCGACTCACAGGCCCGCAGCCTCGCAGATGTACTCCCTGGGTTTGTTTTGATAGCTTGTTTGAAAAACAGTTCCTATCCACCAGCTGTTCAGATAATCATATTCCAAGTGGCAACCAACTGGGATTATTTTGGTTGCTGTTTACCCTGACCAGCATGGCTCAGCTGGAAAATATGGGCCTGGGTTGGGGGTCCCCTTTTTTGTTCTCGTGATTGCTGCCCAGATTGGCCATAAGGAAGACTCCTTTTCCGCTCTCCTCCCCTGGGAGCCCTGTGTTCCCCGGGGAGACGACGAGGGGCAGGAATCTGATGGAAGCTTCCGGAACGTGGGTGTTCTTGGCATCGGTGGCCCTTACCCCAAATCAGACCGTTTCACCATCAGTACTGGGACTTTGTGTCCCTGCTTGTGCAGGGCTGGAGGGATGGCCTGGCTCAGAGGTTGAGCTTGTCCTTCGAACTCTCCCTCCAATGCCCCAAACCTTCCAGGCCTAAAAGCAAACTTCGCACGCGCCCCCCCCCCCCCCGCCCCAGCCCTAGCACCCCTACCCTCTTCCCTCAGCGTGCAGACGGCACCCCCTGCTCCCCACGCACCCACACCAGGCCTGCTGTCCCCCTGGCTTTCCTGTCTCTTGACCTCCAAAGTCAGGGGTTTGCCAAGCCCGGCTGATTTTCCTGGGGCGTTTTTATCCTCTGCCTCTATCTCTTCTTTCCCATCTCCACTGCCTCTGCCCACAGATGCCCGTCACCAGTCCCTTTCACCGTGGCAGGAACTTTCCATCACTGTCCCAGCCGTCTTTCCTCCTCTTCAACTGCACCCTCCCACCGCTGCGAGGCTCGGCTTCCTAACGCTGCCCTCTGTTGTCACTTAGCCCCTGCCCGCTGTGTGCAACTTGGAGTGACAGGGCCTTGTCTGCTGTCCCAGGCCCTCGGCACTCTGGTTCCAACCTCACCTGATCTCCCTCTTTTGCTCCGTCCTGCTCCCTCCCCCGTCTTGTCAAGCTCACATCTGCGCTTTCCAGCAGGACTGATTCCAGGGGCTGCCCCTCCCTTGACAGACTCCATGAACGCACTTCCTGGAGTTGTACGGCCTGTGCGACAAGAGGGCCTCCGGGCCTTTGCACATGCTGCTTCCTTGTTCTGGAGGGCCGTCCTCCCCCAGCTGCCTGTGAAAGCCAAACAGTTCTTCAAATGTCACTCCTTCCATGAAGCCTTCGGCGATCATCATTGCTTGAAAGGGTAGCTCATATTCATGGATCTCTGAAAAAAATTGTACCTGACGCTTATAATTTTCTTTGTATTTCAGATTTTGCTTAGAACACAGACCTCCATAAAGAGTATTGATGACTTCCCTGTATATCATTTGCTGTGCCTGGCGCTGGGGCTGGCACATAGTAAGTGCCCCATAAGTTTCTGTTGGACGAATGAAAGAATGAATGACTTATGCTGGGCTTGGCTCTGCCACATCTCACTGTTAACCTCTGGTTGCATTTAAATTCAGGTACACGGCCTCTCCTCATCCTTATTTACTACTAGAAGCAGAGAAGGATTGAGTCGAACCCTAAGGATGGTCCCTCCATTATCCAGACTCACTTAATGGCGAGGCAGCGATTCTCAGGTACATGAGTCCACAGAAAACTAACTGGTCCAGTGCTTTGCAAACCATCGCTCAGAACGCTGGGCCCCAGGATACGTCTCCAGGGCACGGAGGTCCGGGGGGCAGAGGGCTGTGGATGAGGGGGCGTTGGGCTCCTGCCCCACTTCAACCAGGTCAGCTCTGCTTGTTTCTGTGTCACAACTTGAGGTCTGGTAGAAGCTGTATTCAACCAGAGGCCAAAAAAAATTTTTTTATGAAAAACAGAAACTAGAAAATATATATGTGTAGTTCAACTGGGTAGACATCTTACAAGAAATGCCTGTCTAAACGTATTTGTAAGGCCCTTAAAGCGCATCCCATAGTATCCAATCCAGAGCAGTCACCCACACTGCCACGGGACAGCCCCCCGCAAAGAGTCATCGGGTCCAAGTGGCCCTTTTGTCCAAGGAAAGAGCAGGAGGTTGGGAATCAGTGCCAAGCTTTAGCTCGGCTCTGCCGTGAGCACGTCGTGTAACTCACACCAAGTGCTTTCCCTCCCTAGACGCTGCAGCTCATTTACAAGTGCAAGTGCGGAGTGGCCCCCCCTTGGGAAGGCAGGGTGGCATGGTGGTTAGGGGCGCCCCGGGTGAGCCTGATGGGGGCGGGGGCCGCTGGGAGAGGCGCACCAGGGCAGGAGTGCCAAGTGCTGGGCGCCCCGGCCTCCGCCGAGCCTGGGGATCTGGGAGGCCCGCTCCAGCTCCGTCACTCGGAGACTGACTCAGCTGGCAGCCGTAGGCCCGGTTGCCGGGGGAAATGCTGTCGGCACATTTATTCTGGGTTTGGATATTTAAAGAGCCGGGTGTGTGGCACGGCATATCGGAAGTGCTTGGGGAGGGAGGGGTTGCGGACTAGGGCTTTTTTTTTTTAACCGTTATAGATATCCTGTCCTGATCTCTCGGTCCACAAGGAGTGATTTTCTTCCCTAAGAATCGGACGTGGGTTCTGCCCATTGTGTCTGCCTGGCGGTGCAGCCTGGCAGGAAGCAGGTGGCCCAGCGTGGGACGTGGCTGCCGTGGGTCCCCATCCCAGTGCCACCCTGCCCCCTGGCCGAGGAGCCTGGCAGCGGCCCCCGAGGTACCGGGAAGGAGGTAGAGCCGTGGTCTGGTTCCCCAAGGGCACCTGGGCTGTGCCATCCTCCACACGATGGAGTGGTCTGGGCCCTCAGGCGTCTCGGGGCCCGGGTGACAGACAGCACAGGTCCCCCGGGGCCACTGGGAGCGCGGGCTTCCTCTTCCTCACTGGCTGTTTGCACTGGCTCCGGAAACTCTGGCTGAAAGCTGGGACTTTGTTTTCAACCCCCTGCGTCATTTTTTACTATTTGAATGGCCTCTTTGGGCTGCTTTTAGGAAGGTGGTTCTTTTGTCACTTTTCTCACTCAGGATGTTGTTGCCAATAGATTTCCTCACAGACGCTGTCTGCTGCCTTTGTTTTCCTTTCCAGATGCATATGGAGAAATCTTCCAGAACTGAGGCCCCGTCAGCGAATTGCACCTGTGGTGCAGTGAGTGGCGCAGGGTAATGCTTCTCTCATGACATTTATTGTTTTCATTTCTGCTCACAGAGGTCATTTTGTCCACATGCTCATGGTAGCACATTGGAGAAATAGAGGAAATAAATATAGGTGATATAGGAGGAAAATTAGTACCCCCTGTAGTTCCACGCCAGCCAGAGATCTACACTTGGCAATCTGGCGTTGGTTTCTTTTTTATTTTAATTGGGCTCATCCTGCACACGGTGTAAAGGAACAGGCTTTTCACACCCCGCACTGTAGCATTAGCGATGTCCCCTGCCCTCGAAGTCTTGTGGGTGCAGTTTGCAAGCCTCTGTGGCTCTCCTTTGGCTCTGCCACCAGCAAAGCAACATCCGAGACATTAGCCCGCGTGAAGGAGGCCAGGACAACTGTACAACATAATCCGTGTTTGTATGTAGAGCTGAGACGGGTGGGATTGTGGGTGACTTTTATTCTATTATCATTATCTTCTTTCTCTTCTAGAGTTTGCACATTTTTCTGTGACAAACCTGAGAGTAGAGGCAGGTGATGTGATCCGAGGTGCAAGCTCAGTCCTGCCTCCAAACCAGGTGAGTTTCTTGGCCGCCCTGGGCCTCAATTTCCTCACCTCTAAAGGGTGAACGCTGATGCTACCTACCTCACAGGTACATTTTTGAAGGTCAGGTGTAGGTGAAATGATGCCTAAGAAGCCCAGTGAAGGCCCAGGGATGGGAACCATTGTGGCTTTACAGTATAATCATACAATTCTAGAAGTTACAGGATTATAGGCTGAATTATGCCCCCAGAACATTCATCTGTTGACGTCCTAACCCCTAGGAGCTCAGAATGTGAAAGTATTTGGAGACAGGGGTCTTTACAAGGGTAATTACATGAAAATGAGGTCCCTAGGGTGGACCCTGATCCCATGTGACTGGTGTCCTTAAAAGAAGAGTTGATTAGGACACAGACACACACGGAGGGAAGACCACCTGAGGACACAGGGAGAAGACAGCATCTCCAAGCCAAGGAGGGAGGCCTCCAAAGAAACCATCCCTGCCGACACCCTGACCTTGGACTTCCAGCCTCTGAACGGTGAGAAAATAAATTCTGTTGTTTAAGCCTCCAGCCCTTGGTCCTCTGTTATGGCCGCCCACGTGAACTGACCACAGGTCCTTAATGGGAATATCGGTGTCACCGTTGTTCATGGTCTGAATCTCCACCCTGAGGTCCTTACCGTCTAAGCGCGCCGCTGGGAGAGCTCGTCCGAGCAGGACACGGCCCCGTCCCCCTTCCCGCTCCTGGAGCCCCTCTTCTTCCCAGGGGCCCTGCGCTCCTGCTTCCCAGGACCGTCTCTCCCAGGCGATGGCTCTCGACGCCCCAGAGGGAACTTGCTCCTTCCCCGTTCGGGAGCCTCACTCCGCCGTTTCCCGCCCAAGATGCCCCTCTCAAGGGCACATCTGCCCTTCAATGAGGTGGATTTAAAACTCTCCAAATACCAACAGGAGACTGTGTTCAAGCCTCCACTGGGATCACCAGCGCAATGGTCTCTTAGGGTGGGTTTTTTTTTTTAATGTTTAACTTTATTTATTTATTTTTTCTTTGAAAAATTTTGGTGTGGTAAGAACACTTAACATGAGATCTACCCACTTAACAAAATTGTGTTTCTCTTTTTGATTTTGTTTCTTTGGCTGCACCGCACGGCTTGTGGGATCTTAGTTCCCTGACCAGGCATTGAGCTCGGGCCCCGGCAGTGAAAGCTCTGAGTCCTAACCGCTGGACCACCAGGGAATTCCCAGCAAAATTTTAAGTCTATAATCCATCATTGTTTTTTTAAATTTATTTTCATTTTTATTGACGTATAGTTGATTTACAATGTTGTGTTACTTTCTGCTGTACAGCAAAGTGCTTCAGTTATATATATATATATTCTTTTCCATTATGGTTTGTTATAGGATATTGGATATAGTTCCCTGTGCTATACAATAGGTCCTTGTTGTTGTTTACCTATTTTTATATATAGTAGTTTGTATCTGTTAATCTCAAACTCCTAATTTACCCCTCCTCCACCCCTTTTCTCCTTGGCAACCACAAGTCTGTTCTCCATGTCTGTGAGTCTGTCTCTGTTTCATAAATAAAGTCATTGGTGTCGATACGTATCACGTATCATGTAAGTGACATCATCTGGTTGTAACCCACGACTGCTGACTATTGGTACAGTGTCGTACAGCAGATACTTAGAGCTTGTTCATCTCACTTGACTGAAACTTCATGCCTGTCGATCAGTAATTCCCAATTGCCCCCTCTTCCCCGTCCCTGGCAACCAGCACTGCACTCTGATTCTATGAATGTGACCTTTTAATTTCAGATACCTCATGTAAGTGGAACCGTGTCTTTCCGTAACTGGCTTATTCACTGAGCGTAATGTCCTCCAGGTTCACCCATGTTGTCCCATTTTGCAGAATTTCTTTCTTTTTAAAGTCTGAATGGTGTTGCATCGTATGCCTCTATCACATTTCTTTATCTGTTCACCTATCGATGGACATTTAGGTCATTTCCACATCTTGACTATTGTGAATGATGTCATAATGAATACAGGAGTGCTAATACCTCTTGGAGATCCTGATTTCAATTCACTTGGATAAATACCCGTTAGTGGGATTGCAGGGTAGGATTCTGAAGACACGGAGAGGAGATCCCTGGAGCTGTGCCTGCAGTGCTTCCTCGGGTCACAAAGGCACCGCTAGCCCTGCGCTGGAAACACAGAAAAGTGGTTGGGGGCGAGGATATTTTTGTTTTGCAGACTGGAGGCCGGGTCTTTCTCCTGGGCCAGGGAGTTAACCAGTGCACCTCATCTGCTAAGTCATCCCCTGTTTTCTCAGGAGACAGTCTTATAAATCTGGCTAATAACTCTCATTTCATTTCCCCAAACTCCATTAGAGGGAAATTATAATGAAGCTCAAATACTCACCAGGTTATTCACGGGAAAGACCTTTGGCTTTTAAAAAATGCATTTTAGGTGGCCGGATTAATCTAGAGGCGCATTACAATACAGCCCTGCTGAAGTTTTACAGGAGATTCCTGGCACCCGGCATTGTACCTTGCACAGTGCTGCCAGGAGCATGAATTATCTTTACAGGAAGAGGCGAGGATTAATATGTCAGATGGAAAAGACCCACTGGCAGCACCTGATGAAAACCCAGGACCCTGGTTCCTTGTCAAGGTTCTTCAAGGTTAGAGTCATAACCACACGACTGAGGAGCAAGCACCCTCGGCCAGCACCAGGCAGAGCAGCAGAGAAGTTACGCGCTGCCCCCTTCCATCTGGCCCTGCTCACCCACAGCCTTGGAAAGAGGCACCTACCGAGATGCTTAACTTATGGCAGGCACGCTGAAAAAAACATGCTGATTTCATTCCTTTTATTACCTCCCTGGCAGAGCGAGTTAATTAAAAAAAAAAAGTATGATCGCTGCTTCGTGTTCACTTAAGAGGTTGATTTGCAATGTCAATATATGCATTTGTATGGTATATACATTAATATAAAAGTAATAATAACGATGATAGTATCTATCACTAAATGAGCTCTGGACCCTGGGGAAGGATAACTACACAGATTATCTATAACCCCACGAAGCCAACATTAATCGGTTCATTTTATTGATGGAGAAACTGAGGCTCAGAGTGGTTAAGGAACTTGCCCAAGGTCACACAGCTGATATGTGACGGGATTCAACCTAAGTTATAAGGTAGTATTTGTGGCAGGGTGAACTGAAACTTCTCTCTGAACACTAGGCCCCAATCCCACTTAATCCCCACCAAGGTCAAGGGAGAAACTTGGGCATGAGAGATTGACAGGCCCCTGTTCACTGTTGTGTATATGAGGAAGCTGAGGACTGTAATGGAGAGAAGATCATATCTGCCTCCAAGAAATGCAATGTTATTAAGACACAAGTAGGTTAAGAGTAAAAGGGTGAAAAAAGATATGCTATGCTAATCAGTAATCAGAAGAAAGCTGGAGAGAGAATATTAGTATCAGACAAAGCAGATTACAGAACAAATAAAATATCAGGAATTAAAAAGTCATTTCATAATGATAAAGGGATCGATTAATCCAGGGGACATAACAATTCTAAATGTTATGCACTGAATAACAAGGCTTCAAAATACATGAAGGAGAAATGAATAGAATTGCAAGAAGAAACAGACAAACCCACAATTACCGTCAGAGATTTCAACACCACTCTGTCAATAATTAGTAGAACAAGTGGACAGAAGATCAGCAAGGATGTAGACAACCTGGGCAATGCCCTCCACCAACTCAGCCTGATTGACGTTTATAGATCACATCACCCAACGACAGCAGAACACACATTCCTTGTTAGTGCACACGAAGATTTACCAAGATGCATAATACTCCAGTCCATAAAACAAGTCTCAACACATCTAAAAAGATTCAAGTCATACAAAGTATGTTCTCTGACCATGGGGGAAGTAAATCACAAATCAGTAACAGATATTTGGAAAATCTCCAAATAATTGCAAATGGAATAATACATTTATAACTAACCAATGAGTCAAAGAAGAAATTATATGATTATCTCAGTAGCCATAGAAAAAGCATGTAATAAAGTCCAACGTTTGTTCCTGATTAAAAAACAAAACTTTAGTAGTAGAAGGGAACTTTCTGGGCCGAATAAGAGGCAGCTACAAAAAAAAAAAAAAAAAAAAAAAAAAATGTACAGCTAACATAATGAATAGTGAAAGGCTAAATCCTTTCTAAAGATTAGAAATAAGACAAAGATACCTGCCTTCACAACTTCTATTCAACATTTTACTGGAGTTTCTAACCAAGGAAATTAGGAATGATTTTGTTTTAAGGGACTTTGGGTCACTTGCAAAAGTAAGCCCATGTTGCAAAAGTGAAAATTTGCTATTATGTACAATTAAAAAGAAATCTTACTGACCATGAAGATGTTTCTAGGAGCAAACTTAGAGCATTGTTGCTGAAATGCATGCTGTCCTCCAAGAGAACTTGTTTATTTGGAATATCACTTCTGAAGAGATTGTTTGTCAAACAAGACCAAACAAAAATAAGTCAACTTCCTTTAGACCTAATCTCTCCCGTCTATCTTCAGTGGGTCATGGGGACTCCTGGGGGCTTCTGTATTCTTATGACTTCCTGGAGAAAGGCCAGACTTTGGTCTCAAATAAATCAACAAAAATGTGTTGTGCGCCCAGCATGGAGGTGCTGATGGAAGCAGAGTATTGGCTTTATCCCTGGAAGAGTTTCAGGACTCAGTGACCAGTTTCTCCTGCAAATAAGTTCCCCTCTCTTGTCAGTATGACAATTAATTACCAGGCACCTACAGGCTACGTTTAACAAGAAGTGCCGCATTTCTGCTAACGTTTTCCTTTCCAAACCTTCATTCATTTACTCAATCGACAGATACATACTGGGCACTTATTTTGTGCCAGGCACTTTTCTAGGTGCTGGAGATACAGCATTGAAGAAAACAGACAAAATCTCGCCTTCATGGTAGCTTGCATTCTAGCGGAGGAAACATATGATAAGCCTAGTATAAATGAAATAGACGGTATGTAGGAGAATGATAAGGGCTCTGGAGGCGAATGAAGCTGGGGAGGGAAATAAGAAGTACCTGCGGGTGGGGGAGGATTTACAACGAGGGAAATCCTCATGGAGAAGGCGACGTTCAAACAAGGACTTGGAGGAGGTGGGGAGTGAGACGTCTGGATTCCACGGCAAGGACAGCGGGCAGTGGTAATGGCTTTGAGCTGGGAGGGCTCCTGGTCTTTCCAAGGGACACCAAGGAGGCAAAGGAAAAGACTGTCTGCACTGAGTGAAGTCCTAGTCAGGTCAAATAAAGACGAGTCTTGCAAAGCGGGGTCCTCCAGGGACCCACCAGACAGCTACGGGAATAGGGTTTTGACCCTCTTCAGCCAGGCTGCTGCTTTTCGCTGGGATTGAAGGCTGTTGGTTTTCAAGGCTACTGGGGAACTGGGGAGAGGGGGAACGAGAGTAAGGCAAGTTACAACACCATAAAGCTCATGGTTCTTACTGAGATTCTGCCTTTTTCTTTTCCTAGTAAACACTCCCCGATTGCTGCAAGCCTTTGGTTAATTTTCTGAATTCTGCAAAAGTTGATGGTGATGATTTTTGCCACGGTTCTCAGAGAGGTTGTTCAGAGGTCTTTACACCATCCTTCCCACCGACACTACTCTAGAAGGGACATTTGAGGCTGGAAATTGACATAAACGAAGTTGACTGAGCAGGATACACCCAGAGTTTTCCATGGTTATGCAACTGTGAGAGGGGAGGAATATTTGGCTGGCTCAGGGGGCCCAGGCAGCAGGATAGTGGGAATAAGGCAGGATGGATAGCTTGGGGCCATGTCCAAACTGGCATTTGAAGCTTTTGAGGAGATAATTGAACATGAATCTTTGAGGAAGATAAAGCTGGCAGTGGGTCCAGGAGGTGAGCTGGAATAGACGGGAGAAGACCAATCACTTTAGTCAGAAGGGAATATTGTATGCCTGGGAGAAGCAATGGTAGCTTGGATGGGAGAACGTCCCCAAGGAAGCTTTGGTCGATGATGTGTTATTGGGGGAGGGCTTCTAAGTACTGTTGTTTTTTGGAGTTATTGACAGTGAGACACCCCCCCTGCCCTAAGTTTTCTTCTTGCCATCCCAGAAATTATGTAGCTTCCAATGGGGCCCTTTTGGACCTACCCTCTTATACTGCTTGCCCCCATTAAGGACCCTCACATCTTGAATATCTTGAGCATCTTGAAGTTCATGGCCAGTAACTCCCCCAACAGTACTGCTCCTGTGTGGGGAAGCACAGCTGGGTTCGCACAGCCAGGCTCTACCGTAAACACACAGGAAGTTCTTGAACCCTATGGGGGCCCTCATTTCAGGAAATCAGTACGTTTGTCATCCATTTGCTGGTGGGCGGCATTGTGCAGACCAAAAGAGGGGCTTGGCACCTTGCTTCCGGGGATCACCGATAACCAGACCCTCTCTTGCAGGTACCGTGGCCCGAACGTCAGGGTTGGGGGGGCGGAACACATGAGACACAGCAGGTGCCGAGACTGCCCTGTGCTGCTGTGTCTCCCAGGTGGTAGGTCCAAATCCTTCTTCAGAACATTTGGGTCTTTTCGGACAACCTGAGAAAGACCTCAGGTTCCAGGCCAGCTCAGGCCCACAGTGACCTCAAAAGTGGAAAGAATGATTTGGTCAGACACTCAGCGTTTCCCCAGGTGTGTCCCATGGAATTCTGATCCCACAAGTGTCTCCTCACAGAGAGGTCTGACGAGTGAGGAAATGCTTCATTCCCCATTTCTTTCTAGAAGCGACGCGGTACATGTGAGCACATCGAAGCTCCGAGAAGTCCTGCAGTAAAGGAACTCAGTGTATTTAACTGAGCATTTCCTGCTCGCCGCTGACCCTGGGGCTCTTTCTCCACCCAGTTTGGGGTGAGGCCTTTAACAAGGGCCTCTCCGCCTACCCTGTCTTTCTCTGGTCCTACAAATACGGCCGCCCTCTCGCGTTGATGTCCAAGGGCTTCCATCAGCGCGGGCCCCTTGAAAAAATTGAGGATTTCAGTTAAGTACATAGCAAGTCACTCACCCAGAGGTCACAGCCCCGCTCTGCTTAATTGTCCCCCCAAATCCTGAAGAGCTTCCAGTTGCTCAGAAACTTGGAAGGCTCTATCCGCCGTCCTCCCTCAGACCTTCCTCAATGGAAAGTGGGGTAAATGGTGCCCGTACTAAGCTCCCAGGATTGTGGAGGTTGCCTAACACATGTTCACGCAGGAAGCGTGCTTGGAACAGCTCCTGGCACCCAGCGAGCTTTCTACGCAAGGAATGCCCATGTTGTAGTCGTTACCGGGAGCTTACTATTGTTCTGTGATGTTAGCGTGGCTCTAGTACTGTTTTTTTTTTTTTTTTGCATAAATGGTCAAATAGTCCAAAGCAGCAAGACATGACTGCAGGATGTGGGCAAACTCCCCGTCTCTGTCTGTCTGTCTGTCTGTCTCTTTATACACACATACCCACACACACTCTTTTACTCTGAATTCACCAACTCCTGTTGATCCGTGTCTCAGGCCTGGGGGCCCAGTGACAGACCCGCTGAGGTATGAACTCAAAAGATGAGCGAAAGCAAGAAGAGAGGCTCTTTGGGGAAGATACAGAGGGGGATGGGGCGGGGCCTGCCACTGTGCAGGACTGTGGTTCAGGGAAGGGCGTGACAGTTTTACGGGACCAGCTTAGCGAGCTCTGGGCCAGCCCTGCCCACCGAGGGGAAGAAGCCCCTGGTCCCCCTCAGTGTCTGGAGAATAAGGTGTGTGCGTCGCCTTTTAGAAAATACTGCCCCACACACAGGAGGGAAAAGGATGTAAGCTCGGGAAGGACCTTCTCCCTGGAGGTGAAGGCTGGGGAAGGCCGGGCTCCCTGCCTCCGGAGGAGAGGGAAGGGCAGTTTTGGAAGTGCAGCTCGGCGCTCCCGCCCTTCCCCGCCGCCCCCTTTACCAGAAGCCGAGAGGCTGGCTTTCCCCTGTGAAAGCACCGCAGGACGGTGGGCCTTCTGCCTGTCACCGGCTAAAGAACATTTCTGAGAAAGTCACAGCCTCCTTGAGGAATGGGAGGAGGGGGGAAGCCCGGGAGGCCAGGGTGAAATTTCCAAACAGAAAAGGCGTGTCCGTGACCCTCAGAGAGCAAGAACTGGGCGAGCCAAGGAGCAGCTTGGGGACCTGCAATGCAGGGCAAGGCGCCCTTGTCTGTGCGCACTCGGAACGCCGGCCACCTGCGCCGATTTCATGCCGAACGCTCCCCCCCCCCCCCCCATGGATGCTTCCACTTCCATTGTCGCCAGCTTACGAATTAAAGATGACAAAGGAAAAACACACGGTGGCCACACCCTGTCCCCAGGACAAGCACAGCGCCCCTGACCGTCAGCAATGCCCGGCCACCTGGGCCTGGAAGTCGGGCAGATGCTCATCACCCTGCCGCCAAACAGAACGCGAGGGTGGGTCCCCTGTGAGCACCTGAAGTCTCACCGGCAGAAGAGGGACATGCCCAGTTGACAGTGGGTCACCGCCTCCGGGCCCAGGCCGGGAGGCTCAGAGCTCTCCAGACGCCGGCATGCCGCCGCGTCACTGCCCAGACCCTGCTGTGGTGCCCAGGGGCGTCTGGAGGCGCTCCGCAGCGGGCGGCCAGGTCTCTCACTGCAGCGCGGGCGGGAAGATGAGCTCCCAGCTACCTGTGGGTTTACCGCTGCTCTCAGGAGGGCTTGCAGCGGACCCCAGACTGGACCTTCACCGCCTCTCACAGCGTCTCCCGCAGCCAGGGCCCCCCGGGCTGGCCCAGTCACCCCGGCGCCTCCAGCGAGCTGGCTGGTTCGCACGCTCTGCCCTGACTTGTGTCCTTTGGTTCTGATGGAGGAGCCCGCCCTCGGCTGAGGCGTCTGCTGGGCCAGGGCAGGGGGATTCTGCAGCCCCCCGCACGCCCCCGGCCAGGCCCAGGGCTCTGCTCACAGAGGCTGCCTCTCCAATCAGGGTGCGTCTCTCCCGCCTGTTCCGGAAAAAGTCCCCACAGGCAATCTGGGCTTCCTGGGAAGCCAAAGCCCGGGTTTCCGGGGTGGCTGGGGTCTGTCACAAAGCTCAGCTCGGTCTCTGCGCCACTGCTGGGAGGCGTGTGGACGCCAGTTCTTCGTGTCCGGTGGAAGAGACCGAAGGCCTGTGTGAGGAAGGGGGCCGCCCAGCTGGGACAAGCCATTTCATCTCGTCTTCCTGGAGGGTTAGGCCAGGCAGGAGCAAGCCCTGGATCTTCCAGCACGTTCTGTGCCTGGTGAGCACCCAGAGGCCCCAGCCACGTGGGGCCTGAGGCTGGACGCGGGGAGGCTGGGCTGAGCCGTGATCTGTGGGCCGGTGGCTTTTGTCCTCGGGGCTGGCTGGCCACCTGCAGAGCTGGGCGTCCACGGGCCTAGTGGACGCCCACCCGCCCCAAGACCAAAGCCTCCGTCCATGTCACCCCTTATAAATAGCACTCACCTAGTCCGAGCGCTAAATTAGATTAGGCTTAACATAGCCACAGAGGCCACACCTGGTTTACTGCTCCTGGTAACAGCCCCCTCATTGCTAAATGCTCATTTTCTGTGGCCAGGTCCCCTCTTTCCAAAGCTCTCGTGCTTGAATCAAACCCAAAGCTGTTTTTCTTTGGGGCCAGTTGTCGTCATGCGCTAGTAGGCAGGCCTCGTGCAGGACAGTTTGGGAACTGTTGGCACCTTGTGTGTAAGCCTGCATCTCCCCGCTGAGTGGCCCCGGAGACAGGGGAGCTGCCGTCTATTCCTCTTTGTCCCTCCCCGGCCCCCCGGGCCCTTCCCTGTCCCTCGGGGTTCACAGTCACGACCTGCTCTAACCCCTGGCTCTACCCACCGTAACCAGAAGTCCCAACACTCAGGACTTGGTTTCAGGTCAACCTCCCCTCTCTGCTGGGGCCACAGCACCGGGCCTGTCAGCCACGGCGGGGTAGCGGGGGCCCCGTGTGCACGGCTGTGCAACAAACACTGATTCGGTGTCAACTAAGTGTCAGGCAGTGTGTTATGTGCTGGGGACACGAGGGAAGAGCCACGGCTCCTGCTCCTGAGGCGTTGGAGGCTTTGAACAGAAGAGGTAGAGCTGGTCCTTTACATTTGTTTGTTATTCATTCCAGCTTTACTAAGGGCCTTTCAGGTACCAGGTTCAACACGAGGACGCTCCAGGTCCGACATGGAATGAAACTAGTCCGTACCCCGCAGGAGCCTGCAGCCCATGGGCAACATTAGATTCAGCAATGCATACAGCCCAGGGCACCACACACAATGGCAGAAATGTGCACAGTGGACGGGGGAGGGGGGCACCCAGGGGTCGTCTGCCGCAGAAAACTCCGTCCAGAATTCTGGACATGATGCTGGAGTGGAGTTTTCAAGGGCAGTGTGGTAGATCAGAGGTGGCCCCAGGGTCTTTGCACTTCCCCCACTGAGACGTAGACTCTTTCTCTCCTAGAATCTTCAGTGGGCTAATTCGCTTGACCAGTTGGATGCAGCAGAAGTGATGTGCCGGAGCTCCCAGGGCTAGGTGAGAAAAAGCCTTTGCAGCATTTACTTCCAGGCTTTTGGAACTTGTAAGCAGTCTGACCGTGCTGGGGAGGTGACATGTAGGGGCTCTGGCTGGCAGTCCTCGCTGGGCCCGGCCTCCCAGCCAAGGCACCAGACATGTGAGTGAAGCCATCCTGGTCTCTCCAGACCAGCCCATCTGCTGGCTGAGTAACACTGAGTGATATCACTGATACCAGAGGAACAGAAGAATCGCTCAGCTGAGCCCAGCCCAAATTCCTGATCGGCAACATGTAACGCATAAGTATGAGGCCTTGGGGCCTGCCGGGCGGTGGCTGGTATCCCTGTGATCGTATTCACGTAACAGGGGCAGGGAGGGAGTTCCTCTTGTCCTCCCATCGCAGGACTAGCACAGCCTGCGCCTGGGTTCTCCGGCCTGCCCTCACTTGCGTCACCGCCCTCCCTACCCCACAGTTAGGCATTCCTGCGTTCACTGATTCATCCTTCGATTTGTTTGGAATATAATAGTTTGCTGTCTATTCGTTACACTAAAAACAGGTGTTGACCACTTGTCAGGCCCTGGGTTCAACACTTACGTGAATTATCTAATTTAATCCTCAGGACATCCCCCCATGAGGTAGTTAGTATAGCCAGTTCTGCTATAACACTCGTTTTAAAAGTGAGAGCTTGTTTCGACGTAATTAATATACTAGGGAACAACTTGAGCATGATGTGAATTTTGCGTTTGCGTCCGGATGATTTTGTCCACACGCACACAGAACTAGGTGAACGCAGAAGACTGCACCCAGCTGCCCTGAGCTTCACGCAAACACACACCGACCCCCGCCAACACCTCCAGCTACCTCGGTTCACGGCGAACAGCGAGCCCCGCCCATGCACACCAGGTGCTACCACTTTCCGTCCGATTTCAGGCAATCCTCCACCTCACAACTCACTCACCGACACCCACTTCCCAAGCAACTTCAGGTCTCGTTCGAGGTAAAGCGCCAGACGTATTCGTAGTAGTTGGGAATTTCTAAACCACGGAACATGCGTGAACCAGTGCTGCCATTTTTATGAGCTTTTGCGTGTGTCCCTAACCCCATTTTGCCCGTAAGCCCTCTAGTTTTAATCGTGCGATTTTGCGTGGAGCGGTGATTTTCAGGAACGCCCCTGTCGGATTGTGGCAGAACCGACTGTACCCTTATCTCCACTTTAAAGCTGAGGACAGTGAGATTCAGAAGAGGCCGGTCCACGCTGGTAAACGTAGGACCCCAACTCAAACTCCTGGCTGAGAAGCTAGACTCCGGCCCTGTGCCCCTCCCCCGCCCCCAGGTGCTGCGCATCCGTGTGATGGGAAAGGCCGGGTGGGGGAGGAGCGCTCGGGACGCTTTCCTCACGGGCCCTTGCTCCCGGCCCCGCCCCCGGAGCAGCGGCCCCGCCCACCTGGCCGCACACCTGCCGGCACCTCCCACGGGACTGGAAGGCCGAGCTGCGTCTCCCCTCCGGCTCCTCGGCGTGGCCTGGCGCCTGCCCGGGCCTCGGAGATGTTTCTGGAGCCCGACGGGCCTGAAGGCGAGGCTTGGCTGCGGAGAGCCGGCAGGAGGAGGCAGGCTCTCGGGCAGCCCCACGGGACTCCAGGCACGGTCAGGACCCCCCACCGCTGATCAGAAGCCGGGGAGACGCTACCCTGTGGCCTGGAGCCATGGTAAGCTGCCCCAGGGGAGAGTCAGACGCCGGTCCCCCCCCCCCCGCCCCCCCCCCCAAGGCCACTCGTCCTGTATCTGACACTCTTCACCCTCCTTTGAGGGCTCTGTCCGGACCCCGCTTCCCCTTTGACGGCTGAACCCACACTTCCTGGGCCTCCAGGGAAACCCCTACCCCTGCCATCCGCAGGACCCTGTGTCGTCAGGCTCAGTGCCCTGCGCTTCCCATGCTCCTTTGGTAGTGAACCGGGCCCACGTTGTGGTGACTTGGGTCCCCGTGTGCGGGCAGATTCCAGCCAGGGGCGAGCTGTGTTCTCAGGTCACCTGTAAGCGGGCCGCTGGAGTCAGAGCGCGTGTTCCCGTAGACGCTGCCGGGATGGAGGGTGGGCGCCCGGGTGAACTTCTAAAGGCCTAACAACCCATAACGCGGCTGAGCGGGGCCGGAGCGGGGCCCTGGGTGCCGGGGCACCCAGGACGGGGAGCGGAAAAGAGTTGCTTCTGCCTCAGCGCAAGAGCAGCTGTCAGAAAAAGCCCCAAAACATTGGAAGGGGTGGATGGAAGTGCTTCCATCTCTCCTGGATCGGCTTCCCATTTTCTGTTACCCTCCGCGGCCCCGGGCCAGGTTTGACACAGGAGGTGCTTCTGAAGAAATGCAATGAGAAGCTGTGGGGAGTTGTCTTCAGGCAGGCTACCTGAAGCCCCAGGCTACCGCGTTGAAGGGGCTTTCGATTGTTTTCCCTTTACCTCGTAACGGACAGACTCGGGGGGAGACAGATTTAGATTCAAGTATCTGCAGGAAGTTTATTGTTTTTTTTTAAAATTGAAGTATAGTTGATTTACAATATTGTGTTAGTTTCAGGTGTACAACAAAGTATGTGTATATATTTTTTCCAGATTATTTTCCATTATAGGTTATTACCAGATATTGAATATAGTTCCCTGTGCTATACAGTAAATCCTTGTTGTTTATGTATTTGATGTATAATATTTACCTTGTATCTGTTAATCCCTACTCCTAATTTATCCCTCCCTACCTTCCCTTCCCCTTGGATAACCATCAGTTCATTTTCTATGTCTATGCGTCTGTTTCTGTTTTGTATGTAGATTCATTTGTATTATTTTTTAGATTCCACATGTAAGTGACTTCATATAATTGTCTTTGTCTGACTTAGTTCACTTAGTATGATAATCTCGCGCTCCATCCTTGTTGCTGCAAATGGCATTATTTCATTCTCTTTTATGGCTGAGTAACATTCCATTGTATAAGTATACCACATCTTCTTAAACCAATTCTCTGGTTTTTTTTTTTTAATAATTTTTTTAAAATATATTTTATTTTTAGCTGCATTGGATGTTCGTTGCTGTGCCTGGGCCTTCTTTAGTTGCAGCAAGCGGGGTCTACTCTTCGTTGCAGTGTGCGGGCTTCTCACTGCGGTGGCTTCTCTTGTTGCAGAGCACAGGCTCTAGGCGTGTGGGCTTCAGTAGTTGTAGCACGTGGGCTCAGTAGTTGTGGCTCACGGGTTCTAGAGCACAGGCTCAGTAGTTGTGGCGCACGGGCTTAGTTGCTCCACGGCATGTGGGATCTTCCTGGACCAGGGCTCGAACCTGTGTCCCCTGTATTGGCAGGTGGATTCTTAACCACTGCACCACCAGGGAAGCCCAAACCAATTGTCTGTTGATGGACACTTAGGTTGGTCCCTTGTATTGGTTACTGTAAATAGTGCAGCTATGAACATTGGAGTGCACATATTTTTCCAAACTAGAGTTTTCACCTTTTCCGGATATGTGCCCAGGAGTGGAATTGCTGGATCATAGGGTAGCTCTATTTTTAGTTTTTTAAGGAACCTCCATACTGTTCTCCATAGTGGCTGCACCAATTTACATTCCCAACAACAGTGCAAGAGTGTTCCCTTTTCTCCACACCCTCTCCAGCATTTATTGTTTGTAGACTTTTTCATGATGGCCACTCTGACTAGAGTGAGGTGATACTTCATTGTGGTTTTGATTTGCATTTCTCTCATAATTAGTGATGTTGACCATCTTTTCATGTGGCTGTTGACCATCTGTGTGTCTTCTTTGGAGAGATGTCTATTTAGGTCTTCTGCCCATTTTTTGATTGGGTTTTTTTTTTTTTTTTTTTGAAATTGACTTGTATGAGCTGTTTGTATATTTTGGAAATTAATCCCTTGTCTGTTGCATCATTTGTAAATATTTTCTCCCATTCTGTAGGTTGTCTTTTCGTTTTGTTTATGGTTTCCTTTGCTGTGCAAAAGCTTTTAAGTTTGATTAGGTCCCATTTGTTTGATTCTGCTTTTATTTCTGTTGCCTTGGGAGACTGATCTGAGAAAATATTGCTACAATTTATGTCTGAGAATGTTTTGCCTGTGTTCTCTTTTAGGAGTTTTATGGTGTCATGTCTTATATTTAGGTCTTTAAATCATTTTGAGTTTATTTTTGTATGTGGTGTGAGGGAGTGTTCTAACTTCATTGATTTACGTGTGGCTGTCCAGATCTCCCAACAGCACTTGCTGAAGAGACTGTCTTTCCTCTGTTGTATATTCTTGCCTCCTTTGTTGAAGATTAATTGACTAGGTGTGTGGGTTTATTTCTGGGCTCTCTATTCTGTTCCATTGATCCATATGTCTCTTTTTGTGCCAGTACCACACTGTTTTGATGACTGTGGCTTTGTAGTATTGTCTGAAGTCTGGGAGGGTTATGCCTCCAGCTTTGTTCTTTTTCTTCAAGATTGCTTTGGCAGTTCTGAGTCTTTTGTGGTTCCATATAAATTTTAGGAGTATGTGTTCTGGTTCTGTGAAAAATGTCATGTGTATTTTGATAAGGATTGCATTAAATCTGTAGATTGCTTTGGGTAGTATGGCCATTTAAACAATGTTAATTCTAAATATATGAAGGAATTTTAAATGACCCCAGAACTGTTGGAGAACAGCATGGGCTTCCTTCAAAGATGGCGATGCGTCCCTCATGGCTGTGTGTTTGGGAGGTGCTGGAGGGTGAGGGTCATCAGTTGGTCAGAAAGTGGAGGCAGCGAGGGAATGTTTTGGTTGATGGGATGTTTTGGTTGACCCACGTGGTTTAAAAAGTTTGAGCCAACATTAAAGTTTGGGAGATTATACATAAAATATCAGATTTCTGGTGTCTGCTGAAAAATTAGAAGATCTGCCAACACAAAGCCCTCTTCTCTGCATGTTGACCAATCAGCCAGAGCTAGTGGTCTCTTTCCCTTGACCCCAGGCTGCATCCTCTAATTCCTCAAATTCTTTCCCACTCCTGCAGTGCATCCTCTTGACCAGGTCAGTTTAGCTCATTTCCATAGCCTGCCTGGCTAGTGTAGGCCTTGGAGTTGACACCCCTGCTGTAGAGGAAGCTCAACTATTAGCCATGGGCACAGCACCGGCTCAACCTTACTAGCCCTGCTTTCTAACGGGAACTGCCCACCCAGAGCCCCTGCGGCCAAGATGGCTGTGTTTTGTGTTATGTTCCACCACTTTGGACTGAGCAGTTTGGGTTGACACCGGATCCCGGGGCTGTCAGTTCACTGACTGATAGTGACACGTAACTACGTCCATCATTGGACCTGGCGTGGGAAAATGTGCTGAGCCAATCAAACTTTCCCTCTCAGCTTTAAAAACTGAGAAGTACAGTGTGAACCAGAAAGTTGGCAATGGTTTGATGTCAGGGAGAGGCCAGAGAAGTCACAGAGGGCCACGAGTAAGCTGAAAGTGGGAGGCGGTGGGAAGAAGGGGTTGGTCTTGGGAGGGATGGGAGGGAGTGTGTGGCCTGAGAGGCAAGTCTAGTCACTGGTCCCCAGAGCTGTCTTGGTTCCTTAGAGGTTTTCAGCTTCAGACCCAGTTGATGTGTTTTTCTATAATAAGCTCCTATGCCCTGCACTCGGGATAAGCTCATCAGAGCCACTGTTCAGGCCTCTGCTAACTGGAGAGTCTGTGGTTCTACAAATTGAGTTTAAGGGTTTACCTCCATGGTATGCCCCCCACGCTGTAGGCGCATAACACGCAGTGGACAGACAGCAGATGCGTTATGAATCAACCTCTAAGACTACTTCCTCTCCTTTGTCTTCAAGTTGACTGTTTTTTTAAATTGAAATATAGTTGATTTACAATGTTGTGTTAATTTCTGCTGTACAGCAAAGTGATTCAGTTATACATATATGTACATTCTTTTTTATATTCTTTTCCATTATGGTTTATCTCAGGACACTGAATATAGTTCCCTGTGCTGTACAGTAGGACCTTGTTGTTTATCCATCCTATATATACTAGTTTGCATCTGCTAATCCCAAACTCCCACTCCATCCCTCCCCCACACCCCTCCCCCTTGGCAACCACAAGTCTGTTCCCTATGTCCATGAGTCTGTTTCTGTTTCGTAGATAGGTTCATTTGTATCATATTTTAGATTCCACATATAAGTGATATCATATGGCATTTGTCTACTTCCTCTCCTTTTGCGTCTGCAACAAAGGTATGCATACGATTTTCAAGGCATAAACATGCAAGCATCTTAAGATCTAATTTTATTGCATTATCATATTCCCAACAAGAAAAAAAAAGCGTGAAGGTAAAGCTGCGTGTTTTCTTATATACATCTGTCAGCCCTAATCAGACAAACCCCGCTTAAGTGATAGAAAACTATTCAGAGGTTGTCATCATTCTTGTGAACCTGAAGAATATTTAACTTGTTGATTAAGTACTTAACATTACAAATGAATGCAAAACTGTCTGTCAGTTCTGGTGTGATTAGTTTGGAAATGGTGTAAGTGTTTAGGTTGCCGTGACAATGAATGACCTTTGGGATATTTCAGGCTGCCATGTTGCATCACCTTTTCTGTGGAGTTGCCGTGCGGGTTCCAGGGAGAAGAAAAGAATGATGCGTATTATAACTCATCATAAAGTCACTGATTTGTCTTCTTTAAGCAACTGCTGTCGAAATGAGATGACAAAGAACTTCAGGCTGTAGC
This sequence comes from Balaenoptera ricei, assembly GCF_028023285.1. Taxonomy (NCBI): domain Eukaryota; kingdom Metazoa; phylum Chordata; class Mammalia; order Artiodactyla; family Balaenopteridae; genus Balaenoptera; species Balaenoptera ricei. The sequence goes on along the minus strand of NC_082640.1, from coordinate 3,609,583 downwards.
TGCCCCAGTGAAGGGAGCTGAGGAAGGGTAAAGGCAGTGTGTCACTGGGGAAAGCTGCCGACTATGGTGGCATCTCCCTGGCACCAGCCGAACAATCTGAAACCTGAACAGCCACAACGATGGGGGACACACAGAGACAGAACAGCTGGGGAACTGAACGAACTTTCCACTTGGTAGCCTAGTCTCTTGGCGTCATAGAGATTAAGATTTTACTGATCTCACTGGACAATTGTTCAAACCTTTGCCATGCTCTGTTTTCATAGATACTCATTTCGCATTCCCAGGGAAAAAAAACCCACACCTGCTTAATCATTTCAAACACAATAGATAGAGGGCATTTATTACAAATTTGTGAAAAAAGCGGTTGTTTCCCCTCTCCCCATTTTTTGCTAGAATTTCAAAGATTTCCTCTGTCAGAAAAAGATGGCTTGGCAATTTCTAATGATAAAGACAAATTAAAAGGAAAAACTGTGTGAGAGAGAACACGTTTTTTTCTCTTTTTACATTTATTTTTAATTTACGTAAAGTACAACACAGTAAAGTTTGCCCTTTGTGGTGTACAGTTGTGTGGGTTTTGACAACTGCATATGCCCATGTATTGTGTTTCCATGAGCATAATCATATAGGAAGAGTTCCACCAGTCCCAAATTCCCTTTGGAGGAGTAGCCCTTCCCTCCATCCCCACCCCTGCCAACAGTGATCTGTCCTCTGCCTTTATAGTTTTGCCTTTTCCAGAACATTCTATAAATGGAATCATACAGGATATAGCCTTTTCATTTGTTAGTAACTTAATTTATTAACTTACTTTTGCTAAAGTTCTCCCAGATATAATGTTCTGTGCAGAGAGAAGAAAAGTGGGAAAAATATTTGGGGGGCTGGGGGAATCTTGGAAGACAAGAACGAGGAAGTGGGGAAGTGGCCACCAGCCTCATCCACAGAATTACCTTCATCTGTGCAAAGAATGTGTCTTCAAGGAGGTGAGAACCCACTGCAAAGGTTTGGGCATCCCAACTTAGCTTCTGTACAGAGCTCGAAGGAAGAATCCGTGGGCTTAGCCTTTGGCTGTCTGTAACTGCTGGGATCTGACCCAGGGCTGGGTGATTAACGTGTGTAATTAGCTCCTGTTTAGTTATGAGGGCAGTTGTGGTGTAGGCAGCATCAGGCTGGGGGAGAAAAGCGCAAATTAACTCTGCGGTTGTGCTCTGGATCGGCCACCCTTGTTATGCTTTATCAACACAGCAGCTGGATTGGCCCCGCATTCAGTTTGCTTTGCCTCATTACGGTAATTGCCTTGTGAACAACGGCATGTTTCAGAGGGCTTCTCCTTACGAGGGGGACAGGATTCGTTTGTACAAGTGGACCTGTGGCGGGAGGGGCAGCTGGCTGCGCTAATACTTGGGTCTTGAGGTTGATCTTAAATTTTTTTTTCTTTAAGAAAGCATTTGAATTCAGGGCTGAGTTTGGGGAGGTGAGTTTACATCAGAACTATATTCGGCCATCCAGTCATGCGATGCTTACTGCTTGCATTCCTGTTGGGAATAACGTGGTCAGTTGCATGGCGTCCGGGGACTGGGGCTTAGGTTCCGACTCTTCCATGCATGTGCTGGATGGCTTTAATCGCTCTGCTCTGTAGTCCTGAATTTTTTTTTTTTTAAATTTTTATTGAGGTATAGTTAATTTACAATGTTGTGTTAGTTTCAAGTGTACAGCAAAGTGATTCAGTTACGCACACGTATATAAATATATGTTCTTTTTTCACATTCTCTTCGTTATAGGTTATTACAAGACATTAAATAGAGTTCCTTGTGCTATACAGTAGGTCCTTGTTGTTTATCTATTTTATATATAGTTGTGTGTATCTGTTAATCCTGAACTCCTAATTTATCTCCTCCCTCACCCCCTCGCTATCCCCTTTGGTAACCATAAGTTTGTGTTCTATATCTGTGAGTCCATTTCTGTTTTGTAAACAAGTCCATTTGTGATATTAAGTTTTAAAAATCAGGTTAGATCTGCTCTACTAGAGATTCTTGGAAGACTCGCTGTACATCTAGACCCTGTGCTGGGTGTATCCACACACTCACGTACGATTAGCCCCACTTTTCAGAGGAAGAGATCTATGTTCTGAGGATTCCCTTCCAGCTTTTCTGCCCCTCAAGGTTTCCCCCATGTTTGTGGGCTCTTGATGACACTGCCCTTTCAGGAGCTTTGACAGACACCCTACGAGATGGTCACCATGGTGACCGGCTTCTACTCAGAGGTGATGATACCTTCACAGGAGTCACACACTATGTTCTGTCAAAATCCATCCTCCCAGGACATCCTCTGAGAGCTTCACAGCCACCCTGTGAAGTAGACTGAGGGCAGAGAAGCCACATCACTTGAGCTTCTTGGAGCCTCCTTAGCATGGCCGCCGCCCCCCCTCTCCATGGGATCCTCCAGCTGTGGCTTGCAAGGAGGTTTAGGAAAGATGGCTGAGGCCTCCACCATCCTAACGCGCAAGGGAGTGGTCCCACCTCAGACTCCCTCGAGGGGCCCTCGATCCTCATAGCAGTGAGTGAGCCGCTGCCTGGGGGTGTGCTGTCCTGTGGCCCCAGCAGTGTCTGGAGCCCCTGTTAGTCTCTTTGCAAGTGGTTATTTCATGAAGACTGCGTGTGTGTGTGTGTGTGTGTAAAGTGGGAGGGAAGGTGCAAGAAAAGGAGAAAGACAGTGTGGTCTGTTCCTTGGAAAGTTTGTTGGGAAACAAAACCATGGTCATCTCAAACATGGTGACATTGGTCCTTAGGATGGACACATCCCCACTGGGCCAGATCCTTGTAGAAGTGGTGGGGCTAACCTGGCAGGAGACAAAAAGCACAGGGTCTGGGGTCAGGGAACTGTGGCCTCAGTTTCCGACTTCTGCTTACCCTCTGTGTGACCCTGAGCAAGTTCCTGTGAGCCTCAGCTTCCCCATCTGTAAAATGGAGCGTGGCATGAATACCCTCGTAGGGTTAGTGTGATAAATAAAATCACGCTCCTAAAGCTAATCAGCTGAAGACCATTTGACTCCAAAATCCACGCTCTTAGGCACTAGACAGATACGAATGATTTCGTGTAAGTGCATTAGATAGATGACCCTGTGTGCGCATGGGTTTCTATGACGGCAAGCTCAGCTGAGAACGAAATCCATCGAAGTTTTCTCAATTCTGAGGGTCCGAGGATAAAGCCAGGAGGCTGCATGTGGGTGTGTAAGGGTTGTTAAGAACTGCTAATAAGTATTTCGTGTACAAGACAGCATCTTGGCTTCAACGAGGATTTCACTTAGTAGGGCTGAGAGAGAGGTGGTCTTTTGGAGTTTTGTGACTAAGTGGTTTCTACCCAACCTCAGGCAGCAGGCGGTGAGCATATAGTGATCTGGACTGAGTATAAAAGCCTGATTATGGAGGGATTATGTGGCCTGGTTCCAGCCAGCTATTATCTAGTGGGTTTATTTATGGTTAGTCAAGTGAGAATGACAACACAGAGAGCCACCCTGGATGTGATTTTATGTGAGCGGCGTGGTGTGATCCGAAACCACAGGGGCACCTCCCATCCCTCGGCTACACTGCAATAAAGCGACATAGCAATAAACAACCGCAAACAACATACACGTCTTCCCTAAGCCATGACCCACACGCCTGCCAACAAAACCCCTGAACTGTGGGTTTTCAATACCTGTTTATAAGAAACCTGCCAGGTGCTCTTTTAAAAAAGAATATTAAAAAATTACCTAAGTTATATGTGTTTATTATAGAAAAATGGGAAAATACGGTTAAGGAAAGGAAATAAAATAATAGTCGCCTTCAAGCCCCCTTCCCCTCCCTGCAAGGTAGCCATGGCTAACATTTTGGTGTGTGTCACTTCAGGATCTTTTAAATGTATGTGCACACATACACAGCACCTGGAGAGCCATGTGCGTATGTTTATTTATCGGAATGCGGTTGCTCCACACACGCGGTTTATAAGCTGAATGCTTCACATACTGTCTCATGGATGTTTCCCAAGTTAGGAAGTCTTTGGGGTCCCGTGTCTCTTTATAAGGGGAGCTCCCTCCAACATTAGACATCGATCGTGTCCCTACAGAGCGTAGCCTTCCCGGCCCCTGAGTCTACCCTTTGGGTGGAGTGTGAATTCAGGGAGCTTGCGTTGGCTATTGGAGCCCCACATGCAAGAAGTCAGCTTCCACAGACACCGAATCAGAACCAGGGCTCTGGTGGCTGCCTCCTAAAAGTGGACCGGTCAGCTCAGCCTGCAGGCACCCTGGGCCACATGTGCACATTTGCAATCCGAATAAGGCATCAAACCCTGAGCAGAGAATGGGCGACATAGCCTGCGTGGCTGGGAAATGCTTCCTTGTCACTTCTTTGGCAAGGGACCCAGTCTTCTTACCTCCGACCTACCACAAACCTGCAGTTCTTTTCCCTCTGCGGGAAACCTCCAGCCTGTGGACCCAACTCGAGCGCCACTTACTAGTAACCTCTGTATTCCTTTGCTCTTTTAATTGAAGTATAGTTGATTTACAATATTATATTCGTGTCAGGTGTACCACATAGTGATTCAGTATTTTTGCAGATTATACTCCATTATAGATTATTACAAGATAATGGGTATAATTCCCTGTGCTGTAAATATATCCCTATAGCTTATTTATTTTATACATAGTAGTTTGCGCCTCTTAATCCCCTACCCCATCCTGCCTGTCCCCCTTTCCCTCTCCCCACTGGTAGCCACAAGTTTGTTTTCTATACCTATCAGATTATTTCTGTTTTGCATATACATTCATTTGTATTGTTTTTTAGATTTCATATGTAGTAATGTCATACAGTATTTGTTTGGCTTATTTCACTAAGCATAATATTCTCTAGGTCCATCCATGTTGCTGCAAATGGCACTATTTCATTCCTTTTTATGGCTGAGTAGTATTCCATTGTATATATACACCACATCTTCTTTATCCATTCATCTGTTGATGGACATTTAGGTTGCTTCCATGTCTTGCCTATTGTAAATAGTGCTGCAGTGAACATTGGGGTACATGTATCTTTTCAAATTATGGGTTTCTCCGGATATGTGCCCAGGAGTGGGATTGCTGGATCATATGGTAGTTCTAGTTTTAGTTTTTTAAGGAACCTCCATACCGTTCTCCATAGTGGCTGCACCCATTTACATTCCCCCCAACGGTGTAGCAGGGGTCCCTTTTCTCCACAGCCTCTCCAGTGCTTGGTATCTGTAGACTTTCTGATGTGAATTCCTCTGCTCTCGAGGGCTTTCGTGCCAGGTCAGACCAGTGAGTCTTGGTGCCTTGATTCTGACACGAGCTGATCCTTGAGGTTCAGTGGAAGAGGGTTCTGATGTCATTTCAAAATGAAATGGATGGAATTAACCACAAGTTATCAACCAGCAAAGGCTAGAGATTTCAAAAGTTCTCGCCAGCAGGTAAGGGTGGACTGTTTCTGAGGCGCGGGCTGTTTTCCTGGCTCCTTGCAGGGGTCCCTCCAGCCTCCCCTGGGGCTGGGCGGGGGTCTGCCTCTCAGCCTGCCCCTGAGCCCCAGCAGCGGGCGGTGCTGTGCCCTGCTGCCACCCGGCCGTGTGCTCAGGGCTCTCGGTGGCAAGTGGTGCTCGGCAGAACCCGCTGAGGCCTATGGAGGAGAGAATATACTGGGGCCTTCGTGCACTGGAGCCCCGGGAAGGACGGTGGTGTGGGCAGAGCCCAGGTGGCCTCGGGGCTGGGGGCCCGCCGCCCGCCTCCTGCCTCTCCTGTTCCCCGAGGGCCCATTTCATTCTCTCCACGAGAGCATCTCTGTAGCTTCTGCCAACAGGGCCCTCGGGGCTGGGGGCGGGGGGTGTCCGGCTGGCCTGGTTGGGGTCCCACAGCCCCGGTGGGTGGGCATGGGTACCGTGACAGCAGCCCCTCTACCACCTCATGGGTGGAATGCAGGGGAGGGGTCACCGAAAGGCAGTGACCCTTTCTCAGAAGTGGGCAGATAAAAAAGGAGATAGACTCAAGCCTTCCCATCCAGCTTTAGTTTTCAGCTCTGTGAGACAAAAGCCGTCCTCACACTGGTCTCTCCTGGGTCCCCTTCCTCCTCTGACCACCTCTGCTCGCTTGCTGTTGCCCACACTGGTTCCCAGGCCCCAGCGCCTCCTCCCCGCCCTGTTTATCCAAGTCCCGCCCGGTACCCGAGGGCTCCAGCTCAGCAGGCAGGCAGTTCTCCGCCACCTCTCGCAGCCTCTGTGTGTCTCCTTTCCCCACGCGGAGTGATCAACTCCCTTGCGTTCTGCTCCTTCTCCTGCTTCCCGAGTCCGTCTCGTCTCCACGGCCCTCGCTTGGCCCCTTGCGGGGAGAGCTGACCCCTTTCTAGCTCTGCTTCCTCGTTTCCACGACAACTTAGCCCGTCTCACTCTGGGAGCTCGTCCTCTTCACCCGCAGACTCGCCCCTGGCATCCATCCTCCCCAACGGCCACCTCTTAGTTTTTATCTCACTCGACCTTTCAGAAGATCAAGTTTTCAATGAGAAGCTAACCACTCTTTCTGCCTTAAACACTCTCTTCTCTGGGATTTCATGACACCAAGCTCTCTTGTTTCTCCCCACTTCAGATACTCCTAACTCAGTCTTTTTAATTTTTAAAAAAATTTTATTGGAGTCTAGTTGATTTACAATGTCGTGTTCGTTTCAGGTGGACGGCAGAGTGATTCAGTTATACATATACATCTATTCATTCTTTTTTAGATTCTTTTCTCACATCGGTTATCACAGAATATTGAGTAGAGTTCCCTGTGCTCTACAGCAGGTCCTTGTTGGTTATCTGTCTTATACATAGTAGTGTGTGTATGTTCATCTCAAGCTCCTAATTTATCCCTCCCCCCGACACTTCCCCTTTGGTAACCAAAAGTTTGTTTTCCATGTCTGTGACTCTGTTTCTGTTTCGTAAATAAGTTCATTTGTATCACTTTTTAAAAATTAAATTCCACATGTGAGTGATATCATATGACTAACTCAGTCTTCTTTAAAAAAAAAATAGATTCCTTGTCTTCTATGACCAAGGCTCCTGCTCTCTTTCTGTCTCTCCCCGCATCACCATCACCAGTTCCGTGGTTTGACGTACCAATTACGTGCCCTTGACTCCCAGATTTGTACCTCACCTGCTTCTCCTGAGCTCCAGCCATATGTACCCTGCTGTCCAGTTGACGACTCGACTTGTGTGTCTCACGAAGGGTTAGCGCGATAAATAAGATCGTGTGCTAAAGGTAACCAACTGATTAATGTGCTAATCTCCAAGTTCAGATGTCTAAAAATGAACTAATTCCCCAGAAATTTGGCTCTCCTCCAGGCTTCCCTATCTGAGTAACGGTGCCTCTGTATCCCCAGCCGCTCGTGCCAGAGCCCGGCTTGACACGGTCCTCCCCTGTGCTACCCGAATCCATCACCAGATCCCAGCTCAACTGCATCCCGCTCGCCTCTTTCTCTCTGTCGCCACCGCCACCTCTCATTCTTCACCACCATCCTCTTACTAAACTCTAACTCACCTGTTTTCTTCCTAGTCTCCCTTGCCATCCAGCAGCCAGGGATCTCTTCCCATCATCCCTCTGCTCCAGTGGGAGAGTTATTGCTCTCAGAAGAAAATCCCAAATCCAAACCCTGTCCTATTCAGAGCTGATGAGATGCCAACCTCCTTCTCCAGCTTTATTTCCACACCAGCCTCCTGCCGACACTCCCAGCCACACCGACGATCTTTGTGTTCCTTCAGCCTCCCAGCCCCTTCGGCCCCCGGCCCCTCCCATGGCCTCTCCTATGGTTCCTCAGTCTAGAACTTTCTTTCCTCACTCTTTGCCTGCATCTCTCAGGTCACAGTTTAGGTCACTCCTAAGAGAGGTCATTCCCTCCCTTCCCCAAACTAAGCTGAGACTATGTATGATTCTCTGTCACAGTACTTCTCCTTTCCTATGTAGCATTAATGACTTTTTATTCTATGTTACTTGTGTGTCCCACTAAATGCCCCGCTTCACGAAGGCAGGGGGTCGGTCTTGTTTACCCTGTTTCCCCAGGAACACGGTGTCTGCGCAATAAAAAAGTATTGAATGAAGGAATGAATAAATAAATACAACTAAATTTTAATATCCCCCAGGGACAGAGTGGTTTTTCATTCTTTTTGCCCTCAGCCAAGAGTTTAATAAATACTTATTGACCTCAATACTGTATTGTGAAAAAAAAAAAAAAAAAAACAAGACACAAGAGTAACAACAGCAAGAACAAGGAAAAGAATTACAGCGTTAGAAATCTGTGTGATCGAATGAAAGTCATGGGCTCTAATGTAATTAGTCTTGGCAAATGAGGGACAGGATTATACCCACAGGGTCCCTGAGTTTGTGAAATAGCAATGTGCTTAATAATGTAAGTTTATTATGTTTGGAAATAGCAGATGAATTGGACGCACATCTGGATATTTGGCATCGTGTAGACAAAAACATCTGGATGATTGGCCGAACGCTTCAACATAACTAATGTGTTTTGGAGCTGTGTAAACAGTCACAGAATGACTCTGAAATTATGTTTCTTGGGAGGTGGCCATGTGAATAAGTGGAGAAGGAGAGTTCTCTTTCCAGAAAGATGATGGACTAAGAGACCTGAAATCCCTCCTGTCCCAAACACACAGATGTTCTGGGTAGGTGTGACCCTTGAAAATTGTACAGCTGAGATCATGAGTCTCTGAAACAAGGAGACTGAAAATGAGAGCAATGTGGGCCCATGAACTGACCTGGGAGTTTGTTTTCGGTCCTAGTAAACCTGGGGGCTTGGGCTTTAACACGCATTTGAGGACAGGAGACGAGGTCTTGGAATCCTGAGAAAGGTCTAAGTCAGGACGTTTGAAGAGCTGAACTCTCAGTGGAAAGGGGGATTAGGAGAAACCTGGCTCTTGGCACAGGGAGGAGACAAGGAAGCTGCCTCAGCTTGAGTTGAAGGAAACAGTCTCCCTAGAGAAAATTAAGCCCTGGGCTTGCCCTTGGGTTTTGGGTCCAAAACATGTCTTTACTCCACTCAGAAAACCTGCAGATATCTCTGCAAGGCTCAGGAAAACTGCGAGCAGAGAAATAAACATGCCGATGTGTCCCAGAGTGGACACCCCTGGAATGTCTGCCGTCCTAAGTCACCCAGCAGAGGTACTGTGACAGCACTGGCCTCACTGTGCTTTTTCAGAAAATAAGCCTCATTAACGGTGAGCTCATGAGTTTAAAAAATCAGGAAACATACAGTGAAATAATTCGCTGTGAGCAAGAGACAGCAGACACAACAAACAGCAAGATTCCAGTCCCATGAACTTGAGCTAATAAAGACACAATCAGAGGGGGGAAAAGTATGGTAAAAATGCTTAAAAACATAATAGATGGAATCAAGTCCTGGAGGGAAGATCAAGATGCTGTAAATAAGGAAGGTTTGCAAAATAATGAAATAGGCCTTCTAGAAATGTGAAACATATTCATTGAATGAAAGTCTCAGTGGATGGATGGGACCCTGAATTAGCTCACTGGAGGAGAGAATTGTTAAACTAAAGATTAGAGGCTATTACCTAGAACACAGCACAAAGATAAGATGGAAAACGTGAAACGGAGTTTACGATAATGAAAATGTCCAATACAAAGCTAATAAGAGTGCTGGTATGTACTCACTGGTGGTATCTCTTAGCTAATAAGACCTAAACAGAGAGAAAGAATGAGAGGAAATATTTGAGGAGAAAATAGATGACTCGGAACTGATTAAAGACATGAACCCTCAATGGAAGAATTCCAAGGAATCCCAAGCTGGGTAATCCCACACCTAGAAACTTCCTTGTATAACCATTAAACACTAAATAAAAGGAGAAAATCTGCAAAGCAAAGAGAGATAAGAGATCACATACAAAGTACCAGTGATTTGAATGACAGCAGATTTCCCAATACCAACAACAGAGATCAGAAGAGAATAGAATGATACCTTCTTAGAGTTATACTATTAATCAAGAGTAAGGGGAAAAAATGAAGACCGTTTTAGCTAAAAATAATGTAGAGAATTTGCCCCTCACAGACCTTCATTAAAAGAATGATCAAAAAATGTGTCTAAGAAGGAAGTAGATGGAAGGAAGGAGAAGCATTTACTGGGTAAAAGAACAATAATGAAGGGGCTTCCCTGGTGGCGCAGTGTTTGAGAGTCTGCCTGCCAATGCAGGGGACACGCGTTCGAGCCCTGGTCTGGGAAGATCCCACATGCCGCGGAGCAACTAAGCCCGTGCGCCACAACTACTGAGCCTGCGCGTCTGGAGCCTGTGCTCCGCAACAAGAGAGGCCGCGATAGTGAGAGGCCCACGCACCGTGATGAGGAGTGGCCCCCACTTGCTGCAACTATAGAAGGCCCTCGCACAGAAACGAAGACCCAACACAGCCAAAAATGAATAAATTAATAAATAAATAAATTAATTAATTAAAAAAAGAACAATAATGAAGACTTATTTGGGGACTGTTACAACAGATGGATTGATTCACATGTTTCAGTGATTAGAATGGACATCTTTGGAGGCCACTAGTCTGCCTATCATAGTGTGCTTGGTACTTTTACTTTCAGCATCCCAGTGGGCATGTCACCGGTGGTATCTCCTTGTGGTTTTAATTTGCTTTTCCCTAGTGACTAATGATGTTGAGCATATTTTCATTTGTTTATTTGCCATTTATATATTTTCTTTTGCAAAGAGTCTGATCAACTTGTTTCCCATTTTTATTGGCTTATTATCTTTTTATTAGTGAGTTTCAAGTTTTCTTTATATATTCTGGATTTAAGTCCAGAACAAATAAAAGTTTTATAAGTATTTTTCCCAGTCTGTGGCTTGCTTTTTAATTTTTGAACACTGTCTTTTGAAAAGCAAAAGCTTTAAATTTTGATGAAGTCTAATTTTTCAAGTATTTCTTTAATGGTTCTGCTTAATTTAGCCTACCTAAAAGGTCTTAGCTTAACTCAGAGTCATAAACATTTTGCCATATGTTTTCTTCTAAAAGTTTTATAGTTTTGGGTCTACATTTAGGTCTGTGATCCATTTGAAGTTAATTTTTGTATAAGGTGTAAGGTAAGGGTTGAGTTTCATTTTCTTGCATATGGATATCCAATTATTCCAGCACAATTTGTTGAAAAGACTGTCTTTTTCCATTCAATTATTTTGGTACTTTTGTCTTAAATTAATTGACCATGTACGTGTGGTCTATTTTGGGAGTCCCTATTCATTTCATTGTCGATACCACACTGTCTTATTTACTAGACTTCATTAGTAAGTCTCTAAATCAAAATAGTAATAATTCTTCCAACTAGTTCTTTCTCAAAATTGTGGCTACTCTAGATCCTTTGCATGTCCATATAAATATTCAAATCAGCTTATAAATTTCTACCAAAACAAACTCTTCTGGGATTTTATTGGCATTTCCTTGAATTCACAGATTAAATTCAATGAGTACTGACAGCTTAACAATATTGAGTCTTCTGATCCATGAACATAGTATATCTCTCCATTTTTTTAGGTTATCTTTAATTTCTCTTGGCAGTGTTTTGTAATTTTGGGTGCATTGGTCTTGAACATTTTTTTGTTGTTGTTAAATCTTTCCCATATAACTTTATACATTTTTATGCCATTATAAATGGTATTGTTTTTCAATTTCAGTTTCCAGCTGTTAGTTCCAATATTTTGTATGTTGACCTTTATTTCCACCAGCTTTTTTGTAGATTCTTTAGGTTTTCCTCCATAGATGATAATGTTGTCTCTATGCATTTTATTTCTTTTTGTTGCTTAGTTTCTTTGGCTAGGTACTCCAATATTAAGTTGAATAGAAGTAGTAAGAGTGAATATTATTGTCTTGTTCCCAATCTTAGGGATAAAGCATTCAGTCATTAAAGGTGATATCAGTTGTAGGTTTTCATATATGTCCTTTATCAGGTGGATAAAGTTTGTGTAGAATGGGTACTGTTTCTTCCTTTAAAGTGTATTACAGTTCACCAGTGAAGCCATCTGGGCCTGGAATTTTCTTTGTGAGAAGGGTTATAACTGCAACTTTATTTAAAAACAAGCAAATACTGGGCTGTTCTGCTTATCTTAGTTTTTGAGTGGGCTTTGGAAGTTTGTATATTCCAAGGATTTTGTCTATTTAATTTAAGTTGTCTAATATATTGGCGTAAAATTGTTCATAGTGTTTCCTTATTGTCCATTTAATGCTGCTGGATCTATAGCAATGGCTTCTCTTTCATTCATGATATTGGTAATTTATCTTTTTTTTCTGACCACTTTGGCTAAATGATTGCCAATTTATTGAGCTTTTAAAATGACCAGCTTTTGACTTTATTGTTTTTCTTAATTGTTTTTAAGTTTCCTTTTAATTTCTATTTCATTGATGTCTGCTTTTTTATTACTTCTTTTCTTTTGCTTATGTCGGGCTTAATTTGCTCTTTTTTTTTTTTTTTTTTTTGCTTTCTTAAGGTAGATACTTACTTAGCTGACTTGAAACTTTTCTCCCTCATGTGAGCATTCAGTGCTGCAGACTTCCTCTGACTGCTGCCCTGGCTACACCTCGTAAGTTTTGTTACGCTGTGTTTCCATTTTCATTCAGTTCAAAATACTTTTTCTCTGACTTGTAAGTTACTTAGAAGTGTGTTCTTAAAATCTTGAGTATTTGATCATACTCCAAATATACTTCTATAATTGATTTCTAGTTGTGTGGAATTACATTGTGTTCAGATGAAGTGCTTTGCATGATTCCAATCCTTCTAAATTTATTGAGACTTATGTTATGGCTCAGAATTTGGTTTATCTTGGAGAATGATCTGCATACCCTTTAAAATAATGTGTGATCCTGCTGTTGTTGGGAGGAGTATTCTCTAACTGATCAATTAGGTCAAGTTGGTCAATAGTGTTATCAAGTATTCTAGATAATTACTGATTTTCTGTTTGTTCTAACAATACTGAGAAAGGAGTGTTGAAATCTCCAACTATGATTGTGTACTTGTCTACATTTCCTCTCACTTCTACTAATTTTTGCTTCATGTATTTTGAAGCTCTGCTATTAGGTACATTCATATTAAGATTTATTATATCTCCATGGTAAATTGACCTCTTTATCATTATGAGATGTCCTTCTTTATCTAATATAATCTCTGATAATATTTCTTTCTCTGAAATCTGTTTTATAATAACATAGCCACTCCAGCTTACTTTTATTTTTTTTTCAAGTGAGAGAACAATGTATTAAATAGGATCTCTTCCATGTGAAATTGGTAAACCAAATCATTAACATGGTACATTTGGGGGAAAGGAGACAAAAAAGGGACTTTTGTTTTAACTATATATTTCTTATTGAATTTGAGTGTGGAACCAGGAGTGATTTTTTAAATATCTTTTCTGTATTTTCCAGATTTCCTACAATAAACATATATTAGTTTTGTAATAAATGTCACCCTTTTAGTAGTCGAAACCAGTTCATTCATCACCAGTTCACTCATCTTTATACTTCAAAACAGCCACAAGATTTATCAGCTGTATCTGTTATTGAGTTTATCATTTAGTCCAAAAGGGAAATGGCATCCTATTATTTATAGAATGTGGTCCTCCTCTTCTGCTGTTTATCAGTGTTTGCCTCACAATAACTTTTTTTTTTATAGTAAGTGTATGTTTACTATTATTAGCCAGCTTACTTTTGATTACTGTTTGCATGGAGTATCTTTTGCATTGTTTTATTTTTAATCTGTCTGTGTCTTTCTAAAAATTAATTAATTAATTAACTTATTTATTTTTGGCTGCATTGGGTCTTCGTTGCTGCGTGTGGGCTTTCTCTAGTTGTGGCGAGCGGGGGCTACTCTTCGTTGTGGTGCGTGGGCTTCTCATTGCAGTGGCTTCTCTTGTTGCAGAGCATGGGGTCTAGGTGCACGGGCTTGAGTAGTTGTGGCACGTGGGCTCAGTAGTTGTGGCTTGCAGGCTCTAGAGTGCAGGCACAGTAGTTGTGGCACACGGGCTTAGTTGCTCCATGGCATGTGGGATCTTCCCAGACCAGGGCTCGAACCTGCGTCCCCTGCATTGGCAGGCAGATTCTTAACCACTACGCCACCAGGGAAGTCCCTCTCTCTGTGTCTTTACACACAAAGTGGATTTCTTGTAGACAACATATGGTTGGGTCTTGCTTTTTTCCCCCCCAATATGACAGTCTCTGCCTTTTAACTGTGGTGTTTGGAACATATGCTTTTAATGTATTTGATTATGTCATTGGATTTAAATCTATCATCTTAATATCTCTTTTCTGTTCATTCCATCTTTCCTATGTTTCTTTTTTCTCCTTATCTGTCTTCTTTTGGATTAGGTATTTTTAATGATTCCATCTTATCTCCACTTGTGGCTTATTACGTATGCCTCTTTTTTTGTGTGGTTGATCTAGGGTTTAAAATGTACATTGTTAACTTATAACTGTCTATCTTCAAATAATATTAAATCACTTCAAGTCTGGTGCAGGACATTTATAACATTACAGTCAGGTTTCCCTTGCCCATCCTTTATGCTGTTGCTGTTCTTAATTATCCTACATAGGTCATAAACCAAACAATATACTGTTATTTCTTTTATTCAGTCAGTCAACTATCAATTAAAGAAATGTTAAACATGAGAAAATCCTTTGAAATTTACCCATTTTCCCCTATTATGGCCTGCTTCATTCCTTTTGTATAACCATCTGCCATCTAGTGTCATTTCCTTCTGCCTGAAGAACTTGTGTTGATACTTCTCGTAGTGTAGTTATGATGACAATTCTCTCAGCTTTTATTTGTCTCAAATAAGAATGAATGTAAGGAAGAATGAGAGGGATAAATGTAAATCTAAATATTTTACTAATTGTGATACATTTTAATATCATTCTGATGCATTTTGTATCAGACTGGATTTTTTTTTTTTTTTTTTTTGATGTGGACCATTTTTAAAGTCTTTATTGAATTTTTTACAATATTGCTTCTGTTGGTTTTTTTTTTTGGCTTTTTGGCCACGAGGCATGTGGGATCTTCGCTCCCCTACCAGGGATCAAACCCGCACCCCCTGCATTGGAAGGCCAAGTCTTAACCACTGGACCACCGGGGAAGTCCCCAGACTGGATTTTTAAAAATCGTGTTCTGTGCTTTTTACAAGAAACATACCTAAAACATAATGACACAGAAATGTTCTCAGTAAAGATAGATACTAATTAAACTTATGAAGTTACATTAATAACAGATAAAATACACTTTAAGGCAAAAAGCACTATTAGGAATAAAGAGGTTTGTTACGTAATAATCAAAGAAAAATTCAGCACAAGACATAAATCTGAACTTTTAAGTACCTAATAATTTAGCTTCAGATCTTATAAATAAAAAATGGACAAAATTATAAGGACACATTCACAAATCTACAGTTTGGTAGGAGATTTTAACACCCTTTCCCTAGTCATTGATAGATGAAATAGGCAAAAAATTTAAATGATATAGGGATTTGAATAGTGCAATGACAAGGCTTATATATTGAATGTAAATCTATATCTATATATCTATCTATATGTAGAGAGAACCTCAGATCCAACAATTAGAAAATACACATTCTTTCATTCATGTAATTTATAAAATTTATAAGATTTATAAAAATGGAGAAAACTTTAAAAATGTTAAACATTTAATATCCCCCATGTTCTTTACAACAAAGGAAAAAAAGAAAAACAATAAATACCACAAGAAAACAAAAACCAACACTGGTAAAATTAAAAACCCAATTCTAAATAACTAATGGTCAAAGAAAGAATCATAATAAAATTTTTTAAATTAAACTTGTGGGATACAGCTAAAACAGTTTTTAAAAATAAATCTATACCTTTAAATGAATATAATAGAAGTGGAGAAGGATAATTCTTAATAAAAGAGCAACAGATTAAGTAGAAAGTGTAAGAAAAGAAATAATCAAGATGAGAACAGAAATGAACAAAATAGAAAACAAAGATAGAATTGAAAAGATTAACAAATCGAACAGCTGGTTCTTTGAAAAGACTACAGGGATAAACAAATCTCTAGCAAGGTTTAGCTAGGGAAAAAAATAAGGATACTTAACATATATATGATTAAGTATATACATATACATAATCATATATACAATATATACAAAACATATATAAGCAAATTCTGTGAACAAAAACATGACAACTGAAATTAAATAGACAGTTTCCTGGGAAAATTTAACTTATAAAAATCTACTCAGTAATAGAAAACCTACCTGGGTCTATAACTCATAAAGAAAATGAATTTGAGATGAAGTATCTGCTTGATTCCTATCCTTTGTAAAAACAAAATTCACTTGAGTTCTGGCAACACTCCAAGGGACAGATACTTTCTATGTTATGCCAATTGTTCACAGCATATTAAAATAAAGGGAAAGTCCCCCTCCAACTCATTTTATGAGATTAGTGTAACCTTGATACCAAAACTCAGAGAGGAGTAATAAGTAAATCATTGACAACCTCAATTATGAATATTGATACAAAATTCTACATAAAATATTAGTAAAATAAACCCATCAATATACAAAATACATTATTACCAAATTCTTGGGTTTTCTGAGAACACAAGAGTCACCCACTTTAATAAATTAATCATTTCAGTAGATGCCCAAAATAAATTTTATGTAATTTAAAACCCATTCCTAACGAAAATCCTTAGTACACTGTGAATAGAAGTGAACTTTCTTAACCTAATAATCTATCAAAACCCTACGGTAAACATTATGCTTACTGGTAAAATATCAGAAGCATTCCTTTTTAAACCAGGATCAAGATGAGGCTATCTGCCATCACAACTTGTATTTAATGTTAATCTTGAAGTTCTAGCAATAAGAAAAAAGAACTGTATTGATTGGAAAAGAAAAAAATCCTAACTAGTAATATTTCAAGATAATATGTTTATTTGCAGGTAAACTATTAGTTGAGTATGAGTATCTAAGCTATTTAGACTATTAACTAAACTGCGGACAAACTAATGGGAGAATTCAGCAAGGTTGCTATGTAAGGCTTACGTACAAAACTTAATAGTTCTTCTATACACCTGCAATAAACCATTAGGAAATGCAATTACAGACAATATTTTCTATAGCAACAAAAAATAGCAGTAGGATATGATGTGACAAAATAATAGGTCTTTATAAAAAATTATAAAATGTATCAAAAAATATCAAATGACCTAAATAAGTGAAGAGATACTGTCATGATGGAAAGGCTCAATATTATAAAGTTAATAGTTCTCCTAAATTAATTTATATATGCAATGCAATTCCACTCCTGACTGGGAATTTTTCAAATTGATCCTAAAATTATGATGGTAGAGTGGAAAAGGCCATGAATAGCAAAGGTAGTTTTGTGGAAGATTAATGGTGGGCCAAGGTGGGGGATTGTTGTAGATACCAAGACATTGTGAAGCTATGACAATAAAGACAGTAGAACTGGTGAGGGATGGATGAACAGACCAGTGGGACAGAAAAAGATCCCATATTTGGTAAGTAACTTGGCACTTGACAGAAGTCTCATTACCCATTAACAGAGAAGACATGGACTCTTCAATAAATAGTGCTGGGACAATTGGCTCTCTAGAGAAAAAGAAAAGTACGTTTTTATGCTACTTCAGTCCCAGATTACAGACTTGTATGAAAAGCTATAAAACTTTTAGAAGAAAACCTGCCAGAATACTTTTATGACATCAGGGCAGGGAAGCTGTTCTTAGGATTCAAAAAAGCACAAATGACACAGGAGAAGCTTGATCATTTGATCAAATTAGTGTTAATCCTGCATCACAAATGAGACCCTAGACAAAAAGACAAGCCACAGAGAGGGATAACATATCCGCAATCCCTGTGAGTTGACAAAGGATGAATCCACACTGTATAAAGGAATCATATTGTATAAACGAGTACAGTTAAGACAAACACCTCCACAGAAAAATGAGCAAAGGATGTGACCAGACCACTCCAGAAAGGAAACCAGAGTGGTCAATGTGGAGATCTCAGCCATAGTAATAATCTGGGAAAAAAATTAAAATGGCAACAAGTTATCATTTATACCCTTCAGAAAGGCAAAGTTTAGAAGTCTGATAGATAAAAACTGGCAAGGATGTGGGGAAATGGAAATCCCAATAGCCTGCTGGTGGGAGTATACATTAATACAATCCCAGAGGGAAGTGGGGTGCTCTTGTGTTTGAAGATGCGCATATGCTATGACTTGGCAGTTCTTAAAGGAGCCGTGAACAAGAATGTGCATGGCAGTCAGCCCTCTGTGTGGCAGAGTCATTTCACCAAGGATAATACCACGCGGTGTTTAACCTGAAACACGTGGTCTAAATTACCAACCATGCTCCCCACCCCCAAATACACACTTCTTATCCCCTTGTCTTCCTTAAATGTTCTCCTCAGCACTTACCACTGCCTTAATATATTTTTCATATATACCTCCTATAAATCAGAGTATATATTTTACTTATCTTTTTTATTGTTCATCTCATAGAATAGGGGTTTTGTCTCTGTCCCTTGTTTTTTTCAATTTCAGTACCCCAAAAGTTGCCTGGTTTATTGTAGACACCCTATAGCTATTTGTAGCAAAAATAAATAAATAAGTGAAATTGCAAAAACGTAATATTGAGTAAAAAAAGAAAGATGCAAAAGGGTGTGGATACCACACATGTAAATTTGAAAACACATAATAGCACAAAGTTTGTGGCTACCTAATGTGTATGTATTAAAAAGAAGTAAAACATGCATGTTCACTTCAAGATAGTAGCTCTCTCTGGGGAGAGCATGTTGGGGAGGCTTTGGAGTGGGACTTTGGTCCCATCTATAACATTGCATTTCTTAGCGAGTCCAGTGACCTGATGCAAATGTAGCAAAATGTGAACTTCTGCCATCTCCGGTGTGTGAAGCATTTTATATATATTTTTAAAGTTGCAGGTAAATAAAGAAAGAAGAGAAAGGTTGTCAGCTTACCTCCTTATATTAAGGTTGTTCCTGGGGTTCTGACGCTAAGGCCGCCTTGGGTGGATGGAATTTTTCACATCAACCCCACTCTCCTGAAGGTCACAGACGCCACCCTAGGCCATCATGAACAGGTGTCTCTGTTTCTCTTCATGTTAGAAGATCTAATTCCGCCGTGTCTTATTTAATCAGGGCTCTCTTTTCCTGTGAGGAGAGGGCATCAAGTACCCGGAGATGAGCCCTTCCCCGCAGTCGGCCCCAGCGGCCTGTCCCCCTCCCTGGGCTGGAAGAGCAGACACAGTCACCTTGTTGATCAGATGATGGGTGTCTGCCAGCGAAACAAACTCCAAGGCTGGAGCAGACACAGACGTTTATTAACACAGATAAGTTTTTATTGCATTAAGAGGGAGCACTTAGAAGGCAGACTCTAGAGAGTAAAAGGATTAAGTCATCTTGAAACATTGTTCTCCTGTCATGGGGGCTAGTGAAGCATCCTCATGGCCATCTGATTCGGACTCTGATTCCGACCCACTCAAATGCGTGGCGTGGCAGCCAACGGCGGCAAAGGAAAGCGCTCACAGGCAGTTTCCAAGAAAAGCCTCTGTTGGTGAGCGTCAGAGATCACCTACCTACAGGACAGTGCAGTGACCAGAATATCCAGAGAATACACTACTCTGATTCCAGAGGAGGGTGACATGTAAGGTACCAGGATTTTTTTTAATTATTAAAGACACAATTAGAAGTGTCGATGTACTTTCCTTCCTTGATCAGTTTCTGTCAATAAGGTTAGACGATGTTACATCAAGTGTCCACTATCTTCAACACTGTCATGGTCATTATTATCCTCATTGCACAGAAAGGCGTGAAGCTCCAGGGAGGTTAAGTACTGCTGGTCATGGGGCAGGGGCGGGACTCCAGGTGCCAGTACTTTTACCTCTCGGCTGCTTCTCCTCCCCGCCCCGCCCCGACACAACACAGATCTGGCACTCTTTGATGACCAGGCATCTTTGGCTCACATTCTGAACATGAAATTGTGTGTGAGGAATGGTTGAACGTGTACTGAACTGAGATAATACTGTATAAACTGCTATTCCAATGATCATTTCTCTTTTCCAAGATTTCTGATTGGTGCTTTTTCCCTGTCCATCTTTTTTTTTTTTTTTTTTTTTTTTTTTTGTCTTATAGACCTGGTTATTTATTTAGTCCAGGGCCCAAGCAAGGTTTACACATTACACTGTTTTGTTTTGTTTTTTAACATCTTTATTGGAGTATAATTGCTTTACAGTGGTGCATTAGTTTCTGCTGTATAACAAAGTGGATCAGCTATACGTATACATATATCCCCATTTCTCCACCCTCTTGCTTCTCCCTCCCACCCTCCCTATCCCACCCCTCTAGGTGGTCACAAAGCACCGAGCTGATCTCCCTGTGCTATGTGTCTGCTTCCCACTAGCTATCTATTTTACGTTTGGTAGTGTATATATGTCCATGCCACTCTCTCACTTCATCCCAGCTTACCCTTCCCCCTCCCTGTGTCCTCAAGTCTGTTCTCTACATCTGTATCTTTATTCCTGTCCTGCCCCTAGGTTCTTCAGAACCTTTTTTTTTTTTTTTTTTAGATTCCATATATATGTGTTAGCATATGGTATCTGTTTTTCTCTTTCTGACTTACTTCCCTCTGTAGGACAGACTCTAGGTCTATCCACCTCGCCACAAATAACTCAATTTCATTTCTTTTTGTGGCTGAGTAATATTCCATTGTATTATATGTGCCACATCTTCTTTATCCATTCATCTGTTGATGGACACTTAGGTTGCTTCCATGTCCTAGCTATTGTAAATATGCTGCCGTGAACATCGTGGTACATGTCTCTTTTTGAATTATGGTTTTCTCAGGGTATATGCCCAGTAGTGGGATTGCTGGGTCACATGGTAGTTCTATTTTTAGTTTTTTAAGGAACCTCCATACTGTTCTCCATAGTGGCTGTATCAATTCACACTCCCACCAACAGTACAAGAGGATTCCCTTTTCTCCACACCCTTTCCAGCATTTATTGTTCATAGATATTTTGATGATGTCCATTCTGACTGGTATGAGGTGATACCTCATTGTAGTTTTGATTTGCATTTCTTTAATGATTAGTGATGTTGAGCATCCTTTGATGTGTTTGTTGGCAATCTGTATATCTTCTTTGGAGAAACGTCTATTTAGGTCTTCTGCCCATTTTTGGATTGGGTTGTTTGTTTTTTTGATATTGAGCTGCATGAGCTGCTTATATATTTTGGAGATTAATCCTTTGTCAGTTGCTTTGTTTGCAAATATTTTCTCCCATTCTGAGGGTTGTCTTTTCATCTTGTTTATGGTTTCCTTTTGTGTGCAAAAGCTTTTAAGTTTCATTAGGTCCCATTTGTTTATTTTTGTTTTTATTTCCATTTCTCTAGGAGGTGGGTCAAAAAGGATCTTGCTGTGATTTATGTCGTAGAATGTTCTGCCTATGTTTTCCTCTAAGAGTTTTATAGTGTCTGGCCTTACATTTAGGTCTTTAATCCATTTCGAGTTTATTTTTGTGTGTGGTGTTAGGGAGTGTTCTAATTTCATTCTTTTACATGTAGCTGTCCAGTTTTCCCAGCACCATTTATTGAAGAGGATGTCTTTTCTCCATTGCATATTCTTACCTCCTTTATCAAAGATAAGGTGACCATATGTGTGTGGGTTTTTTTCTGGGCTTTCTATCCTGTTCCTTTGGTCTATAAGTCTGTCTTTATGCCAGTATCATACAGTTTTAATGACTGTAGCTTTGTAGTATAGTCTGAAGTCAGGGAGCCTGATTCCTCAGCTCCGTTTTTCTTTCTCAAGATTGCTTTGGCTATTCATGGTCTTTTGTGTTTCCATACAAATTGTGAAATGTTTTGTTCTAGTTCTGTGAAAAATGCCATTGGTAGTTTGATACGGATTGCGTTGAATCTGTAGATTGCTTTGGGTAGTAGAGTCATTTTCACAATGTTGATTCTTCCATTCCAAGAACATGGTATATCTCTCCATCTGTTTGTATCATCTTTAATTTCTTAATCAGTGTCTTACAGTTTTCTGCATACAGGTCTTTTGTCTCCTTGGGTAGGTTTATTCCTAGGTATTTTATTCTTTTTGTTGCAATGGTAAATGGGAGTGTTTCATTAATTTCTCGTTCAGATTTTTCATCATTAGTGTATAGGAATGCAAGAGATTTCTGTGCATTAATTTTGTATCCTGCTATTCTACCAAATTCATTGATTAGCTCTAGTAGTTTTCTGGTAGCATCTTTAGGATTCTCTATGTATAGTATCATGTCATCTGCAAAGAGTGACAGCTTTACTTCTTCTTTTCTGATTTGGATTCCTTTTATTTCTTTTTCTTCTCTGGTTGCTGTGGCTAAAACTTCCAAAACTATGTTGAATAATAGTGGTGAGAATGGACAACCTTGTCTTGTTCCTGATCTTAGTAGAAATGGTTTCAGTTTTTCACCATTTAGAATGACGTTGGCTGTGGGTTTGTCATATATGGCCTTTATTCTGTTGAGGTAAGTTCCCTCTGTGCCTACTTTCTGGAGAGTTTTAATCATAAACGGGTGTTGAATTTTGTAGAAAGCTTTTTCTGCATCTATTGAGATGATCATATGGTTTTTATCCTTCAGTTTGTTAATAGGGTTATCACATTGATTGATTTGCATATATTGAAGAATCCTTGCATTCCTGGGATAAACCCCACTTGATCATGGTGTATGATCCTTTTAATGTGCTGTTGGATTCTGTTTGCTAGTATTTTGTTGAGGAGTTTTGCATCTATGTTCATCAGTGATATTGGCCTGTAGTTTTCTTTTTTTGTGACATCTTTGCCCTGTTTTGGTATCAGAGTGATGGTGGCCTCGTAGAATGAGTTTAGGAGTGTTCCTCCCTCTGCTATATTTTGGAAGCGTTTGAGAAGGATAGGTGTTAGCTCTTCTGTAAATGTTTGATAGAATTCACCTGTGAAACCATCTGGTCCTGGGCTTTTGTTTGTTGGAAGATTTTAAATCACAGTTTCAATTTCAGTGCTTGTGATTGGTCTGTTTATATTTTCTATTTCTTCCTGGGTCAGTCTCGGAAAGTTGTGCTTTTCTAAGAATTTGTCCATTTCTTCCAGGTTGTCCATTTTATTGGCATATAGTTGCTTGTAGTAATCTCTCATGATCCTTTGTATTTCTTTTATTTTTTTAATTTTTATTTTATTATTTATTTTTGGCTGCATTGGGTCTTCGTTGCTGTGCACAGGCTTTCTCTAGTTGTGGCGAGAGGGAGCTATCCTTCGTTGCAGTGCATGGGTTTATCATTGCCGTGGCTTCTCTTGTTGCAGAGCACAGGCTGTAGGGGCACGGGCTTCAGTAGTTGTGGCACGAGGGCTCAGTAGTTGTGGCTCACAGACTCTAGAGCGCAGGCTCAGTAGTTGTGGCACATGGGCTTAGTTGCTCTGCGGCATGTGGGATCTTCCCAGACCAGGGCTCAAACCCGTGTCCCCTGCATTGGCAGGTGGATTCTTAACCACTGTGCCACTAGGGAAGTCCCAGATCCTTTGTATTTCTTCAGTGTCAGTTGTTACTTCTCCTTTTTCATTTCTAATTCTGTTGATTTGAGTCTTCTCCCTTTTTTTCTTGATGAGTCTGGCTAATGGTGTATCAATTTTGTTTATCTTCTCAAACAACTAGCTTTTAGTTTTATTGATCTTTGCTATTGTTTTCTTCATCTCTTTTTCATTTATTTCTGATCTGATCTTTATGATTTCTTTCCTTCTGCTAACTTTGGGCTTTTTTTGTTCTTTCTCTAATTGCTTTAGGTGTAAGGTTAGGTTGTCTGTTTGAGATGTTTCTTGTTTCTTGAGGTAGGATTGTATTGCTATAAACTTCCCTCTTAGAACTGCTTTTGCTCCATCCCATAGGTTTTGGGCCGTCGTGTTTTCACTGTCACTTGTTTCTAGGAATTTTTTGATTTCCTCTTTGATTTCTTCAGTGATCTCTTGGTAATTTAGTAGTGGATTGTTTAGCCTCCATGTGTTTGTATTTTTTAGTTTTTTTTTCTTGTAATTGATATCTAGTCTCCTAGTGTTGTGGTCAGAAAAGATACTTGATACGATTTCAATTTTCTTAAATTTACCAAGGCTTGATTTGTGACCCAAGATATGATCTATCCTGGAGAATGTTCCAGGAGCACTTGAGAATAAAGTGTATTCTGTTGTTTTTGGCTGGGATGTCCTATAAATATCAATTAAGTCCATCTTGTTTAATGTATCATTTAAAGTTTGTGTTTCCTTATTTATTTGCATTTTGGTTGACCTGTCCATTGGTGAAAGTGGGGTGTTAAAGTCCCCTACTATGATTGTGTTACTGTCAGTTTCCCCTTTTATGGCTGTTAACATTTGCCTTATGTATTGAGGTGCTCCTAAGTTGGGTGCATAAATATTTACAACTGTTATATCTTCTTCTTGGATTGATCCCTGATCGTTATGTAGTGTCCTTCTTTGTCTCTTGTAATAGTCTTTATTTTAAAGTCTAGTTTCTCTGATGGGAGAATTGCTACTGCAGCTTCCTTTTGATTTCCATTTGCATGGAATATCTTTTTCCATCCCCTCACTTTCAGTCTACAGACTATGTGTCCCTAGGTCTGAAGTGTGTCTCTTGTAGACAGCATATATACGGGTCTTATTTTTGTATCCATTCAGCCAGTCTGTGTCTTTTGGTTGGAGCATTTAATCCATTTACATTTAAGATAATTATGGATATGTATGTTCCTATTACCATTTTCTTAATTGTTTTGGGTTTGTTATTGTGGGTCTTTTCCTTCTCTTATGCTTCCTGCCTAGAGAAGTTCCTTTAGCCTTTGTTGTAAAGTTGGTTTGGTGGTGCTGAATTCTCTTAGCTTTTGCTTGTCTGTAAATGTTTTAATTTCTTCATCGAATCTAAATGAGATCCTTGCTGGGTAGAGTAATCTTGGTTGTAGGTTTTTCCCTTTCATCACTTAAATATGTCCTGCCACTCCCTTCTGGATTGCAGAGTTTCTGCTGAAAGATCAGCTGTTAACTTTATGGGGATTCCCTTGTATGTTATTTGTTGCTTTTCCCTTGCTGGTTTTAATATTTTTTCTATGTATTTAATTTTTGACAGTTTGATTAATATGTGTCTTGGTGTGTTTCTCTGTGGATTTATCCTGTATGGGACTTTCTGTGCTTCCTGGACTTGACTGACTATTTCCTTTCCCATATTAGGGAAGTTTTCAACTATAATCTCTTCATATATTTTCACAGTCCCTTTCTTTTTCTCTTCTTCTTCTGGGACCCCTATAATTCGAATGTTGGTGAGTTTAATGTTGTCCCAGAGGTCTCTGAGTCTGTCCTCAATTCTTTTCATTCTTTTTTTTTATTCTGCTCTGCAGTAATTATTTCCACTATTTTATCTTCCAGGTCATTTATCCGTTCTTCTGACTCAGTTATTCCGCTATTGATTCCTTCTAGAGAATTTTTAATTTCATTTATTGTGTTGCTCATCATTGTCTGTTTGCTCTTTAGTTCTTCTAGGTCCTTGTTAAACGTTTCTTGTATTTTCTCCATTCTATTTCCAATGGATCATCTTTACTATCATTACTCTGAATTCTTTTTCAGGTAGACTGCCTATTTCCTCTTCATTTGTTTGGTCTGGTGGGTTTTTACTTTGCTCCTTCATCTGCTGCATATTTCTCTGTCTTCTCATTTTGCTTAACTTACTGTGTTTGGGGTCTCCTTTTTGCAGCCTGCAGGTTGGTAGTTGCTGTTGTATTTGGTGTCTGCCCCAGTGGGTAAGGTTGGTTTAGTGGGTTGTGTAGGCTTCCTGGTGCAGGGGACTGGTGCCTGTGTTCTGGTGGATGAGGCTGCATCTTGTCTTTCTGGTGGGCAGGACCACGTCCGGTGGTGTATTTTGCGGTGTCTGTGACCTTATTATTATTTTAGGCAGCCTCTCTGCTAATGGGTGGGGTTGTGTTCCTGTCTTGTTAGTTGTTTGGCATAGGGGTGTCCAGCACTAGAGATAGCTGGTCATTGAGTGGAGCTGGGTCTTAGCATTGAGACGGAGATCTCTGGGAGAGCTCTAGCCGATTTATATTATGTGGAGCCGGGAGGTCTCTGGTGGTCCAGTGTCCTGAACTCAGCTCTCCCACCTCAGAGGCTCAGGCCTGATACCTGGCTGGAGCACTAAGACCCTGTCAGCCACACGGCTTACATGTAAATGGGTTAAATTCTCCAATCCAAAGGTACAGGGTGGCAAGTCTTCTGAGCTCCTCTCGGTCCTCCAGCCAGGTGTCGTCCTCCGGGCCTGGGCGATATGGAGAGCCTGCTTTGGATCCAGGTCCAGCTGCATTCCCTAACGTCTAGAAGAAGCAGCTGACACCCCCATCCTCCCCTATCCCTGCTGCAACTCATCACGATCCTGTCCATCTTTTCTTGTTTCATTGCTTCCTAGTTTTGTTTCAGAAAGTCTTGTTAATATTCTTGCCTGGCCCTCCTTTATGTCTTCAAGAGCTAAACGTGCTCATCGTAAATTCCTTTGGAGAGATTGCTTCTATTACATGCATTCACACAGTGGAGGTTTCTCTGTTGATCATTGCTTGTGGGAGCCCTTCCTTGGGGCTACATTTCTGGCATTCTTTAGAACTTTGTTTGTAGGGTGGCCTGGACTGGAAATTGTTTCTGATTTCTCTCTCCCTGGTTTTATGGTTGCCTCCACCATCCACCTGAGATGGCCCGTGTCCCTGACTTGGGGCTCTGTTCCTTGGTGGTAGGAACCCAGGTGAAGCTCTCTCTGATCCTTCCTCAGCTGTGAGGATGCTTTATGGTACCAGCCACGCTCTGCCCTTCCTGCCTTACTCCCCGGAGCCAGCTCTGGTTTCCCACCAGGAAAGGGAGGCCTTCAAACCCATTTCCCTGCAGGACTGAGTTTGGCCTCCTCTGCCTGGAGCCCCACAGACCTGTGACATCAGCATTCACCACTGTGCGTCTGTTCAATTTCTAGTCCTTGTTTCTTTTGGTTCTAATTGTGACCCTGTCTTTTTTATATAAAGAAAAATTCATCTCTAAGTGTCCTGCTTGGAGAACAGAGGGAACTCCAAGGGTAGACTCACAATATCGCTTTGACCTGCAGCCCCAAAGCTGCTATTAATTTCTTTTTATTTTTTGAACAGGAGTGAATGTTTTGTTTCACTGTTTTCCTGTCTCCTTTTGTTTTTATTTCACCTAAAAGGAGAGTGCAGAACACACTCCGCTCCCTGTGGGAAGTCTCGATCTCTGAGGGTCCTGGCAGGACGGTGTGGATTGTTTCCAGGGTTTTATGGTAGCACATTCAGCTGTAACGGGTGGAGTCTGGCCCATTCCTGTATTAAGAGGGCTAAAAATTGGAGGAAGGGAGGGAGGGGATGAGAGCTACATTCCACGCCTTATCTTTAGCATTTACAAGCACCATATAAATGTATTCAAAACCCCTCAAGCAGGAAGAGAGTAGTAAAACCCGTGTGTTCATAGGAAATTCCGGGGCTATTTGCTCTGCCGTGGGTTTTGGAAAGAACCAAGAGGTAAATAGCCAGAAGGGAGGTGGCCTGGGGGCCTAGAGGGGCCCCCAGTAGCTCCCCCTGGGGCCACCGTGCCGGGTCACCCCTCTCCAGCTTCTCCTGGGTCCCTGTGGATGCAGAGTGACATTTGTGAGCCAGGATGGGTTGGTGGCCTGCTCTAGGCCTGACGCCTGCATCCTTGTGTCTGCATTTTAAAGGGTCTCAGGGTTGAGAAGCTGGGGAGACTGTCTTCATACGTGGCTGCCCTCCACTTTCCACAGTAAAGCAGACAAATATCCGAGTCTTCAGGCAGCATGGCGCGGAGTTCAAGAGCACAGACCTAGGAGTCGGGAGAACTAGGTCAGCATCGCAGCCTGGCCGCGCACTGAGCTGTGACGCTGGCTGCTCGGTCTCCCCGGATCCCAGGCCCCTTGGCTGATGGTAAAACGGGGCTAAGTATCTGGCGCAAGGGAGGCCTCTTGTGAAGATTAAAGGAAGGAATGCTTAGTAAGCACTTAGCAATAAGGTAGATTGCTCTGATTTGCATCATTTTATCATCCGGGCTCAGAAAGGCATGGCAGGCAAATTAGAAAGCCAACGTTTTTGTTCCTGGGCCAAGTTCCAAGCACTAAACTCTCCCTCGCCCCAGTCCCCACCCCAGTCCTAACCGGGATGCTCTTTCAAATTAATCTTGTAATTCTAATTGCATGTCTGTGTCTCTTAAGGTTTATTGGGTCTTGATTCCTGTTCCCAGTCTATCTGAAATGCCACCGTTTCCATAAAAGTCAATGAAAGATCACGTCTCCCCAGGGACTCAAAAGCCTGCTTGGGCGGCGGCCGTGAGGGCCCTGAGCCCGGGGTGAACCCGAATCGCATCACACTCCCACCCGCACCCTCGGCGCACTGAGAAAAGACACCGTCCGAAGGAAGCACCGGTGCCCACCTGGACCTGTGGGTGCCGTGCTGCCAGGGCTGCCCGCTGCACGGCCTCCACCCTCGAGCCGCGTGGAAGGTGAGAAATCGTCCTGTCCACGAACTGCAAAGGGCCGCGTGCCTCTGTTTTCAGTGTGAACCGTGTTTGTTGAGGAGAATCACAGAATTGCCTCTGATACGACTCCTGCTGTAATGGAAGCGAGGGCGGGAGTATTTGTGCCTATTTTCAAGCACATTATAGCTAGACTGTGCTCCAGGAATGTAAATATGGTTAATCTTCAAAATAGGATTAATCTTATTTTAGTCGGTGTCGGTTTTTTCCATTAACTAATTATTGCTTCTCTGCATTGCCTACTTTTTTCCCTCCTTGAATCAACAAGCTACTTTCCCTAGTCAAACCTAACCTTTTAGAACTAATTTTTCTACAGATTGGCTCAAATTCTCTAATGATTTTCTGATTGTCCTCTGAGGGCCCCAGAGGTCCAAGGACCAGGGTGAGTGGGGAGGCGAAGGAGGTGGGGAGTGGCCAGGGTTAGTGAGGTTGCCCTACCTTGTTTTAATCCAATCAGCCCGAGTTTTATACAACACATCGGACTTCTGTGTAAGGTATTGCTTGAAGGAAGAATTCTACTATTTCCAAAACAGCTATTCCACTGCATTTTATGGGTGGTCACACCTAATGTATGAGTGTGATTAAAAGGGTGTAACTAGTTTATCAACCAGAACTCATACCTGTTGTAAGTGGTTCCCCTTTGAAATTATCACATTAAGACACTATAGACGTATCCCTATGATATTGCCATTTCTCAAAGCATTTTGGCATTTTTAAAGAATTGATTCCAGGGCTAATTTGTATATTCCTTTGGCTTTTTTTTTCTTTCTTTTTTTTTTAACTAGAGACAGAATCTCATTCATAAAGTGGAGATAAAAATAATACTTCTATTGTCCTGATGAACAAAGGAAAACTATGTAGGATTTACTTGGCAAAGTGTAAAACACTAAACAAATCTTATGTTTTAAAAAATTCTCTGAGGGTGGATTAGAATTTTTAAATGACTCCAAATCATTGTGAATGAAAACTATTAAACTAGATGGATAATCAAACTAGGAAGTGTCGTAAGTGATCCAAAACTAGGAGTGACTAATGCAATGGGGTTGACTTTCTTGGTGGTTTAACCTTGACTCTGAACGCAATTCCAGAAGGATAGCTTTCAAGATTAGAATAATGCTACAAGGCAACACCTTTGTTTTTGTTTTGTTTTTTTTTTTGGCCGCAGCATGCGGCATGCAGGAATCTTAGTTCCCCAACCAGGGAACTGGTCCCTGCCTTGGGAGCACAGAGTCTTAACCATTGGACTGCCAGGGAAGTCCCCAGGGCAACACCTTTGAAAGACACCATTGGTGGACATGCTCTGCTTGTTAACATTGTAGCCCCATGTCCGGGTATGGGGCTTTGGAGAGTGTGGGTCCCCTAAGGCAGTGACCGTCCCTAACCCTTGCCCCCAGAACCTGGCACGGCAGCTGGCAGGAGACAGGTAAAGAACAGATGTTGGTTGAAAATAAAGCTTTTTCAAGGCTAAGTGTGTACATATTTATAGAAATACTGATTCTTAAAAGATTTTTATAAATAGCAAACAAGATTTGAAACCTTTATTTCCCTCATACCTTTGCTCTTTGTCTCGGGTTTTCAGATGACCCAGAGACGCTAAGCGCCTCACGCATAGTCGCACAGTAAGCACATGGCAGGGTGAGGACCAAACCCGGGCTGCTGACTCCCGGCTCTGTGCTCCTTGCATTCTACCTTGTTGCCCAGGACCCAGGCCAGCTTCCTGGACACGTGACCTGTGCGTTCACCCAGGGCCCCAAGCTTGGTTTAATAATCTGCTATGCCTGTCTTGAAATTTTTAATAACTTTCAAAAAAGGGGCCTCACCTTTTCATTTTCCTCTGGGGCCCACAAATCACGTGGCCTGTCCTGCCAGGACCTTTGTGGGGATGATTCAAGGATTCCTCGTGTCTCCTTGGAGGACTGTGTCCCAGAAGCACGACTTTCTAATGCTCTACCTTGAGGATCAAAGACAGAAGCTGACAGCAAAGGAGGATGACCCAGGGCTCTCTCTCCTTGGCCTTGACTTCTGTTTGGCGCTTCATTCATGGCAACTGCTTACCGGGTGACGTCTTCCACGCCAGCTCTTCTGGGGCTCCTCCCTGTGCTGGGAGGTGGCCTGGAGCAGATGCCAGCGACACCGCCAGAGTCGGCCGGCATCAGAGTAGCTGGTTGAAAAGTGAAAAATCCTCTCCTTAGGCATAAGCACTGGCTGTTTGGTATATTGCCAAGGGAGTTTAGCTATTGTTTTTGTTTATTTTCCTACTGACTCAGCTGATTTTTCAGTGAAATGCCTGAAATGAACAGTTGTTTTCCATGTTGCGTGGGGACAGCTGTTGGTTTTTGTTGTATAGGGTTGGTTTCTCTTCTGGTGGGATCTCGCCAAGTCATAGGCTCAGCTGGTGTGACTAAGCGTGGTGCCTGCTCGTGAAAGCTAGTTTATCGGCTTGACCGTCTTCTTCCCTCCAAGGCTGGTCCTCGGCAGTGCTAGGAGATGGATAACGCCCGCCCACGTTCTCCCCTCTCCTCTGGGCGTTCCCTGACGTTCTTCCTCGCACGTAAAGTGCCCACATGCTCAGGGCCACCACCGTGGCCCCGCCTCGGCCTAGGACATGGCTCTGCATCTTCACTATTGCTTTCCCATCGGTTTACCTGTGCTGGTCCTTAGTTCCTTGGAGATCGTACTCTC
Organism: Balaenoptera ricei; assembly: GCF_028023285.1. Taxonomy (NCBI): domain Eukaryota; kingdom Metazoa; phylum Chordata; class Mammalia; order Artiodactyla; family Balaenopteridae; genus Balaenoptera; species Balaenoptera ricei. Next base: position 3,578,253 of record NC_082640.1, on the reverse strand, counting down.
TGCCACCTGACGGGGAGTGATGTTCAGCTGATGCCTTTACCCCAGTGCCTGTCTGTGTCGGCACGAGAACCACCCAGGGGCTCCCCGGTGACTGTCCTCTGGGTCATGGTTTGTGGGTGCGATGATCTTACGGAACTGGGCTCCCTGGAATTGACACATAGGACAGAGGCCATGCTTCTGAGAACAGCGAGGACTTACGCATCAGAGGCCAGTCATCACTGTAGCTGAGCAAGGGCAGATTGGCCCCGGGGCACACGGACCCACAGAGGTCTGTGGCAATGGCGAATAGCCATGGCGTTCCCCGGGGGCAGGAGAGACAGGAAACCAGCGGGTGTTGCTCGCCCTATAGCAGTAAATGAGATCAGGGGGTACTAAGCAGAGGGTGATGGCGACCACGAGGCAGACGGACATGGCCATCCCTTGCCCAGCGTCTGGGACTGAGCCTGTTCTCAGACCCAGAAGCCAGTGAAAGGGGAGGCCGGGCTTCCAGAGGAAAGACCCTGCAGCACCAGCCAGGTGTGCAGCGTGGATATCCCTCTAATCTGTCCCCAGAGGAGCCGACGGCTATTCCAGAAGACACACACTGGGAGAAGGGATCAGTCAGAGTTTTTGAGGGCTTTCGGATCCATCAATCTCAAATGTATCAGTTACCGGTTGTGTCACAAATCACCCAACACTTAGTGGCTTAAAATGACAGTTATTGTTTATTATCTCACTGTTGCTGTAGGTCAGGAATTTGGGGGGCCTTGTGAGGCATTATAGCCAGGAAGCAGCCCTCGGCCGGGGGTGAACGGGAGCCGAGCCTCAGGGGCCCGTTGGGTAACTGTGCCGGGTGCTGGCTCTCTCCCTTCCAGCCCCGCGGGCCCACTTCCTGTTGGTACCTCCTGAGATATGCCCCCCACACACTTGCACCCCTGTTTCAGGGTCTGCCTGTGCTGAACCCAGCCCAAGATGCAGGCCCTCGTGGAATAGGATGAGGGCCACTCTCTCACCTGCCTGGGACCAAGACTGCCTGTCTTTGGGGCAGAGAAGGGCACACCTGCGGGCAGGCTGCAGGAGGAGCCCCTGGGTTTCGGCTGCCTTTTAAGGAAGGTAGTGAAAAATCAGGCCTTCCCGGGACACGCTGCTGTGGTTTGTGCTACTCATAGTAAGGGACGGCATTGCTGTCACCCTCCCCGCAGGGGACAGACCAGCGGTTGGTGACTGACTCACAGGCAGTGATGGCACGGGTTGGACACTTCAGAAGTGGACGGTGCTCCAGACTGTGTGATTGTGCTGACAGAGGAGCCCAGCAGACCCGCTGTCTGGGAACGTAATGCTGGGCAGACAGAGAGGGCAGGTCAGCGACTGTGTCTGGCTCCGACTGTCCAGCACGTCTGTGGCTCACCCCAGGCGGCAGCGCCGCACATCCCATCGCCTGGGATGCGCCGGGCACCTGCTGGCCTTGTGACCTAACGCGCCACCTGCAACATCAGCGTCTTTCCAGCCAAGGTCTGAGTGATGTCCCAGCCAGAGTCCCAAAGCAGCATCGCCCCGTGGGTCCATCAAGGGGTGGCACAGCCAACCCTCCCCCTCGCCAGCCAGGTGGCCTCCATCGTGCTTCTCCCGTGCAGGGCTAGAGGGAGGCGGGGAGCCCCAGATGCCAACTCCAAGGGGAAGCTCCGAGCAGGAAGGTGGGAGGCCTGGAGCTCCAGGTCCACATTGCCATCCGCGTGTTTTCCTACGGAACCCGGCACAGTGGTTCTCGCTCGGCCCGCCCAGTATTCTCATCGAGGGGCTTTTAGAAAATATGTATTTGCCTGGGTCCCACCCCTAGAGATGTTAACTCACATGTCCTGCTTTGAGGCACAGGCATTGCCGTGTTTTAAAAGTTCTTCAGGTGACTTAAAAAAAAGACTTTATTTTGGGACTTCCCTGGCGGTCCAGTAGTTAGGACTCCGCGCTTTCACCACCGAGGCCTCGGGTTCGATCCCTGGTCGGGGAACTAAGACCCTGTAAGCCGGCAGCGAGGCTAAAAAAAACCCCCAAACTTTATTTTGAAATAATTATAGATGCATAGGAAGTTGCAAAAAAAAGTCCAGAGAGGTGCTGTTTCCTCTTAACCCAGCCTCCCCAGGGGTAACATTTTGTGTAACTACAGTAGACTGTCCAAACCAGGAAACTAACACTAGTACAACGCACAGAGTGTATGCAGGTTTCACCGGTTCTGCCAGCATTCTGCGTGTGTGCCTGCGTGTGTGCCTGCGTGTGTGCCTGTGTGTGTCTGGGCACGTCTCTGTGTGTGTGCCTGCGTGTGTGCCTGCGTGTGTGCCTGTGTGTGTCTGGGCGCGTCTCTGTGTGTGTGCCTGCGTGTGTGCCTGCGTGTGTGCCTGTGTGTGTCTGGGCACGTCTCTGTGTGTGTGCCTGCGTGTGTGCCTGCGTGTGTGCCTGTGTGTGTCTGGGCGCGTCTCTGTGTGTGTGCCTGCGTGTGTGCCTGTGTGTGTCTGGGCGCGTCTCTGTGTGTGTGCCTGCGTGTGTGCCTGTGTGTGTCTGGGCGCGTCTCTGTGTGTGTGCCTGCGTGTGTGCCTGTGTGTGTCTGGGCGCGTCTCTGTGTGTGTGCCTGCGTGTGTGCCTGTGTGTGTCTGGGCGCGTCTCTGTGTGTGTGCCTGCGTGTGTGCCTGTGTGTGTCTGGGCGCGTCTCTGTGTGTGTGCCTGCGTGTGTGCCTCTGTGTGTCTGGGCGCGTCTCTGTGTGTGTGCCTGCGTGTGTGCCTGCGTGTGCCTGCGTGTGCCTGCGTGTGTGCCTGCGTGTGCCTGCGTGTGCCTGCGTGTGCCTGTGTGTGTGCCTGCGTGTGCCTGCGTGTGTGCCTGTGTGTGCCTGCGTGTGCCTGCGTGTGTGCCTGCGTGTGCCTGTGTGTGTGCCTGCGTGTGCCTGCGTGTGTGCCTGTGTGTGCCTGCGTGTGCCTGCGTGTGTGCCTGCGTGTGCCTGTGTGTGTGCCTGCGTGTGCCTGCGTGTGTGCCTGTGTGTGCCTGCGTGTGCCTGCGTGTGTGCCTGTGTGTGCCTGCGTGTGTGCCTGCGTGTGTGCCTGCGTGTGCCTGCGTGTGTGCCTGTGTGTGCCTGCGTGTGTGCCTGTGTGTGCCTGTGTGTGTGCCTGCGTGTGCCTGCGTGTGTGCCTGCGTGTGTGTCTGTGTGTGTGCCTGCGTGTGTGCCTGCGTGTGTGTCTGTGTGTGTGCCTGCGTGTGTGCCTGCGTGTGTCTGGGCGCGTCTCTGTGTGTGTAGACCACCTGCACCCCCTTCTACCTTCACCAGCCAGCCTTCAGCTCTCCGCACTTCAGTTCCATTGTTTATAAAACCAAAGAGCTCAGTTTTATTGTGTCTGAGGTCTCTTCCAGGTCCGTTGGTGAAAATCGGGCAACTTGGGTTTGGCATTTGCTCCTGCCGGGAGGGTGTGTGAGCTGGACACTGAAGGGCGGAGAGTGGAGGGGGTGTGCAGGTGCTGAGCGTGGGCGGAGCGGAGGCCCCGGGCCTCTGAAGGAGCGCGGGTGGCAGGTGAAGGCCACGTGGTCAGGCCCCCTTCGTTTCTCACCTCGCCCAGCCCCTCCGGACCCCAGGGAAGGACCGTGGCGCAGCCGGGCTGAGGGGCCACTGCCGAGTCTCTGAGGGGCCCGGGAGCCGGTCTGACGCGTGTTTCTGAGCCTCAGGGGCGGCATCTGAGAGCGAATGCTGGGCCGGGCCAGGCAGGGGTGGAGGCAAGACTGGAGCCCTGCTCGGGCCGGCTCTGCAGGTGCGTGGGCGGGAGCGGTGGGAAGAAGGGAGCGAGGGGACGGGAGGGGAAGCGACGGCTGTGAGATCAGAGCGCCCAGGGCTGGTGGCACCGAGCGCTCAGCAGCGCCCAGGACGCAGTCCTGGTGAGCCGGTCGGCGCTGCTCTGAGTCGCGCGGGTAGAGCCCTGGGGTGGGCGTGGCTGGGGCATCTCGAGGGGCCTGGCGCTTGCGGATGGTGGCCTAGAAGCCTATGACCTTGACCAGTTGGTTCCTCTTGACCAAAGGGCCCACAGCCTCATGGCTCGTTGGCTTTGTGGGTAGAATCTCGCTTGGCAGGCTCTTGGGTGGGGGTCAGGCGCCCCTGGTGAGAAACCAGGACCTGAGTCACAGGGGCTGCAGGGAGACGAGGGAGTGTCCAGAGATCAGGAAGGGGGAGGGAGCGCCCAGGCCTTCAAGGTCAAAGGTCAAGACTTGAGGTGCGAGTTTCAGCCCCCTCCTTGGGTAGAATTAACGTCGGAGCTTCTTTGGAAACAACTTAGAAAACTGCTTTTGGAGTCAGGCCAGAAGTCACTCTTTACTAGCTCTGTGACCTTGGGAAAGTTGTTGCATAGCCCTGGGCTGTTTCCTCGTCTCTAACGGGAGGGTGACAGTATCACTCACCTCCTGGGGGAGTTGGGGCTTAGGCGACATATAGCCCCAGCGCATGCCTGGCATAGAGCAAGTGTCCTGCGTGAACCGTGTGCTGCTTTCCTCCCCTCCCCCCGCTGTATTCTGATGCTTTGACATCCGGGGTCTTGCTGACCCGGAGGGACTGCCCCTCCCACGCTTAGCCAATTCCTAGAGACAGTAAACAACCTGGCTGCAAGTGCAGTCTTCAAATACAGACAAGGCAGTCCAGAGCCACGCGCCCAACCCCTTCCTTAATCGGCTCCTGCACTCGGGGCTGCTCTCTACCTGCCCTGATCACCCCGAGGCCAGGTACCAGGCAACTGGGGCGGCCCCTATGGCTCAGCCTGCGGAAGTGATGCAAGCCAGCCAATCCTAAGCTGCTTGGCTTCCCTCACCCTCCTTCCCACGGGACCCACAGTAAAGGCTCCTCCCGCATTTCCCCTCCCTGGCTCTGTCTCCTGACAGGTGCTTCCCTGTGTGACGCTGTGGCCCGCCACGGCACGAATGCATCCTCTTCTTGAGAACTGTGACAAACGGTCGTTTCACCGGCAACCCCTCCTGATCTATTGGCCTTATCGTACTTCAAATTTTCTATCAATACACTACTTTATTAGACTTTATTTTTTAGAGCAATTTTAGGATCACAGCGAAATCAAGTAGGAGGTGGAGGTCTCCCATAATACCGCCTTCCACAGCACGTGCATGGCCTCCCCCATTATCAACACCCCGACCAGAGCGGTACGCTTGTTACAGCTGAGGAACTACACTGACACACCGCTATCAATACACTATGTTTTAAAGCATCTCACAATGCGCACTACTAATACTGCTTGTGTATACTTGTTTGGGTTGGTTCGTTTGTCAGTGTATTCGTCTAACCTTCCTGGGATGACAGACCCCAAAGCAGAGGTAGTCCCTGCCTCGGAGGCATTCTGGGTCACCGATAGTTGGAAGCATTAGGGGATGAGAGCAAAGTGCTGGGACAGAGGCAGAGCAGGTGAGCAGCTGGCAGGCCTTCTGTAGCTCATTTTTCAAGGAGAGATCGTCAGAGATCAGTTTACCAGGAAAGTATAACAACTTGGAATCTTTATATGTCTGTTTTCACCTACCAACGTCACCTTCAGATACCTAAAGCAAAAACTGAGTCATAAGGAAAAGTCAACAGATCCACATTCATAATGGGAGAATTCAAAATATTTCCCTCACAAAACGGCAGATCAAAATGGTAACAGATAATTGGTAACAATAGAAGATCTGAACAACACCATTAGTAGATATATAGAGAGAACCCTTTGCCCAATACTTTAAAAATAAACTTTTTTCTTCAAGTATACATGGAGCATTTTTTTTTTGAGTTCTTTTTTTATTTCATTAATTTAATTTTTTTTTCAGTTTTAATATTTTTAAATTAAAGTACACTTGATTTACAATGTTATGTTAATTTCTGCTGTATAGCAAAGTGATTCAGTTACATACATTATATGCATTCTTTTTTATATTCTTTTCCATTATGGTTCATCATAGGCTATTGCATATAGTTCTTTGTGCAATACAGTAGGACCTTGTTGTTTATCCATTCTATATATAACAGCTTACATCTGCTAATCTCAAACTCCCAATCCATCCCTCCCCCAACCCCCTCCCCCACAAGTCTGTTCTCTATGTCTGTGAATCTGTTTCTGTTTCTTAGATAGGTTCATTTGTGTCATATTTTAGATTCCACATATTAGTGATATCATATAGTATTTGTCTTTCTCTTTCTGACTTACTTCATTTAGCATGCTAATCTCTAGTTGCATCCATGTTGCTGCAAATGACATTATTTCATTCTTTTTTATGGCTGAGTAGTATTCCATTGTATATATGTACCACATCTTCTTTATACATCTGTCGATGAACATTTAGGTTGTTTCCATGTTTTGGCTCTTGTGAACAGTGCTGCTATGAACATAGGGGGGCATGTATCTTTCTGAATTATGGTTTTGTCTGGATATATGCCCAGGAGTGGGATTGTTGGATCATATGGTAGTTCTATTTTTAGTTTCCTGAGGAACCTCCATACTGTTTTCCACAGTGGCTACACCAACTTACACTTCCACCAACAGTGTAGGAGGGTTCCCTTTTCTCTGTGGAGCATTTTCAAAAGGTAATCACACACAAGGCCACCCACCCACCCTGATAAATACTAACACTTCTGTACAATCCCAGCCATGTTCTCTCAATACAGTGCAATGAAATGAGAAAACAAGATGGGAGGGAAAAATCCCCAAATTTTCCATGTATTTGGAAATGTTAAAGCACTTCTAAATAATTCATGATCAAAGAAGAAATCACTTGGAAAAGAGAAATAGGAGGGAGAGAAGAGGCAGGGAGACAGGTGAGGGGTCAACGGGAGCAGTTGGCTTGGGTTAAAATGGCCATGGATGAAAGAAAAATGGATTTGTGATTTGTTGAGGAGGTAACATTGGTAGAAAGAAAGCGCACTGTGGCTCTCTCCCATCCTCCTGACTAAAGCATGGAATCTCCTTCCGATTATCTGTGGCATCTCGGTCAGGCCTGGGGAGATGCTGGTCCCCTGGCATCTCCAGCATCTCCAGCTCAGTGTCTGGAGGCACTGAGCACAGCCTGGATCTCTCCCTCCCCCTGCCCTGCTCTGCACAGGCGTCTGTACCTTTTCCACAGCTCTGAGTCCGGGAAATCTGGTGTGCGTGGCTGAGGGACACGAGCTCCACTCATCCCCATGGTGCTTTCCTGGAAACCTGACGAAACAGTGTTATAATTAAGGTCACATCCTGACTAAGGACTTAGCAGCAAATAACTCATAGACCTGATATCCCCACCATGTAAATATTAATGCAATGGTTATAGAATTCAGAGATCACCTAATCCAACCTCCTTAATATACAATTATACTAAATGTTCCATAAAGATAACCATGCCGGATTTGCTCACCGCTATATTTTCAGGACTAGCACAGAGAATAAGATATAGGTGTTCTAACTGTGTTTTCTTAGATTCTGTCTTTGTCGGCTTGGCATCCATTTATCACTGGGCCAATTATGTTAGCTATATTTTCTCCCCCCAGCTTTATTGAGGTATGATTAACAAATAAAAACTGTACATATTTAAGGTATACAGTGTGAGATTTTGATATACCTTGGGAAATGATCAAGCTAACTAACATATCAATCACTTCATGTAGTTACTTTTTATGTGTGTGGTGAAAACATTTAAGATTTACTTTGAGCAAATTTCAAGTATACAATAGAGTATTTTAGTCACCATATGGTGCATTAGATCTCCAGAACTTATTCCTCTAGCATAACTGAAACTTTGTGCTCTTTGACCAACATCTCCCCATTTCCCCCACCACCCACCTGCCAGCCCATAGCAACCAACATTCTACTCTCTACTTCTGTGAGTTTGACTTTTTTAGCCCCACATGTAAATGAGATCATGCAGTATTTGTCTTTCCGTGCCTGGTTTGTTTCACTAAGCCTAACATCCTCCAGGTTCATCCAGGTTGTTGCAGATAAAAGGATTTCCTTTTTTTTGTATGGCTGAGTAATATTCCAGTGTGTGTGTGTGTGTGTGTGTGTGTGTGTGTGTGTCATATCTTTTATCCATTCATCTGTTGCTGGATACTTGGGATGGTTCCATATCTTGGCTGTTGTGAATAGCGTTGCAATGAACATGGAAGTGCAGATATCTTTTCAAGATAGTGATTTCGTTTTCTTCAGATATATACCCAGATGTTGGATTGCTGGATCATATGGTAGTTCTATTTTTAATTTCTTCAGGAACCTCCATACTGTGTTTCATAGTGGCTGCACCAGTTTACATTCCCACCAACAGTGCACAAGGGTCCCCTTTCTCCACATCCTTGCCCACACTTGTCATCTTTTGTCTTTTGATAATAGCCATTCTAACAGATATAAGGTGATATCTTTTTTTTTTTTTTTTTTGGTTTTGATGTGTATTTCCCTGATGATTAGTAATGATGAGCATTTTTCATGTGCCTTTTGGCCATTTGTATATCTTCTTTTGAGAAATATCCATTCAGGTCCTTTGTCCATTTTTTAATCAGGTCATTTTTTTCTTGTTATTGAGTTGTTTGAGTTCCTTGTGTATTTTGGATACTAACTCCTTATCAGATATGGCTTGCGAATATTTTCTTTTATTCCATACATTGTATCTTCACTCTGTTGATTGTTTCCTTTGCTGTGCACAAACTTTCTAGTTTGATACAATCCCATTTGTTTATTTTTGCTTTTGTTGCCTGTGCTCTGTTTTCATATTCAAAATATCATTATCTACACCAATGTCAATAAGCTTTTTCTCTATTTTTTCTTCCAGTAGTTTTATAGTTTCAGGTCTTACGTTTACGTCTGTAATCCATTTTGAGTTGATTGTTGTATATGGTGGGAGGCAAGGGTCTAATTGCATTCTTCTGCTGTTGATATCCAGTTTTCCCAGCACTATCTGTTGAAGAGACTGTCTTTTCCCCCATTGTGTGTTATTGGCACCTTTGTTGAAGGTCAATTGACCATGATATGTGGATTTATTTCTGGGCTCTCTATTCTTTTCCATTGGCCTATGTATTAATTTTTATGTTAGTATCATACTGCTTTAGTTATTATAGCTTTATAGTACATTTTCCTGCTAAAGATTGCTGTGACTATTCATGATCTTTTGTGGTTCCATACAAATTTTAGGATTTTTTTTTTATTTCTGTGAAAAATATCATTGGAATTTTGATAAGGATTGCCTTGAATATGTAGATCACTTTGGGTAATGTGAATATTTTAACATTTTGATTAATTCTCTAACATGGGATATTTTTCCATTTATTTGTGTCTTCTTCAGTTCATTCTATCTCTGTTTTATAGTTTTCATTGTACAGATATTTCACCTCTGATTACATTTATTCCTAAGTGTGTTAATTTTTTGATACTACTGTAAATGGAATTTTCTTAATTTCTTTTTCAAATAGTTCATTGTTAGCATATAGAAACAGAACTGAGTTTTGTATGTTGATTTTGTATCCTATAACTTTACTGTATTTATTAGTTCCAACAGTTTTTTGGTGGAGTCTTTAGGGTTTTCTATATACAATATCACGTCATCTGCAAACAGAGACAGTTTGACTTCTTCCTTTCCAATTTGAATGCCTTGTATTTATTTTTCTTGCCTGATTGCTCTGGGTAGGACTTCCAGTACTATGTTGAATAGGAGAGCATCCTTGTCTTGTTCCTAATCTTAGAGGGAAAGCTTTCAGCTTTTCACTACTTACAATGATGTTAACTGTGGGCTTGTCATATGTGACCTTTATTATGTTGAAGTACATTCTTACTATACCTAATTTGTTGAGAGTTTTTTTTTTTTTTTATCATGAAAGGGTGTTGAATTTTATCAAATGCCGTTTCACCACCTATTGAGATTATTATGATTTTTATCCTTTCTTCTGTTAATATGTTGTATTGTCATATTGATTGATTTGCATATGTTGAAACATCCTTGAATCCCAGGGATAAATGCCATTTGATCATGGCATATGAGCTTTTAAATATGATGTTGAATTTGGTTCGCTAGTATTTTGTTGAGGATTTTTGCATCTATCTTCATCAGGGTTATTGGCCTGTAATTTTCTTTTCTCATAGTGTCCTTGTCTGCCTTTGGTATGAGAGTAATGCTAGCCTCATAAAATGAGTTTGGAAGTGTTCCTTCCTCTTCAGTTTTTTGGAAGAGTTTGAGAAGAATTGGCATTAATTCTTCTTTAAATATTTACTAGAATTCACCAGTGAAGCCGTCAGGTCATGGACTTTTTTTTGTTGGGAGGTTTTTGGTTACTAATTCAATCTCCTTACTCATAATTGGTCTATTCAGATTTTCTATTTTTTCATGATTAAGTCTTGATAGGTTGTAGGTTTCTAAATGTTGATCCATTTCTCTAGGTTAAGCAATTTGTTGGCATATAATTGTTCATAGTAGTCTTTTAATCTTTAGTATTTCTGTGGTATTAGTTGTAATATCTCCTATTTCATTTACAATTTTATTTATTTGAGGCTTCTCTCTTTTTTCCTGTCTAGCTAAATAGTGGTCAAAATTTTTTTTCATTTTAAAGAACCACTCTTTGTTTTATTGATCTTTTAAATTGTTTTTCTAGTCTCTATTTATTTCTTCTCTGATCTTTATTAGTTCCATCCTTCTGCTAACTTTGGGCTTTGTTTGTTCTTCCTTTTCTAGTTCCTTGAGGTATTAAAGTTAGGTTGTTTATTTGAAATCTTTCTATTTTCTTATTGTAAGAATTTATTTCTATAAACTTTCCTTTTGGAGCTGCTTTTGCTGCTTCCCATAGTTTTTGTATGTTGTGTTCGATTTTCATTTGTTTCCAGGTAATTTTGATTTCTTTTTAAATTTATTCTTTGACTCATTGATTATTCAGATGCATGCTATCAATTTTCCATGTCTGTGAATTTTCCAATTTTCCTCCTATTATTCATTTCTACTTTTATACCACTGTGATTGGAAAAGATACCTGATATGATTTCATACTTCTAAAATGTGTTAAGATGTGTTTTGTGGCTTAGCATATGATCTATCCTGGAGAGTGCTCAGTGTGCACTTGAAAAGAATGTCTATTCTGCTGCTGTTGGATGGAATGTTCTGTTTATGTCTGTTAATTCCATTTGGTCTAAAGTGTAGTTCAAGTCCAATGTTTCCTTATTGATTTTCTGTTTGGGCCATCTATGCATTGCTGAAGTGAGATATTTAAGTCCCCTTTTATTATTATATTGCTGTCTATTTATCCTTCCAGTTTATTAATATTTGTTTTGTATATTCAGGTCATTCAATGTTGAGTACATACACATTTACAATTGTTGTATCCTCTTAATGAATTGACCCCTTTTTCATTGTATAATGGCCTTCTGTCTCTTGTGACAGTTTTTTACTTAAAGTCTATTTTGTCTTGATGTAGACTTGTCTGGTCTGCTCTGTTTTGGTTTCCATTTACATGGAACATCTTCTTCTATACCTTCACTTTCACCCTATGTGTGGACCTAAAGCTAAAGTGAGTCTCTTGTAAGCAGCATAGAGTTAAACTGAGCTTTTTAATCTATTCATCCACTCTGTGTCTTCTGATTGGGAAGTTTAATCCATTTATATTTAAAGTAATTATTAATAGGTAAGGACCTACTATAGCCATTTTGTTAATTTTTAAAAATTGCTTTGTAGGTTCCTTGTTGGTTTTTTTCTTTATGATTACCATGAGGCTTACATAAAGCTTCTTATAACATTTATTATAGTCCACTTTATGCTGATAACTTAACTTACAACCACATACAGAAACTCTACATTCTTTCCTCTCCTTATCCTACGTTTTATGTTTGATGTCACAGTTTACATCTTCTAATATTGTATATCCATTAACAAATTATTGTAGCTATAGTTTAAAAAGTGCTTTGTCTCTTAACTTTTATACTAGAGTTAAAAGTGATGTATGTACCACCATTACAGTACTAGAGTATTTGAATTTGACTATATTCTTACCTTTACAGTGAGTTTTATACTTCCATATGTTTTCATGTTGTTGGCTAGTGTCCTTTCATTTTAACCTGAAGGACTCCCTTTACAGCTTTTTATAAGGCAGGTCTGTTGGTGATGGACTTCAGCTTTTTAATTTTTAAATTTTTTTGGTCTGGGAAAGTCTTTATCTCTTTTTAATTTCTGAAGGACAGCTCTGCTGGGTATAGTAATTTTGGTTGGCAGTTTTTTCTTGTGACACTTTGAATGTATCATCCCACTCTCTCCTGGCCTGTAAGATTTCTGATGAGAAATCCACTGATAGCCTTATAAGAGTTTCCTTGTATGTGACAAGTCACTTTTCTCTTGCTTCTTTCAAAGTTCTCTCTTTGTCTTTAACTTATGAGAATTTGATTATGATATGTTTTGGTGACGATCTCTTTATGTTTAGTCTATTTGGGGTTCTTTGGGCTTCGTGGATCTGGATGTTCAGGTACCTCTCCAGATTTGGGAGGTTTTCTCTAATTTTTAAAAATAAGCTTTCTGTCCCTTTCTCTATAGGAGCAGTTCCACGTGTAGATGTATTTCTGATGTATCTGTGGGGAGGAAGGTGATCTCCGCGTCTTACTCTTCCGTCATCTTCCAGGCAATCTCTATCCCTTTCTCTTTCTCTGCTCCTTCTGGGACTTTAATAGTATCAGTAAATTGGTTTGCTGATGGTGTCCCATCAGCAAATTCTTATAGGCTTTCTTTTTTTCCCGCTTCATTTCATTTTTGTTCCTCTGACTTAGTAATTTCAAGTGACTTGTCTTTGAGCTTGCTGATTCTTTCTTCTGCTTGATTGAGTCTCATGTTGAAGTTCTCTGTCAAATTTTTCAGTTCAGTCACTGTGTTCTTCAGCTACAAAAATTGTTTGGTAATTTTTTATTGTTTCTCTTGGTTAAGCTTCTCATTTTGTTCATGTATTGTTTTTCCGATTTTGTTTAGTTTATCTGTGTTCTCTTGTAGCTCACTGAGCTCCTTTAAGATGATTATTTTGAATTCTTTGTTAGGCAGTTCATAGATTTCTATTAACCAATTAATCAGTTATTAGTGCTTTATTTTGTGCCTTTGGTGGTATCATGAGTCCCTTATTGCCTTCTGTGTATTTGAAGAAGTAGTCACTTCTCTGAGGCTTTACACACTGGCTTTTGCAGGGAAAACTCTTCACCAGTCAGTCTGTCCAGAGATTCTGGGCAGGCCAGCTGATGGGTTCCATAGGCTGGCTTGCTGCTGGAGTCCTTAAGGGGCTGGCCTTTTGCCTATGCCACTGGCTGGGTGGGCCTGGCACCTGGGTCCATTGGGGCCAGCCTGGTGCCTGGGTCTGCAGTGGTGTACCTGGAACATGAGTATACTGGGATGGGCCTGGAGACTGGTCCACAGGTGTGGGCTGGGATGCTGGGTCCATGGAACTGGCCTGGTTGCTGGGGTCCACAGGGTCAGGCTTGGAGACTGGGTCTGCAGGGATGGTCCAGGAACCTGGGTCTGTGGGGACCAGCCTGGTGCTGGGGTGGGGTTTGAGCCCAAGTCCTCAGGCCAGTTTGGCATTGGGATGGGCCTGATGACTGAGTCTACAGAGACGAACCTGGTCCTGAGTCTTTGGGGGCTGGCTTGGTACCAGGGTCCACAGGAACAGGCATGGAGCCTGGATCCATGGAGGATGGCCTGGTACTGGGTTAGCCTGGAGCCTGAGATCATGGTGACGGGCCTGGAGCCTGAGTCTGTGGGGGCTGACCTGGGGCCTGGGTCCATAGGGGAAGTCCTGGAGCCCAGGGCCATACATGCCGGCCCAGCACCGGGGTTCACGGGGACAGGCCTGATGCTGTGGTCCACGGCAGAGATGGGTGCTCGCTTCACTCTCCTTCCTCCATGAAGTGGGTATCTTTCTCCGTGCTGCACTGTAAGGAGGTGGGGGAGGGGTGGCGCAGAGCCTTAGGCCATTCAGGCTCTGCTCCAACAAAACACTACGGACTGAGTGGATTATAGACACAGACATTTATTTCTCATGGTCCTGGAGGCTGCAAACCAAAATCAGGGTGCCAGCATGGTTGGGTTCTGGTGCACTGCAGAATGCTGACCTCTCCCTGTGTCCTCACGTGTTGGAAAGGGCAAGGGAGCTCTCCTGGCCCTCTTTTATAAGGACACTAATCTCATGCATGAGCGCTCTACCTCCCAAAGATCTCCCAAAGGCCCTACCACCTAGTACCATCACAGGGGACATTAGGTTTCAACATACAAATTTTGGGAGAACACAGACATTCAGACCACAGTACATGGGTGATGTGAAACTGTCCTTCCTACTGTCTTCATTGCATCTCTTCTTATTTCTCTGCTCTACTCAGGTGCTGTAAACTCTCACCTGGATTCCTTAGCCCTTGTGAAGGTATTTCCATGTGTGGATGGTTGTTCAAATTGATGTTTTTTGAGGGACAAGGGCTGGAAACGATTTTGCCATCTCGCTGATATCACTCCTAGTAAGTATATTTTCCTACTTTATGCATTCCTTTTTTTTTTAATTTTTAAAAAATTTATTTATTTTATTTTTGGCTGTGGTGGGTCTTTGTTGCTGCATGTAGGCTTTTCTCTAGTTGCAGAGAGCGGGGGCTACTCTTCGTTGCAGTGCGCAGGCTTCTCATTGTGGTGGCTTCTCTTGTTGTGGAGCACAGGCTCTAGGCATGTGGGCTTCAGTAGTTGTGGCATGTGGGAGTTGTGGCTCGCAGGTTCTAGAGCACAGGCTCAGTAGTCGTGGCGCACGGGCTTAGTTGCTCCGCAGCATGTGGGATCCTCCCGGACCAGGGCTCAAACCCGTGTCCCCTGCATTGGCAGGCGGATTCTTAACCTCTGCGCCACTAGGGAAGCCCCTATTTTATGCATTCTTGATACTCTGGCATTTGGGGGTCTTATAGACCCTGGGCGAGACTGCCCTTCCCAGAACTAGCCAGTTCTTAGAGCTAGCAAAGGGCTTGACCGGGGGCACACCTTTCCCATGCAAATCAGACAATCCCAAGTCTGTCCTCAACCAGCGCTTTATCTAACTCTCACACACCAGGTCAATATTTTCTCTGCCCTAAACCATCCCGGGGCCAGGTACCAGGCAACTAGAGACCACCCGTAGTGCCCAAAGCCCACTGGAATCATTCAGTCTAGTCAATCCTGAGCTCTTTACCCTACACTGCTTCCTGCAGAAGCCCCAGTACAGGCTCTGACTCGGCTTTCCCTCACTCCCGTCTTCTGCCTCCTGAGGGTCCTAAGTTTCCCCTGTAGCCCTGCTTGGAGCGGTGTGTTCCCTTCTCTTGGGAAAATAAGTTCTTCTTTCAATGGCATTGCCCTCTCTGTGTCTCCTCCATAATTAAAACCCCACAGTACATTTCAGAACAGAAGGTGCCTAATAAATACTCGACTGTCTCAATGAATGAAAGAGTGAATGGATGAATTAAAAATAATGTCCACAGATCTTAAGTGGCTTGCCCAAAGTCACCCAGCCAGGCAACAGTCAAAAACTGAAACCCTCTGTCACTCAACTTTTATTTGTTGCTACCTTCCTTTGGGACTCAGAGTACTTGCCCTGTTGGTGAACAAGGAGCTGGCATATCTAAAGAATACACACAGCCAAAAAAATACAACTCTATCATATCGTAAATTTGATCTCTCGAAACCATTCTTTCAGGCTATCACACAATAAAATGTGTATTTCCGTCATAACTGTATTTGCTTTTTCAGAATTTAAGAGGTTTTTAGGGATGATTCCTATGTTTCTTTTTAAAAGCTGTTTCAGATTCTTGTTAGTGTCCTTTGATGCATAAGGGTTTTTAATTTTGATGAAGTCCAATTATCACTTTTAATTTATTGCTTGGACTTTTGTTGTCATATTTAAGAAACCATCGCCTAATCCAGGGTCATAAAGATTTATCCTGTATGTTTCCCTCTAACAGTTTCACAGTAAAAAATTTAACATTTGTGTATGCCAGCTGTAGTACTGTACTACTGTACTTTTCAAGGTACTGTACTGTAAGATTAAAAATGTTTTCTTTAAAAAAAATTTAACATTTGGAAAATAAAATAAAATAAAGCTGTTTCATGGAGAGGTGAATGGAGGCCCTCTTTTTCTTGTAGTAAGTTGCCCTGCAGCAAGCAGAAGCTTCCAGAACTGTCCCACCAGTGAATCTTCTCAAAGGCAGTTCTTGCATCTTCCAAGTTTTTGAAGGCATTGCTATGGGACTTCAGCTGGGAGGGCTTGAAGAACAGGGTCTCTGGAATCTTTTTCATGTTGTTTCAGTGCTTTACCATCTTCCACTAGCAAGGGCAGCCTGAAGGGTGAGAGTGAAGGGGAGGCAGCAGAAGCAAAGGTCTTAGGGATTGAAGACCTTCTCTTGTGACCTTTCTTCCCCTCATTGCTGCCCGAGTGCAAGAGGCCCTGCAGGTTAAACCAAGGAATGACTGTAGGCTTTGGGGAACTGCTGTTCTATGAGATGATCTGAGTGGCAGAGGATGAGGGCAGGGAAATGCAAGCTAGAAACCAGGGACTGTCTATATACTGTGATGGCTCAGAGAGGAGTCCTCACGCCAGTCAGACTTGGGTTTGAATTCTACTCGTATGACCTTAAATATGCTGACTAAGCCTCAGAATGTGCATCTGTATAATGGGACTTACAACACCCACCTTCCCCCCTTATTTTCAGAATTAGATGACATAGTAACACAGGATCAATTAAGTGCTCACCAAAAGGAAGCTGTTGTTGCATTTCTTGGGCAGATCTACAGGGAAGTGATAGTTTCACAGAAAAGGTCTTGAACGTTTGATGTTGATGTGAGCGTGGCTGGTATCTGCCCAGGGCCAGATCACCTTAAATGCCCAGGCTTGGAGACTTCAAGGCGGGGGAGAGAATTGCAAATTTGGACAGACTCGCGGAATCACTCCTTCCCGGAGCTGGGAGATCTGCCAGGGGAGGCCCAGCAGATGCTGATCTCATTTCTTTGTTCCCTGTGTGCATCCTGGGACAGAGGTTGGCTGGTCCCCAGCTCGTACCACAGTTAATGGGATGTGCTCAGTTCTAGGAATTTGATAGTCAACACTGGACAGACGTTAACTGATCACCTACTGTGTACAGTGCACTAGGCTTACAGAGTCTATTCTTGTCCCTCCTCATGAACCAAATGAGAAGCTGAACTTCCCTGGAAGCAAACAGGCTGGAAACTACCTGCTTCTGTCCAGGGCTGAGGTTGTCCAGAGCACTGTAGAAAAGAGTCATTGTTGATCATAAAGTCAGTGGCTATTTGTGACTTTCCAATACAACTTAACCAAAGGTCATTGCAAAACTTCAGGAGGAAAAGGTAGAACAATGTGATTTTTCAAAGCTGTGAGTTTCTGAGAATTAAAAAAAGTAACAATTCAAGGGTAATTTTTCAAAGATAAGCATCATCCTATTGAATTTTTTCTTATTTGCATAAATGTTTATTTTTAAACTTTAAAAACAGTGTATGCACTCTTACCATATGCAAAAATTAACTCAAAATGGATCAAAGACCTAAAGATAAGAGCTAAAACTTCTTTCTTTTAGGAAAAAACATAGGGGGAAAGCTTCATGACATTGGAGTTGGCAACAGTTTTTTGGCTGACACCAAAAGCACAGGCAATAACAACAACAACAAAAAAAAATAGACAAACTGGACTTCCACAAAATTAAAACTTTTGTGTATCAAAAGACACAATCAACAGAGTGAAAAGGCAACCCGTGGAATGGGGAAAATATTTGCACATTATATACCTGATAAAGGATTAATATCTAGAATATATAAAGAACTCCTGCAACTCAACAACAAAAAAGCAATTTGATCCAAAAATGGACTTGAGAGAAAGGACTTGAATAGACATTTCCCCAAAGAAGATATTCAAAGAAGACATAAAATAACCAACAAGCACATGAAAAGATGTTCAACATCATGAGTCATTAGGGAAATGCAAATCAAAATCACGAGATACCACTTTACACCCATTAGGAATGGCTATTATCAAAAAGCCAGAAGATAGCAAGTGTTGACAAGGAATGAAGAAATTGGAACCCTTGTGCTTTGCCGGTCAAAGTGTGAAATGCTGTGGAAAACAGTTTGGAAGTTCCTCAAAAGGTTAAAAATGGAATTACCATATAATCCAGCAATTTCGCTCCAGATAATATACCCAAAAGAAGTGAAAGCAAAGACTTGAACAGATACTTGCACACGAACGTTAATAGGAACAATATTTACAGTAACCAAAAGGTGGAAACAACGCAAATGTCCATCAACAGATGAACGGATAAAAAAACATGTGGTATATATATTCAATGGAATGTTATCCAGCCCTAAAAAGAAATGAAATTTTGACACATACTGCAACATGAACGTACCTTAAAGACATTACACGAAGTGAAGTAAGGCAGACACAAAGAGACAAGTATTGTATGAGTCTAGTGGTCTGAGGTACCTGGAGTCGTCAGACTCCTAGGGATGGAAGATGAAATGGTGGTTTCCAAGGGCTGGGATCAGGGAGGTGGGGAGTTAGTGTTCAAGCGGTACAGAATTTCTGTGTGAGAAGATGAAAACGTTCCGGAGATGATGGTGGTGACGGTTGCACCACAGTGTGAATGTACCACTGAACTGTATACCTAAAAGTTGTTAAAATGGTAAATTTTATGTTATGTATATTTTAACACAAAAAGAGATGAAATTCTGATATACATGATGCAACATGGATGAACCTTGAAAGCATGCTAAATGAAATAATCTGGAGAGGGACTTCCCTGGAGGTCCAGTGGGGTTAAGACTCTATGCTTCCAATGCAGGGGGCGTGGGTTCAATCCCTGGTTGGGGACCTAAGATCCCACATGCCATGTGGTGCAGCCAAAAAAAAAAAAAAAGAAAGAAAAGAGCCCATGGTGTCCTACAACACACACAGTTGGGGCATAAATGACACATGGGCAATCCAGATACTGTATTTCATCACCTAAGATGCCATCAGCTTAAAGATGCATATACAAAAGGACAGATATTGTATGATTCCACTAACATGAGGCACTGAGAATAGGCAGATTCATAGAGACAGAAAGTAGCATAGCAGTTACCAAGGGCTGTGGGGAGAAGGGGTACTGGGAAGTTATTGTTTAATGGGTTTCTGTTTGGGATGATGAAAAAGTTCTGGAAAAGAATAGTGAAGATGGCTGCACAACATTGTGAATATACTTAATGTCACTGAACTGTACACTTAAAATGGGTAAAATGGTAAATTTTAGGTTGTTTTTATTTTACCACAATAAAAAAAAAGTAATATGTGCTCGAGTTAAAACCATCACACAATACAAAATAATATCAAATGAGAAGGGAACACCTTGCCTCCCTTCCTCTCTCCCCTCCTTTCACATGTCTCTCGTGTTTATCTCTGTAACTCTGAATCACCCGTGTATATCTCTGTGCCTTGATTCTCCCAGTGTAGATGGTGTCTGGGCCTCCTCTCAAGGACGGATGAGGGACTGAGAGTACTTTCGTTAACTCCCATCAACCCTCTGCCTCTATCACCTGATTGTGGATATTTACACTATACTTTTGGATATTCTAGTGGTTAATTTTTAGCTTTAAATAACACACTTAAAACTTTATCTTCTAAAACTTTTTTATTATGGAAATTTTCAAACATATGCAAAAATAGAAGAGTGTAGTAAGTCCTGTGTATCTGGGACATAGCTTCTACTTGGAACCCATAATCAATCTTATTTTTTCCATATCCTCACTCACTTCCCTCTACCAATTATTTTGAAACAAATCTTAAGACATTGTATCATTTTACCTGTAAATATTTCAGTATGTATTTCTTAAAAGTCAAAAAGATACAACATATCTGCAATGCCATTACCGCACCTAAAAAAAAAAAAAAGGAATAATTCCTTAATAGCCAGTTACTGTTGATATTTTAATCTCAGTTTTTTTCAGTTTGTTCAAATCAGGATCCAAATAAGGCTCTTACATTGCAATTGCTGGACATGTCTCTCTAGACTCTTTTAATCTGTAGGTTCCTTACTCCTCTTCTGCTTCCTCTTGCAACGTAATTTGTTGAAGAAACTGCGTTGTTTGATCTGTAGAGTTTCCACAAGTCTGGCTTTTGATGATTGCATCTCAGTGGTGTTATTTAAGTTGTTTTTCCCTTGTATTTCCCCCCCCCCCCTTTTTTTTTTTTAAAGAATTGGTTTTTTATTGTTTTTTATTTTATTTATTTATTTTTGGCTGCGTTGGGTCTTCATTGCTGCACACGGGCTTTCTCTAGTTGCCGCGAGTGGGGGCTACTCTTCGTTGCAGTGCGTGGGCTTCTCATTGCGGTGACTTCTCTTGTTGTGGAGCATGGGCTCTCGGCCCGTGGGCTCAGTAGTTGTGGCACGCAGGCTTCAGTAGTTGTGGCTCGCAGGCTCTAGAGCGCAGGCTCAGTAGTTGTGGCGCACGGGCTTAGTTGCTCCGCGGCATGTGGGATCTTCCCGGACCAGGGATCGAACCCGTGTCCCCTGCATTGGCAGGTGGATTCTTTTTTTTCTTTTTTTTTTTTAATTTTATTTATTTATTTATTTATTTATTTATTTATGGCTGTGTTGGGTCTTCGTTTCTGTGCGAGGGCTTTCTCTAGTTGCGGTAAGTGGGGGCCACTCTTCATCGCGGTGCGCAGGCCTCTCACTATCGTGGCCTCTCCCGTTGCGGAGCACAGGCTCCAGACGCGCAGGCTCAGCAATTTGTGGCTCACGGGCTTAGTCGCTCCGCGGCATGTGGGATCTTCCCAGACCAGGGCTCGAACCCGTGTCTCCTGCATTGGCAGGCAGACTCTTAACCACTGCACCACCAGGGAAGCCCCTGGCAGGTGGATTCTTAACTGCTGCGCCACCAGGGAAGTCCCTTGTATTCCCTTTTATTTCCTATAATTTGGTGGTTACAGACTTGCTCAGACTGAGATTTGATTTTATTGCAAGAATATATATAGTTTTGTTAACTTCCACCAGGTGGTACGTCATATCTGGTTGTATCTTTGTAAATGATTCCCGCAGCCACCGACGACCATTGCCTAGATCCTTCAGTTCCTTAGGGGTCTTATTGATCTCTCGGTCCTTATTCACTTGGTAGTAGGAATGCTTCTATAAGAAGAAATTTCCCCTTTGACTATTTGGTTATCCTAAGACACGGGAAAAGCAGAAATAATTGCTTGACTCTTTTAATTACCGGAAAACTTTTTTAATTACCAGTTTTGAAAATGTAGAGTGGATTCCCGAGCATCCTCTAATGGTTACCTTTGAGTCCCTTTTTCTTTTAGGATCACGAAGAACCCATATTGGATTTGTTTCAAGCCATTGCATTTCAGTTCTTACTGATGTTCACATTGTCCTGTCTTTGGCCTATGAGAGCCTCTTCAGCTTTGGTCCTGAGTCTTCTTGGCCTGATTCTAAGGGTCTTTGGTAACTTCCTCATTTTCTAGTATGAGTAGATGTCCCAGGCTCCTGCGATACATTTGCTGCCCCAGGCCTGGATTAACCATTTCTCTTTTAGTAGAAAATAGTATTTAGAGATCACAGTTTGGGCATTTAAGTGCTCATTGCTACTAGTTTGGTTATTGTTAAATCTTTATTTCTAAATCCATAAAATCCAGACCATATTTGTTAACTCCCTTCCCCAGAGCCTCATTCCCAAGGGACCTACTTTTTTTCTTCAACCTTGTCCATTTCTGTCAGTTATAAAATGACTTTTACACATCTTCAAGACTTGTAGCCTTGACATTTGGCTCTGAGACTATAATTAATCTTCCTCACTTTGTCTGTAGATTGATTATAAAAACTGGAAGCCAAAACCCAGCATTTGCAAAATTATACTTACATAAATATCATCTACTGATGAACCTCAAAACAGTATGATTAGATCTATCACAAAGGAAAATGTGTTCCTATTCCACCACCCTGGAGCTCTGGAATGAAATCTTTGCAAACTTCATGGCTGAATGGATTCTTTTTATAATTACAGTCAACTGCTTAATGTCACTTTTTATTCTGATTCGTGTTTGTACTATGATGTTGTATGGCTATTTTCCCTGGAATTTCTAGCTGTTTTATTTGTTGTTGTGTTGAAAAAAGAAACATGTATGCTTTCATCTGATTAAAAATTTCTAGATTCCTAATCATAGAATTATGTAATGGAACTCACTTGCATTTTTAAAACTTACATGGTGGAGAACTTCGGTACTTCTCATTTTAATTTTGGCACACTGTTTTTCAGGCCTGTTGCAGAGTTTCAAGCTAAGATTTATTTCGGTTGCACTCCTGAGTTAATTTCACTTTTTCGTGGATCACAGATATTCCTCTTTCTTGGATTCCTATTTGCTGTGATGGCATGTATCTTCAAATACTTTTTTGTTTTTTTTTATTTTTGAGGTTTATGGAAGATAAACTTTCTGATTTCTTCCCACCTGAAACTATTTTATCTCCTCTTTGATTGATAGTTTGGCTAGGTATAGATTCTCAGGTCTGAAATATATCTCTCCTAGAATCGTAACTGAATTTCTCTGTTGTCTTCTAGCATTTAGTGTTGTCAGTTATAAATCTCATATCTGTCTTTGTAGCAGCTCTTGGTAGTAGACTACTCACCATCCAATCTTTCCCTTTTCCTTCTTACCAAACCCTGATTTTGTTCAAGTGTCAAGACCATTGTTTTGCCTTCTTCCCCAACCCCAGGGAGGGACTCATGATTTATTTAAACCAATCATGATAAATCCATTCTTCACATCAGAAATTGATTTAGTAATAGGCTTTTGAATGTCTCTGCTTGAGGATTTGATGATTCTAAATTGTTGCAGCCATCCTGTGACCATGAGGAGAACAGAATATCAGAGGCAGCAGAATAGAAAGACTAAAAGAATCTGAGTTATCGATGAAGTCATCACACAGTTGAATTAACCAACCCTAAAACTATCTAAGTTGATGCTTGAACAACCCAGGGGTTAGGAGCACCAACCCCAACCCCATGCAGTGGAGAATCCATGTATAACTTTACAGTCAGGCCTCCCGTATCCGAGGTTCCACATCTGGGGATTCAGCCAACCGCAGATCGTACCGTACTGTAATATTACTTAACAAAAAAAATCCAAGTATAAGTGGGCCCACACAGTTCAAACCCGTGTTGTTCAAGAGTCAACTGTACTTTACACGGTCAGATTTTTATTTGTAAATAGATTTTAGACTGTGTCTTAGTTTGAGGATCACTTTGCCTCTTGAAGAGATCAGATTTATAACTATTCATAACTCTTATTTTGAATCATTGGCACCTCAACATGGCTGATTTTTGTGTTAAACATTAGGCACCTCAGGCCTAATGTTTCTCCGATCTCTTCTTCATGGAGGGATAAGGAACTTAAAAAAAAAAAAAAGTAAAGCATCCATACAATAAATTTGATAGACTTGCAGAACTGAAGAGGCTGTCGAGAGTTAATTTAGTCTGCTGCCCTGACTCTAAGCAGGTCTCATGAGAAACTACCCCATAAAATTGCTTCATATGCTTTTCATAGACACAGAAATGTCATCACCTCCCTTTGCTGTGGTGCATTCCAGTGCGTTGATGCCAAAGAAAGAGGCACGGTTTTAGAGTTTTATCATGAAAGAAATGGGGTGGCATTTGTCCTAATAGCACCAGTTGTTAGTCTTAGCATGTGGAAGCATTTTTTGTTGCAAGAAAACCAGCTCATGTGCAAATTGATAACATGGAAAGATTCAGGGAAGTGAGAGTTTGAACTGCAGAAATGACTTGGTTTTGGGAAGGGTTTCCTAGAAGGTTCTTTAAAACACAGAGCTCACTAAATGGATTAAAAATGGAACTTCATTTCGAAAATAAAAATCCCAAATACTGCCTATCTAATGGAGCATTTGTTTTAGGTGATCGTGCTGTGAGAGTTACAGAACGCCCCTATTAAGTGGTAGATGTGGGGAAGCCTCTATTTTGGGAGTGGCACTTGCCTTTCCCCACGGGGCACTTTCCTAGGGTGGGGACCTGCTCGGCTACCCTGATTCCTTCCACATGGAGGCTCCGGCATCTGCAGTTGTAAACCATGATTCTTTGACACGCAAATCCCAGATGGTGCTTTGAATTTAAGGCCCATATTGCCTGCAGATTTCCACCACATGTGGTTTAATTTTTTTCCGCATTGTTGCTCAATGCTTGCTCATTGGGGGGGGAAGAAAAGTAGATAAATATGTAACAAAAAGAAAAAACTCTCATAGCCCTATGACTGTTACTATTTTGAAACTGATCCTTCTAGAGGTTTTCTAGGTATATTCATTTATATGTACAACTTTATTTTTTCTTTTTTTAATTGAATTTTTATTTTATATTAGAGTATAATTGATTTACAATGTTGTGTTAGTTTCAGGTGCAGAGCAAAGTGATTCAGTTATGCATATACATATATCCATTCTTTTTCAGATTCTTTTCCCGTATAGGTTATTACAGAGTATTGAGTAGAGTTCCCTGTGCTATACAGTAGATCCTTGTTGGTTTTCTATTTTATATATAGTAGTGTGTATATGTTAATCCCAAACTCCTAATTTATCCCTCCAAGTTTCCCCTTTGGTAACCATAAGTTTGTTTTTGAAGTCTGTGAGTCTGTTTCTGTTTCGTAAATAAGTTTATTTGTATCATTTTTTTAGATTCCACATATAAGTGATATCATATGATATTTGTCTTTCCCTGTCTGAGTTACTTCACTTAGTATGATAATCTCTAAGTCCATCCATGTTGCTGCAAATGGCATTACTGCATTCTTTTTTATGGCTGAGTAATATTCCATTGTATGTATGTACCACATCTTCTTTATCCATTCATCTGTTGATGGACACTTAGGTTGCTTCCATGTCTTGGCTATTGTGCATAGTGCTGCTATGAACATAGGGGTGCATGTATCTCTTCGAATTATGGTTTTCTCTGGATATATGCCCAGGAGTGGGACTGCAGGATCATAGAGTAGCTCTACTTTTAGTTTTTAAAGGAACCTCCATACTGTTCTCCATAATGGAACTTTATTGTTTCTTACAAAAATGGTGTTGGACCCTGCCCTGCTCTCCATCCTGCGTGTCACACCGTAGGTACTGTGGCTTACAGGTGACCCGATGTACCTGTCACGAGCTACTACTTATGAGCTGCTACTGGGCAAGGGTCCACGAGCCCATCATAGTCAACTGTGTTTATCAACATGAAGGAAAAAGCAAGGGGGCCATTGCACCCCAGAGCTACCATGTATTAAGTGCCTACTGTTTGCTCATGGAGACTGTGCATGCGTTATCTCTGTTTCCCAGACTTACCCTGAGGGAGAGCTGGTTCCCACCTCTTTGCAGATGAGGACACTGAGACTTGGCTGTGTCAGAGTTTAGACTCAGATTGATTTGGCACCAGCACCTGTATTTCCTGGGGTCCCACAGTGCGTCCAGCTGGGCAGACCAGCGGGATCTAGGGTGAAGGCGGCGGGGAGGAGAAGACGCTGTCCCCGGAGGAGGATGGAGGTGGGGATGGTCTACACTTACCTGTGATGGACCGAGCGGGCGCCCAGAGGCTGCTTTCTGCTCAGCAGGAGGGGGCCGCCAGGGACCAGAACTGAGCCTCAGGGGGAGAGTCTAGGGTAGGTGAGTCAAGAGGCAGAATGAGTTCCTCTGGGCAGGGTTGGCCTGGGGAAAGCCACAGGGCTGAGAAAGCTTGGTTTTCACCCATCTGCAAAGCCCTTGAGCTTGCCCAGTCCCTGAAGGCCCATCAGGGGCCCCAAACCCCATGCCTGCCTCTCTGGCCTCCTTGGGTGAGCCTCTCCCACAGTGTAGGTCTCCTTCCTGTCACGTCAGAACTCGGTGTCACGTGCGGCGGTCAGTCTCTCAAAAGGCTTTTTCTCCGCTAGAGTTAACCAAGGAGGCGCACGCACACTGTTGGGTTAATGGATATTATTGGCTCAATATGCTTCCCTCTCCCAAATACTTGCACTGGAACAGCACTGTTGGGACTGGGTGCTGGAAATGCAAAGATGAAGCCACCTCCTCTTAAGCAGCTAATTACAGTGGGGAGACATGACACATATAGTGGGGAGGACATGGGTACGAGGGGATGTGATAGAGGTACGTGCCAAAGGTTATGTTGCTTTGTTGTTCTTGTTCTTGTTGTTGTTTTTTGGTTTTTGCCCCTGGAGAGAGGTGGTTGAGGATAGCCCTGGAAGGAGATAATTGAGTGGGGCTTTGAGGGATGAATAGGAGCTGTATACCAGTCTGAGGGGTCACTGGGCTGGGAAAGCAGCTTACCCAATGCCTGGACGCAATAATGGCCTCTGCCCCAGCTGGCTCAAGTAGGCAGAGGCCAGTAGGCTGGGCCAGACTGCAGAGAGCCTCGTGTGACATCCTAAGCCACCGGGGTTGTATCCCGTGGGCAGCTGCCCCCATCAGATTCTAAATCGTTTTAATCAGGAGAGAGACTTAATCTGACTTGTGTTCTGGAAAGATATTCTTGGTAACAACGAGGAGGCTGGATGAGTCACTTGGAGAAAGGGAGGCCGTATTGCAGAGAGTTCGGTAATCTGGATGTTTTCAGCAGATGCTGAGAGTGAGTTTGGGTCAAGCAGGCTTTGTCCCAGGGTTCCAGTGAGAGGAGATCAGCTCGGGCCTCAGGGAGAGAAAGACAGCTTCAAGGACGTGTGGGGATGGCGGCAGGTTCCCAGGGAGGTAAGAGGGGCCGTCACCGCCACCTCAGCCCCCAGCCCCTCTTCCTCCCTCTTGGGGGCGACAGGGCCCTGACACTGCCTTCACAGTCCCTCAAAGAAATGAAGGCCTCGGGCATTCATGAATCGCAGTAAATCCTGGCCGGGGCCAGTGGCAGGCCCTGGATCCCTTCCCTGCGTTCGTTTTTAATGGCCATCAAGCTTTGTGAAACTCTGTTGCCTCCGGAGGTGGGGAGAAACACAGGAAGCAGGCCCCGGGCTGGGCACGGGTGTCCAGGTGGGCAGAAGGTCTCCGACCCCAAGAGACAGCCAGTCACACACTGTGGGGAGACTTGCAGGCGGGGAGAGTCCGTGTGGGTGGGGCGTGACGTGCCAGATGCCTCCTGGGCAGAACAGTTGGTTTTCAAATGCAGTTAGAGAGACAGTGGAGAGTGCTGGTTCAGAGCCCGGGCTGTGGCGCCAGACTGGGGGTTCAGATCCTGGCCTCACCACTTCCTTGCCGGGTGTCTTGGGAAAGCCACCTCTCTCTCTGTGCCTCGGTTTTCTCACCTGTAATAGGGGCGCGATGATGATGCCCACATCGCAGGTTTGTTGTGAGGAGCGTTCAGAGCAGGGAGCACCGTGCCCAGGTGCCCGTTTGCTTTTCCAGAGACCCTCCTGAGGCCTGAGCTCTCAGGAGGTCAACCCACCCAGACCGACCGTGGCTCCTGGCTCTTCTTCCCCGCCCAGGTAGGCGCAGCTGCACCCCGAGACACCACCTTTCTCCCCCCACTTCCTGCATATCCAGGGACCAACTGATGCCCGGATACGCCCAGTCAGCGGGCGGGGCAGGGGCGGCGTGGCACTCCCACCCGGCCGTGGAGCCTCGCCCGGCTTCGTCCCACACAGCCCAGCCCGCCAGCCGTACCTGGACCCTCCCCCATCCCAACTCACCCGTCGCCTGGAACTTCAAAGTGGTTTATTTTTTTCCTTCTGCATTTGGATTCCAGGAATATTTAATGGGGCGTGTTAGAGCCAACAGCCCCACTTGCAGTCTTCCTCTCGAGATTAAACAGGTGCTCGGGCCTTCTTTAGCCAAGCTCGTCAGCTGCGGCAGCTGAGGGTTCCGGGGGCCTCTGTGGCTTTGGGGCCCCCGAAATGCTCCTATCTCTGTTCGGGGCCTCCCCCCGACTCCCCCGCCGGCCTGGCCCAGGCTGGGCAAAGGCATCTCAGCTGTGAGGCACAAATGAGAAAACAGGTCGCTGTCAGCAGGTGCCTTTGGCTGAATTCACGTGACTTCCGGGGCTGGGAGGGTGAGGCCCCGCGGACACCCACTGGGACAGGCCCATGGAGCCGTTTCGGTGACTGTCGTCCGCTCTCCCCACGGAGGGCAGACTGCTCCGGCCTCGGGGACTGTCCCCTGTCCCCGGCATCTCCTCGGGTGCCCCTCCTCGGGGAGCATCTCCTCCTGGCTCAGCTCGCGGCCGGGCGCCTCTTCCCCGGGCCCGGCGGCCCAGCTGCCCAATGGCGTGAGTCCTGCCACCCCTCTTTTTTCTGGAATTTTCACAGCCACGTTCCAATGTAAACACTCTCGTGGGAGAGCCGGCGGCCCCTCGGGAGTCGGGCTGCGGTGACGGCCGGCCGGGCCCGCGGACCACGCACAGCTCGCGCCTGGCTCCAGCGGGCCCTTAGCCCAGCCCGGCGGGCGCCGTTTGTCCCCAAGCACCAGGGGGTTTCAAGCAGACGCGGAGCCACGCATCTGGAACGGGAGCGCAGCTCCGGTGCGCGGGGAGACGCCGCACCGCGGGGCTCCAGGATCCGGCCTCCGCAGCCGCGGGCACGGGCGTGGCGGCCGGTCCCTCCTCGCCCTCCCGCGGCAGGTGCTCGCGCCCGCGTGCGCCACCGTGGGCCTCGGACCCAGGGCACGCGCCGCGGAGGCCGTTTTCCCCGCTGCCCCTCTCCCCGCGACCTCACTTCGGTCCAACTCCCGGGGGCAGCGGTGCGTGGAGCCACGTCCGGAGCCGGGAAGGGTGCTTCTCCCCACAGATGCGACATCGTTTTCCTCTCTTCCTCTGCCCTCTCTCTGTCCCTCGCCCCATGTCCTCCCTCTTCCCCATTTTATGCTTTCTCACCCCAGGGAGGCCTTGCCCTGAGGAGGGATGAACTCGGGTCTGGAGCAGGGACCCCAGCCCACGGTGTTGGTACAAAAAAAGCAAGTGTGGGAAGTAGACAGGGTGTCAGGAGCTGATGATCAGCCAGACACAAGGGCCCGAGCGGGAGGCAGACATGGCAGTGGAAGCAAGGGCAGGGGCCCCGTGTGGGAGCCACCGAGAGTCCCCGCGGGAGGGGGGAGGGGGAGGGGAGGGGAGGGGGAGGGAGAGGGGAGGTAGCTAGGGCCCCAGGGCCTCAGGCCCAGTACCGCTGAGCCAAACCCTCGGCTCCGTGATGGGGCTGGACCTCGAGGCAGGACCTAGAGGCTGGAATCCCCTTGGTCCCTTCCAGAACTGCCAGCCCACGCAGAGGAGGCGGGGTGAGAGCTCTCCCCACCCACCCCGTGCCCCTGGGACCGCCTGCACCCAGGGAGCCTCTGGGAGCTGGCTCGGCCTCCGGGGCCTCCCAGGCAGTGTGTCCAAGTGAGTAGGAAAATTCCAGAGCCCAGAGACTCAGCCAGCGGGCTCAGCCAGCACGCAGAGCGCCGCCCTCAGAAGACCCCGCTTCTCCCTGCCCAGTCAGGGCCCGCAGGAGCCTCTAGTGGACCCTCGAGGGCCACAGGAGATCGGGACTTGCCTGCCATGGTCCCAGCAGTGTCTGTGGACTTGGAGTGCTTCCTACTGGGGGGTTAAGTACTGTGTCGGCCTCAAAGCTGTCTCTACAGGGAGAAAATTCCAGTCTAGGGGACGTCAGCCCAGGCAGGATCCCCAAGGGGCACAAGGAGGCTACCTGGGGACACAGGTGCCCCTGACTGTGGCTCCCCAGACGATCCTCCCAAAGGAGCGACCAGCCTTCGCTAAGTCCAGATGCTCCCCTCCCTTCCCCTCCCACTTCCTCTCCCCGACGGCGGGTGAGGAGGGGACGCAGAACGTGAGGACGCTGCTCGACACGTGCTCACATGCACATGTATGTGCAGTCATGTCCCGGACTGACCGTAACCACACTACAGAGCACTTAGGAAACAGAAGGAGGAAGCACCCCCAGTGCTGCCAGGATCTCACCTAAGAGCTGCTGACCAATATCACGAGTATTTCTAAAGAAGGCAATACAGGTCACTAAAAATGAAAAAAGTTTTAAGTGTCCAAAAGAGTATTTCTACTTACCCTTTTTTTCTTCTTTTCGTTTTTTTATTTTTCTACTTACCCTTTTAAAAAATTTTATTGACGTATAGTTGTTTTACAATATTGTGCTAATTTCTTCTGTATGGCAAAGTGACTCAGTTATACATATATAAATATTCTTTTTGTATTCTTTTCCATTATGGTTTATCATAGGATATTGAATCGCACAGGTGCTATACAGTAGGACCTTGTTGTTTATCCATTCTATAGTTTGCATCTGCTAATCCCAAACTCCCAATCCATCCCTCGCCTACCCCCCTCCTCTTTGGCAACCACAAGTCTGTTCTCTATGTCTGTGAGTCTGTTTCTGTTTTGTAGATAAGTTCATTTGTGTCGTATTTTAGATTTCACATATAAGTGATATCATATGGGGTTTTTCTTTCTTTCTCTTTCTGACTGACTTCGCTTAGTACGATAATCTCTAGGTCCATCCATGTTGCTGCAAATGGCATGATTTCGTTCTTTTTTATGGCTGAGTAGTATTCCATTATATATATGAACCACATCTTTTTTATCCATTCCTCTGTCGATGGACATTTAGGTCGTTTCCATGTCTTGGCTATTGTGAATAGTGCTGCTATGAACATTGTGGTGCATGTATCTTTTCAAATTCTACTTACTCTTTTTAATATGCAAATACTAATTTAATATGCAAATACTAAAACACAGTTCAGTCATTCTTCCCCTGATCCCGTGGTTTCAATTACCTGCAGTCAATCACAGTCTGAAAATATTAAACGGAAAATTTCAGAAATAAACAATAAGTTTTAAATTGCATGCCGTTCTCAGTAATGGGATGAAATCTGCCCAGGACATGCATCACCCCTTTGTCCAACACATCCTACCTGTTGGTCACCTCGTAGCCACTCGGTTGTCAGATACACCATTGTGGTACCGCAGTGCTTGTGTTTAAGTGACCCTAATTGTACTTAATATTGGCCCCAAAGCACAAGAGGAGTGACGCCGGCAATTCAGGTGTGCCAATGAGCAGCTGTAAGGCGCTTCCTCAAGGGAAAAGGCGAAAGTTCTCCACTTAATAAGGAAAGCAAAAAAATCGTATGCTGAGGTTGCTAAGATGTATGGTAAGAAGGAATCTTCTACCTGTGAAATTGTGAAAAGGAAAAAAAATTCCTGCTAGTTTTGCTGTCGCACCTCAGACTGCAAAAGTTACAGCCACAGTGTGTGGTAAGTGCTTTCTTAAGGTGGCAAAGGCATTACATTTGTACAATAAGATGCTTTGAGAGAGAGAGACCAGATTTACATAACCTTTATTACAGCATATTGTTATAACTGTTCTATATTTTTATTAGTTATTATTGTTAATCTCTTACTCTGCCTAACTTATAAATTGAACATTATCATAGGTATGTAAGGGAAAAACATAGTATATACAGGGCTGGGTACTCTCGCAAGCATCCACTGGGGTCTTGGGAC
Organism: Balaenoptera ricei; assembly: GCF_028023285.1. Classification (NCBI taxonomy): domain Eukaryota; kingdom Metazoa; phylum Chordata; class Mammalia; order Artiodactyla; family Balaenopteridae; genus Balaenoptera; species Balaenoptera ricei. The sequence continues at coordinate 3,546,806 of NC_082640.1, read as the reverse complement.
GTATCCTCTTTGGATAAGGGGAGGGGGATGACTGCAGAAGCTTTACTGTTTTTTGGGGTTTTTTTGGCTGTGTTGGGTCTTCATTGCTGTGTGCGGACTTTCTCTATTTGCAGCGAGTGGGGGCTACTCTTCGTTGTGGTGCGCGGGCTTCTCATTGCGGTGGCTTTCTCTTGTTGCAGAGCACGGGCTCTAGGCACGTGGGCTTCAGTAGTTGCGGCACTTGGGCTCAGTAGTTGTGGCATGTGGGCCTAGAGCTCATAGGCTTCAGTAGTTGCAGCACGTGGGCTCAGTAGTTGTGGCACATGGGCTTAGTCGCTTGTGGGATCTTCCCGGACCAGGGATCAAACCCATGTCCCCTGCAGTGGAAGCGCGGAGTCTTAATCACTGGACTGCCAGGGAAGTCCCTGTCGGAAGAATTTCAGATGTACAGTCTTAACAGGTATCACTTAAAATGAGAGATTAATATTCCAGGAAATGGATGTACAGTGGATAATAGTCCACATGTTGTGTTGGGCATTTAAGTGAGTTCTGTTTTTTCGCTGCTCCAAGCTTGGACCACATTTTAAACGGGTCTCTGGGAGAGATGAACCACAAGCTTCACGTTTCTTGTACGAGTCCAGCACCGCAGACGAGGGCCACCGGCTTTCATCCCTGGGCTGAGAGTGGGGGTGAGTCAGTGCAAGCCCAGCACCCCTGCTGGGTCAGCTCAGCCGCCTCCTGGGCGGGACGTTAGAGATTATTGTGCCATCTCGGGCAGGGGACACTTTCTCTCTGTACTCCCCCACCTGGGGGCCCCCCTCTCTGTGGTCCGTGAGCTAGCCCTTCCTGCCGGCGTGGGAGCCTCCAGCTGTTGGTCTGTCTCCTCGATTGAGCGTGAGCCCTTGAGCGCGGGGACTACCTTATGCTCATCTTTGAACCCCTGGGAACATGACATGGTAAATTCCTTTTTTTTTTTAACTTTTTATTTTATACTGGAGTATAGTTGATTAACAATGTTGTGTTAGTTTCAGGTGTACAGCAAAGTGATTCAGTTATACCTATATATGTATCTATTCTTTTTCAAATTCTTTTCCCATTTAGGTTGTTACATAGTATTGAGCAGAGTTCCCTGTGCTCTACAGTAGGTCCTTGTTGGTTATCCGTTTTAAATATAGCAGTGTGTACAAACCATAAACAAAACAAAAAGACAACCCAGAGAATGGGAGAAAATATTTGCAAACGATGCAACTGACAAGGGATTAGTCTCCAAACTTTACAAACAGCTCATGCAGCTTAATATCATAAAAACAAACAACCCAATCCAAAAATGGGCAGAAGACCTAAACAGACATTACTCCAAAGAAGACATACAGATGACCAAGAGGCACATGAAAAGATGCTCAACATCGCTAATTGTTAGAGAAATGCAAATCAAAACTACAATGAGGTATCACCTCACACCAGTCAGAATGGCCATATTCAAAAAAATCTGCAAACAACAAATGCTGGAGAGGGTGTGGAGAAAAGGGAACCCTCCTGCACTGTTGATGAGAATGTAAATTGATACAGCCGCTATGGAGAACAGTATGGAGGGTCCTTAAAAAACTAAAAATGGAACTACCATACGATCCTGCAATATCACTCCTGGGCACATACCCAGAGAAAAACATGGTCCGAAAGGATACGTGTAGCCCTGTGTTCATTGCAGCGGTGTTTATAATAGCTAGGACTTGTAAGGACATGGTAAATTCTTCACAAATACCTGGGCTGGAAGGAAGGAGGGTGGAGGGGAGGTGGGACGGTCACTTCCTCTGGCATGGTGATCAAGGACATTTTCATGATTGAGTGATCGAGTTTTTGGGGGTGGTGGGGAGCTCTGTTTATAGCTTGCCAAGTCTTTTTTCTTTTGAATTGGAAGAGTGATATAAAAAGCAGTCACAGACAAGCCTGTCTTCACCAACCTGGGAAATGGAGAGACTGGAGGACCTCTGCACTTAGCCCCACGGTGGCAGGAATCCCAGCGAACACCATCCCCAAAAAAAGGTACGTTTCTCGGGCCTCTCCCTCTTGGAGCCTCAATTTCCTAATGTGAAAATGTGAATAATAAAATCGCCCACCTCGGGGCTGTCAGTGCGGATGAACTGAGCTGCTCCGTGTCGTTCACTCAGAAATCCTGGGCACGTACAAAAGGTCCAGCCCATCTGAATGGAACCAAAGTCAAAATGTGATCTTTAACATCTGTAGGACCCCCGCCAGCAGCCGTGAACAATGGGCCGTGATGCGACCATGGACTGGTTGCTGAGGCCTTGCACTTCTGTTCCCAGTGCCGTCCAGGAAGGAGTTGTGGGAGACAGCCCTTCGAGGAGGCTGCTTTCGTTTGATCTGCACCTTCTAATACCTCTGAAGCACTTTGCCATTTTCTGCCTGGGTCTGTTCAGGGCTGTGTCCAGGTGACTGGATCCTTCCTGTTCCTGGGTGGGGCGGGCTGCCTCAGGCCATTGGGAATGAGACCTCTGGTGCGGACTCCCTGGGTGGCGTTTTTTTTGTTTGTTTGTTTTGTTTTTAACGTCTTTACTGGAGTATGATTGCTTTACAATGGTGTGTTAGTTTCTGCTTTATAACAAAGTGAATCAGCTATATGTATACATATATCCCCATATCCCCTCCCTCTTGCGTCTCCCTCCCACCCTCCCTATCCCACCCTCTAGGTGGTCACAAAGCACCGAGCTGATCTCCCTGTGCTATGCGGCTGCTTCCCACTAGCTATCTATTTTACATTTGGGAGTGTATATATGTCCATGCCACTCTCTCTCTTCGTCCCAGCTTACCCTTCCCCCTCCCCGTGTCCTCAAGTCCATTCTCTAGTAGGTCTGTGTCTTTATTCCTGTCCTGACCCTAGGTTCTTCAGAACCATACAGTATTTGTTTTTGTCTTTCTGACTTACTTCACTCTGTATGACAGTCTCTAGGTCCATCCACCTCACTACAAATAACTCAATTTCGTTCCTTTTTGAAGCCCACGGCGGCTCCTCTCGCTCTGGGCTTTGGCCCCGAGGAAGCGGTAGGAACGGTCGCGGCAACAAAGGCCCTTCCTGACCAGCGGCGTCTCGTGATGCCTTTGGGTTGCTGCCCGCGGAGGATGCTGCTGCCCGCGGCTGCGGCTCTGAACCGACCGGCATGGAGTCCGGCGACATAAACGTGGACTCTACAGACTGCGACGTCACGGGACGCTGGTGAGGATGTTTGCAAGGCAAAAATATTTGAAGTTTCAGCAAAGAGAACGCGCCGTGCTTCCTCTAAACCGAACACCACAGCTCCTGTAACTGATGCTTTCACTCCTTGCGTAAGCTGCTGGGGAGCTCACAGCCAAAACTGTGTCCTGCTTCCCTGCACCCGAAGCAGGACATTTAGTGTGCCCTGCTGGGAGGTCATCTAACCTTTATTTTCCCGTTCACGTTCCTCTTCAGTCCCTCAAAGGGTTTGATGCCTCTTATTCCAAATAAAACCGGTTGGTATGAGGTTCACAGGATCGTTTCTCGACAGTCAGCAACCTGGACAACGAGTGCCCCAGCGTCTGTCCTTCCCGCTGTCTGCAGCCCAAAGCGCTAGGGCTGCTCGCGGGTATTGACGTTCATTTAAAATCCTGCCCTGGGGGCTTCCCTAGTGGCGCAGTGGTTGAGACTCTGCCTGCCAATGCAGGGGACACGGGTTCGAGCCCTGGTCTGGGAAGATCCCACATGCCGCGGAGCAACTAGGCCCGTGAGTCACAACTACTGAGCCTGCGTGTCTGGAGCCTGTGCTCCGCAACAAGAGAGGCCGCGATAGTGAGAGGCCCGCGCACCGCGATGAAGAGTGGCCCCCCGCTTGCCACAACTAGAGAGAGCCCTCGCACAGAAATGAAGACCCAACACAGCCAAAAATAAATAAATAAATAAATAAATAATAAAATCCTGCCCTGTCGTTTATTCCCTTTCAGTCCCACGCGGGGCTGGGCTCGTTTTCACAGCTCTTCACAGGACTCAACACCCGGCGTAAAGAGGCCTGAAAGGGAATCTGTGTGCTGGGCTCATTTTTGTTGAGTCAAAGTGGTTTTCAAAAGAAATTCTCTGAGCCTTCTGACAGCCCGTTTCTAAGATCTTCCTCCCTCCCTCTCTTGTTCCTTTCTTCCGTCTGGCCCTTCTTTCCTTCCGCTCCACACATACGTCCCTTAGTAGCTGAACACGTTACTTCATTTATTTGAGCCTCAGTGGGTTTTTTTTCTTTTCATCCATGAAAGAGGGATTTTTAAAAGGTCATAGGATGATTAGGTGGATTAAATGAAATCATTCCTATAAAACACCGAGAAACAGTAGAAGTGCAATGAATGTTAGCTCTATTCATTTAACACACATTTATGAAATACCGTATGTTAAATGCTGGACATACACAGACATTTCTCAAGGAAAAAGAATTCTCCGTATTTAAATGTGTGCAGGCGCGCACACCCACCCACTGCACTCCACCCCACACGGTGATCCAGGGGCAGCGAGGGACGGAGATTCCACTCGTGGTGAGGATTGTTGAACTTCTGGGACAGGCTGGGAGTGGCACCCCGCTCTGTCCTCCTCCAGAAGCCTTCAGGAGGCTGCTTTCACTACTTCCCATCTCCTTTCCTCACCCCAATTTATGGCATCCCCCTTCTTTTGCCTGTGAGACCCGCCGTCTCTGGTCTGGGGCTCCCTTTAAGGCCCCAACCCTGGGCCACACGTGAGGCCGGGCACTTCTAGTTGGCCACTAGGAAGAACTTTCTTCCCTGAGACTCGGAGAAACTGAAATAGACTACTGACAAGGGTGATGGGATCTTTCCAAGAGAGCTCTAGGGAAGGGACTGAGGGTGGACCTCTCTTGAGATCTATTAGAGAATTGAATGTCCTCCCTCAGCCCCTCCCCAGTCTAAGGAAAGTTCTTGCACTTGGAAGAGACCTAGCAATCATCTATCCCAACCTCCCTCTCAGTGCCACGTTTGGGATACCTTCTCTTAGCATGAATCCTCCTTAATTGTTCATTTATTCATTCAGTCACTCATTTCACAATATCTGTGACTCACGGCATCCTATGACCAGATCTTCACTGTCCCAAGCACGGGGTGGGTACAGGTGACAACAGCAAGGTAGTGTCCGACTAACCCAGAAGGATGAGAAAGTTGAAAAACCGTTGTCTCCAGACTGTCAAGTTAATAAAAGCAATAAACCTCCTTGGTTGTTTTAGGGAATATTCTGCAAGAAAGGCTTTGCATTAGAGGGGACATTCTGTCTTCCAGCCAATGCCAAACAACAATGGCAATGAAACGAAGAGGTATAATCACTGCCATGAAGAAACTTCTCACGTGTGTAGCCCTGGAAATGTGCACCATGCAACAAAGGATCTGAAACCCCGAATTAGTCTTGGTGAGTAACTCAGAGCCCCAGAGAATCTGAGGCAGTCATTGCCCTTGGACCTTCTGCACATCAAGACATGCAGAGTCTAGCTGCCGCACTTGGAATTCAAGTCGCCCAAAACATGGCCTCAACTTAATTTTCTCCTGAAAGGCTGCATTAGACCTTTGGAGGACCTAGCCACTGGTAGTGTCCACCTCTACCCTCCAAAGAAGGAGAATGGACAACACTATTAAAAACCATAACACAAGTATAAGGAAGTCCAATTCTGTTCCGATTTTCCCCATAATGTCTTCTTGATGCTGTTTTTAAAATATCAAATAAGAAATTCTTAAACAAAAATGGTGGGCGTCCTGGCCGTGTTGATGGCCTGGGTATGTGCTCAGTTTGATGGAAGGTAAGCAAACGTTGTCTGTTGTGTCCCCATAAGAACCCTCCATTCAGTCCAGCCTGATCTTGACCCCAGGCTCAAGACCTTGCAGGCTCTTGGACTTCTTTGCACCAAGCATCCTTCTTTCTTTTCCTCCATTATTCTTACTTTTCATTTAAGGCTCCCACTCACCTCCCAGACCAGTAGTGCCACCAACCGAGGAAGCCTCGGTTGGTTATTCCCACACAGGGAAAGCTCTCCCGCGGAAAGTGCTGTCTGCGTCACCCTATAATACACCACGTGTGACATGTCTCACATTCTTGCTTTATGCTTATAATTAACTTTTCAAGTGTGCTTGTGTTGTTTTACTAATGAACCTATGAATCTTTGAGGGCAGGACTGAGGTCTTCTTTTCCATCTGGTGCCACTAGGAACAGAGACAGCTTTCACATTTCAAAGATGCTTATCCCTTGAGTCAGTCCTTTCCAATCTGAGGGAGAAAGGGAGTCACTTTAGAAGCAGAAATTTTCTGAAACACTGAACATACATTTCACCTATGAAATACTGCACTAAAGGTTGGTGATTACTTGGTGCCAGTGGGATGGTAAATTGAAACACACCATCAAGCACAGATTAACATGAAAGTGAAAATAAAACCTTAAAATGTCATAAAAATGTTTAGAATCTCAGTAATACATCTTTAGCCCCCCTTCCACCCCATTCCTGCCCCCCATCCCCTTCCACTGTAATCCACGTTTGAGAGTGTTATCACAAGAGCGAAATGACTTGCCCATCACCACCTCAACTCCAGCTGTTTCCTGAGATGAGTCAGCCTCACTTTGCAGGGCACCGGAAGAGCGGGCACAGGGCAGTTGCATGTTTATGGGATGAGAGGAAGGTTGGAAAAGTCTAGAGCTTTAGATCCTGGTACCACTTCTGCAGGTCAAGCTTCTCTGTGTTAAGAGCAAGAAGAACCAGGAGGAAAAGCCTCAAGAGAAGTGTGAGTTTCAAGACAAGGTGGCTGCTGACGCCAGGTCTGCAAACAAGCAGCACGAGGCTAGCAGGTGGACGAGGTTTGCAGGGCTCATCCGGAAAGGGGGAAGGAGGGAGGGAGCCAGAGCACGCAGTAGATTGGGTGCGAAGCAGGAGGTGAGAAAATGGAATTGGCCAGAGTAGAGGGGAAGGGGACAGAAGCTTCTGGATCCTTTGCTTATTTATTTAGTTTTGGGTTAGGGAGATGAGCGTATTTGTAACTAACACGACTGAAGTTTCAAGAGAAGTGATGTGACTGATAAAACAAGCATGGCCAGCGTGGGGACTGAATTGAGGAGGAAGTAAGTCAGAGACAGGAGGGAAAAGCAGCTTGCATTACATAAGAGGCCTTTGATTATAAGTGAGAGAAACCAATTTATTCTTTATTTTTATTTAAAAAAATCTTATATTGGAGTTGATGTACAATGTTGTTAGTTTCAGGTGTACAGCAAAGTGATTCAGTTATACATACATACACCTATTCTTTTTCAGTCTTTTCCATTATAGGTTATTACAGAATATTGAGTAGAGTTCCCTGTGCTATACAGTAGGTCCTTGTTGATTATCTATTTTATATATAGTCGTGCGTATATGTTAATCCCAACCTCCTAATTTATCCTCCCCCCACCCCAGCTTTCCCCTTTGGTAACCATAAGTTTGTTTTCTAAGTCTGTGAGTCTGTTTAAGAGAAACCAACTTAAATCAGTTAAGTTAAAAAACAAAAACAAAAACAAAACAACAACAGAAGCATGGCTGGGCCTCAGGAGCTTCTGGAATGTTCCAGACTCTCCCTACTTGGCTCTCAGGCCCCCTCCGAATCCTCCTCATTCTTCTCTTGGCCCCTGAAGGTTCTTCAGGCTTCTTCAGTCTTGGTGGGAAACAAGGCTGAGGCTGCAGCCACAGGAGAGGCACTAGACTGACCCTCTTGGCCCCAAACCTAGAATTCTAGGGAAGGTTTCTCACTGGTCCATCCTGAGTCTGTAGGAGTCCAACCAGGGTCAGTAGGTTGCGCACGGCTGTGCAGAGGTGGCCGGACGTGAGCACGTGCCCCTGTGGGGACCACGCAGATGGGGGGAAGGAGGGGCAGTCTTCCCTGAAGAGGGGCGTCCGTCGATCCGTGTAGTTCAGAGGTGGAGGGGAGTTTAGAAAGTCTGACAGGTTCGCATCTCAAGTTTGTTTTGTTTTTGTTTTTTGTTCTCAGGGAAGTTGGGGCATCTGGCAAGAATCGGGGGTGGATGGGGATTCGGGCTAGAGAAGGTTTGGAACACTACCATGAGAAATGAGAAAGCCAGCAGGACAACAGAGCGATGTGGAGAAGCAGTCAAGGGTAGAAAGCCTAACTGTGCAATGGGGTCAACCCAGATTTATTCACTTGACAAACATTATTGATCACAATCTCTATTTAATCTCCCAGCATCCTGGACCCAGTACCAATAAAAACAGATGGTTGGGCTGATCCAACGCTGGAGAGTGGAAATGCAGGTGCTTCAGGTACAGGGGGCAGAGGAGCAGAGGAGAGGGGGAGGGCTGGGGCAGGTGGAGACCTGTCCACAGAAGGGGACACAGGGACATCATCAGGGAGGGGCTGACACTGTCGAGTCTCAGTGGTGTCCTGGTCATGGCCCTTCCCAGCGGAGATGACCCCTCAGGTTAGGTGAACGCATCCTGGTTTGCTCAGGAAAGTCCCATGTAATTATCCACGGCACCTCTTCTCATTACAGACAGGTCCCGATTTGGATGCTGGATCACGTGGTCAGCCCACCCTCGGCCAGGTCTGAGTGACTGGGGATTATGGCCTCCCGGGGATGTCACTTCACTGTGGCTTCCAGGCCTGGTGATCTGGAAAGAGTAAGTCCTGGCTCTCAACCTGCATCACTCCTGTGGGTCCCACCCAGGGAAATGGAGACTTCTGGAAGTGTCCAATGCCTGCAGTTATGAGGTCTGAAGAGAATGAATCAGAGAAGGAAACACAGCTGCCCCGGCCTCTCTGGCTGCTCACGGGAGGGAGAGGCCCCATCAGCGGAGGCCAGAGGAAACAGCTCCCTTCCTTGCTGGCAGCAGGCTTGGAAATACCACCCAAACCCCAGCTGGTTTCCCCGAGGCCACCTGATACACCCCGGGCGCCTCAGGGCAAGAAGTCCCAGAAACCACGTACAGTTTGTGGCCACCCACTTCAGCGTTTCTTGGCATAGAAATGACAAGGGCCGTGCAGGAATCATCTTTGTTTCTGCCACAGTGGGGACTGACGTCTTGCCCGAAGTAGATTCTTCACACGTACTCATGTGACTGAATGGATGTCCTCTCCAGAACAGACTGGAGCTGTCCTGTCTCAGAGGTGCCTCCGTTGGTGGCCTTGAACTTGGTTTGCAGACAAAAGTGCAACACTGCACCACAGGAGATGGGGCAGGTGAGGATGGGGGGGTGGGGGGGAGGCTGGCTTGAGTGGGGCAGGGTTTTTTTCCTGACCCCAGCTGGTGATCAGCTTATATCCTAAAGCAGGAGGATTAATAACCAGGGTAGTTTTATCCCTGTTAGAATGTAACTACAGATGTGGGCTTATTGGGTGAAACAGCTAATCCTTTCTACATGTGGCTCACTCGGGAAATACGATGCCTGCGGTTGGCAAAAGCGCTCTTTGCACAGGGGCCTGCTGCTGGGTGTGGCCTCTCTCTCCTGGGCTGAGTGGACAGCTGGCCGAGGGCGTCTGTGCTCTTGCCTCTTGGGTGAGCTGACTTCTCACTGGACTGGTGATGGAGGGGAAGGCACGAGGCCTGTGTGTCTGTGGACCTGAAGGGGGGCAGGGTGCAGTTGAAGGAAAACGTCAGGTGTAGGAGTGGGTGGGTGCACGGAGAGGCTGGAGGGGGGAAAAAACACTCTTGGAAAAATCAAGGTTTATTGCGACTTCAAGTCCCTGAGTCTTGAGGCAGCAGGAGGAGGGAAGGGGGAGCCCCAGATCGGAGCCAGCAGGCACCCAGGGATTTACAGCACGGTATGGCTGGAGGCCCCAAAGCCACGAGACACAATTCATCAAAGAGCTGCTGCTGCTGGAGCAGAGATGAAAGGCTTTCCAGGCCCGTCGGTGATGCGCTTGCAGCTTTCCCCGGGGCAGCCACCTGCGGTGAGTAACAGGAGACACGGCTCCTCCCGGCGCCGAGGCCTGCGAGTCCAGAGCCCCCGGCTGCCCGGGGAGGGAGGCATCCGGGAGCCCAGGGGAGGTTGGGAGGTGGGCGGGGCCTGGGCGGGGGCGGGGCCCCGGTGAGCCGGCGCACGTGACCGCCCCCTCCCTCCCCGCGTCGCCGCCGGGCGTGGCTGCGCCGTCCCCCGGCCGGGCCTCGCCCGTGACCCCGGCCCCTCCAGCGCCGCGCAGCACCGCGCGCAGGAGGCCCCGCCTGCCTGCCCCCCGCCTGCGCGGGACCGGCCGGTCGCCTCCCCCTCCTCCCTCTCCTCGCCCCTCCCGACTTTTCAGTCCGGACTGCGGGGGCCGGAGGTTAAAGCTTCATTCCTGAGTGCTGCGTTCCAGAAACTTTTACAGATGCCCCGGCGTTCTTGGAAGACGTTGAGAGGAAATCCGAGCGTCCGACATCCCCACCCAGACGCTCCAGAACCAGAGGTGGCATCTGCCCCTGGACCCGAGGGGGCTGGAAAGGGCAGAGCGGCCAGGGGGCTCGCGAGCAGGCCGTCCTCCCCTTCCCTCTCACCTGGGTCCGTCATTGCCGCGCCCTCCCCCACGCCGCGACCCTCTCCTGCGGGCGGGGGCGGGCCGTGCTGGGGGAGGACTCGGCCTCCCGGGCGGTCCGGGGTTGGGAGGCTCGCATCGCCATGGCAACGAGCTCTTCCCGTGGGAATACCGAACTCCTGAATGTGCCGCAAATTGGAAAGGGACCCGCTGAGTGCCAGCTGGGGCTCCAGGCGGGCGGGGGCAGGGCGGTGTCTGCAGGGAGGCGGGGCGCGACCGAGCCTGGATGCTGGGCTGCGCGCGTTTCCTCGGAGTCAGCTGGGGCCACACACGCCGGACACGTGACGCGCGCTGCAGGCCCCCCCCGCCCCGCGGGCTCCGGGTCGGCTGACTGGCTTAGAGCGGCCGCGCCCAGCGTCGGCCGGCTGAGGAGGACGCCTCCCCTCTGGGGGTCTGCCCCGGTCCCCTAGCCGATGAGACCAGTAGCTCCTGTTGGGAGGACAGGCGGGGTTGGCTGTGGAATTCAGTTCTACGTGGCTGAGGCCATTGGCTTCTCTTGACAATTTTTTTTTTTTCAGTTTTAAAAGTTGTATCAATCATTAAAAAAGCATAATTCATTTTTTTAGTTCAGAAAGGTGTAAAGAAGGAAATGAACATGAGCCACAATCCCCATCTTTCCACCCAAAGATGACCAACCACTGTTAACATTCTGCTGTCATCCTCCAGATAACGCCCACACGGTCACCTAGGGATGTACTAGTGACAAAAGTAGATTCCATGATGTTTTGTCGCCTGCGTTTTCACTTAACTTACCAAAGACATAGAAAGATATAGAAAAATCTGCACTGTTATTTCTAATGGCAACATAGGGTTACTATAACTTATTAGCCAAATTGCTATTGCTGGAAATTAAATCGCTTCCCCATTTTTACTCTTCTGCATGATGATAAACGTCCTTCTGCATACATTTTTGCACCCAGTCTGTTAATTTCCTTAAGGTAAACTTCTAGAAGTAGGATTACTGGGTCAAAACATATGGGCATTTAAAATTTTGATGCATATTTCTAAATTATGGGTCGTGGGTGGTTTTTTTTTGAGAGCCGGTGGACTTTATTCCCGCTCCCCGCCCCGCCCCAATAGGTCTTAGGAATAACAGGGAAAAATTCCTTATACAGTCTGTATTCCCCCCCAAAGCAAGACCTGAAACAGAGTTTGGGTGTGAATAGTTCCTTCCAGGGGCCATCCAGGAAGCGCTCTGAGGGTCAGCAATCAAAGGGTCAGTAATGAACGTGTTAACTGCTGGGGGCCGTGGGGTCCAGTGCCGCCGGGGACCCTCTGGGCGACCACGCAGAACACCCCAGACTTGACCCACATTCGTTTCTGCAGGGCATCAACTCTCCAGATCGTTTGACTTTCCCCGCTGTTATTTGGAAAACGTCTGCGGGTAAATTCCGAGGAAGGCCCAGGGGATATGGCTGGAGCACCTACAGCCTCAGGTACAAATGAATGATTGACCCTTGCCCCGAACCCAAACCAAGGGAGGAGGTTAATCCAGGACAAAATTGCAAAATGGGTTAAGATTTCATCAGCCCCTCCACCTTCCCTCTCTGCTCCCTAAACCATCTCTTGGTGCCAATCCCCGCCCCTGCCCCAGGCTTCCGAGGTATTTGATTCTCTAAGACACATCAAAGAGGTCTTCTCATGATTTTCTCCACAGTGTTAGAGACAAAGGCTGTTAGTTACCTTTCCAAGCATGTTTACATTTGAAGACAGGCACCAAGAACTCTTCACTGAAGGAATTGGTGATGATGTTGGCATTTCAGGCACGGTGGCAGCTGAAGCCTTTTCTGGCGGGGCACCCAGCCTGAGGCCGGTCCAGCACCGGAATTCTGCTCGTCCTCTCCTGACCTACGGCAGGTGAGAGGCAGCAGGAAGGCGGAAGTGGAGGGGTGGGGGGAGGGAGGGAGGAGTCCAGAGCCTTGCTTTGCCCACATGGATGACACTCCCTGGCGTGTGGATTTAATTTTTTTTTTAATTTTTGAATTTTTAAAAATAATTTTTGGCCACACCATGCGGTGCACGGTATCTTAGTTCCCCAGTCGGGGATCGAACCCCTGCCCCCTGCATTGGAAGGTGGAATCTTAACCACTGGACCGCCGGGGAACTCCCTGGCCTGTGGCTTTTAGAAAATGAGGCAGGAAAGAGGAAATCAGGCTGGCTCTGTTGCTGGAGGGGAGGGGAAATAAGTGAGCCGCCAAGGCAAGTGGGGTGAGACCGTTGTTAAGAAGAGGATTGAGCAGGTGAAGAGGATGAGGACGCATCTCCACGGGCTGTGGGCGCGATGAGGCACTTGGATGAGGAGCTCGCGGCCACGGTCCACACCTTCCCTTCCTCCGGTGTGTCTGCCCTCCTTCCTCCCTGGCTCCTCCTCCTCGTGTCCGTCAGGGGGTCCGCTTTCTCCTGCCTGCCCCCACAGGCTGATGCTACCTAGTGTTCTGTCCTGTGCGCCTTTTCTTCTCCAGCTGCACACGCAGTCTGGGCGGTCAGCGTCCCTCGCGGCTTCTGCTGCCGCCACCGCATGCAGACGCGCACAGATGCTGGCCCAGCTCGTCGGGAGCTCAGGTCCCGACTGTCCAGAAGTTGACAGCATTCGGGGTGGTGGGAGGAATCTTGGGCCAGACACGTACTCCCTTTGGTGTGTGGTCTCTGGTTGTCACATTCGAGAGCTCGCGTCCCCAGTGGAGTTGTGAGCTGCGTGAGGACAAGGGCCTTGGCTTAGACTTCCCTGATTAGCCTCCTGCAGTGCCCACGGTGGAACGGCCCTCTGTAGGTGTAGCCTGTAGGGACAGGCAGAAGAAAGCAGACCCCCTAAGGGACACGGAGAAGGAGGAGCCAGGGAGGAAGGAGGGCAGACACACCGGAGGAAGGGAAGTTGTAGACCGTGGCCGCGAGTTCCGCATTCAAGTGCCTCATCGCACCCACAGCCAGTGGAGACGCGTCCTCACCCTCTTCACCTGCTCAATCCTCTTCTTCTCCTCCTCCCCCTCCCCTCCCCTCCCCCTTCCTCTCCTCCCCCTCCTCTCCCCCCCCCCCCCCCCCCCCCCCCCGCTTGCTTGCCTTGGCGGCTCGCTTCTTTCCCCTCCCCACCAGCACCGTTGTGGGGACCTGGGAAGGATGAGGTCCAGCGCCCTCCTATGCAGCACCTTTTTGTTTTTACCGACTAGCCCCCTCCTACAGTCCACAGTCCCTAGGAACCCTCCGCTCACCACGTCGAGTAGGTTTCCTCTTCTCACTCTCTCTCCTCCCTTTGCAGTGTCTGGCGCTGTTTCCCGCCTCCACCATCTTGAAACTATCCTTCCTTGGCCTCGGTAATAATAGCACACCCGCTCCCCGTCCTTCTGTCCGGTGGGCTGTTGTCCTTCGTCTCCTAAACATAGTTCTCCCCTGAGACTCCATCCTCTGGGGCGGCGTGAGATAGTGGAAAGGATGCAGGTTTGGGAGCCAGAGTGACTGTCTGATTCTGGGCTGTGTCATCTATTAGTTGGGTGATCTCTCTGAGCCTCCATTTTCTCAACTGTAAAGTGCAGATTAATCCCGAGGGTTGAAGGTATTGTAGGTAAAGGGCCTGACACAAAGTCGTGGCTAAATGCAGGGCAGCTGTGGGTGTTCTCTGCGACTCTGTCAGGCATTACACAGGCCCCTGTTGACTCGCCTCTCGCCTCTCACCTGGGGGTGCCAACACTCTCTCTCCAGCCCTGAATTCTCTCCCACATCTGGTCCCCAACTCTGCTATCTGTAGGTGTTTCCACTTTTGACGTTCTGTCATGACCCGTGTGGTAGCCTGCATAAACCAAGCTTGTCATTCTTTTTTCTCCAGAGCTCTTCCTGCCGGGTTTTCCCTGATTCAGCCGCTATTCCCAGACTCTTGGGATCAAAAAGCTTGGGAGTATCTTTCATTCAGCCATCTCTGTGGCCTTTCATATTTGGAAATCACGATGATTATTGGTCCAGTGACTTCACATGCATTTGTGACTTCATCTCAACAGGATTTTGACGTCAGCTGTTACAGAAATGAGGCCTGGAGACACAAAATCATCTGCCTGAGGAGTGAATAGGAGAGCAGGACTCGACTCCAAGCCTGGGCTTATCCCATTTCTCGGAGGTTCCCTCCCCGGCGTGACTGGTAGCCTGGTTGGTCTCACATCCCACTAACTCAAAATGCTGAGGCCTCTCCATCTTAAAGACAAACTGATAAACCTTTGCCAGTGCCTGTCTCCAGCTCTTAGCCTTCTCCTGCTTCCCCCTGTACATACCCGCAAGCCTGCCTTACGCTCTTGGGTTCCTCAGTCACTGCAAGCTAGTGTCCGCCTCCCTGGAATGGCCCCTGCCAAGTTCCCTCTGTCCCCAGGACACTCTGTGGCCCTCGCCGTACCCGAGTCCTGTTTAACCCCATCACAGCCCCTCTTCCTCCCAACATGCCTCCCCTTAGCTTCTCTCCTGGATTTCCTTCTACCTCTCCGGCCATCCTGCCCTAGTGCCCTCGGCTCAGCCCATCACCTGGATGCTGCGAATCTCCAGGTTTGGGGTCCAGGCCATCTTCTCTTTACAAACCCCACGTTCTCCTTGGTTGGCTCATTTCCTCATGTGGCTTCAGTGACCACCACCATGTCGACAACTCCCCAACCTCTCTCTCTAGCTCAGATATTTCCCTGTAGCTTGAGATCTTCATATCGCTCTGAACGTGGAGTTCTGGTCCTGAATCCACCACTTACCAGCTGGGTGACTGTGATGGTTAATTTTATGTGTCAGCTTGACAGGGTGCCCAGATATTGGGTCAAACATGATTCCAGGTGTGTCTGTGAGGGTGTTTCTGGATGAGATCAGCATTTGAATACACTGAGCAAAGCAGGTGGCCCTTCCTAATATGGGTGGGCCTCATCTGATCCAAGGGAGACCTGAAGAGAACAAAAGGGCTACCCCTCTGTGAGTGACAGGGGAACTCCTCCTGCTGACCGCGGAGCGGGGACATCGGTCTTTTTCTGCTTTTGGACTTGAACTGAAACAGTGGCTCATCTTGAGTCTGTTGGGTTGGAACTTACACCGTTGGCTTTTCTGGTGTCAGAACTTCAGACTCAGGCCAGAACTGTGCCATCAGATCTCTTGGGACTCCAGCTTGTTTTTGTTGTTGTTGTTTAAAGATTTTTTTTGATGTGGACCATTTTTTAAAGTCTTTATTGAATTTGTGACAATATTGCTACTGTTTTATGTTTTGGTTTTTTGGCCACGAGGCATGTGGGATCTTAGCTCCCTGATCAGGGATCAAACCTGCCCCCCTGCATTGGAAGGCGAAGTCTTAATCATTGGACTACCAGGGAAGTCCCCCCACTCCAGCTTGTTGACTGCATGTCTTGGGACTTCTCAGCCCCCAAAATTGGTAAGCCAATTCCTTATAATAAATCTTTTAGATATAGATATATAATAGATAGATATAAATAGATATATCTCCTATTAGTACTTGAGTTTTCTTACTATCCTAGGGTTTACTCTATAGATCAAGGAACCAGTGAGGTTTCTGTCAACTTCTAATATCCATTCCCGTTGTACATTTGGGAAGCAGGAAAATGACCACAGGTGGGTTTGTGGACCACAGTGAGGCGTACATGGATCAGGAGCCCTTTATTACTAGATCATCATATGACACTAACAGGGGCCATAATGGTACTTTGGGTCCCCATCATTTCAAACCCTGTATCCAACAGTCCTCAGAAGATCTGGGCAGTCTCCTTTCCCCACTGTACGGGTATCTGGGTAAATGGTCGTAAGTCCCTTTGGAGGAAAGAGTGAGGTGTCACGAGTGACCCAACCTTTCCTTTAGTTGATGGATGTGGGTCTGAAGACTGGCTCAGATCTGGAAACTGCGAAAAGGACTGTGGCTCTCCACCGGGGCTCCAGACATCTTGGTGCTTATTATTCTCGGCCTCTTTTGCTCACCCGTATGTACCAGGCAGTGACTTTGCTGCTTGCCCATCCGTCTTGCCTCTGGGAGCACCATGTTCTAATAGTCATGCCCACAGCTCACCACAGGTCCGGGTCCTTGGTTGCCATTCTGCCTTTGCTGTTCGTTACAATAATTGTGCCTATCCTGTTTCTCACGGTTAAGTGCTGCCCCTGGCCTTTGATATTCTAGGGTCCAGTACCATCCTCATTACCACCGAAAAGCCCAGACTAAACCGCGTCTCTTATCATCAGCCCCAGACTACAGAGGGGTCGCCACTGACTGAAGCATCTTAATGATGGTGGTTCAGCTCTCCCAGTGCTGTCCTCAGCACCTGGGCAGATGTTTGTCCTCCAGGCCCTTCTGAGGGAAAGTCAGCTGGTGTGTCTGGTCTCACGCTAGGCTAGTCCTAGTGCATCCATGTCTCCAGCCTTTTGATCCCTCCTTCCATGGTTGAGCACAATGATCCTGGCATTGCTTTTTCCAAGCTTGTAAGAGCCATCAGGACTTCCCTCTCTCATCCCGCCCCTAGGCCCTTGCCCATGATGTGAAATCCTTGTTCCAGGGGAATGGTTCCATATTAATAAACGTGCCCTGACTCGGAGTCTTCCCTCCGTGACCCGGCATTCTTCAGATGCACCCCCGGCACACACTTGCAGCTCCTGCCCATCCACGTTCACCCACTCCTGCGGCTCCTCTGGCATAGAATTCTCCCCCCTTCTCAGGCCCAGCGAAGGAGCCTTCACGTGGGTTATCCTGAACCTGACCCTAGTCATTGGTCTGGTGGCCAGCAAGAAGGGGAGAGGGGAGATCGTCAGAGAGCAGTCGTCATTGTGGCGGCTTTTGCCTCGTTGGAGGCTTGTGCAGAACGTACAAGGAGAGGCTGCTCTCCTTTAACGAGGTGGAGGGGCCGCTTCTGCAAACTCAGGAGGTTCAGGGGAATCTGGGAGCTTCAGGGTTCTCAAATGCAGCCACCCAGAAATACCCACTCCCCCATTTCAGTCCCTCAGTCCCTCCCAGTCTGTATCAGGCCCTGACGTGGATGGAAGAGAGTCGCTTTTCTGGAAGTCTTGTTTGGTTCTCAGCTTGGTCTACCTTCTGGCTCCAGGAGAGGGTTTTTGTTTGTTTGTTTAACAGTGCCAAGGAAGCCTCTGTCTCTCACAGTTTGCTTTGGGTTAGTCATTGATTTCCCCCAAGCCTGTCATTTTCTCTTTTCAGTGCCTCAAATGATGGTCAGCAATGGCCACCAACCCCACCGTCCTTTAATTACTCTTTGCCCTGTACCTCCCATGTGCCAGAGATATTGCAATAAAGTCCATCTCTTTCAACCTGTATTCCCTTTCAGCTCACCCCCCAGTGAAGGTCTCAGCAATTACACTGCTACATCAGGCCAAGGTCTTTCCGTACTCCCACTCGACCACCAGAGATGAGGGTCCTCACTGCCAGCTAGGTGGCAAGTGATCAACTCCGGAATCGCATCTTTAGAATTTCCTCTGGAGAGTATTCTTGGTACCAACGGTCTTAGGGTAAGCATCCTTCAAGCAGAGTCTGAGACAGGGATTTGGGTTACTGGGATTTACTGAGGGAGCACTCTTAGGAGAAAGGGAGCGTAAGGGAAGTAGGGTGAGCCGGGAACGGACCAAGGCATGGAGAGGGTCTCACGTGGGACCCAGATACAGCTTGATCTCTTGGGTAGCCCTGGAGCATGGCCTGGACCACAGAACCAATCCCACCTTGAAGCAAAGGAGCCAGGCTTTTGTACCCTCATGTCAGTTGGTCATTAGCTGCAGATTTCTGCAGTGGGGTGGGGGGTGTGACTCCGTGGGTGAGGTCGCTCCCGGCTCCCGTTTGGCTGAGGACAATTTTCTGGTAGTTCGCAGTTAGGTTCGCTGGCCTGTAAAGTGATCCGGGCAGGACATCAACAACTCCTAAGACGATTTCAGTAAATAACACCCAATCCATCAGTTGCTCAAGCCAGAAACCTGGGACTTATTTTTGTCTTCTTCCTTTTCTTCAATTCTCAGTCCAGTCAATCTCCAAGATATGTCTTTAATTTCCTAATCACCCCAGTCACTTTTTTCTATTCTCACCGTCACGACCCAAGTCGACATCGCCACCATCTATTGTGTATATTCCTGCAACAGCCCTTAACTGGCCTCTGGTTTATTATCTGCAAGACAGCCAAGTTCAGCTTTCTAAAATCCCCATCTCTTCATGTCACTTCCTTTATTAACCCTTCAGTGGCTCCCATCACTCTTATGATAATTTTAAACTGCTTTATGTGGCTTAAAATATCCTGCATGACCTCGGTTCTACTCTCCTTTCCTGGTTCAGCTCTCACTACTTAAAATCTCAAAAAGCTGACCCAAATGGACTTCTTTTAGTTATATTCAAATATGCCACACACTGTCTTTACCCTCTGTCTTTGCACATATTTTTTCATCTGCCTAGAACACCTTTGCTACCTCTCACCTGATTACCTCATGTGAATCTTTAAGACTCTGCCAAGTTATACTTGCCCCTGAGAAGCCCCCGAACACCTTGTACTCCACTATCATACCCTGCATCATGTGGCACTGCAGTGGCCTATATCTCCTCACTACAGTGCTTTCCCTCTAGCACCCCTTTCCTGAATTTTTAAAGACAAGTTTCCTTCCATTTTTCTCTTCTCTAGTGGTTTGGCAGTAATACATGCAATTTCTACTCTTTAATGGTTTAGCACGAACTCATGTCTACTTAAATCCCAAGCTCTGTGGCAGCAGAGATGATGCTTACATTACTTACTGCTGTGTCATCAGTGCTTGGTGTATGGATGGAGCTCAGTAAGTGTTTGCTATGTAAAATAATAAATGAATAAAAGTATCTCATCTCCTTTTCAACTGCTGCTCTAGATGCCAGCACCTGCAACTGTGCCTTGCAGATAGTAAGTACTTAATAAATATTTGTCGAATTCAGTAGTGAGCTTAGCTTTTTCCTTTCCATTTGTAGGACAGCTGTTCTGCCTGATTCAGGTCCTCAGCACCTGTGTCCAGGGTCATGTAGCAGAGAGTGACATCAGTAAATTGTAGACCAGGAAGTTCCAAGTTCTCATTTCCCCACAGAAACACACACACACACACACCCAAACAACAGCAAAAAGAAATGGAAGCTGTCTTAAACAACTTTGTAGGAGCTCTAGAAAATAGTCAGATAGTCAAATGTTTACAGCAACCAAGAAAATGCCCTCCAAAAAAAATCCATTTTCAAAATGGTGAGAAAATTATGTGATATTTTTACTCACCCTAGCTCCAGCCCACCTCACCCCTCCCAGCACAATGGTGATTTTGGTCTTGAGAAGGTGGCAGACCTGTTTCCAGTTTTCTCCCTCAAGCCGGAAAGGGCATACCTGGAGGAATGATGCAAGCCACTAGTCCCTGTTCCACACAACTTGAAATGCAGGTGGGTAGTGCTTGTAAAAGCTACAAGGCAACTACAAACTGAAAGATATCTGGGTGGAGACATACAGTAGACCATCTAAGGTCAGGAGGAGAAGCTGAAGTTAGATGCTTTTGGAAATTAGGACATTTAAAAGTAGCCTTGTATTCAGGAGAATTTAGAAACACATGTGCATATTCAGGGAAGATACATGCTCAGAAAAATCCTGAGAAGAACTTAAGCATTTACATTGGGCTGATCCTTAGGCTCAAAGGAAGCCTAGGTAAGTGGTGAAGGAGTGTCCCTAGAACTGAGCCAGTCTGCAAAGACTAGGAAAGGTGGCTGTTCTCTCATTTTGGAGTCTTCTTTTGGTGTTTTTGTTTGTTTGAGCTCCTGGCATTTCAGGAAATCTCTGTCAAGATCCTAGCTGAACACAAGCAAAAGAAATAGAAACTTCAGAGATTACATGTGATAAGGCATATAATCTTTGCAAAAATATTTTGGAAAAGTATCATAAATGTACTACTATAGCCTTCAACAATAACCATAGGAAGAGAGGGAGGAAGGAAGGAAGGAAGGAAGAGAAAGGAGAGAGGAAACCAGCAAACCCTGAGGAAGGGGAAGAAGTAGAATCTGATTTCCAGAGTTACCACATTATAGTAGTCAAATGCACAATTTTCAACAACAGCAAAAGAAATCACAAGGCATAAAAAGAGTCAGGAACACATGGCCCATTCAAAGGAACAAAATTAATTGACAGAAGCTGTCCCTGAAGAAACCCAGGCATCAGAATTACTAGATAAAGACTTTAAACCAACTCTCTAGGGAAAACATGGACAAAGAACAAAAGGAAATTAGGAAATCCATATGTGAACAAAATGAGAATATTAACAAAGAGATAGAAATTATAAAAAGGAACCAAACAAAAATTTTTGAGCTGAAAAGTACAATAATTTATATAAAAAATTCACTAGAGGGGTTCAGCAACAAATTGGAACAAACAGAAAAAACAATCAGTGAACTTGAAGATAGAATGATTAAAAGTATTGAGTCTGAGGGCTTCCCTGGTGGCGCAGTGGTTAAGAATCTGCCTGCCAGTGAAGGGGACACAGGTTCAATCCCTGGCCCGGGAAGATCCCACATGCCGCGGAGCAGCTAAGCCCGTGCACCACAACTACTGAGCCTGAGCTCTAGAGCCTGCGAGCCACAACTACTGAAGCCCGTGTGCCTAGAGCCCGTGCTCCGCAACAGGAGAAACCACTGCAATGAGAAACCCACGCGCCGCAACGAAGAATAGCCCCCGCTCGCCGCAACTAGAGAAAGCCCACGTGCAGCAACAAAGACCCAACACAGCCAAAAATAAAAACAGATAAATAAATAAATTTATAAAAATATATAAATAAAAAAATAAAAGTATTGAGTCTGAGAAGCAGGGAAAAAGGATGAATAAAAATGCACGGACCATAAGGGATTTGTGGAATGCCATTAAGTGGAACAACTTATGCCTTATGGGAGTTTCAGAAGAAGAGACAGAGAAGGAGGCAGAATGATTATATGGAGAAATAGTGGTTGAAAACGTCCCAAATTTGAAAAAAGACATGAGTTCAAGAAGCTCCATAAACTCTAAGAAGGAAGAGCCCAGAGAGATCCATACTGAGACACATAATCAAACTGTCGACAGCCAAAGACAGAATCTTGAAAACAGCAAGAGAAAAGTAACTTGTCACATACAAGGGATCCTCAATACGATTTTTAGCTGATTTATCATTAGAAGTCATGGAGGTCAGAAGGCAAGAGTATAATTTGTTTAAAATGCTGAAAGAAAAAAAATTGTCAACCAAGAATTATATATCTGGCTAAACTGTTCTTCAAAAATGAGGGAGAAATTAAGACATTCTCAGATAAACAAAAGCTGAAGGAGTTCATTGCCACTAGACCTGCTCTACAAGAAATTCTGAAGAGAGTCCTTCAAGTTGAAATGAAAGGACTTTAGACAGTAGCGCAAAGTGATATGAGATCCACAATAAAGGTAAATATATGGGCAAACATAAACTTCATCATTATTGCAATTTTGGTTTGTAACTCTATTTTTTATTTTCTATAATATTTAAAAGACAAACACTAAAAATAATTATAAATCTGTTACTGGGGATACAACATACATAATAATAAAGTTAATAATCAATATCAGAGCTAATCTGATGCCCACTGGGGATCCAGAGCCAGGAAAGAAAGCAACAGAGATCAGGTTACGTGGTGCCCAGGTACCATGCACACTTTCCTTCTCCCTGGTTGACCGTTCACTCCTGTGTTTGTTTGTGTACTCATTTGTTCATTTGTTGTTATCATGCATTTAGAATAAAACTCAAAGTCCTCATCATGGCTTTTCAGGCTCCTAGCTGCTTCTCCAGCCTCATTTCTTACCACTGTTCCCTCAGTCTGGCCTCCTGTCTAATCTTCACACATGTCAAACATCCTTGGGCCTCAGGGCCTTTGCATGTGCTAGGATGACTAATCTGCTCCGTGCATCTCTCACCTTCCAGCAGGCTAACCTGGGCTTGCTTTCATGCTAGCCTAGAAAGTTTCAGAGAGAAAGAGAGGACAAGGCCTCCCAAGGCCTAGGCTGGCAACTGACAGTTGGTCACATCTGCCACCTTCTACTGGCCAAAGCAGGTCACAGGGCAAGCCCAGATTCAAGGGATGGGGAAAATGCTAGAGGCTGTGTGGTGCAGAGACTTCAGGGTGGCTGCTGGGACCCCTGCCTCCTGGTGTCCATGACCTTGTATGATCCCCCTCTGAGGGTGAGCAGGACCTGTGCTTCTATCTACAGAATATGATAAAGGTAACAAAACATCACTCCTATGATTAGGTTACATTACACAAGACTCCCTCTTAGCAAACAGGGGCTAGAGACTCTCCTTATGAGCTTAATGAAAGAAGCAGCCGTGTTGGAGAAGCTCGCATGTCAAAAAACTGTGGGCAGCCTCTAGCACCCGGGGGTGCCCCCAGCCAACAGCCAGCACGGAGCTGGGCCCTCAGTACAGCTGAGCAAGGGAAGTCTGCCAAGACCCTGAATGAGCCTGGGGGCAGGTTCTTACCCAGCCGAGCCTCCAGGTGAGGACTCAGTCCAGACTCCTGCACACGGAAAGTCTGAGATAATAAACCCATGTTATCTTAAGCCATTAAGTTTGTGGTAATTTGTCATGCAGCACAGAAAATGAATGCAGCCTGGGTTCAGCTGATAAGCAGTAGCTGAGAAATGGAGTGTCCTTAAAGGAGTCTGATGGTTCCTTCCAGCTTTACCGGGGAACCCAGAGCCCTCAGCAGGTGAGTTGTGATGGACCATGTTTGCCTGGTACTGGCTTTCTCACGTGAACTGACCTACCTAAAATTCTAGAGTGGGAACACATAGAAAGACAGACCGTGTTGATGGATGGAGCCCAGCATGGCCATTCCCCGTAGAATGGGATGTTATGAGGTCCAGACTGGTCCTCCCTTCCCACCCACAAATGCACTCAGACCCAGTTTCCAATGGAATCTCTAGGGGTGATGTGACTGGGATACAGTCTTAATCCCAGTAACCTGGAAAGCACGAGAGGAAGAGAAGCTGGTCTCAAATTTGTGATAAAACCAAATAAAAAAAGATTTCAAAATAAGTTCTGTCTTGTCACTTGCAAGTAATTAAAAGAAGATGCAATGGTTAACGAATTCTTGTTAGACTTGCTTTTATGATTAGGGAAGCACCCTTTGTAATTAGCATATTAATTGCTGATATTCATATGAGAGCTTGAAGATTTCAGTTTAAAAAATAGATTAATATTATCACAGTCTTCTTTATATTATCAGTTTGTGGTTTGAGAAAGAGAGGTGGTGCAAGGGTAAACAGCATAGCCCCTGTTTAAAAAGTCACAAACGTCAAATGAGCTGGATACAGATGATCGAGTTTTTACTCTGTGCTCAAATGGCAGACCTGAAGCTGATTTTGCCACCCACATGACGGATGAGGAGGGCACGATCGTGTCTGTCCACTGAAGCCACGGGAACAGTGCTTCCCCTACGACTCCGCTGGGCTGCCTGCAGTGGTGGGGTTTAACGTTCTGCCTTCTCCCCTCGGAAGGCCCTCAAAGAACAGCCCACAGTCCCCGTAGGATGTGGGATCCTGGGGCACCAAATGGCACCGGTTAATCAGATTCTTTCCAGAGAATTTGAAAGTGTGATGCAAAACCCAAGTCAGGAAATGTTGGCAGAATTACGAGGTTGCATTACTTGATGAAGACAGACAAGCAGGTGTGGTTCTGGATCCTGGGCCTTTGTTTCCTCCCTTCTTTCACTGTCACTCCAGAAACCTGAGCCGATGGGGGGCACCCCAAAAAGCCACTGCAAGGAGGGAGCAAGACTTTTCTCTCCAGCACCCAAGGCAGTTCCTTCCACTGGAGAGGGCGCCAGGCCTTAACACCGGCGGCCAGAATGGCAGCCGAGGGGCTTGACGTGAAAGAGCGAAAACTCAGGTTTTGCTAAAACTCACCCCAGCACTGCCTTTCCTTCCAGAAACTTGACCTCAGGGCTCCAGGTGCTGAGCTGCTGGTGAAATGCTTAGGTCTGCCCAGAGAAGAAAGGCAAAGGCAGGCGGGAGCAGGTGGCAGCCCCTCTGTCCAACCTAGAGGGCCCTGGGAGGCGGACAGACTGCTCGTACCCCGAGCTGTCTCTCTTGCAGCCAGGCCTCTGCCGTGCAGGTCCTGCGGCCAGAGCCGAGTTCAGCACCGCTCAGGGCCGGGCTCCAGTCCGGAGGTCAGCTCCTGCAATCGGGCCTGGTGCGCTCGTCACCTGCTGTGTGAGTGACTCACCTCCATGAGTCTCTGAGCGGCTCTGGGCTTCGGGCTTCTCTCCCTCCTGTAGAACACGGTCTGTTCCCGTGTGGCCCTGGGTGTGGCATCACAGCAGAATCTCATGACCAGGAAGAAGTCTACTTTTTCTGTGTCTTACACGAAGGAGGGTTTATTTGGCTGCATGTAAAAGACTCCAAATAATAGTAGCTTGAACAAGACCAAAGTTTCTTTCCCTTTGACGTCAAAGCCTGGAGGAAGGCGCTTCAGGGCAGTGTGAAGGCTCCTGGGCCTCCGTAAACTGGGCTCTCCACGCCGCCTGCTCAGCTGTCCAGAGGGTGTGGTTTTGAGGCTCAGGGTCCAAGGTGAGCTTCTGCCGGCTCGTCCACGCCCCCAGAGCAGGATGGAGGATGCGGGAAGGAGATGCACGACCCCCACCTTTAAGGGATCTTGTCCCAGAAACTACACACGTCCCTTCCTCACTCTCTGTAGGCCGGCCGTCAGCGGGCTGCAGGAAGGCAGAGAAACGTGGCCTCAAACCCAGCTAAATATCTGCGGATCTATTATTGCGCAAGAAGCAATAAATGATTACTGAGGGAATGGCACTCGGCCTCCGACATGGTTTTTTCTGTTCTCCTTTTCCATATTGATTTTTTTAAATTTCAAAATACTTGCTTACAACACATCAGGCAGTACAAAGATATATAGAGAAAAGCTCTAGGCCTCCAAGGAAACTGGACAGTTTGATGTGTATTCTTTCATGTCTTTCTTGAGAGACATAAAAAATACACAAACCTTTCTGTCTCCCCACACACTTTTAATTTTTTTTTCAACAGAACTACATTTTAGAGATAAAATATTTTTTCTGCAATTTGCTTGTTTCCAATACATAACGAATTTGTTTACCGGTAACTGTATGTGGCTCTAACCTGTTCTTTGTGATAACTGCATAACAGCTCAAAGTATGGATTTCATAGTTGAATGCCCTGTAATTTCTTTTACCATTCCCCAACAGAATATGTAGGTTATTTCCTTTTATTGTCACTGTAAATAACGTTGCAAGAAACAACCTTGTACACATATCCTCAGGTATGTCTTTCTGTAAGATGCTTGATCAAAGGGGCTGTACAATGGAAACCGCAGTCGGTTCCACGTGGTCACTTCCTGAAGACTCATGATTCGCAGGCCGATCTGGGACCCCTGCACCACGCCCCTCGCTGCTGGAAGGAAGAGGAGAAAGGCGAAGAGGGGGGGCAGAGAAGACAGCACGATTTCTGGGAACACGTTTCCTGGTCCAGTGCCCAGAACGTGCTTCATTCTGTCTTGCTCTTGGGGAGGAAACAACGAGGCACCGTCCCTCCCGCTGCCTGAGAAGCAGATGAAGTCACGGTGCCCGCCCCACGGGCAAACCCCCCGGCCCTGGGGAGGCTGAAATGAAGCTTCACGGCGTGAGGAGAACGGCCTGGGTGCCCCACGGAGGCACGCGGACCTTCCCAGCCCGGGGCGCACAGAGCCGGGGGCTCGGGGGAGGGTCGGGCTTCGCCCAGCCGTCCTGGGACCCGCCCAAACGCCCCCTTGCCCCCGGCCAGACAAGGAGACCCAGGCTCGGGGGCCGCGGGACCAGGCCAGGTTCACGGGGGCAGGGTCTGGGGACCCGCGCCCACGGCCCAGCACCCCCAGCTTTCCTGCCCCTCGTAGTCCTGCCCCGGGCCAGCACCTCCGCCCTTTGTTCGGGGGTGTCCTTTGCTCGGTCCAGTCGAAGGCCGAGGGGCGGCCACACAGGCCCGTGACTGACGGGGGGCGGGGGGCGGGGTCGAGGAGGAGGCGGGGCCGCGGTGGGGCGGGGGCGGGGCGGGCCAACGTCCCCCAGCCCCCGCCGGCCAAGTCGGGGAGGGGCCGTGTCCCGCCCTTCAGCCCCATTTCACAGACGGGGGACTGAGCTGCACACCGCTAGCTAGTGCGTGACGAAGTGGGACCCTGAGCTCAGGAACTGGCCACCCCGCAACCCTCACCCTTGCGTCCTCCCCCCGCTGGCGGCTCCTGCCTCTCCGCGGGGCGGGGCGGGGCGCCGGGGACGGCGGGCTAATTCTGTAGCCGCGTGGGCACTTTGCGGGCGTCCTATTCTCCTGTTGGGGTGTGAACACCCCCGTTGGTGAGGACGGGTGACCTTAGGTCAGAGAGGCAGCCGCGCCCCTTCAAAACCACCCAATGCCTCCTGGATTCCTGGGATCCCCCCTCGCACCCCACCCCCACCTGAGGATGCGCTCGATCGTGCCCCGGACCTGTAACAGACACTGACCGATCGTGCCCCGGACCTGTAACAGACACTGACCGATCGTGCCCCGGACCTGTAACAGACTGTCCCGGACCTGTAACAGACACTGACCGATCGTGCCCCGGACCTGTAACAGACACTGACCGATCGTGCCCCGGACCTGTAACAGACACTGACCGGTGTCCGCGGCCAACGAGAGAAAACGAGCCGCGCGGTTGGCGGGAGGACGGCAGGGTCTTCCGTCTCTAGGGAGTCTGTGCATCTTGTGTCTTCCAGCAAAATAAGTGTCATCCTTGCCCACGGACAAATCACAGTTATTAAGTCTGAATAAGGCCAGTTCAAGAAACGGCCTTTCTCGCCCAGGCCTGTCAGCTCTACCTGGCTACCTGAAGATCCTCAGCTTTTCTCAGCCTGGGCTTAGCGCTCGGCCCAGCCCGGCCCGCAGAGCCAGCACGGGGGCCAGCGCCACTGCCCCCTCACCTTTTATCCGCAAGTGGCTTTCGGATAGGACTATAGGACACCTCGTTCCCACCAACCTACCGTTTGTTCCTCAGGAGCTTATATTTAGCTGTTGCTTTTCTCACATTTTGGGAAGTGCTGACTTGGTGCTTTTCAGAGTGAAGACAGAGGCCTGAAGCATCTCGTATGATTGGCTCAGCAGTTCGAAAGCTGTCGCATCTAAGGATGTTTCTGAGTTTGGAAAAGGAGGGGAACAAGACTCTGCAGGATAGCCCTGGATTGTCGGTCGGGGCAGGGCAAGAGCAGGGGCCTATCTTCTCCTTTGAAGTAGCGAGATCGTGAGCTCCCTGAAGGGCAGTGGCCGTGTCTTATTGCTGAATCCCCAGCACCGTGCAGGGCCTGGCCCAGAAAGTGCTTGAGAAGTAGGACTGGGCAAATGCAGACAGAAGCTGAGCTCACAGGCAGGTGCCAGGCCAGGAATGACTGGGCCCAGGAACCCAGTGTCTTGGGGGTTCGGGGATCCAAGGGCGGCTGCAGCCCAAGCAGGAGGGGACCCTGTGGCACCACAGCCCTGGAGCAGACTTTTGGGGGAACTGGGGCATCAGCGGCGTGTTTGTACCCTGGCTTCCCAGGCTGGGCCTCCCTGGACGGGGAGGCTGCAGGTTGTGCCAGGTGAGCAGCTGTGCCCACGGAGGCCCCGTGTGCTCTGGGGCGGTGGGCAGGGAACCCTCCTCCTGAGAAGCTGTCTGGGCTGTTTATTTCTGCAGCAGCAGTTCTGCTCCAGGGGCTGAAATCCACTGGTGGGGCTCACAACAGTCACCAAGATAAGCAAACAGCAGAGGAAGCCTGGATCACAGCTGGCTCCCTTTTGGGGATGGCCCTGAAGGAGGTGTGCCGGCCCCCAAAGGGTGGTCTCATGGGGATGGGTAGAGGCCGGGAGCCGACAAAGGACCCTTGGGGTGGCTGTACACGCAGAGATTCACGCAGCCACTTGTTACGTGTAAATAGATTGAGCTAATTTCCTTCTGTGACGCAGAGCCGGAGACTCAAGCGTCTCAAAAAACGTTGCCTCATTTTGCGTAAATGTTATCATGGCACGGCTGCCCTGGGAAGAAAGAACATTTTCAAGACGTTCCTGGTCCCCTACTCCTGGTCCCCTACATGGGTTGTGTTCCTTTTCCTCGTCGTTACAGTCAGTCTAATGCCAGGGTCTCCAGGAGCCCATGCAGGGGTGACGCTGCATTTACGTAATCAGTCCACAGACGCACAGGAAGGCGATTTTTGTGGATAAATCTAACACCTGAGTGAGGGAGGCTGAGAGCTCAGATGAGGGAGCCCCCGGGGCCCCAGCATCTCTGCTCAGGAAACTGCCACAGTCACTGATCTAGGTTTGTCCCAGAGGGGAAATGACAGAAACGGAGAAATAAACCCAGGGCAGCCGAGTTCCACTTTTTTAAAAAAAAAAATTATCATTATTATTATATAATTTAGCATTTATTTTACTTTATTTATTTATTTATTTTTGGCTGCGTTGGGTCTTCGTGGCGGTGCGCGGGCTTCTCATTGCGGTGGCTCCTCTTGTTGCGGAGCATGGGCTCTAGGCGCGCGGGCTTCAGTAGTTGTGGCATGCGGGCTCAGTAGTTGTGGCTCGCGGGCTCTAGAGCACAGGCTCAGTAGCTGTGGCGCACGGGCTTAGTTGCTCCACCGCATGTGGGATCCTCCCGGACCAGGGCTTGAACCTGTGTCCCCTGCATTGGCAGGCGGATTCTTAACAACTGCACCACCAGGGAAGCCCCCGAGTTCTACTTTGAATCACTGTCCTTGAGTGACTCTGTGAAAGTAGGCAGCCCTCCGAGACCGGGGCTGATAAATGTTGAGGAACAAAAGAGAATGACTGTGCACTTTATTTTTTACATCTTTATTGGAGTATAATTGCTTTACAATGGTGTGTTAGTTTCTGCTGTATAACAAAGTGAATCAGCTATACATATACATATGTCCCCATATGTCCTCCCTCTTGCGTCTCCCTCCCTCCCTATCCCACCCCTCTAGGTGGTCACAGAGCACTGAGCTGATCTCCCTGTGCTATGCGGCTGCTTCCCATTAGCTATCTATTTTACATTTGGTAGTGTATATATGTCCATGCCACTGTCTCACTTCGTCCCAGCTTACCCTTCCCCCTCCCCGCGTCCTCTCTTCTTTTCAAGATGAGAATACAGCACAAAGACCATATTCTGGACCCCCGGGCAGGCAGCGGCAGCCTCCCCACCCCCCTGGCTCCTGCAGGCCTGGCCTCACCCTCCAGCAGTCTCTCTTCTCCAGCTGTCCGGCTGCTGTCTTCAGGGGGACCAGCTGTTGTAGATGCCCGAGCGCCCCCCAGGGCAGTGTTTGCCCGGCTCCCTTGAAGAGTGGCCTGGCTGGAGGGACCGATGGCCGTGCCACCTCGGCCGGAGCCCAGCCCTTCCCCCGACGGCTGGACGCTGTGATGGCCGCTCAGTGCCTCTGTTCTTGCCCGTCTGCCCTCTGGCTCTCGCAGTGACCGTGGGACGCCTGCAGGTTGGGCTCCGAGCACAGCGGCCCCCCACAGTCCTCTCGCACATGTAGGTTTCTGGAGGTGCTGCAGTCTGCTGTGCTAGAAAGATCGATGATGGGTTCAGATGTTAGGAGTGAACAGGCCAATAGGAAATGCCCCCAGCTTCCCGAGGTGTCCCCGTGTCTCGGATACCGAGGACCACACATGTCATTCCGTGATGTGCTGGCGTTTCTCCACGTGACGACACTGGCCCCTGTGACGGCCACGTGCTTGTGTCATCAGGAAGATGCCTGTGGCCGTCCAGCTCCTTCCTCCACTGTGCTGCCCATGCCCCCCTGCCAGGTCATCAAGCCTCTGTCCTCTCCTCGTCTGGATTTCACAGAAACATATGCCCATGGCTTAGGACTGGGCGGGACCTCGGGAAGTAGTTGGTATGTCTGTCATGCTGCTAGTTTTACGTTGCCTTCACGTACCTTTTCTCATTTCCTTACAAAGACTGTCGTCCACCCCGTGGACAGCACGGACACGGGCACTGACACCAAGGTCTGGGCAGCATCAGCGACTTGAAGGTCATGCTGGCTCCACTCCATGCCCTCCTTGGAGTTGCACACCCTGGGCCTCCTCATCCTCTCCCTCCTTGGATCAGCTCCAGCCTCCGGTGTTAAATGCCTCATCACACCTCGGTCCAGCCTCGGCCGTCCCTGGACGGGGCTGCGGGCGCAGCAGTCTGGCTCGAAGCCTCCTGACTTGAACGGGAGTTTGTGTAGCAGCAGCTGGTCCTCCTGAGCCCCGTCCCGGCTGGGAAGTCTGGAGGCCTTTGCCCACCATGGGGTCCAGGGCAGGTGCAGCCCAAACGCAGACGGTCTGGGATCGTCTTTGGTCACGGGTCATCCTTGGCGAGCCTGAAACCGCCTAAGCACACGTGAAGCCCTGGTTGTAACCCTAAGTGCGGCTAATGATTTCATTTTGAAATCCTCAGTCACTCTTCAGCGCATGCGTCCGATGGCCCAGATGCCCGGGACTCTCACCAGCCTTCTCACACAGACAGACTCTCCCACGGACCTCGGCTCAGTGAGGTCTGCGTGCTCGGGACACCTTCCTTGGACAGTTTTCCAGTGTGAGGATGAAATGCCCAGGACCCAGCAAGGGGAAAGGCCGTGTCTTGGGACTCTCCACTGTGGGTGTTCACAAACTCAAGATGAAAGGAAGGTCCCTTGTTCCCCCAGGCCAGGTCATCACTGACCATCTGCTCCTCGTCGTCTGATAGGGATTTAGTTCAACCTCAGGAAGTCACCTCTGCTGTCCCCCGCCCCCTGGGAGGCCAGATAAGTGGTGGCAGGAAGGGCAGAGTCCAACCTGTTTTTGAAGACCTGGTCAGCCAGGAGGTCGCAGATGAAGGACGCTGGTTTGTGGTGCTGCTTCCTGACGCCAGTGGGAGTGGGCCGTCCGGTGGTGGACGGTGACTAGGGCCAGCTTGGGGGTGTTAAATTCCCGGGGGGGCAGCTAAGCGAGCTGGGGGAGAGAGGCAGTTGAGGAGTGACGCGCTTCTGCCAGTCTGGGAAGGGGTGGGGCAGTGGGGTGTGCCTCTCTGGCTGCAGAGAGCGAGGAGGGGCCGGCAGGGGGCCCAGCAGGGGGCCCAGCAGGGGCCTCAGACGTGGCTCGAAGGGAACCCGTGAGCAGTTTAAGTTGGGCGGGGACATCCCCGCCGCCGTTCCAACACCACGCTGAGCTGCTGATTGGCAGGATGGTGAGGAGGGTCCGGTTGCAGATCTCGGGCAGAGTGCTGACGCCCAACCTTCAGCCCTCGATTTAAAACATGAGAGAAGACATCGTTGCTCCTCCAGGGCAAGACGTCTTTGCCCCGAGCGAAGAGACTCAAGCTGCCCTTCTCACCACACATGAGAAGGTGGTGTCGTTATGGAGCCAGATGCTCTGGTCTACAAAACTTAGCCAACTTGTGGGAGGCTGGGATGCTTCTAGGGGGTTATTGAGACAGGAGACCCTTTTTAATCGTGTGCTGATGAAGAGATTCAGCCCTTCTTAATGGGTTGCAACAGCAGGGTTGGAACTCTGGCCGTCACCAGTGGCCCCTGTGTTCGCAGCTTTGCGGATGGACTTTGGAACCAGAAGGAAGCTGAGGCTGGGGGGGGGGGGGCTGGGGCGGGGGAGAGACTCCTTTATGCATCAGTGGACTGGGTGCTCCACGGAATACCTATTTCAAGGTTTCAGATGCACAAGAACCACCACACCCCCCCCTCCGTGGCTGCCCATCTCCTCCTCCTAAATCCACTCCTGCACTTGCGCCCTGAGAGGCTCTGGTTTGGGCTAAGCCTTCTTTCGCTGATAGACAGTAAGGTCCCAGCGAGACCGTGGGTTAGATCCATTTCACCTGCGTTCACTAATCAAGGTCGTTTTAAGGCTCTCTTGTCCTCCAAGAAGCACGTAGCCTAAAGAGTAAGATGTTTGCCCGAGTTGTTTCCCAGGAACTTGGAGTCAGCTGACTCAACCAGCTCAGTCTAGTTGCAGCTGAGCTGGTTAAGACCGGGTGGAACCCCCGACCTCCCAACTGGGCATGCGCGCGCAGCCGCCCTGTGACCGTCTGAGGCCGGGAGCGGAGTTACGCCTGCGCAGGACGCCCGTGTCGCACCTTTTCCTGATCACGCTTTCCCCGCTCCCGCGCAAACTCTCCGCTGCACACTTAAGCGTCTCCGCAGCCAGGCGTGCTGTGCCTCGGACGAACAGACCTGCCTGCGGACGCTGCAGGTCCTTTCTTCCCTCTCACGGGCCTTCGCAGCTTGGAAGAGCTGGTACGAAACTTTCCAGGTGAGCTTCTGTACGGTGAAGGCGCCAGGGGGCTGGGTGCTCGGGGGAAGAGGCGGTGGTCCGCCCAGGGGGTCGGGGAGCAGCGAAAGGCCACAGCCTCCGTGTGATGTCCGTCTAACCTCCATCGGCCTCGCAGTCTGTCTGGGCTGACCTGGGCCTTGCCACGTCTCTCCTCAGGCCCAGCAGAGGTGGGATGGCATGACCCTGGGCCGTCTGCTAGACCTGCCTACACCTCCAGCCCCACTTGAAACCCCGAAAGGTAAGTTGTTCCAAGGAGACCGAGGTACAGACCGGCCTCAGCGTAGGGCCGAGGTGTGCTCTGAACGCTGTTTGTTAATGTGGTTACTTCCCTATAGAAGCAGTGCTCTGCTCGGGGGTGATCTGGGGTCTTGGGTCTGCCCGCAAAGGCTTGACTGATCCAAGAGGTGTCCGGTACAGTTTTGACAGTGGTCTTGGGCCCCGAGCTTTCCTCAGGAGTTCAGCTCCATAGGGGCAGGAGCAGGGCCCTTTCTGGGGAGAGCTTGGGCAACGGAGCGGAGGGAGAAGGGGAAAGAAAGGGCAGGGTGTGCGTGTGTGTTGGCTGGGGTACGGGGTTGGGGGAAGCCAGTCTCACAGCAGGTGCTTGGGGCTGCTCCAGGGACAGAATTCGGCAGGATCAGAGGTGGACACTCACCAGAAGGTACAGGGCAGCTCCCAGGTCTGCTGGAGGCCTGTGCCCTTCCGTGCGTCAGGATTTGGTGTCCCTTTAAATCTGGTGATTTTTTTTTCTACTTAAAAAAAAAAGGTTATAATTCACATACAGTAAAATGAAACTTTTTAAAAATTGAAGTATAGCTGGTTTACAATGTTTTGTTAATTTCTGCTGTAGAGCAAAGTGATTCAGTTATACATATATACATTCTTTTTTTAAATATTCTTTTCCATTATGGTTTATCATAGGATACTGAATGTATTTCTCTGTGCTATACAGTAGGACCTTGTTGTTTATCCATTCTCTGTATAATAGCTTACATCTGCTAACCCCAATCTCCCACTCCATCCCTCCCCCATCCCATCCCCCAACCCCCCTCCCCCTTGGCAACCACAAGTCTGTTCTGTATGTCTGTGGTTCTGTTTCGTAGATAAGTTCATTTGTATCATATTTTAGATTCCACATATAAGTGATATTATATGGTATTTGTCTTTCTGACTTACGTCACTTAGTGTGATAATCTCTAGGTCCATCCATGTTGCTGCAAATGGCATTATTTTGTTCTTTTTTATGGCTAAGTAGTATTCCATCATATCAATATATATGTACCACATCTTCTTTATCCATTCATCTGTTGAGGGACATTTAGGTTGCTTCCATGTCTTGGCTATTGTGAATAGTGCTGCTGTGAACATAGGGGTGCATTTATCTTTTTAAATTATAGTTTCCTCCAGATATATGCCCAGGAGTGAGATTGCTGGATCATATGGTAACTATTTTTAGTTTTCTGAGGAACCTCCATACTGTTCTCCATAGTGGCTGCACCAATTTACATTCTCACTGTTGTGTAGGAGGGTTCCCTTTTCTCCATACCCTCTCCAGCATAAAATGAACCCTTTCAGTGGACAGTTCTGTGAGTTTTGATGTGATGTGTACAGTTGTGTAACCATCATCACAATCAAGAACATTTCATCACACCCTCCCTCCAGGTACACAATAGTTTTTGTAACTGTTATGAATGATTTTCTATTTTATTTTTAAATTGGCTATCATAGATGAAGAACATTGTATTAAATTTTGTGAGTTAATATTTTATCTTGCAATATTGATGAACTCTCATATTAGTTATAATTCCTGTTGAATTTTCTAGGTAGATTAGCCATCTGCAAATAAAGACAGTTTTATCTCTTCTCTTCAAATTCTTTTAGCTCTTATTTCCTTTTCCTGTCTCAGTGATTGCCAGGATCTCCAGATTTATATTAAGTAGTCATGATGATGGTAGGCATTTCTAAACTTTAAGGGAATATTTAGGTTTTTCTGTTAAGTGTAATGCTTTTGTTGACTAAATATGTTGATATTTTGGTATTTAGATTTTGTTAAAATAAGGAAGTACTTATATATTCCTAGCTTTTTGAGATTTAAAAAAATAAAAATCATCAATAGGTGTTGAATGTCATCTGGTACTTTTCTGCATTTATTATCATAATAAGCTGATATTTTTTTTTGCCTTTAATTCTTAGTACCTTAGCCCTTAATGTTACTGCTTTTCTGATCCTAACTTATGCTTAAATTTCTAGGATAAATTTTTCTTGTTGCTGTTGCATCATCAGTACCTATTGGATTTGGTTGTCTAATATTTTGTTAGGGTTCATAAGTATAAAGAACTGTTAACTTTTCTTGTACTCTCCTTATCCAGTTTCAGAGTCAAGCATATGATGGGGATTATCTATTCCTTGGAAGTTTGGTAGATTGCACCCACAATACCTGTCTTAGTCAGTCTGGGCTGCTGTAACAAAAATACCATAGACCGAATGGCTTGAACAACATTTATTTCTCATAGTTCTGGAAGGTGGGAAGTCTAAGATCAAGGTGCCAGTGGATTCAGTGTTTGGTGAGGACCTGCTTCCTGGTTCATAGATCACTGTCTTCTTGCTTTACCCTCAAATGGCTGAAAGTGAGAACTCCCAAAGCCCCACCTCCTAATACCTTCACATTAAGGGTTAGCTTCAACATATGAATTCTGGGAGGACACAAACATTCAGTCTATAGCAATACCCTTTGGGTCTGGGTACATTTTGGAATGTTTAATTCAATTTCCCTAATAATTATTGGTCTATTCAATATTTCTCTTTTTTCTTGTGCCATTTCAAAAGAATTTTTATTAAGTTAAAATGGACATACAACATTATATTATTTTCTGGTGTACAACAGTATGATTTGATATTTGTATCTATTGCAAAATGATCACGATAAGTCTAGTTAACATCTGTCACCACGTAGTTACAAATTTTTCTTGTGATGAGGACTTATAAGACCTACTCTCTTAGCAGCTTGCAAATATGCAGCACAGGATTATTAACCATAGTCACCGTGCTGTACATTATTCCATCATCAATGATTTATTTATTTTATAGCAAGAAGTTTGTGCCTTTTGACCCCCTTCATCCATCTTGCCCACCTCCCATTTTTTTAATCTTATATTTTTCCAGAAATGTATTTTGTCTAGATTTTCTACATTTGTTGAAGCTGAGTACTTAATATTTTTACTGTTGTTATATCTCTGTTGTGTCGTAGTTGATCATCTTTTTATTTCAGCGTTGATTTGATTTGCATTATCTCTTTTTTTCTTGAACAGTTGTGCCAGAGGTATATATACCTGATTAGACATATTTATATTTTGATTTGTTCCTAATAGCCAAAGCAGATCCAATGTTCCTTAAAAATTAGCCAGACCTTTCCCACCTACTGGTAGTTCTTGTTCTCTTTTCAGTTTTCAGTTTTGGGGAATTTTCCAAAAAAACTTTTAAGTTTTGGGCAACTTCCCAAACCAGATAATTTCTTGGGCATCACATTAAAGGGTTTGAACTATATAAATTAAATGTGATTTAATATACTATATGATAGAAAAGATATACCAAATTCATTATCTCACCATCCATCCCCATAATTCAGGGAGATTAGGATCCGGGGAAAATCAGGTTACTATCAAATAATCACACAGATATGAAAATTACAACAGTGGTAAGATTTAAGGAGTGGGGAAAGGCTATGAGAGGTGATACAGGAAGCACTGAGTCAATCACGACAGTCAAGGAAAGATCCTCTGAGTAAGTGATAGGAGTTAACCTGGTGAGCAGGGGAAGGAACAGCATTTCCTATAGAAGGAACAGCATGAACAAAGGTCCTGAGGCCAGGAGCCAATGAATGAGGAGAAGGACTAAATAAATACATTCCAGGATTCCTGCAGTCAAGTCTGAAACAGTGATGTTGGTTGTATATTTAGACAGAGAAGTGTTGAGAAAAAGTCCTATGTTATAAACTAAAAGGGATATGTATTAGAGTTGGAAAAAACCAAAAGACAAATTGGAAGATAAAAAATCTTATTTGCATCCTGAGAAAAATAACTGCAAAGAAATATTTTTTTTTTTGGAGAAAAAATATCATTTGTTTATTTTTTAAATTTGTATTTCATATTGGAGTGTAGTTGATTTACAGTGTTGTGTTAGTTTCAGGTGGACAGCAAAGTGATTCAGTTATACGTGTATCTCTCATGCCCTCAGGAAACTCTCCTCTTTCACTCACTACAAGTGCCATCACAAAAATGTCTTTGGAAGGGTTAGAAATTGTTCCTACATTGATA
The DNA here is from genome assembly GCF_028023285.1 of Balaenoptera ricei. Lineage (NCBI taxonomy): Eukaryota > Metazoa > Chordata > Mammalia > Artiodactyla > Balaenopteridae > Balaenoptera > Balaenoptera ricei. Next base: position 3,509,683 of record NC_082640.1, on the reverse strand, counting down.
TGAAATAATCAAAACTCAAAATGTTGCAGGTTAAAATTAAAAATAATTTAACATGATTCTTTGGGATGATTTAACCCAAGGTAACATGTTAGATCCAGAGTAAAATTTGTTCAGCTTTCCCATCGTTGCATATTGAAGATGAATATATTTTCAACTTATAAAATAGTATTTGATTTCCATTTAATTTGAGTAAAGAAGAACTGATTAGTTAAATTTCAAAATGCAACAACCAGCCTTCCCCAAGAGCACAAACTCAGTGGTGTGCATGCACTGGCACTTCTGTCTGCATCGTGCCATATACCAGCTTTTTGGTTGAAAGATAATATCCATAAACACTAAATATCTCTTGACATGAATAAGCTTCAGGTTTGCCTAAAGGATACAAACTTCAGTTGCCCCAAATATGTGAGTGTCGGCTACAAATCTGAACCAAAAAAAGAGGCAAGAAATTGAGATGATGTAATTTACAGCTTCTTTTCCAAAGAAGTTGATGCAAGATAATTTGTTCATCTTAATGGCATTTTAATAGATTCTTTCCCATGACACATATTGCAAACCAGAACATTAAACACTGCAAAAGCCTTATTATGACTGTGGATTTAGTAATGTGACAGACAAATTGCCTTGGTTATAAAACCTGAGATTGCTTCATTTGGTTTTGCAACATATGGAATTCTTCTCGGCAAACCACTACACATGCACCATGCCTTTCTAATTAAAACTAATGATTCCCTTTGTCACCATTTATTCCATCATTTCCTGGTGCAGAAAGCTTCATAGCATCCTAGGATAAAGGCCAAACATCATCGTCTAAAATACAGCTCCTCCACGACTTTCCTTCCTGGTCTTGCCACCCTTCAGGCTCTTGTAGGACCCTAATAGATAAACAGTCTGTATGCTTTCCCTGAATGTAACTTGTACCTTCCTACCTCTGTAGTTTGTGAAATGCTTCCTGGAAAGTTCTTCTCTTTCTTTCTTCCATCTTGGCCTGCTGAAATCCTTGCAATTCTTTCAGAATGATCTCAGATGTACCGTGCATTCTGGAAGATTTACCTGGTCTTCCTAATTATAATATGCCTCCCACACTGGGTTTTTCAGAACACAATTCTGTGATCATATAAGGAGGCTGCTTCCTGGAGAGTCACAAAACAAAAGCAGCATCTTAAATGCTCTGAGAAGTTGTACAGTAAAGACATCTGTTAATTTTTGTCCAGCTCAGCAGTTCCTAAACTTATTTGACCATGGAATTTTTTTTCTCCCCAAGTGGCATTCATTAACATCCCAGAGAGCTGACTTTGAGAAATGTTCCCCTGCTAGACTGAGTTCCCAGTTCTCAGGTCCTTATTTATTCATTCACTTAGTCAACAAATATTTATTGACAATCTACTGAGTGTAGAGAAGGATAAAATAATGACTCAGGCTTAGAGCCTTGAGGGGAGCCTGAAGTGTAGTAGGGGAACTAAGACAGCAGTGGCCGTCCAGGGTCAGCTGTGTCGCATGTGCTGAGACAGACACTGCTGAGATGCCATGCGGTCTTGGGGGATGGAAGGTATTCTTTCACCCCAGGGAATATGTCAGTCTGGGTTCTTCAAGAAGCACATTCCAAGACAGGACTAATTGTGCAAGGATTGATTAGGGGGTATCAGCTCTGAGCAAACAGGGAGGGAGCAGAGAAAACTTGGGAGAGCCACCAAGCCGCCCTGCAGCCTGACCCCTGAGTGAAGGAAAGAGGAATTGAGGGTTGAGAGGAAGAGAGGGCAGCCCAAGGAGGTTTTGGCCCGGCCATCAGGAGTCCTCTACCCAGCGCCAGCCTCAGAGCTGTCCTGAGGGTCCCGTCACACTCAGTCATGACCAGGAGCAACCCAGGGGCCACGTGGCCTCCACACGGGGACGGCAGTGAGGTCCAGAGTGAAGCCACGGGTCTGGAGGTCAACCCTGTCACGGCAGGTGTGCGAGGTGTGTTCCCACAGCTGCAGCTGGGAATCAGGGCGGGGTGTGTGTGTGTGTTGGGGGGGGGGGGGCTTTGTTCACAGGCTGGCACCGGTGCTTGACCTTGATGTAGATTTAGAACGTGGGGATGGGAGAGAAGAGTGTCTCAGGTAAGAAGCAGGAAAGTATGGAACTGCCCGTGGAAGACTGAGAGCATTTCATTTATGATTAGAACCTAAGGTGTGGGACAGCTGTTAAAAGTTATCAGTGCGGATTCTGGGGTCAGGCAGCCTCGCTGGAATCTCAGCTGCTCTCCGAAGTTGGATAAGCCCCTTAACATCTCTTTCTTCCAAACGTGGGAATAGTGATGGGGCGCTTGTGTGATTCCAACAACAACCAGTTCTCTGATCCTTCGAGACCAACGAGGTACCCTGCAGTTCAGTTCGATTCTGACGGTGATGACCCCGAGTGAGCACAGACCCCAAAGGTGAGGGCTCAGTACGACTTAAGTGACTGCTGCACTTAGCAGCCGCCAGTGAGGTCCCCAGGCTACTTGTGTGTCTGCCCAGCTGGCTGTAAATTCAGGGCTTTCCAGACTCCGCACTCAGCCTTGATAAGTCACTAGAATAACTCACAGAACTCAGAATGGAGCTTTACTTACAATGACCACTTTTTTTTTTTACAAAGGATGCAACTTAGGGACAGTCAAATGGGAGAGATGCATCGGGCAAGGTTTGGGGGTAGGGTGGGGTACAGGGCTTCCATCCTTTCTGCAGGCTCGGCTACTCTCCCAACACGATCAATACGTTTACCTACCTAGACGCTCCCCAAACCTCGTCGTTGACTGTCATTGAGGCTTCGTTAGGTAGGCAGGATTGATGACATCGTTGAACGTTGGTGACTAAACTCAACTTCCAGACCAACTCCCCCACTGGAGGTCAGGGCACGGGGTGGACGTTCTAACCCTCTAATAGTGTGCATGGTGGTTCTGGCGTGGCCAGCCTTGCCCTGGGAACTACCCGAGGGCCCACCGTAAATCACCTTGTTAGTATAAACACAGGTGTGGGTGAAAGGGGATTGTTGTGAATAGCAAAAGACACTCCGGTCACTCAGGAGTAATGCAATGTTTGTGTAAACTGCACGTAACGTGAACTCTCCCATTTTAAGCACCGCTAGCTGTACAGCTCAGTGGTGGTGAGCACACGCACGTTGCTGTGCAGTCATCCCCGTGACCCTCTGCAGCTTGTGAAACTGGAACTCTCCACCCGTGGAGCAACTCCTCTCTCTCCTCTTTCCCACACCCTGTCAACCACCATTATACGTTCTGTCCTTGTGACTTTGATTAAGTAATTCCTATCAGTGGGATCATACAGCATTTGTCTTTTTTGTGACTTAGCATAATGTCCTCAGGTTCATCTCTGACGTGGTATATTGCAAAATTTATTTACTTTTTAAGGCTAAGTAATATTTCATATGTATCGGCCGCATTTTGCTTATCCATTCATCTGTCGGTGGACACTTGGGTTGCTTCCGTGTTTTAGCTGTCGTGAATAATACTGCTATGAACGTGGGTGTGCAGATATCTCTTTGAGACTTTGCTTTCAATTCTTTTGGGTATATGCCCAGAAATGGAATTGCTGGAACTAATGGTAATTCTACGTATAATTTTTTGAGGAACCAATATACTGTTTTTCATAGCGGCTATACCATTTTACATTTCCACAAAGAGTGCACAAGGGTTGCAGTTTTTCCACATCCTCACCAGACTTGGTATTCTTAAAAAAAGTAGTAGCCATCCTATTGGGTGTGAGGCGATACCTCGTTATAGTTTTGATCTGCATTTCCCTAATGATTAGTGATGTTGAACATCTTTTCGTGTGCTAATTGGCCATCCACATATCTTCTTTGGAGAAATGTCTATTCAAGTTCTTTGCTAATTTTTGAATTGGGTTGTTTGTTGTTGTTGAGTTTTAGGAGTTGTCTATGTGTTCTGGATATTAATCCCTTATCAGCTATATATTTGCAAATATTTTTTACCATTATGTGGTTTGCCTTTTTACTCTGTTGATTGTGTCTTTTGATGCATGAAATTTAAAATTTTCACAAAGTCCAATTAGTCTATTTTTCTGTTGTTACCTGTGCTTTTGGTATCATATGGAAGAAATTGTTGCCAAGTCCAATGTCATGAAGTTTTGTCCTGTGTTTTCCTCTGATATTTTTATTGTTTTAGGTCTTACAGTTAGGTCCTTGATTCATTTGTAGTTGATTTTGTATATGGTGTTATGTATGGGTCCAATTTCATTCTTTTGCATGTGTTTATCCAGGTTTCCTAGCATCATTTGTTGAAAAGGCAACATTGAATGGTCTTGGCACCCTTGTCAAAAATCATTTCACTGTATATGTGAGAGTTTATTTCTAGGTTCTCTATTTTATTCCATTAGTCTATACATCTGTCTGCCTGTACCACACTCTTTTGATTACTCTAGCTCTATAGTAAGTTTTGAAATCAGAAGGTGTGAGTCCTCCAGTTTTGTTCTTCTTTTTCAAGACTATTCTGGCTATTGGGGGTCCCTTGAGATTCCATATGAATTTTAGATTGGGTTTTTCTATTTTTGTAAAAAAAATGCCATTGGGATTTTGATAGGAATTTCTTTGAATCTGTAGATTTCTTTGGGTAATATGGACATTCTAACAATATCAAGTCTTCCAATCCATGAACATGAAATGTGTTTCCACTTATTTATGTCTTCTGCAGTTTCTTTCAGCAATGTTTTGTAGTTTTCATTGTACACGTCTCTCACCTCTTTGGTTAAGTTAATCCCTAAGTATCTTATTCTTTTTGATACTATTGTAAATGGAATTGTTTTGCAGTTTCCTTTTTAGATTGTTTATTGTTCGTGTGTAAAAATGCAACTGATTTTCATGTGTTGACTTTGTGTGGTGCTACTTTGCTGAATTCATTTATTACCTCTCATGGTTTTTTTGTGGAATTTTTAGAGTTTTCTATATATAAGATCATATCATTTGCAAACAGATCATTTTACTTCTTCCTTTCCAATTTAGCTGTTTTTTATTTCTTTTTCTTGCCTAATTGACCTGGCTATAACTTCCAGTATTATGTTGAATAGAAGTGGTGAAAATGGGCATCGTTACCTTGTTCCTGATCTTAGAGGAAAAGCTTTCAGTTTTTCACTGTTGAGTATTATATTTACTGTGAGCTTTTCATAAACTGCTTTTATTATGTTGAGATAATTTCCTTCTATTCATAGCTGTTTTTTTTTATCATGAAAGGGTGTTTTATTTTGCCACATGCTTTTTCTACATCAATTGAGATGATTATGTGGTTTCTTCCTTCATGTTGGTGATATGGCATATTACACTGATCAATTTTCATATGTTGAACCATCTTTGCATTCCAGATGCAATAAATCCCATTTGGTCATGGTGTATAATCCTTTTAGTATGCTACTAAATTCTGTTTGCTAGTATTTTATTGAGGATTTTTGCATTAATGTTCATAGGGATATTGGTTTGTAGTTTTCTTGTAGTATCTTCGTTTGTCTTTGGTATCAGGGTTAAACTGGCCTCATAGAATGAGTTAGAAAGTGTTCCCTCTTCTACAATTTTTTTGGAAAAGTTTGAGGAGAATTGGGATGAAATTATTATTTAAAAGGTATTATAGAATTCACTACGTGAAGCCATCAGGTTGAGAGCTTTTCTTTTTTGGGAGACTTTTGACTACTGACTCAATCTCCTTACTAGTTACGGGTCTATTCAGTTTTTCTCTTTATTCATGATTTACTCTTGGTAGGATTTGTGTTTCTAGGAAATTTTCCAGTTCATCTAAATTATCCAATTTGTTGGGGGTACAATTGCTCATACTACTCTTATAATCATTCTTATTTCTGTAGAATTGGTAATAATGTCCACACTTTCAATTCTGGTTTTAGTAATTTTTTTCTTAGTTCATCTAATGGTTTATCAATTTTGTTGATCTTTTCAAAGAACCAACTTAAAAAATTTTTTTATTGAAATATAGTTGATTTCCAATGTTGTGTTAGCTTCAGGTGTACAGCAAAGTGATTCTATATATATGTGTGTGTGTGTGTGTGTCTGTGTATATTCTTTTCCATTATAGGTTAGTACAAGATATTGAGTATAGTTCCCTGTGCCATACCATAGGTCCTTGTTGGTTGTCTATTTTATATATAGTAGTGTGTATATTTAAATGCCAGACTCCTAACTTATCCCTCTCCACCTTTTCTCTTTGGTAACCATAAGTTTGTTTTCTATGTCTGTGAGTCTTTTTCTGTTTTGTGAATAAGTTCATTTGTATTATTTTTTAAGATTCCACATATAAGTGATGTCATGTGATATTTGTCTTTCTCTGTATGACTTAGTTCACTTAGTATGATAATCTCTTGCTACAAATGACATTGTTTCATTCTTTTTTATGGCTGAGTAATATTCCATTGTGTATATGTACCACATCTTCTTTATCCATTCATCTGACGATGGACATTTAGGTTGCTTCCATGTCTTGGCAATTGTAAATAGTGCTTCTGTGAACATTGTGATGCATGTATCTTTTCATATTATAGTTTTCTCCAGATATATGCCCAGGAGTGGGATTGCTGGATCATATGGTAACTCTATTTTTACAAAGAACTAACTTTTAATTTCATTGATTTTTCTCTATTGTTCTCCTATTCTTTATGTCATTTATCTCTTCTCTAATCTTTATTGTTTCCTTGTTACTCTTAGCTTTGGGTTTAGGTCTTATTTTTCTAGTTTCTTAAGTTATAAAGTTAGTTTGTTGATTTGACATCTTTCTTGTTTTTAATATGTTTATAGCTATCAGTTTCCCTCTTAGCACCATTTTTCGCTGCATTCTGTAAGTTTTGGTCTATTGTGGGTTTATAAAAATAATTTAAACAAAATTAAAACTTACAGAAAAGTTGCAGTGCTTCCATATATTCTTTTAACATATTTTTACCAATTATTAGCATTTTGGCACATTCTTCTTTTTGAGGGTGTTATTGAAGTACAATTGACTTACAATATTATATTAGTTTCAGGTGTACAATGTAGTGGTTCAATATTTTTGTACATTACAAAATGAACACTGTGATAAGCCTAGTTTTCATCTGTCAGCATACGACATTATTTCAGTTGTAATTTCTTCTTTTTCATTTCTTATTTTATTGATTTGGGCCCTCTCTTTTTTTCTTGATGAGTCTGGCTAAAGGTTTATCAATTTTCTTTATTTTTCAAAGAACCAGCTCTTAGTCTCATTGATCTTTTCTATTGTTTTTTAAGTCTCTATTTCATTTATTTCTGCTCTGATCTTTATAATTTCTTTCCTCTTACTAACTTTGGGTTTTGTTTGTTCTTCTTTTTCTAGTTCCTTTTAGATATAAGGTTAGATTGTTTATTTGAGATTTTTCTTGTTCCCTTGTTTCCATCCTCTCATGTTCAGTCTGTGTGTTTCTTTAGATTTAATATGAGTTTCCTGAGTGCAGCGTATTATTTGGGTCTTGTGTTTTTGTTTTTTGTCCGTTCAGCCACTCCATGTGTTTTGATTGGAGCATTTAGCCTATTTACATTTAAAGTAATCATTGATGGGCAGGTACTTATTGCCAGTTTGTGAACTGTTTTCAGGTTGTTTTTGTAGTTCTTTTTCGTTCCTGTGTTTTAATTTTGTTCTCTTTCCTTGTGATTTGATGACTGTCATCAGTGTTATGTTTGGATTCCTTTCTCAATTTTATTTTTGTGTATTTATTATAGATCATTTGTTTAAAGTTCATATTAAGTTCATACATTTACATGTATAGTATAGTTTCGCTATATATTATATATAGCATATATGATTATTATATATATTGCTTACTTTATATATATATATATATAATAAGTTGCTGATCTCTTAAGTTTGAATGCATTCCAACAACTCTGCATTTTTTACTCTCCTCTCACCATGTTTAATGTTTTTAACATCATATTTTACAACTTTTTGTTTTGTGGACCCCTTAACTACTTATTGTGAATATAGGTGATTTTACTAGTTTTGTCTTTAAACCTTCTGCTATCTTTATAAGTGGTTGATTTACTACCTTTACTTTATGTTTGCCTTTTCCAGTGAGGTTTTTGTTTTTATGATTTTCACATTCTAGTTGTGGTCTTTCTTTTTTGCTTAGAGAAGTCCTTTTAATGTTTCTAGTAAAGCCAGTTTTAGTGGTGCTGAACTCTTCAAGCTTTTGCTTGTCTGTAAAACTCTTGATCTCTCCTTTAAACCAGAATGATAGCCTTGCCAGGGAATGTATTCTTGGTTGTAGGTTTTCTCCTTACATCCCTTGAACTTATCATGCCACTCCTTTCTGTCCTGAAAAGTCAGCTTATAGTCTATGGGAGTTCCTTTGTACATAACTATTTCCTTCTCTCTTGCTGTTTTTAAGGTTTTCTCTTTTTCTTTAATTTTGCCATTTTAAATATAATATGTCTTGGTGTGGACTTCTTTGGTTATCTTGTTGGGCATTCTCTTTGCTTCTTGAACCTGTCTGTTTCCTTTCCCAGGTTAGGGAATTTTTCAGCTATTGTTTCTTTAAATATGTTCTCTGCCTCTTTCTCTGTCTCTTCTCCTTCTGAGACCCCTGTAATGTCAATGTTAGTATGCTGGATTTTGTCACAGAGAGCTCTTAAATTATTCTCATTAAAAAAAAATTTTATTGGAGTATAGTTGATTTACAATGTCATGTTAGTTTCAGGTGTACAGCAAAGTGATTCGGTGTTACATTATATATATATTCATTCTTTTTCATATTCTTTACCCATATAGGTTATTACAGAATATTGAGTAGAGTTCCCTGTGCTATACAGTAGGTCCTTGTTGGTTATCTATTTTATATATATTAGTGTGTGTATGTTAATCACAAGCTCCTAATTTATCCCTCCCCACCACGTTTCCCCTTTGGTTTGTTTGGTTTGTTTTTGAAATCCGTGAGTCTGTTTCTGTTTTGTAAATAAGTTCATTTGTATAATTTTTAAGAATTAGATTCCATATAAGTGATGTCATATGATATTTGTTTTTGTCTGACTTCACTTAGTATGATAATCTCTAGGTCCATCCATGTTGCTGCAAATGGCATTATTTCATTCATTTTAATGGCTGAGTAACATTCCACTGTATATATGTACCACATCTCCTTTATCCATTCGTCTGTCATGGACACTTAGGTTGCTTCCATGTCTTGGCTGTTGTAAATGGTGCTGCAATGAACATTGTGGTGTGTGTATCCTTTTGAAGTATGGTTTTCTCCAGGAGTGGGATTGCTGGATCATATGGTAACTCTATTTTTAGTCTTTTAAGGAACCACCATACTGTTCTCCATAGTGGTTGTACCAGTTTACATTCCCTCCAACAGTGCAAGAGGGTTCCTTTCTCCACACCCTCTCCAGCATTTATTGTTTGTAGATTTTTTGATGATGGTCATTCTGACTGGTGTGAGGTGATACCTCATTGTAGTTTTGATTTGAATTTCTCTAATGATTAGTGATGTTGAGCATTCTTTCATGTGTTTGTTGGCAATCTGTATATCTTCTTTGGAGAAATGTATATTTAGGTCTGCCCATTTTTGGATTGGGTTGTTTGTTTTTTTGATATTCAGCTGCATGACCTGCTTGTAAATTTTGGAGATTAATCCTTTGTCAGTTGCTTCATTTGCAAATATTTTCTCCCATTCTGAGGGTTGTCTTTTTGTCTTGCTTATGGTTTCCTTTGCTGTGCAAAAGTAAGTTTAATTAATTCCCATTTGTTTGTTTATATTTTTATTTCTGTTACTCTAGGAGGTGGGTCAAAAAAGATCTTGCTGTGGTTTATGTCATGGAGTGTTCTGCCTATGTTTTCTTCTAAGAGTTTTATAGTGTCTGGCCTTACATTTAGGTCTTTAATCCATTTTGAGTTTATTTTTGTGTATGGTGTTAGAGAGTGTTCTAATTTCATTCTGTTACATGTAGCTGTCCAGTTTTCCCAGCACCACTTACTGAAGAGGCTGTCTTTTCTCCATTGTATCCTACTTTGTCATAGAAACTATCCTCATTTTTTAAAATTCTTTTTTTCTTTTTTCTGTTCAGCTTGGGTGATTCCCACTACTATCTTCCAGTTCATTGGTCCGTTCCCCTGTGTCATCTAATCTACTGTTGATTCCTTCTGTTGTACTTTTTTATTTCAATTATTGTGTTCTTTAGCTCTGTTTGGTTCTTCTTTATACTTTCTTTTTTAAACTTCTCACTGTGTTCATCCATTCTTCTCCTGAGTTCATTGAGCATCTTTGTGATCGTTACCTTGAACTCTTTGTCAGGTAGATTGCTTATCTCCACTTCACTTAGTTCTTCTTCTCATTTTTGTCTTGTTCCTTCATTTGGAACATACTCCTCTGTCTCCTCATTTTGCCTAATTCTGTGTTTATTTCTGTGTATTTGTAATCCAGTTACGTTTCCTAATCTAGAAGAAATTGCCTTATGTAGAAGACGTTCTGTGGGGCCCAGCAGCTCACTCCCCTCTGGTCACCTCACGTAGGCTGTGTAGACTATTATGTTGTGGTTGGTTTGACTACGGTGGGCACACTGGTCGGTGGGCCTGATCCCTGGCCCAGTTGGCTGCATGGCCCTAGCTCATGTGGAGGCTTTTGGCCTGCTGTTAGGTGGGGTGGGGTCCTGGCACAGCCGGTTGCATGGCATGGTGGGGGCAGAGTCGGTGCTGGCCTGCTGGTTGGTGGAGCCTAATCCTTGGGCGGCTGGCTGCCAGTCCTGAGGGGTCCTGGGACGGATGCCAGCCCACGGGTGGGTGTCCTGGGGCTGATGTCAGTCTGCTGGTGGGTGGGTAAGCCCCTGCTGCTAATAGGCTAGAAGGAGGATTCCAAAATGGTGCTTGTTAACACCAGTGTCCTGGTGGTAGAACGAGCCCCCCAAAATGGCTGCTGCCAGTGTCTGTGTCCCCAAGGGGCATCAGTTGCCTTCTGCCTCTCCATGATCAACAAGTGGGTTTGACGCAGACTCCCTTCAGATTACTGCCTCTGTGCTGGGACTTGCATTGTGTGAGATTTACTGTGTGCCCTTTAAGAGTCTCTGTTTCCTAGATTCCTCTGGCTCTCCCATGCACAAGCCCTGTTGCCTTTCAAAGCCACACATTCTGGAACCTTGTTTTCCCGGTGCAGGACCTCCAGGCTGGGAAGCCTGATGTGGGGCTCAGACCCCTCACTCTTTGGGAAGAACCTCTGCAGTTGTGATTATCCTCCCATTTGTGGGTTGCCTACCTGGGGGGTGTGGGTCAGATCATCGTGTATCTCTGCCATCCCTAACCATCTCATTGTGGTTGCTTCTTTGTATCTTTAGTTGTGGAAAGTCTTTTCTGCTGGTCTTCAGGTTGTTCTCATAGATAGTTGCTCTGGAAATAGTTGTAATTTTCACATGCTCGTGGGAGGAGGTGAGCTCAGGGTCTTCCTACTCCATCATCTTGGCCACACCTCCATCGTGTTCTCATTTTTACTCATTTCTGAGTATTTTCTAATTTCCTTTGTGATTTCTTTTATTTTGATCCATTAGTTGTTTAAGAGTATATTGCTTAATTTCTAAAATTTTGTGAGTTTTCCAAATTTTTTGTTACTGATTTCTAACTTTCATCCTGTTGTGGTTACAGAAGATCCTTTGTATAATATCTATATTTTAAAATGTATTGAGACTTAACTTGTGGCCTAACATATGGTGTATCCTGGAGAATGTCCTATGTGCACCTGAGAAAAATATGTATTTTGTTGTTGGGTAGAGTGTTCTGTATATGTCTCTTAGACTAGTTGGTTTATTGTGTTGTCTTCTATTTCCTTACTTATCTTCTGTCTGGTTATTTTATCCACTATTGAGAGTAGAGTATTGAAGTCTCCAACTATTATTATGGAGCTCTCTATTTCTTCCTCAGTTCTGTCAGTTTTTGCTTCATTTATTTTGATGGGCTATCATTTGGTATATAAATGTTGATAATTGCTATACCTTCTTGCTGTATTAAACGTTTTATAATATGTAATGTCCTTCTTTGTCTCTTATAAGCTTTTATGATTTAAAGTCTATTTTGTCTGATATTACTATAGCCATATCCCCTGCTCCCTTTGGGTTACTGTTTGCACATAATATCCTTTTCCATCTTTTCACTTTCAACCTGTTTGTGTCTTTGGATCTCAAATGATTATCTTGTAGACAGCATATAGTTGGAGCATGTGTTTTTATACACATGCCAATATCTGTTTCTTGATTTGTGAATTTAATCCATTTACATTTAAAATAATTACTTATGAGGAGGGGCTTACTTCTGTCATTGTTTTCTATATGCTTTATAGCTTCCCCGCCCAATTTGCTACGTTCTTGTCATCTTCTGTGTTTAGTTGATTTTTTGTAGTGAAATGTTTAAATTCCTTTCTCATTTCCTTTTATGTATATTCTATAGCTATTTTCTTTGTGGTTACCATGGGGATTACATTTAACATTCTAAAGTTGTACCAACTTAACTTTATTAACATACAAACACTGCTCCTTTACAGCTCTGTCCCCACCTTTTTTGGTTGT